>NC_136613.1:15488512-16121012 GCF_933228915.1 Telmatherina bonti
AGGTGGTAACTACTCACAAGATGCAATGTCAAAGCCATATCTCTCTATTTTTCTCCACCTGTGAATAACTTTTACTTAAATCCAAATAGCTTTGTGTTTCAACTTCAATTCAGCTGTTTTATTAAAAGTGGACAATATGTATGGAGGATAGAGTAAAATACACCAGAATTATCCATCTCAGGCTTATAGAGTAATGTGATATTTAAATTAAATGAGGTGGATAAATCCACTGTGCAACAACAAGGTAGGCCATAGCAACCATGCGACGCACAATTATAGCAAAGCCACTGATATACTGAACACTGAAGTGTTTTAAGGTACTGTTCGGGTTGCAGTTTGCGACATTTGTGTAAGAATAAAAACCACATAACACATGCTCTATAGTTCCTTTCAAGTAGCAGAATGCTTTTTGCATTTTCCTGTTCTGTTTGAAACTTCTTCCTCATCAGCTTTATATTCAGTAAACAAGTCTTATTAATCTTTTGCTAGAGTTTTTCTCAACAGACTTGAACTTATAGACATTTCTACCAAGAGTTTGTGTGACCCAAACTAGAGAAAAAGCTGAAATTAAATCTGGTGTTTATCACCAAACAAAGAAACTTTTATGTTACATGACTGTTTAGTTTAACTTAATAGTGGCATTCAACATGTCAGTATTTACGTACTTTGTTATGCCATCTCAAAATAGAATAATGACAATAAATTTAAAAGTCTTAAATTTTAACAAATCAATTCAGGTTATTTATATTGTTTTAGCATAAAATATATATTTGAAAATGTTTGTTACATTAAGTGTCAGTCACAAAGACACAGTGTCATTTATATAATCTATTTATGTTATCAGTTGGATTTTTTGTTGCTGTTTTGCTTTTTTTCCCCCCCTTCGCTTCAGTGCGAAGTTTTCCAAGAATAAAATCTTCAAGAGATTAGAAAAAATAGCTTCCATGTGAGGGAGTAAAAGCTCAAAATATCATCAGTACAAAGGTGTAATTTGAACATTTACACAAAATCATCAAAGTGCATGGACATGCTGGCTAATGCAACATATTGGTAAGGCAAAACAGTCTGGTAGACACTAATTGTCTACTACAAAAAATTAATGCATTAAGAAAAGAAATACTGTACAGAAGTACTGTACAGATAAAACTACACAAGCCAAAATATATATATTCTATTTTACTATAAACTCCCAATTTGCATTATTTGGCCAAAATATTTCCCACTGGTTAAAACACAAACTTTGGTATCCCGTTTTGGGGAGAATGAGCAAACAAAAGTACTTTTTATATCGTTATACCACCCATTTGTGAAGCTACCCAACTCAAAAGGAATTTGCTTTCATTTCATACAATTCATGAAAAACATCTCAGTTCATCAGTGTTTGTTATTCTACTTGACTTTTTGTACACAACATAAAAACTGAAGTCATACATTGGATTACGAAGTGAAAATTTGTAGGATAACAGTGTTTGTTAGTGATACACCACTGACTTCTGTTAAAGTTAAATCAAAGCAAAGTTTTTTTTTGAAGTACAATGTCAATACATTTTGTATTCTAATCAATATGCTCATGATCATTTTGGGAAAAAAAACATACTTTAAAAAAAGTCAGTCATAATTTAGGTCATATTTAACAGCTACTCAATGTTAAATTATGTTCTTCCCTGGTTGGGTTCATAAAATAATTTAACCAACTTCAAGCTAAATACAAAAACAGAGATTATGTGAGGAAAATAGTTTACTTGACGGAGAACACTTATTCTTTTTTATTTGCAGGTATTGGTTTGTCTGTCTGTCTGTCTTTTAGCATTTTAACAAAAAAAATTATGAGGAAACATTTTGATGAAATTTTCAGGAAATCTGAAAAGTGGAGTAAGAAACAAGTGATTTGAATTTGGGGATGATCTGAATCCCACATCTGGATAAAAGAATTTTCTAGAAGAATATTTACTATTGGGAAACAGGAATAATGTTGTCAATAGAGGTTTTAATTTAAAAAAATTAATATCCATTATATAAATAAATAAATAATGGCTCCCAATTGAGGCACGGCTTAGTGGTATGCTTTGCTTCCCCGTCGCCCAAAGCGCAATCTGATCCTGCTTGACTTCTTCTCTGGCTGCAGCTGCACCTAACAGGATTGAACACCTGTTCCTCATTACCTCATCACACTCTCTATATTAAAAATCAGTCGCTGCAGCCGCTCTTAGTCAGTCCATCATCAACAACTCTGTCTGTGGTATTGAACCCACACCTCCCTTCATGACTTGGACTTTTACTTTCTCTTCCTGTTGTTTAATAAAACATTCTTGCTTTGGATCTGCCTTTGAGTCTTCCATCTGACCCAAATCACACTTACCAACCATGCCCTAACCATGGCGAAAAGGATAAGCAGTACATGCAAATTAAATAAACTTTATATTACAATATATTCCTGGTAATCTATTTGAACATCATAAAACATGTACCTGGGATTTGCTATTCCCTGCCTCTATAGGCTACATTGAACTGCCCCCTCTTTAAAAAAGTTTCTAGATTCATCTTTGCCTGTATTACAGTAGATCACAACAGCTGTCTAAGTTTATGTTACATTAGCATATTAGACACAATGTGAAAACACTTCCACAAACTTAAACTACAGTAAAATGTAAACAAAGATCATGTAGACAAATTTGGGGCTTCAAATTATACTTCACTGCAGATCAGGCATGTTGTGATATTTGCAAAAAAACCTTTAACTGAGTTATAAAAAAATTTGGCTGCAGTGCAACAAATTTGTAGCGATAAGTAAATCTTGTTTAAAAAAAAAAAAAACAAACCAGGATTACTAGACCTAAAGTAATAAGGGCTGCATAATTTTGATAATTGTAGCCCCAGATGCCCAGGCTCATTTTTGATCTGCCCAGTTGGTAGTGGACCCTTGTGTTTGTTGTTTATCTCTTTGTTTAACAGACACAGATGTCTTTTTTCGTTATGGTTCTGAATAATATTTAGCAACAATTCAATCATTTTTCAATTGACTCATTTATTTCTCCCAAAGGAAAAGGCTCATGTAAGCAGTATTTACATTATACAGTACAAGTTCAATATCTGTACAATTTACTTAGGCTGCCCAGAAAGAATATCAATTGTAAATTGGTCAGATAATAAAGACACCAAGAAGGAAACTGAAGTAAAAAAAAATGGGCATTAAAGATGAGTTTCCAGACAAAAAGTTCACTACAAGCTAAAAAAAATAAAAAATAAAAAAATAAAAATAAAAATATCAGACTTAGCCCTTAGGCCATGAAAGATCCCTGCAAAAATCATTCATTAAAAAAATTAAATAATATAAGAGGTTTATGAAATGTCATGGTTCAGGTTCATACTTATCTAAGGCCTTTGTGACCTTTAACACCATTAAAGTACCATTTTTTGTACCACTGAAGAGATCCTGTTAGATTGTAAACAAAAGGAGAGCATGTCTCTCCTATTATTTTCCAGCCCCTTCGTTCCTGAACACAGCTGTAGATGGCTTCATCTTTTGCTTGGTGCACAAGGAATGTTACTGTGGAATAGACTGCCAAAGCATTCCAGCTTTTCACCTCAGTGAAGCCTGCCTGCTAAGAAGAATGGCTGCAAAAACACTTAGAGCACTCATACACATCAATATAAAAAAAGCACACAAATTACAGCTTACAGATGCACTCTCTCTTAATCGTACTTAATTTAGTGAGTGCATGCATCTTAAATTGTGCAACTCAACATATCATACATACACACTTTTTTTTTCTCCTACTTCTCTACATGGTTTTGGGCACGAGTGTCACAGGTTTGTCTCATCCCATGTTGGGTCATTTATGCTTTTTAATACCCTCCTCACAACTTTCTCCAAGTCTTTCCTTGCCCTCTGCTCCTCCTCCAGCGACCTCTTCATCTTCTTATTATCCTGTGGTGACAAATAACCATATAATTTAAGTTGTTGTAAAGCAGATATAACAAAAAGAAAAAAAAAATTAGTCATCACTTCTCAGCCTAAACTGGTGTGATCAATCAAAACAATGTAGATCCTTCATGTTGTACACCTGTGTATGCCAAAAGAAAGGAGTTACCCAGTTAACAAAGCTGATAATTCCATATTGATCTAATTTCACTTGGTTAATGCAGTTAATGCATGTACTGTAATTAGACAATCAATTTTCAATCCTACAAATTCAAACAGCTCATTTCTTTTTCTTTTTTTTGTGTCTTGTCCAGCATTTAAGCAAGCAGAATCATGGTCTGGATGTTGTGTTCTGCTGAGCAAATTTACTTTGCCATGGGGAGCATTACTAGTATGATGATTCCCCTGATTTTCTGGATTCTTATTTTATTTCTATTTATTTTGCATAATTATAATACATAGTTTCTACTGCTGGACCAGACCAGAGGATAGAAGAGAGACAGAAAGACAAAGGGAAAGGGAAATAAAAACGCTTTATAGAGAAAGAGGAAGAGAGAGATAAAGAGAGAAACAAAAAAAGCAGACATATGCATATACATATGCATATACACCACAGACTGTATATGAAAGATGGACGGAGCCTTCGGCGGTTAAAAGTGAAGCCTATGTGGGTGTATAAAACTGCAGTTCCCCCTTCATCTGCTAGGGGCTGGCTGCAAAACAGAGCAAATCCCCATAGACTCCCATGTTTACAGCCTGGTTCAAAAATCCATTTTCGGTTAATAGCTCAGGTTTACCTTCATAACAACTGTGGGGGGAGTGAATTTTTTTCTAACTCGCCTATTTAAAAGTAATTTAATCTTGAAGTTCGGCATATTTAGGAGCGTGTCCTTTTGATTGATAGGTACACAATCTTACGCTTCACGTAAGAAGAAGGTAGAACAACCACGGTTTTTAGCCGGTTAACAACGTGACTTAGCTTTAGCCTGCTTACCTCCGTGAGCTGGTTAGCTCATGTTATCTCCAGGTTAGCTCAGTTAGCTCTAAGCTACAGAAAGCTCGGAGTTCGCTTGGTGTCAATCATCCACCATGACGCTCACAGCCCCTCTCTCAGCTCTACCTCTTTACCCATATATGTATTTTCTGGGCGAGAAAGCCAAGATGGCGATGGTGCGAACCACCCACCAAGCTTCAATTCAGCTCTTCAGAAACCTATGGGTGACGTCACGGAGGCTTCGTTCATCTCTTTATATAGAGTCTATGATATATACCCGTATGCATTCGCCTATATAAACAAATGTACATACACATCCACACACATATACACAAACAGGCCGACCTTAGATTCATATTCCCCCTGTGGAGGACGAAGCTATACCCTGCCTGGAGCACAAAAACTATCAAGTTAAATATAAATGAGAGACAAAGAAAACTAACTGCTGTTAGTGGATAAACCTGCAGGGCAACTCAGTGACTGTGTCACATGCAGAACATACAGAGTGGAATGTGTTCAGAGAAGAGTGATCATGCCAATGTGACCCCGCCCACACAAAGGCAAGAGGAAGGCCAGGAAAACCCCAAGACCCAGGTAGCCGGCAGCCACCCCCAAACACAGGCCCCAACCGCCCCTCTCCGGAGCCAGCCATGGATCCACCAAGGAGGCGGCGGAGAGGGACCCCAGCCAAAGTCCCCTGCAGTCAGGGGCCCCAGCGGGCCCGGACCAGCAAGGACCGACCCCATCGGGCACTGGCCGCCCAGGGCAGACAGAACGTGGACCCCAGGGCCCCAAGAGTTCAAAAGGAACCCCCCACCCCCACGGGCAGAACAGCTCATTTAAGCTTTTTTTTTTTTTTTTTTTTTTTTTAAATGAAAAACAATAAATGAAAACACGGTCATGACCACTTATTATTAAATATTTGCACACATTCACCTGTTTTAGCTCTTGAACTTCATCCCGAAGCGCATAGACCACATCCACCAAGCTCCTTTAGGAAAAGAGATATATTTATATTTGTTTTATACAATGTAAATACAATGACGACGTTGAAAGCTGGAACAGGCATGTAGTTAATATTACAGGCATGTAATTAATATTACAGTAATGAGGCATGATGATGGATGCACCTAAACTGTTTTGCTTGAGTAATGCAGAGCTAGAACAGTCAGTTCCATAAACATTTGGAGTCACACAATATTTTTTTTTTTTTAATTGCCTCAGTAAATCCCCACATCAGATACTAAGTGAAGGCATCCAGATGTGACTGGTTGTAAACACCTGTGTATTGAGGTTTAATGCAATTTCTTTCTCTTGCTCACTGTTCCTCAGAAAACCCAGAGTTCCACCAGAATTCCAGACAAACAACTACCAGTGGACAATAAAAAATGTCCTGAGCTATGGATCCATAGTGTAGCTCTCCAGCTGCACCTCAGAGATCAGGAAGGACCTGCAGTGGATCATCAACACTGCCCAATAGATTGATTGTTGTCCCTCTTCTTTTCCCACCCAAGAAATCAAGCTGAAAACATCAGATCTGACTGTACATACACACCCTGGAAAAGGTCTGATACTGCAATTAGGCAAAAATATGACTAGGCAATTATGCCATGAGGTTAATGGATATCGTTTGTAAGACCAGCCTACTGTCAAAGGTAATTTTGTTGTAGAGAAATGTGCAATGCCAAAGATTTGATTAGAAATCTGGAAAACTTTAGGAGCTATCCTTACTGCTAAGTGTCAACAAAATGCTGCAGAACTAGAAGATAGATAATGAAGCAAAACATACAGTGAAAGTTCCAGAAAGGGAATATTGTGAGACAGCCCAGTCACAAATGTACATGACAGATTTAGCTTTTTTACAAAACATGAAAATAATGACTTCATGGCAAAGGACGTGCAAGAATTACTTACTTTTCTTCCAGTGCACTTTGTCCATTACGACTGGGACCCTCTAAGAGAACTTTCTCCTCACCAGGGATGATCACATGCAGCCCTGTCTCCCGCCCTGTTCGCGGTCCTGGGCCAAAACACAAGAACACTGAACCCCTGGTACTTTACTAAGGACACAGTAAGTCAGTCATTATTATTATTATTACACTGTATTTCAGAGAACAGTTAACTTTTTTAGAATCGCAGACAACATCCAAAAGAAGTAAGCATGTTTTGTTAGTCATGCACAGACCAGATCATAAGCAAGAGATAGAGGGGATAATGAAAGGAAATGAATGGCAAGAAAAGCACAATCTGAATTATTAAGAAACTAACTTTCAATACAATCAAATAAAAAAAATCCACCACAAGGCCAGTGTCTATCAAATGACAGATTTATTCAAAACTCATGATACAGCGTTTGGGACTTCAACACTTCAGCAGTGTATAATAAATACACTGAAGGCTGCAGATAAGACTTGGTCACATGTGTGAACGCAACATTAGATTACACACGAATTGGTTAAAGACAGCTAGTCTCTTCACCCTGCCTGTCCCACAGTTTGATTTCTTAAGCCACAGAATACACCTGTCACAAAGTATAGCACATGATATCAGGACAGTGATATTCTCAGATCAAATACTTATAGAAGAATGGATTTTTTTTCCTGCCTCCAAGATAACTAGTATTTACAGAAAGGGAGACTATGTGCTCTTTATATTTCAAGTCCACTCTGGCAGCAATCTAAGACTGAACTAGTAGGTCACGTAGAAATATTCCTGTGTAACTGATGTTTCTTGTATCTTCATTTTTCCATTTATTTATCATGTACCTTCAATGCTGTTAAAACACTGAAGGTGAGGCTTTTACAGTATGAATGAGAATTCACTTTACAGTAACACTGAATACTTAAATCTACCTTTAGGATTACATCATACACACTTCAGGTAGACGACAGAAAATACACAATTTAACAGATTCCAACCCCCCTCCCACTGGCCCTTTACGTGTTTGTGCAAAATAATTCAAACATCTCATTTTATCATTTAAGTGTAAACTTTGATACAGACCAAAAGATTGTAACAAAAAAAAAAAAAAGAGGAAAAAAAGGGATCATTTTGTAAACATGTTGACATACAAATTAAAAATAAAAAACTGTATGCAAAAATTATAAATACATTAAATAAATCCTTTCACAAACATTGAAATTGTAACATGGACCCATATATTTCATGTCATTCACATTGCTCACTGTAAGAGGATGTCAACCTGGACTTTTCATACCAATACTGGAAAAATACTTCTTCATAAAAATAGTTATTCATGCAAGACAGAATTGGAAGCCTCACAAGCCAGAAAAGGCAGGTGTGGCTCACCAGGCATAGCACAGAGTGCTAGTTCGTTGCAACACGAGGGATGTTTGTAGGCGATATTAAGCTACCTGGATAAAATTTTCACGTTTATTTACTTTCTAGCTGCGTAGCAGGAGTCAGCTCTTTGTTTAGGTTGGAGATGTAACCTGACGTCAAGAAACAATGAGGATGTCTAAGCTGCCTTTGTTAAACAGCTAGTAGCTAAAGCCAAAGGATGAAGCTACTGTATTTATTTACTTTTTGTCAAACATTTTCTGACATTTGCCCCTGTGGATGCTGAAAATGTGAATGCCATCCCAAACTATTATACTCCATGCTGCTAAAGAATCTGACTACATTTAATCCTCTAGACTGTGAAATGCATCTGTCCAAGTGAAACTAAGAGTTAAAAATAGGAGCTATTCAAAGCATTTTAACATTCATCCATATTTGTGTTACTGTAGGAAAATATTTGTCCATGAAATTAAGTTTTCAGTAATTAGGGTACATCATCTACTTTTCAGCTGCATCTTGTGCTAAAGGAGATAAGAAAGCACTGAAAAATCTTTGTTTCAAGAGTATTTAGGTAACTCTCATGATGGCGGTCACCTAAGATTTTTGTGGGTCATTTAGAAAATGCTTTAATTGAAACAAACTACTTAACAGTACCTTCAAGATATGTGTTTTGGTACAGGGTCACATTCACTGAAAATATATCAGTGATCTCCATTTTCATATGCAGCACAAGGCAAGAGAGCATTTTTTGCAAATATATTTTCAAAATACAGAACTTCAGTCTATTAAACTAAGGAAGTGAATTTGTAGTACGGAACTGGGGCATTTTTCTATAAAGTTCTGAAGTCAATACAGTGAGATTTAATATGTATAGAAGTATAGAAGAAATCTTGTGACACCTGATCTTCATGATGAAGTATTAAGTATTAAGATAACATCATATGATAAATTATTTGAGTTGATGAGATAAAGGAATAGGAAAAGTGAGTAGAATTGGAGATAATTTGCTTAGACTTTCTGCTTGAGTTGATGCAGCAGAATGGTGTTGAGGTACATTTAAATGAACAATAAAATCAAACTATCTGGGTGTCTAAAATCTAGATCAGATAACTGTGAAAATATTAAACTTTTTAACTAATGTGGAGAGACATATTGAAAATAAGTTTTCTGAGATAGGCTCCAGCTTCCCCGCGACCCTTAATTGGAACGAGCGGTTAGGAAAGTGGATGGATGGAAATCGCAAATAAGATTATTTTTAGTCCACTGGCTTTTATCCAGTTGGTTAACTTTACAAAACATGATGTATGCAATTATCTATTCTCTCTGATGCAGCTATGACAAAGAACAAGCAAAATTTTACATCTTACTAAAATTAACAAGGATGTTTAACAGTTGTCTGGATATGTAATATTTTTTCCTGGTTAGAAAATTAGTAAACCTTAAAATCAGAAAACAACAATGATATAAAATGTTGCAAATTTGTACTTACATGCTGCTATATTTTCTCCAATACAGGCATATGTACCTGAACCTGTGTGCCTGCTTGTGTAGAATCTGTGCTGTTTGAGCATGCATACTCTAAGAACACACACTGAGAGAAGTAGTACATGGTAAATTAAACGCTGTCCTTCCTGAATTACATCTGAATATCAGACATGAAAAGTTTAGTCCCCATCACTCCCTCCCATATATTCCCACTCCAAAACCCCAATACTCTCCACTCCACCAGATCTATGGTCAAATAAGGAGAGTGGTCACATTCAAGATAAATTAATGATAATTACCTAACACTTACTGCATGACAACTACAGAAAGAGAGGAGGCACATAAAAGGGAAAGTGGCAAAGGCAACAGGGAAATGCTTAAAACATTTACAAACTGTTGAAAAATAAATTAAACAAATAAGTTAACAAAAAAATGAACAAATAAAAAATAAATAGATAAATAAAAAAAAATCTTTTTCTTTAATACATTGAAGGTAAAAGAGGTAAGCGCACTATACGTTACATTAGCATACAGCCTGGCACCGCTGCACGTTCTTTAGTTCTGGTGCGAGATGCAGCTCTTGCGCGGAACTGACCCCATCCTGTAACTGTGGGTGGTCCAGATGGAGTCATAGTCAGAGTCCTCCGAGAGGTCAGAGCTCAGTTCTGGCCGAGACACGCTGCTACGGCGGCCTGGTGAATCCACACAGGACTGGTCCACGTCAGCAAGCACGTGATTGTGCATCAGATCAGTGCCCTGCCAGGCTGGTCGGGGCACCAAGTTGACAGGGATGTAGCAAATGTAGAGGGAGGAGATGTGGCGGTCGAAGGAGAACAGGAGGTAACAGAAGAGAGGAAGAAGGTAGCATACGCAACATGCAACAAATGGTAAATCATAAAAGCAATGACAGATGTGGGATGGGAGGGTGAATGAAAATTCAGTAGAGTATGAGGAAAACAATAAATATGAAAAAGGAACTCAAGGTAAACCAGATAAAAATGCCAAAGCAAGAAATGGAGGAGAGACAGAAAGAGAAGATACTGTTAGATCAGTTCAGAATACAGCGTTAAAGAAAAGCACTGAGTAAAGAATACAGGTAAAGGCACTACAGTTGCAGCAAGCGACAGTATGAGCCTCTCTTTCTTTAAGCATTTACATCAACAAGTAAGCTTCAGCTTTTTCTTACTTGAGTTAAGAGTCTGCCTGGTTTTGGCGCTGGTGCAGTATGCCTCAATAACTTTCAGGATCTGGGCGTCTTCTTCCAGAGCAGCTGTACCTGAGATGGAAAACCATAAATATCATTCATGTCTTCTTGGTTTTTGTTGTTTTGTTTTAAAATTGTTTTACTAAAAAGGTTCAGAATAATATTTTCCTATAAAAATCTAAGGAAGTGAATAATTTGTCATGTACTGTAGTTCATAAAAGTATTTAGAGAATCCAGAATTCTCCAAACATGTTAGGCCAAAAACAAAACAAACAAAAAAAAATAGCCGTAAAAGTCAGGCACTAGTTGGTTGAAAATAGGCCTCATTTTTCTTTTCAAATACAAAAATAGCAAAAGCCACAGTAACTAGTCCACTTATCAGCTACTTATCAAGTTTACAAGCATAAACGAGCTATGATCTTAAAATTAAAAATGAATTTATTCTCTTCAAAATCAAGAACATTTCCCGGTTTTTCTCTATTTATAATGTTAAATAAAATACAGGCTTACAATGATGATACAGGGTTACAATCTTTTCTTTTCATTACTATAGCAGCTCAATATTTTCTTTAGAAACAGTTAGACTTTTTTCCACATATGGCAGTGCCTGCAAAAGCATTTAAAAGAATGCTTGGATATCTCAGAACAAATATTTTAGTAATACAAGGATAAAAAAAAACCAGATTGAGCTTGTAAATATCTTTAATTAGACCACTTTCCAACTTAAGAATACATCTCATCAGGTGCATTGTGGCCCATTGCAAGCAATCACTGATTAGAAAAAGGACCTCAAACTTGCACAGTCATCAAGAATACACCCTTTGGAGGCACTAGGACACATCATCAGTGATTCTGGGGTCATCCAGTGAAAATAATATTAGCAGCCCAACCAGGGATGATCAGGCTCCTGCACAAGCTCTAATATTTAACATCGAAGGGCTTGCAGTGGTTGTCCCAGTCCTCCCTCCTGCACTCATCTCCCAGTTCCTGGTACTTGGTAACTGTTTTGCTCTTGAGCTGCAACCATGTACTCTTCCCACAGCACAGTGAGCCAAACAAACATCCAATCAAAATTTAAAAATGATGGACAATAAGGATCTTTACAGATGATGAGCTTGTTTTACTCCAAGAACCCAGAGATTAAACAGCCGACACTGGTCAACGATTCAGGAAAAGCATGAAGAATAACTAGCTTAATCATTTCCTTAAATGCTAACATGGGTTCACCACCAGAATCCACCAGATTCAATCCGTCAACAGCATAATCACAACTGTTGGTATCATCCACCCAACTTCCCAAATTTGTTATTCTTTGTTTTTCCATATTACCTAAAGTAGAAAGGACATTGTTTTAAAACAGTAGAGTTTAAGTAACAAATACACAACTGTAAATGGGAAAAATGGGACTAATGGGAGCTGAGTATCCCATTTAAGTCAGGTATGGAATTTATTTGAATAAATACAGTATCAAACTTTTTGATCACAGGTTAAGAGACAAAAACCTTTGCACCACTTGCACAGTCATTCATAAAGCACAATGCTAAAGTGAGCAAAAATTTTACTCTTTTTAACAACAGCATGCTTTTTATGTGATAAAATAAACGAGAAAGGGATGTTAGACATACTTTTTCTCAAGGCAAATTCCTCCTCAGACTGTTTCCTCTCTGGTTTGCGTTTAGGAAGAAGCTTCTTCACACTCTTAGGACTTTTACTAAGATCCTGCACATGCAGGGAAAAAAGGGTCAGTATTGTGTAAAATAAAATGAGATTACAGAAAATACAAAGATATTTCAATTGTGTAAAAACACTGTCTTTCACCTCCTTGTAGCAGAGGGCAGCAGAGGGACGTAGTGGTGGGGCAGGTCGCAAGCAGCTCAGGCTCCAGGGTTTGGGTGTGTTGGGTGGTTCCAGTGGGCCCCACATCATAGTGCTGTGGGATGTCCCATGGGAGGACGGGTGAGGCAGGGTGTGGTAGGTAGGAGCTACTGTCATCGCCCTTCCTTCAGCGTGCCGGGATGGGGTGAGGGGGTGAGATGGGAGCTGAGGAAAGAAATCACTGACTTTTTATATTTAAACCAAGGAACCGCTCATTTATCTGAGGACATAAAGTGGAAAACTAACACGCCACTGTAAACAACAGGGAGGCAGATACCGCTGGTTGCAAATGTGGTGACAGATTACTTTGATTCAAGTTTGACCGACAAAGATGAAACATCATACTGTTATTTTTGTTTGATACCAATGTTTCAGTGATTAATAAAACCCTTTTTTTGTGTATATTACTGATTCAGCATGACTTCTTTACTGCTGCCTGTCATTATCATAAGTTAGAATTGGGGTAGGAAGACAACATAAATAAATAAAATGCCAAATCTACAATGGGTCTTAGGTTTTTGTAGAATGAGCTGCATTTAAACTGAGTGCTGGTGAGGACTATAAAAATTTGTTCAAATCACTGTCACACTACCACACCATCTTTCTCCATCAGCAGAAGAAGGAATGATGTACAACTCCCCCCAGAGACTGGAATTCATCTCTATCTAAGCATATCTGAATTTAATGGACATTCTCTCTGTAATGTTCCCAAGTTTTAACTGGCAATATCAAAACGAGATTTTTACTGACAGTGCTGAAAGCTATCCTCATTTACCTTGTGCGACAGTACAACTCACAGCATACGTTTGCCTGATGTAAATAAATGGTGAGCATTGCTGACTATGAAATTAGAAAGTAACACATTCTACTAATGAGGTTGATGTTCAAGCATCTGTTGTCGCATTAATTTAGTGTTGTGGTCATACAATAAACAAAGCCACTTCATATAGGGGTGCATAGCCACTTCAGGTGATTGCTAAATGTTATTTAAGAAACTTCAATTGCGTTAAGGGCCCATAGTCGGTGAGAAATCAACATACATATTCACAATGCTGATTGTAAGGTGAACAGAGAGAAAAAGGTCTGCATGTGATTATAAGCTCCTGACCGTGTGACAGGGAACAGTAAGTGGTTTGTGGCTGGGCGCTATGGCTGCTGTGTGTTTGATCTGTCTCGTCAGGTGCTCCACCCAGTCCTGCAGGTCCTGCTGGTTCGAGCATATCACCTGGAGACGGTCAAACATTGTGCCTGCAGAGAAAAGGACAGTGTTGGGTACTGCATTCATTAAATCAGCAACTTTCTTATGTGATATTACCGTCTTACCGTTGAGCTCAAATGCGTTTTTATGGGCTTCACAGTCTTCTAGTTTGGTCACTATCATGCCAGCTAAGGGTAGTTTTCCCTACAGAAACAAAATCACCCCATTTGACACAAATAGATTTCATTCTAGATTGTGAAAAATAAACTTCAAAGATAGGTTTGATCTGAAAAAAATGGAAGAAATTACTGACCTGGAATATGAAGCCACTCATCCTGGGGCTAGCAGACAACACGAGGAGCACGTGGGGGAAAAGCATGAGGTAGCGCTCATTCTTCTCCTGACAAATAGGAAGTAGATGGGTGGAAAAACAAAGTGAAATGTAGAGCGTAACAAGCGAATAATGAAGCATAAATCAGGTAGCATATTACTCTGTAAAGCAAATCTTCCTCCGACTTACTGAAGACACTGTTTTATTCTGTCCAACATATAAATAAACATATGAAAAAACACATAGTAGCCAATCATAGTTGCTATCATCCCTCTCCCACCACTCATAAAATGTAATGGCATGCTGGGTGTCTTTTGGTGCTTTGATAATAAAATATAATGTAGGGTTGTTGGGCCACATACTTTAAAAAAGTGTATTTAAATGCACAACTAAAGCTGTGAGTATGCAGAAAAGCAAACATGTGCCAGATTTAACTTTTACTTGTGGACATAAAACGTAGTAAAACTTATTTAATAATTTGCACATAAAATTACTTGTAGTACTGTAAGTTAATAAAGAAATAAAGCCACAAAGAACTTCAAATGTGACAAAAATGTGAGTAAACAGAAAGAAATCTTACTAAGCTCAAGATTTGCTAAATTGTAATGCTTTTGCTGCTATTTATATTTATTTATTTATGAAATACAATCAGACAACTGCATAGGATCCAGCAATTGACTTCAAACCTGGCCCATCTGGTCTGTTTAGCTTGATGTAGCTTAGATTAAAAAAAAAAAAAGACAAACAAAAACAAAGAAAAAAACTATGTACATATTGTTTGTGCTTCTGAAACACATTGTGGTATGTTGGTGGAACTTTACTTAAGTATAAGCTGCAGTGGCTACAGTGCATTACAGCTATTCAGTTCCCAGTGTGTCTCAGGGCCAAGTCCCATTTAGGGGCCAAAATTCTCGTAAAAGTCTCATAAAATGACTGTATGACACAATATTGCTAGCTGCATGTTTAAGGAAGCATGCTAAGGCTTAAAGTCGTGCTTCTGTGTATTTTATCATTCGTCAACACTTCTATGCTTTTGGATCAAAATGCCAGGGTGTCCAAATGAGTTACCTAACATAACTCATTAACTCTTTACATCACTTGAAGTGATGGTATATAATGGTATATAAGTTTTAAAATGAACAGCATATTTCACACACGTGGTCTGTTTTGGTGGGACATTTATTTAAAGTAACAATCACAGCAAAAACCACAGCTTAGCACTGGATGGGATACCTGAAAACAGAGTTTTCATTATCGAGGTTTAAATAGAAATGGTCATTTTAACAACAACTTTTCAACAGTTTTTCCTTTTTGTAAAGTTAGATGAAATAATTGAAACAGGAATACAGCAGATGCACGTGTAGTAGTTAAACGTGCGATGCATACTTTAGAGGTACCGCAAAAGGGTTGTATAAGCAGAATTATTACTTTGCTTTTTTAACACAGTCTATCGTTTCCTTCAAGATGTTCCTACAATATTATTTGGATGGGTATTAGTAAACACTGCAGGAGTAGAAAAGCTAGAGCTACAAGCATCCCAAGCAATGGAAGCACAACAGGGAAAATATTTCCTCACTTTTTATTGTTGATCTTATCTGTTCTTGTAATTTTCACAAGTTTTAGAGTGAATATTTGTAGGACTAAATTGATTTCGATCTATCATTTTATCCTTTGTGATCCTGACGAGAACTTTTCAAATGTGAAGGAGGAAGAAGGTGTTGGTTATGGGTACCTCTGGCAAAGGACTCTGAACCAAGACCTGGCTCATGTAGATCACAGAACCCAAGGTCTTGATGTCGTCCCCTTCCCACAACCGGATGGTCTCAGTAAGAATCTGCAGCTCTAGCTCCTTTCGTTTGCGCACCTCCTGGCACTGAGCCTGACATGACAGGACCAACAAATGCATCAAGCTCAGCTTTTGTTTCAGTTTATGCCAATTTACTCGTTTTATGCCAAGTCTGACGTAACAGGAAGCATGCTGAACTTACAGACAAATTTTTGAAAGAGGCCATGCACTTCTGAATGTCTGGCCGGTCGAGATGACCCTCCTAAAAGAACCAAAGTATACTCATGTAACACAGGGTTAACACTTTATTTCACCATATTTTTATAGCTGAAGCACACACCTCCATGTGCCTTTCCAGTTCTTTGAGTAAGGTGGGGTATTTGTCCAGTCTCATAAAGGGTTTACTGAGGCCTGTGGTCAGGGTGAGGATACCAGGAGTGACTGCACCACGCCCTTCCATGAAATCCCCCAATATTTCACTGAAAGAGGCAGAGGCAGAAAGATTAAATTAACTCTTTACTCACCATCAAACCTTGATGATCAGTGATTTTTGCAGGTATATACTGTAGCAGATTTAATCAGCTGTCACTAATGAAGATTGTAAGAATGCTAACACCTCCTTCCACACCAAGAACTGCTGCTCAGTTTAAGAAAAATCTCTATAAAGCCACATAAACCTCAATAATTTTTATAATTCTGTTTGTTAAACTACAAAAAAGGGCATTTTGGGCAGTCTCAAGTTATTAAAGGTTATTGAAAATTATATCAGTGTCCATTTTGGAAGCTTAAGTTTGAGTTATCTTGATGCAATTTTTACATATGTTTGCCATCTTTATTGGTGTTTATATTTCACTTTTGGTATTTGGATCAGGTCTGAATCCTGCTCCAGTTCAGGTTGTCCTCCATTATCCTTTTTGTTTCAGAATAATCTGGTCTGTGTGGACCCTAATCATAACTCCTCACTGTGAATTGCTCCAGTAAAGGCATTTCACTGCATGCTTCTTCTCCACAGCTTCTTCTATGACAATAACAATAATTCCACAATCAGAAAACAGCAGGTAGTTTACAATTTAACAAAGATTAGCCCTGGCAATAGAAAGAGCACTGTTTCCATGTTAAATGCTAATTCACTTAAAAGAATCGGTGTCGCATGAAAACTTACATCTTCTTCCTCTGATTGGCTGTTCTCAATAAAATCATTTCTCAGACTGTACAGCTGATTGAAACATACCTGTGCTGGGTAAGCACATTAACTGCAGAGGGATGGTTAGAACAGTAACCCACATAGAGAGCCTTCATCTGCGGCATGAGGTTGAGGAAAAAGCCGCCCACCCTTTGCTGGCTTTCTGGAAGCCTAAGGAAAGTATACAAATGTAGCAGATGAACAAAATATTTCCTAAGTAAATACTTTACTCATAGAAAGAAAGAGTTGGGAAAAAAAAAAAGTGTCAGGGATGAGTCCATGTACAGGGATTTGTCAGGTTTCAAAATCTCAAATTAATAATCAAACATCAACGTTGCACATGGGAAGAAACACTAGATGTCACTCTCCTTATGAAACAGTGCTGCCGCAGTTTATGTGTGCTGGGAGGGACTTACTTGGTGCAGTCCTCCAACGACTGGACTAGCATCTGTTGGAAAGTGCTAATCTCTTCAAGATTCCCCAGAATCAGAGCCACATCCGAGCTGCTTAGTCTGTTAGATCAGGCAAAACAGTATAATAAAGATATTTTAATTTCTGTCATGGACTCCATTTGGGCTCTGTATAAAAATGTGACTCATAGAGCTTAAAAATATTCAAAATCACACAAAAATAGATTGGTTCTGGCATAATGTTAAATCATACCTGTCAATGTTCTGAAGAGGTCGCAGGTAGTTTGTCATAAGGATCTGAAGGTCCTTGGAATATTCTGTCTCAGTTTCTAAAATGTTCTGTAACACCTAAAACAAAAAGAAAACTTAAACTTTATTGTGGCCTTCTTTGAAACTAATCCAAACTAAGCCTCATCGTGAAATGATTTTGTCCTCAAAATATCAGAAAAAAGCAAAATTGCAGTTATAGGTTCTCAACAGGTCAACTACTTTACTGCTACTATGCACATAAAAATGCCTCTGCATGCAACAGAATATAATTTCTGTACAGATGTATCCCTTTGTGCAAATGGGACACATCTTAGAAAACTGGGGAGATGGGCTGACAGGAGGGGGTGATTTACAAATGGAAAAGGGGGGACTGTTATGAAAACAGCTGTATGAAAGCCAGAACAAAATTAGGCCGTATGCTTAAATGTCAGCAAGATGTTACTGGATACAGAAGAGATGGTAAATTACAGAAGTACAAGAATATGAAAAGAGAGAAACAGTAAAAAATTAACTACTGGGTTGCTTACCAAGTTATAGTATGTCTTGCTGATTGCAGAAGTGTCAAATCCTTTAGGTGGGCTCTTGAGGGTGGCGGACTTGGGGGACACTTGTTTGTCTGTTGCAAAAAAAATAAAGTAATTAATCTTAGTACCTTATGTAACTTTAGCAAACACTGAGCCCTTAATCATTTGTACCTGAAGTTGCTATTATCATATTAAGCAACAGTAAACTTATAAACTGCAAAGATCTGGTTCAGTCAATTAATCATCTGTTATCATATTTGTACTGTCAAGCACAGATTTTACCACATTTTTTCAGATTCGTATGTTCCTCTCTGCTGTGCTTCTGCTCTGCCTCCATAGCACTCCCTGCAGAGGAGCCTATCATGCACATACATGTTAGTAACCAATACAACAGTAATAGTTGTGGTGACTGGTTCTGGTGAGAGTCGTTTAGGGTGTGACTAGTTGTTTTCTCTCAGGCACTGTTCAATCTTGCAAATCGCATGAGGAACTCTAAAAGAGGAGCCAGAGGAATGTCACTGCCTGTGTGACATACTACTAACACGACAACTGTTTCACAGTGACAAATTCACCAAATGAGAATGTTATTTTGACTGTTACACAGTGCTGTCGTACTATACCAAGCAAGGTACCTGTGTAACAGCACCTATATTTGACCTTTTTTAACTTAACTAGATGACAGAAGCACGTTTAAAAAAAAGCATCCAAGTATTTTTAAGTTTCTGAGCAACAACTACAATGAATTTCAGTTTGCTATAAAAAGTGTAAAAAGAAAGCGCATCTTTTGTAACTCCTCAGCCACGCATCTTCTCAATGTGATCTATAAGGATCAAAATCAGTGTATAACAGCAGCCTCCCAGCAACAGATGTGGCACTGTGTTACTCTCACACAGCCAGACAGAGTGACAGAAAGAAAAGTATAAGAAAGATGTTCCACCTTTGTGGGCAGGAGATATTATTTTTTACAGAATATAATACATCACAGTCCACAGTTGAAAAAAAACATGAACCTTTCTGTAAAAAGGTTATTAGAAAATTATAATGACAGGACATCCGAATCATATTAAGTTCCTGATCTGCATTTCCTCTACAATCCTTAATCAGAGGAGGTTTTTTTTTAATACATATTGTGCTTGTGCTTGTGGGACTTACCAGAGCCCTTGACCTCCCGCACATAGTTGCTAGGAAACCACCCAGTCTTGCCACTGAGTGTCCCTTCCCACCAGCCGCCCTCCTCTTGACGAGTCACACTTATGATATCACCCTTGGTAAAAGTGAGCTCATCTTCATTGGTCTGCTGAAAGTTGAAACGTGCCTTCACCAGCAGCTGCTGTCCGCTGTTTTCTGACATGTCCTGACGAAGAGAGAAAGGACAAACAGAAGCAAATACAAATAAACTAAATCATACACATAATACTAGTCTCACAAGGAGTTGATGGTATGAAGATTGTAAATGTCATTTAAGACATTCTCTATATTGAGCAAGAGATTTACCAGACTTCGAAACTGATTCTGGAGCAGCTTAGAGGATCGGCCCAGCGAAGCCTGAGAGGACAGTGATTCGAATGACTTGATGCGGTGGGCAGAAGAGTGCCGGGCACACACTGAATCACTACCCACGCCGATATCTACAGCAAAAGTGGCAGAGTATAAATAACCCAGTTGCACACATTCACAACTACTTGGTTTCTTTTATCAAAAAAACAGCTGTTTTTACTCACCTGCAGTCACCTTATTGAGAGTAACCAGACTGCTGAGCACCTTTGAGAAGTTCAGGCCCAGCAGCAGGTCACTGGCCTCGAACGGCTGTGGGTACAGAGGACAGGACATGAGGCGCAGAAAGGCTAATTAATTTCTTTTTTGTAAAGCTTAAGTGCAGCACTGTGACATTAGTTGATCCAGTGCCAGCACTGAGCAGGGAATCAATAATTCTCACCACCTTTCACAGGAGGAGTAACAGAACACACAAGCTCAGCAGACTCATTAATCCAAAGCAGCTACAAACAGATTCAACTCGCAGGCCTCTTTTCATTTTCATAGCCAAAGTCTCAAACACAGGATTATATTTCTAAGTGGTACTGGAAGTAACTTAAGTTGGTAATCAAAAGACATTAGTTTGGTTTTATAAATCCAGTATTAAAGACACATTACATAACTTTCTGACCTTAAAACACAAGGAAAAAGTCTTTAAGGGCACCCAAAAATTATGCCCTTAAAGACTTTTTAGTATGTGTTTCAGTCCCAAACACATCACACTGCTGCAGATTTTAACAACCTGTAAAAATTTCTGTTTCAGCTTGGCAACGTTGAACCTTTTGCTTGGTATAACCATGTGTCTGTAACACAGAGGGACAAAAAACTGTTTGTCACATCTATCATGTTTATTGGTAGTCTGTATTTTAGAGTAATTGACTGAACAAAAACTCCTGCGTTTATATAAAACCTCCAGTAGTGTTCAACTGCTTTAGGGAAATTTAATTACAAAACACCTATTTAATCTGATTATCTCACTGAGATTAACATATGTCTTAACAAGATATACAGTATCAGTGAGCAGAAGAAAGAAAGCAAACATCCACATAGAAAAGGACAAATATAAACTAGAAACACCTGCAGAAAAAAACCTGATTTGTAAACAGAACTGATTTAACTGATGCTAATGGAAACAGAGAATCAAGCTGAAGCATGAGGATCTGGGTGTTGATGTGAAACTCATGTCTCTGGCATCTCAGAAAGCAGGCAGTGAGTGCATCTCTGTTGATGAGTGTAGCTGTCCTTTCCTGTATAACAGTGTCATGTGATGAGTAACTCTCGCTTCACTTGCATTAAGTGACAGCGAGCTAAAACTCTTATTCGTCTTACTCTGTGATTGCAGATCTGTCCTCAGGGGGACATGTCATTGGCTGAGATGGTTTGAGAATGTGTGCTGAAACCAGTGAGTGAGGAAGTCTGTGCTCCAAAAGTAAAAGACTTTGTTCACTTTCTGTGCATTTAAGTAGAAGTAGCCTAAATTTAAACTTGAACTCTTATTTATTCTTATAAGTGGCATTACAATGCCAAATAGCAAGTTTCTAATAATAACAATATTAGTATGGGGCTGCACGGTGGAATAGTGGTTGGCACTGTGGCCTCACAGCAAGGAGATCGCTCGTTCGATCCTCGACTGGGGCGGGGCTTGGACGGTGGCCTTTCTGTGTGGCGTTTGCATGTTTTCCCCATGTATGCGTGGGTTCTCTCTGGGTACTCCGGCTTCCTCCCACCGTCCAAAGACATGTATGTTAGGTTAACTGGCTTCTCTAAATTGTCCTTAGGAGTGAGTGTGCGTGGTTGTTTGTCTCTGTGTGGCCCTACGATGGACTGGCGAGCTGTCCAGGGTGTACCCTGCCTTTCGCCCAAAAGACTGCTGGGATAGGCACCAGCTTCCCCACAACCCTTGATTGGACTAAGCGGTTAGGATATTGAATGAATGAACAATATTAGTATATTTTAAAGTCGTCCCTGTAAGCTTTCAACCAGTGCCAGAAGAGCTTTAGAAAGCTAAAAATAAGCATAAGAGGCCATCCTTAACTACTCTTCCCCCTTGACATCTGTAAAACCACAGCCTTTCCTCTTTCTACAGTCACTTTAATGTGTTTACAATGAAACATAATAAATGATGCATATTACAACTATATTCACGCGCAGAGTAATGAGCATGACTAACATGACAAGCTTCGACTCGTTTTCAGTGCCTCGGCATCACAGTCAAGCAACGATCCTTCAGAGGAGGCTGGAATAACACAGCAACACACCTCTGTGACTCAACAAGCTACAGTGCAACAAATTGCTCCAACACGGCCCACACGTGAATAAATGTGTCCGTACCGCTACATGGTCTCATAGGAGTTTGGATAACATAAAAATACTAAATTAAGCTTATGTCTCATATTATTGAAGAAAAACTGTCAGACTTTAAGACAGTGGCTCGAAATATTACGGTAACACAGTCAATATGTTTTCTGTATCAATGAACACTGGAATATTCATCACTGGCCAAGTTAGTTATCTGACTGTTTAATCACATGTTTCCATGCCTGAAGATTTAAAATCCCAAAGACAAAAACTGAAACACAGATTGCAGGAAAAACTTTTTCTTTTTTCAAATCTAACGATTTATAAAAATGGCAAATTGATGGGTCTCTGCGACAAATTTAATATACTGTATTTAGCCAATTTAGTTGGTCACTTTGACAAAATGTGTTTTCATTTATCTAGTCCACGTTTTGTGGGAGGGAATAAAAACATAAATATACAGTATAAGCTCCATGACCATAAAGCCCAATTTAAGGCAGCTTGTTTTGTGAATAAGGAGGACTTGGGGAAAATGTAAAATTAACCCACAATAAGACCTAACGCTGCATCTGGGGGAACACAGACTGCGTTCAGCTGACCACTAGTATGTACCATCTACACCTACATAAGAAGAAAATACTTCCCAGTACAAAAGGAGGCAGCAGTCTGTTCACTATATTCAACAAGGGAAACTGGAAAACTGCAAAGATTAAATATGGAATAAAACAAACATAAACAAAGTAGTGTTGAGTCATTATTATATCATTCTCATTCACTCACAAAGTAAGCATGTGTGAGAACTTTGATGTGGAAGTGGTGTTGTCAGCATCTGGCTAATTGGTTGTGAATGAAGACTGGGTGAAGCAGAAAAGAGAAATGAGAACAAACTTAAACAAAAGGGATAAATTAAAACAAGAGGACAAACCAATGGACTTTCCGGCTATGTTGAAAATGCAGTCAGAAAGATTTCTCTCTGGCAAAACTGAGGCAAAAAAATGAGTTCAGACAGTGCAAATTAATGCTGTATTACACACCAAAATGTTGAACGAGACTGGCATTGTCAGCTTGCTGTGCATGGCTTGTAGTATCTTAATCATCAGGCTGAAATACTTTAAAACTAATCTGAATGGTTGCCATATTATATGCAAAAAATAACTACATGACAAATGATAAGTGTATTAAAACTGTAAGGGTACTAGGCAGCATCATCAGCGCTGTGCCTGCAAACTCTCCTAACAGGCAAAAGGTAACCCAACACATCACATGGTGGTTCATTGGCAGGAGATTAACATTTATAAGACTTTTCTATACAGTTGTGGAACCACAGGGTCTTCAAGACGATCTTCTTTGGACTGACAGTACAAAACCCAAAGCTCTTCAGTTTATGATAAAGCAAGACTGAAAGAAAAAAGTGCTGACCTAATCAGGCAAAAGAGGTCAATATTTTCTAGTTCGGGTATCTTTGAGATGTTGCCAAGACCTGCAACTCTTGAACCGATGCTACATTACTGTGTGTCCACTGTGTTTGAAGACATCTGTATACTTCATCTTAGTTCATTAAAAGGTACAATTTGAAAATTTCTTTTTTTCCATTATCTGACTGCACAATTGTCGGAATTCTGTTTCATTGATTACAACACCAATGTCAACTTCTCCCATTACTATCCAAAGATGGGTGTGTAATTAATCTCAAGGTAGATGTGTGGGTAGAATTGCTTGACCATATGGACCAGGAGGGTCATGGGAACACTAAAGATCACTTACTGTGGTCATAAGCGTTGGAGGTTAAGAGTCAGAAGCAGCAGCTGCTCAAGAGTCAAAAACCATTTTGAGTGTTTAAACTGAACATAGTATGCAAATGAGATCTAAGAACATAAAATACCTATTAAAGTATTGAGAATACACATGCAAACATGTGCATCTCGGCTCCTTAAAAAGAGGTCAGTCACAACTGCAAAAGCACAGCTTCCCTCTCTGTCTTTTACATGTCAGTGGCCACAACTCTAATCTGCTGCCACAGCTAACTGGGGTCAGAGCCAGCAGTGCTCTAGGCTCTGGAGAAGATCATCTTTGCTCTACAGATGGTGAGCAGTGTACGGCTGTGCCCCAAATTACTGTAATCCTACTCCATCCAGTTCACTCAAAAATATATGTATAAAAAATACAAAGACACAAATAGTCAATCACATTCTTGCCTGGAATAGAAAACAACAAACAAAAACATCAGATTTGTTGCAAAATAAAGGAGCAGTAAATCCTTTACTGATGTAAGAGCATGACACGAAGGAGTGGATAGGATGCAGATTTATGTCACCAAAGAACTGCAGATTATCAACACTGTTGCCATAACTTGTCTGTGTAGCCAGCCAAAACAAACTCAGGTTCTTTCCAATAAAATAACCCCTTATGTCTTTTGCTTGTCATGCATTTCAGTTGTGTAACTACTAAAACGCATGTTTTGCAAATGCAGTATGATGGCTCTCAGTGTTGCCCCAGCTCCACCTCTTATTGCTTAGTGGCCTGGAGGCTCTGCAGGGAGAAGCAATGCTGAGGAACACTGGGCTGCATTGTCACACTGGGGTGGTTCAATGACCTCTCTATGCACTGGCCAATACACAGACATAAACAACACTCTGTCCTTAACTCGCTTAAGATTGTGTTGGTATTCTCATAAGCCAGATTTCTAAAACACCAAAATATTTCTATACAGGCCTGCAGGGGTGAGATGTTAAATCTATGGGCAAGTTTAGACTTTACACTTTATAATAACATGACTTTTGTAACTATGTTAGGACAGAACTTACATAACCATTGTTCTTTATTGTTCACAGCTCCAGTTTTAAACAAAAAAAGATGAATAATGAGCAGTATGAGGTGTTGGTGACAATAAAGAGCCCATGGACAAAGCTTTGCATTAATTATAAGGTGTAAACATTAACCAGTCGTTTATGAATGTAACTGGAAAACACACACAAGCTTTACTATAACCATTCTTTTCTTTTTCTTCTTTTTTATCTAGTGGGGATAATATATATATATATATATGTTGTGTATGTATCGCTAACTGTACGGTAAAAGACAGCTCTCTCTCAGCCGAGCGATGGGTGATTGTTCTCGGCCGCTAATTCACTCCTCCTCCCTCTGTCAGGGCTCCGTCCGCATTGTCTGTTGTATCCACTCGAACATGCAAACACCCCGTCTTAAACAGCTCCCCATTGCAGAAATGTCCCAGAAAACGCCAAAGACAATGCCTAAATCTGAAAATGATACTTACCTCGACGCGGAACGACGTGCAGCCCTTGAGAAACTCCTTTATGTTGCTCAGACACTCGCCGTCGTTTTTCGGTTCTTGATAAATCTGGAAAGACGAAAACGCTGATTAGAGCTCAACTTCCAGCTCACGTTTCCGCCGACTTGCTTTTCACGCTTTGCTTCTTTGTGAATTTGTCTGTTTTAGAGTGTATCTTATTCGACACGCAGTCTTTGGACTGTGTGCATTGGGCCTGAGTCTCCTGGAGGCTGAACACAAACCCCGCAGTAGGGAAGTGGAAGAGGCTGTAGTATTGGGTCGAGGGAAATGACGTTGACGAATAGGGATCCCCACTGATGTTGTCGTTGGATATAGATGCTCTGCTTATATAATATCGTTCAACTAATTTTTTTCTGTTATCTGTGGGCAATTATTCAGATCATTTCAAATAATCCAACACAGCAACATATATGAAAAAGATTTGGTTATATCCGAATGGAACTGGGAAACATGACAGCATGGAATAACATGGCTGCAAGCAGAATTGAGGCGAGCAACCAGATTAACAACCTTGCAACAGCATTGGGTGTTTTAAAATTGAGCCACTTAAGTTGCAATAATAAATTCTAAAAAAAAAAAAAAAAAAAAAAACAGAAAAAAAGATGACATACATAAAGCGTGTTCAGTCTAACATAGTCCACAGCAGTAATATGGCCTGAATTCTGTCAGTGTGGTTGCCAAAACTGAGCTACTTAAGTTTAAAAAGCCAATTTGAGCCATGTCTAATGGCTCTAGTCTGGCCTTAAAAGCACATGTCTAAAATATTTAGGTCCTACCTGGTATATACAACATATCTGTACATATAGTCGATTTTTGGTGTCTTTATGAGTTACTGGATCTTTTCAGTGATTATCCTTTTATTTTTAGTTTCTGTTAGATGTGTCAATTAAATTTCTGCATAGGATGTAACTCAAGAAATGAACAAGAAATATAATGTTACCTTGTTTTCACACATCTAATTTAAATTAATGAACCACTGAGGACAACTTGGATAATCTGTTGAATCCATTTAGTTTGAATCAGGAGTGTTAGACAAGGGAAACATCTAAAACTCGTTGGACTGCAGCACTCTTGACTGAACTCCTGTTATTGCCCATGCACTGTACAGACATGGTCTTTAATTGACTTAAATTTGAGTTTACATGCCAGATCCAGTTTTGGTAGTTTTATATAAACATGGTGTTTTGCGTTACTGCCTTCAAAGAAGGCATTTTGCATGTCTGAGATGAAGGGTTTCAGGTGGTTGCAATCCATATTTATACCAGCAGATGCCACTAACTTATATGTACCGCTCCTTTAACCATAATCAGGCAACATAACTTTCACTTATCCCTCTAGCTTCAGTCATAAAATGCCACACAAGTTGCTCGTCTTGGCTTGGCTTGATCAAAGGAATCTGTTGGTCCTGATTTTTGAATGCCAAGCATGTGCCAGGCACAACAGCTCAGACTTTAACCCACTGGAGGTGCAAACATTAATAATATAATATAATATAATATAATATAATATAATATAATATAATATAATATAATATAATATAATATAATATAATATAATATAATATAATATAATATAATATAATATCATATATGCTGATGAGCACAAATGGTATTGATTCTAGCACACAGGGCAGCTTTTTAGTTAAGGTTTTGTTCATATGTGCAGCATATTTTTACTTTTTAAACCCAGTAATCAGTCTTTTCTAACAGTTTAACAAAATACTGTGAAAGTGCATCCTTCCATAATGTTATTTTTATGTCCACATACATAAAAAAGACACTCCTAACCCACAACACAAATCAATAGATTAATTTTATGAGCTAGTTTCATAAATTTCTATGACAGCTTGTGGAGCCAATGGTGCTTTTTAATGGGCAGACCATGTCATAATAATGCAGACACTCTGAGTGGCTACTTGATGCAATCTGCAGGAATGTGGAATTGGATTTCTTTGTGACTGCTGCCACACTGACAAAACACTGAATAACAAGTGTTTCAAATTTAGAATAGACTAAAAGTTGGGGGTTTTTTTATTTCTATTTTTCATTATATAACATCACATTTTGTATATTTATTCCCAACTTCCATCAATTCAATTTTCTTATATTTTCCTCACATTTTACAATGTGTAGTTTCAGTGTTATTCATAAAATTCAATCTAAGCATTTCTTGTTTTCATATGTTTTTTGTTTTGTAGTAACTACTCTCTTTACATGTTGTATGTATGAATAAAAAGGTTTTTTTTCCCTACAGTATGTGAGTTCTGGGCAGTAATAAGTGTGAAAAGTGTCTGTTACAGTTTATCACCCTGTGTTACAGTGATTAGGCTAATACTGGCTAGTACAGCTGAAACAGTGTATTAATTGTAAACAGATTAAATTCTTTAGATAAGATAAAAATGAAAAAGAAAATGAAAAATTTGGGTAGAATTGACGTGCACAGCAGACTGTTGCATGTCTTCCTCGCAATTTAGAAGTAGGTGAAAATATGCAAGTGAGGGCTGTAAGGACTGGACCATTCTTTGGTCTAAATGTTGCATCACTGACAACTTTTAAAGCACTTTTCATTGGGTCAATACAGCAACTGTTAAGCTGAAAACCTTGTGCAATAAATGAAATTCTTAATGTTTGTTGTAAGCTTTCAAAAGCCTCTTTTAAGGGTCAATATTATAAAAAGTTATTGTTTAGTGGTAAACCAAATGCATAATCTTCTGTAATATTTCATAATCATATCTTAGGAGTTTCATTCTATTGTCATATTTTTCTGAGATGTTGTTGAGTTTTTGTTTTGACCCCTCAGTTATTTTACTAAATACATACCATCACCATGTTTCAATCATCAGTATGACTTAGCCTACCCAGACTCTTATCTTGTCTGTTTTGTTGTTATCATACAGTTTGCTCGTTTTAACTAAACTGTAACTGTAGGCTCGCCATCTGTACTAAACTAATGAAACATATGTGAATAATGTCGCATATAAACAGCTAAAAGGAGAAAATGGGACAACCTGTTTGGCATTTAAGCAGGCTGTTCGGGTAGCCTCGAGCAGAACATCTCCCTTCAGGAAAACATTGCCTCCTTCAGGTAGCTGTCTAAACTGGCAGACGCTGAACGCTGACACACACAAACACTGCGCTGTTTCTTTAAATAAGGAGAGAGTCCGTCTCTGTCTGTGCGCCTTTGCAGTCAATGGCGGCCCACTCTTATGGATGATCTGTGTACATACAGCCCCCCTCGCCCCTGACTGGTCGCGCTGTATGTGTAACCAAATCTACTCATATAGCTACAAGCTATAGATTAAATAAGCTTCTGAAACCAAAAACGATTGCAAGTCTGATTGATTAGGCACTTCAAGTGTATTAATCGAGGCCTTCGTTGTAGAGCATATAAACATCACTGGATCCAACACATCATGACAGATTTGACTGAACAGTTTTCCTTATGCTGCCTTGTTTAGGACAGATCAATACGCGGATCGATGCCACGGTTTTTCTGTTTTTACGCGCTGACATGAGCAACGTATGTGCAACCCTAGAGCTTGTTATGGCAGACAATAACAAGGGCTGCCGTGACCTACAAAAGAAATTTCCTCATGGATCAGTGGGCAAAAAGAGAGGCCAGACAACAAACCGCGTCGGTGTCACGGATGTGGACAGCACACAGACACGCCGGCGGGGCGGGCGGTGGGTTATACAGGGGAGAAGAGGGGGGTGTATTGCTCTTACTTTCTCCGTGGAGCCCGGACTGAGTCGCTCCAGCAGTCTACACAAGACCACCCCATCTTTCAGGGAGCTTTGCAGAAAAGCTTCAGGATCAGAGATGGTCTTCTTCGGCGATTCCAGCACCCCGAGCGTAATCAGCCATGTAACCGTCTGTTCCGCCGAATTCATGTCCAGCCGCAGCAGATTGTACCCAACAAAGAGGCGGTGTTTTTGGTATCTTTAACAGCTCACCGCCCTGGTTACGCTGTCATCTGTGCGTTAGATGAGAAATATCATTAATCCCCCCACTCAAAAAAAAAAAAAAAAGGGGGGGGGGGGGGGTGCAAGAGGAGAGATAGAAAGAAGATGCAAGAAAGTACTGTACCTCGGCTGGATGCGGGTGGTGACGATTGGCTGTTAGAAAATTTAGCAAGTATGGTTTCCTCCCTTGAACTGTCCGTTTCCCGTTGGTGTAACCTGGAAAGCTGTCAAATGCGGTTCGCTGTGATGCGATGAGGCAGCGGACTGCATACATGCGCATCGCAGCCTCCAGCCGCTCGTCTATTGGATGACATCAGCGAAGAGGGACAAGCCAGTCCAACCAGTTGTTTGAGCTCTTCACCGTGTCATGAATAGGTTTTCAGCGTGGGGCTTTGCATATTCAGCTCTTTTATCCGTTTTTTATGACCACGACAGGCTACCTGCTGTTATCTGCTGTAAGCTGTAAGGTTTTTGGGTTTTTTTTCAGTGAGCTCAATTTAACAGAGGAACAGGGATCTCATATTTATTGAAAGACATGTTTTAAAGAAGCACAATAGGCTTAAATGTTTATGCTTGTGCTTCTAAGTGACATGTATGATAACTTTAGAGTAGTTAGATTTTGAATAGTTTAACTTTAAAACGTTATTTGCTTCAGCCTACCTCTGGGACACAAGCCTGATGAGAAAAACATGCAAAGTGTGCTATCTCACACATCTACATTTAATCAGCTAAAACAGATTAAACCCATCTTAAATAGGTGTTTCTTTTCTTCTTCTTTGCATTCCCCTTCTTCTTTTTTTGTAGAATTTTTAAGTACAACAAATCTAAAGAAGCCACAGGGAAATGTCAGTTTTTCCAACATGTTCGTCCTGGAAAGGCAAAAAAAAAAAAAAAATCCTTAATGAACATTCCTGCTAGGCACTGGCCCACGCAGGGGCCACTGGTGCATTGGGCCCCTGAGCTTATACCCAGTAGGGTCCCACTTCTTGAAGTGATCATTAATGTTTCCTTCTGGGTAGTCAATTAGATGAAAAAGATTTACAAAACTTTATTACCCACATGTAGACTACCTAGCTATTTTTGCCCATCCTCAACTTAAATCTTTAAAATAAATGGCTTTTTTTTTTTTTTAAATATTTAAATTTGACTGTGTAAATATATTCAGAAATCAACAACGTGAGTCATAGAATACAAAGTAAATGTCAGGAGTGTTGCCATTTTGGCCTCACTTGCTAATTAGAGACAATTAGTATTAAATTCTGAGAATGAATGAGTTAGATATAGAGCTACCACAAAAGAATGAAGTAATGAAAACAAAAGAAAAAGAGTTAACGCAAACACATGGATTTACCACAAGGTGTTTATTTTATTCTCACAAATGAGAGAATTGCAAAAAATAAAGTAACTGTAAACTGACATGAAATAACAACGAATAGCATAAAAACCCCCACAGATATGGGACAGGTTACAAAAATGAGACAAACAACTGTACAACAAGCTACATAAAATCACCTCAAAAAGCAAAGTGGCAAAAAGTGGCAAAAAAGAATCTAATTAACCATTTGCAACATAGATAGTCTTGCATTAAAATGAGCACACATGAACAAAAAAGAAAGAAAGAAAGAAAATTAAACAACAATAGATAACAACAACCAAAAGAAAAGCCACCAGATGCAAAAAAAATTCTCACTAAAGGAACATCAATGAAGAAACACTAGTCAGTTAGCACAAATTATAAGTAACTGGCTACACAGATGCAGAATAAATACACAGTGAGCAACAAAATACGGACACAGCTAAAACTATCTGCAACATCGTCACAGCCTATAAGAATTTGGAACTGTTTGTGGTTGTTTTTGGAAATGGGAGCCTTTTAAAGTGGAACTATTATGTGCATTTCAGGCTAATTTATTTTTTATTTCTGAGACCATAAGGGCTGGGATTGATCGAGTTATTGTCGAAAATGGCTTTATTTACTTCAGACCGACCCTCTCCGTAGGCTGTCAGATCAGCCTGTGGGCAAAACTAGTGGATTGAGACTCTTCCACATTAAGCCCCGCCTCCCGCCACTGCACCACATCGGGAGCGCGCACCGCAACTGCTTTCGCCGTCATTGTAACATCTCAAACAGAAGGATTAGGCTAATATGAACTCAATAAAAAAGACAAAATACAATGTCAACACATAGCATACAGCCCTACATGTTGGAACCTGAATCAGACCCTGAAAACGAAGTGGAAAACAGCAACCCACAGCAACGAATGCAGCAGGATGTCTCTCTTTGGTAAACTCACCAGCCATCGTTGGAAATAACTTCATCCAACGTTTTCCACCCGCCTGATGTATTTGTACATGCCCTTGTTAACCAGTAGAAGGTAACCAATCACCGAACCTTATCCCCCGGGACGTCACAAGGATTTCCAAGTAGAAAAAAACTCTCTAAAACGACGCGTTTTTCGTCGCCATGGAAACCGGAGAGCATGCTCGAACTCAAACTCAAACATGCGTTTAGGTGATAAAAAACAGTGCCGTTCACTTGTCTGATGAGGATTCAACACTGTAACACTATAGAAAGCTCAGAAAACTCGAAATACCATAATAGCACCCTTTTAAAGAATTATGTTCAGTCTCCAGTTGACTCATAATAATGCTGAAGCAGAGAAGAGCATCAATTCGCATTTTGGCCAGAAGGGGGAGCTCTTTGTTCACTGTGATGTGCACTCTTCCACTGTTCAATGAATGCCACCAAGATTGTTTGACACATCCAAGTCAAAGTGCATTCCTGTATAAATCATTTTAACTACCATCAATGATTTTTTTTTTACAAAATAGAACAAAATGTGAGCATAGGAAGAATAAGATCAATGGCAGGCTTTGGGAGCCACAAAAAACCATCAACATTTCAAACTTTGTATCTTTCCCCTGTGCAGACCAACCACATCATGAGGGCCACCCACCTAGTTTAAATTGGCCAATCACACCTCTGAAAAATAAATGAACAAAGTTATTACCAAAACATAAATTTATTAAATTATTAGAACATGCCCACACATCCCCCACAAGAGACATGTGTTCTAGGTGGGCCTCTTCCTTGAACGGCGCCCAAAATTCCTTCTCAGAAGACAGTCTTAAAATGGAAAGGTCGACATTACTATTATGAATGAAAATAAAGGAAACATAGCTGGATGATGTGTACCCACAATTCATCTCCCTACACAATAGATAAAATAAAACACATAAGGAAGCTAGGGGCTTACTTCCTGATACAGCGAGCAAAAAATCTTTTTAAAGTTGAACAGTGTTTGCATAGTTATTTTGCATTGCTATTTAAACCCAATAAAAAGTGTGTAAAGCCAAATGATATAAGGACTTAATTACTGTGGGCTTGTTATAAGATGTGGCCCAACAGTTTACATTTTAATCTATAACTGCAGGAATCTCAAAATCCAACAGAATATCCATGGCAACTAAACCAAGCAGCAGGGACAGACATTCATAGCTTGGCCTCATTCCTGCTGTCCTTTACACCTCTGCATGTCCTTGGTCTTCATTTTGCATGTGTGTGTGTGTGTGTGTGTGTGTGAGTGTGTGTGTGTGTGTGTGTGTGTGTGTGTTTGTGTGTGTGTGTGTGTGTGTGTGTGTGTGTGTGTGTGTGTGTGTGTGTGTGTGTGTGTGTGTGTGTCAGAGAGAAAAACTTTGTGTTGTCGGGAGGTTGGGCTCTTGAGGCCAGACAGTTCCTAAACAGGTTGTGTCAAGGGATGTGGTTGTGCCTTTGAGGTCTTGTCGCCATGGGTCTGTAACCATGGGTGCTACTTTGTGTCTGTGGAGGATGGTCCAAGGTATCTCATCCCCCTCCTTTCCCAGTTTATCCTTTCAACTTCCACTCTGTTCCCATGGAAAATATCTCACTTTTAATGTTGTTTTATGTTGTAAGCAAATGAATTGTGAAAGTTTTTGAAATGTTAGGAGATCCTGCAGAGTCAGTTAAGCATAGAGATGGAGAGCAACTACTTGGTAAATACATCATCATTTGACATAGGTAATATTCTTACTAAATAAAATATTTGATATCAGATGAAATAACTACCATGAGGAGGTAAAAATAAATCAATTAGAGCTTCATCTGCAAATAAAAATCTAAAGTGTCGCTTAGTTGTCAGTGACTGATGTGTTTGGTCTTCTGTCAACTTCCATAAACACTTAAGGACCGTTATGGTCAATGGGATATGCTGCTGTAATATAGTTCTGCTTTTATTCAACAATAATGGTGTCACAATCTGTTTCTCTTAAGAGCATTTTGTTTTCAAAGACTTAAATAGTTTCTTTTTAAAGAGCAAGATGCCATCTATGATCCCATAATTACTGCTTTTGTAGTGCCAACCTTCTTCAGTCAGTTCCCCCCACTTTTCCATTCAGCTTCCTTTCAGACCTGTCTGAGTCAGGCAGACAGGTCATATTTTAAGATGACAAAACAAAGTCTGTCCAAGTCAGAGACATTTCAAAGGCCAGAATGCATCAAGAAGAATAATGAATGAACCACACAACAGAACAAAGCCAGTATATCCTGAGACAGATGGGAAGACACTTTCTAAAGCATGTGTGCCGCCTAGCTAAAACTGGAGGTACTTGACTTAATTTTTCTTACATTATCTCATTAAAGATGTTTTTTGGCAGTCAGAGCTTTGCACAGACATGCAACAAACCATTATACTAAGGGGTGCGAAACTGAGTTGGATTTTAAAGTAAAACAGATAAGTACATAGCATGGCAGCAAGACTCAAGACAACAGGTAGTCTATAACATCCTAAATGTTTCAATATTAACATTTTTCGAATGTTAATGGCCTTTAGAAAAAAGTTTTTTGGGGAGAGGTTGGGTAGTACACTATAGGTGGCACGGCCAAAGTTTTTGTCCATAATATTTTATTTCTTTTACATTCCTTTTACTTTTATTTAATGACTTCATGGATCACGATGGAGTTTCTGGGCACGCCCACAATATAAAATAGGTTGTGATGAATGCTTTTTAACATGTAAAAACTGAATGCAAGGACTTGTGAATCTCAGAAAACCATATTTTATTCACAACAGAAGATAAAGAATATTTCAGATGTTGAAATTTGGTTTGGACTATTTCATGGCTCATTTGAATTTTAATGGCAGGAACACTTTTCAAAAAAGCAGAACTGGGAAAATTAAAGGTTTAAAAGGTCATTGGCCCAATTCAAAACAACCAGAGGAGTATTTGACTACTATCTTGGGACATTGGCAACAGATCAGTAATATTACTAGCTATAAAGGGAGCATTTTAGAGCGGAAGAACCACTTAAATGTTAAAATGGGCAGAACTTCAACAAGTGGGTCCATGTGCATGGAGGAAAAGGCAGATGGTCCAAACTGAATGCTTGTGATCTGCAGGCACTCAGGCAGTACTATTAAAACCAGCCATGATTCTCTACTGGAAATCTCTGCATGGGCTCAGGAACACTCCCAGCAGTCACTGCCTGTGAACACAATTTAATTCACCAATGCAGGTTAAAACTCTGCCATGCACATGAGAAGCCATATGACCCAGAAATCTCCCAATCGCCACTGGACCAAGTCTAATTTAAAAGAACAAAGTGGAAAACGATTCTGTTAAATTGTTCAATTCTTTATGGAAACCATGAAGGTAGTGTCATCCTGTGGACTAAAAAGGAGAGCAGCCAATCAGCTTGTTATTAGCAGACAGTTCAGAACCCTGCATCTCTGAAAGGATGGAGTTGAATCAGGAATAAATGAAAACGTTTGTTTGTTGTTTTTTTTGTTTTATTTATTATTATTAATAATAATAATAATAATAATAATAATAATAATAATAAATGAATTAATTAATTTTTTTATTTTTATTTTTTAGATAGGCTATACAAGTGGCGTTCGGTTTTTAGACATTTTTCATACACTGTGCATATTAAGAATTGGAATTTCCATGACTTCTAACTAAAATTAAGGGTATAATTACACTTAAATATCTCACACCTGTCTCCCTTTAATAGCAGACACACTTCCACAGCAGCTAACAAATGTTGTTACAAGATCTGTGCAAAATTAATTTTGTTGTTTGTCCATTATCTTACAGCGTCTGTGAGTGGAAATGTATGTCATAAAACGTATATGTTTGCTTTGATATTCAAGCAACCACTCATCCTAAACTAAGTGTTGAACAGAGAGCTGGTTGTGTGTGAGTCGTGATCCCCACGCGTCGGCTGCTCGTGTGTCATCTCTGACGTTCCCGGCCCGCCTACATCCCGCTCCGTGTCCGTCAGTGAGAAACTCTGCAGCCGCTTCGCGGCGGATCCACTGACGCCTGCGTCACGGTAAAGAAAACACCGCGCGTCCTCACTGCTATGGACACCGGAGAGTACTGACCATCCAGAAACCATGCCTACCGCCCTCGGTGGCAAAGAGAAACTTTCTATTATCTGCTTTCTGCTTCGATGCGCATATTCTCAGGTGAGATGATGCACGGAGGAGGGATAAACCCTTACTAATAAAAGAATGAGCTATTAGAGACAGGCTAGTATTTCTGTGTGCCATATGAGAAATTTGATTTTGAAAAGAGAGTCTGATAGTGGTATGCTACTTTGCGTCAGATTTCAGCGAGTCAGTTTCAGTGACAGTCATTTTCATGACACATGCAAGAATTTTGTTTGTAGCCTAGAAATATATTTAGTGCTTAATAGTAAACCTTATAGGATCTTGTCATAGAGTTTAGCTTTTGTGCTGTTTTTTAAGCGCCTTGTAAAGATGTGCAAGAGAGGAACGTGGGGCTGAACATAACTTTAGTAATTGCAGTTACTTTAAGAATGCAACAGCTGGTTATAGTCATACCTGGATCCATTCTGTTTGTTGCAGGTGTTATGATGGGTTGTGGTTTGTTTGTCTCCTGAGGACTTTAACTCATTTGGGTATTGCACCAGAGTAGAAGGCTTTGGCGCATGCGGGCACAGGACGTAGACACGCATTGCACATGATAATTGTGGGGCTTGTTAATTTAAACTGATGTAAGCCAAACTTCTGCTTGTGAAAGGCCACGTGTGGCTAAGGTGCTCGTGTTGTTTTTCTTTTAGTCATTTTGGCTTCACAGCTGCCTTGTGGTTGTAATATCAGACAATTCTCACATTCATTATTTTCCGTCTGCAGACACTGTCACTCAAACAGAGACACGTGCATGCAGGTTGTACTGCACACAGAGGGTTAATGCTACACACATGGGAGACAAATAAAAAGCACATCACCAAAATTACTTTGAAAAAAAATAGTAAAGAATATATTACGCAGCTGTCTACAACCAAGTTGTAAGAAGACATGATTACTCAGCACAGAGAAATGAAAATTTACAAAAACAACAACAACAATTAAATACAAACTAGATAAACTGGATTACTTATAATTGAAAGATAACACTGATGTATCTGTTGTTGCTATTTTGTGCAGCAGACTTGTGTTCAGAATGGTTCTGAAGTTTCATAAGTTGCAAGCTGAGGTGTTCAGAAAGGGGTTACTTGGATGCAAATCGAAAGTAGCCTGCATCAGACATGGCATCCGGCTGATCTTGTACAGCTGTGATTCTGAAGATATGAGTCATGAACAGGCTTCAGTGCTCACATTTACTGTCTGTGTTTGTTAGACAGTAAGAGTTACAGTAAAGTGGTTTGAATGCACCAGAAAAAAAGCGGGAAATGCAGAGGGTGATTATCTCTTTGTGAGTCTATCTTTTTGACCGAGTTTGCAGGTTCATTAGATAAGCAACTGTTGGTGAAGGAATTTAACTATTTGGTCTACTTACTTTGTACTACTTCATGCAAGACTGTGCCATATTTACTCATCAGTACGTTATGTGCAAGAGTGTGTTGCATCTAAAATTTGCATTTGAAAGTTCTCCCGAGTGTCACAAAAGTCCCAGTTAGTCGCTGTCGTTTTAACTTCCTGTGGCGCTTTGTTAATTTCAAAATTCTCTGTCCTTCGGTTTGTCCAGGTAACAAGAAGCAAACACAGCTGCTGTGCCAAAGATCTTTTTGAGGTAAGCTATTGCTTGAGTTGGATAATTATTTCTTTCAAACTAGTTTTACAAAGAACAAATTTGTCATTTTATAAATAATCTTAGTTGAGGTTCATTTTCTTTTATTCAGCAGGATTTGAATAATTTAAGAACAGACTATTTAGAAAGCAACATAAGCGGTAGCTCAGAGGAAGCTACAAATAACCGTTGAATGCATCAGTTTTTTTTTTTGCACATCTTTTATTTAATTGGGCGCATCTTTCTCAGTTGTCAAGATGAGATCCTTTTGTGGCACATATTGACTAACTGTCTGAGACTCAGAACAAACACCTCGAGATCTCAAATTTAGATTATATAAAGTACAAAACCAGTATGAAATTAAATAAAGATTGTAAACTTCACTAATATTCTTATAAGAAAAGAAAGGTGGTTAGTCTTCATATTGTAAAATGAGTGTTGAATGTTTCACATTTTTAAAAGAAAAGAAGTACCTGCATAACTGTGTGGGTTGCACAACAAGAGCAAAGGAGAGGAAAAGAGAAATGGAGAACAGGTTGGGAAAGGGCAAGAGGAAGATGGTAAGACATGATGTTTCACCTGGGAGAGCTTGTTGTTGTTGGACAAAGAAAGGGTTCAGGGCTGGGGATGTGTCCTTGGTGACTGAGGAAGGAGAGATAATGAAGTGAAAGGATAAGCAGAGAGAGGAAACACTTTCCCTCCAGGGCGCACTGTAGTGGGTGGGAAGAGGGAGGTTAGGGTGAGGAGGAGAGACAATTTATAGACATCTGCCAGGTTCATAAAAATCTTATGAATATATTTCAGTGAGCACATGCATCACTTCAGGGTTAAAGAGATAATTTGATATTTTAAAGTAGACCCAATATATTCACAGCTAAATCTGCTTGCATGCTTTTATCACGATAAAAAACAAAAGATTATCTTATTTTGTTCATCAATATGAAAAGTGCAAAGGACCATATTTTAGTGGCTTGTGCAACTCCACGCTTTGTCTCTACTGCTGGATGGGACTTTTGAACTAACAAACATACAGGTGTGATGAGTATGCAACTGTCTCATGTAACACCTGGTAATAAAACAAAAGTTAATTTCTTGCTTGATTTCTCAAAGATCTCAGTTGTTGCTGATCTGAAGAATCACATCAGAGTAAAAAAGGCAAATGAATGACATACAGCATAATCACATTGTGTCTGAGGTCTGCTTTGTGTAAGTATGACTTCATGCTAATCAAATCAGGAGAGATTATAATCAGAAAAACAAAGAAGACAGTGCTCATGGATGCAGTGCTTTCTCTATGTTCCTACTTTCCCCTGAATTCTGCAAATAAAAAAAAAAGTATAAATAATGAAACAGGTACATTCTCATAAATATTCAAGCGTATTATCGTGTAGTCATTATGATCTCAAACATTTCATGCATCGATATGAACATGTGAATGACACCATCACAGTCCCGCAGCTGTGAGCAGTAACTCACCAGATACATGTTTTATTCATCCTGTTTCAATAAATGCAAATGCAGTGTTTGGCACTGTAGGCCGTGGGTGGTGAAAGGGAGGTTATGTCAAAGGTTTAACATGTGAATATGGTGGGAATTGGAGTTCTGCTGCTGATCTTACAAAGTGGAGCCTGTTAGAAATTGTGTCAGACTTCAGCTGTTTTAGAAAGCAAAATATTGATTCTTGTGTTCCCTGTCAGTTTGGTTCAGTCTGTTCAGTGCTGCCATCTTAACATTTTAAGTGGGGCTTTACTCACTGTGGTGTGGTGGTTAGCGCTGTGGCCTCACTGCATGAATGTTCCTGATCTGAACTTGGACAGGACTTTTCTCCGTAAACTTTGCCTGTTGTACAGGAAAATGTTGCAGGTGAACGTGTCATCATACAGTCACATATGGCATCCATCACATAGCAAGAATTAGAAATGATCATCATCATGCTAGCCACAATAGATAAAAGGGAAACAGATGTGGAAAATATAACCACAGTAGACTTTGAATAGATAAATCAGTAAATGTGTACTTGCCAAAAATAATTCACCTTATTATAAAGCTGTTTAAAATTTGTATTAGAAAATCAACAGAGGCAGGGTATATTTATGTTCCAGTGGTTGCAACAGCTACATGCACAGCTTAACCACTGAAACAACTTCTCTACCTGTGATAACAGTTAATAACACCTCCCCCCAACTGTGAGTGATTGATCCTCGACTCTGTAGGTACCAACAGTTTCCTGTTATAAATGATGACTGATGGGTGGAAGTTTTACAAAGTCATATTTACTCTAATACATGTTCTACAGGTGACTACAATGCGTAGGGTTTTTTTCATAACTCAAAAGAACTGATGCTAAGTATGTGTCTTGCAGCTCAAACCTATAGCTTTTTTGTACAATATGTTAATCTCCTCTCCTTAAAATGCAATATCACGTCTCTTGTCAAGTGCATTTAATTGCAACATCAGTTCTCAGTTTGTGCCTTGTTCATATTCAAAGTAAATGTGCTCCTTTTGCATGCACCTGTTCTTATACTTGTGCAGCAGCATCTCTCGCAAGGTGGGGTTTCATTTTACTGCACACTGACTGATCACAACCACTTCAAGCGTGTAATTTGTATCTCCGAACCCTACACCAGAAGTTAGCACTCATTTAAATTTAGGCACACTTCCCCTGTTGGGCTAGAAAATGGCTGATAATGAAAGTCAGCTTTCAAACATGGATAGTCTATCTCTATGTGTGTGAATGAGAAAAATAAGTCACTCCTAAACAAACTGAGGAAAAGTCTGTCGACAAGTTTAGGATGTCTGTGGTTTCTCTATGTGAGGATTCATTAATCCTCCAACCCATATCTGTTACACAGGACATGACTCAGTCCTGGACATCCCAGCATGCCTTGGGGGGTGACCATGCTCAACGAATACTTTACAACTCCAAGGTATGCATGGCTTTTTTTCTGTTTGTGTTTTATAATTAAAAGGGCAGTACATATGAGTCTGGTCTGCGGAAATTTCATTTCAAAAGAGAAACCAGCTGTTTTTAATCAGTTAAAAGTGATGCCACTATAGTCTGACTTCTGCAACCCAGTCTGAATTACAGACTGAGGACCCATTAGCCATTTGTAGCATAACATTATACGCACTTGTGGAAAATGAACAATGTGTATAGGAAACATGTTTATTGCTCAGATCTTTGAATATATTTATTCTTTACTCTACTTATTTATCTATTGTGACACCTTCACATGACCCTGGACATTAATCTTTATGTATTTAGTACAGTAGTGTCTCTCTGTGAGCTTTTAAATCAGTGATCAGGGCATCTATTTTACCTTTGGAATAAAAAATAAAAGAGGAAAAAATTAATATACAATCCTGAATATATCTGAACCAGTTTACAAATAAATAACAAATGTCTCAAGCTGCATAAAGCTGAGTGTCATCAGTAAAGCTGTGGACTGACACTTCATGTCATCTACTAATTCTGTCCAGGGACGGCATTAACTCACTAAAAAGGAACAATCCTAAAATGTATCCTTGCGGTTTGCAGAAGATACTTCATAGCATTCAACAGCTGGTATTCTATCTGTAAAGGGACAATTAACCAGTGAAGACATTTCTATGTAGGCCAACATGAGTAGTTAGTTAATGAAAAGGATGTGGTGGTCCTCATTATCTACAGCTGCATTTGTGACACCTCGCACCACCTCTAAATACTTTTTTTAATCTGCAAAAAATGAAGTTGCTTCTGCTGTTAAGATCTGCCTCATAATTTTGTTCTTCATTCTATAGGATACAAAACAGTCATCTACACAGCAAAGACAAAGTATGTATTTCATAGGATACATTTTCATTATTACAATATTTTTCCCAATAATTTACAAGCACTTCCCTGTTAATGGTTTAACATCTTTACCAGGTCGAGGGGAGGCTCAGCTGCGAATGACCCGTCACCCCCGCGTTGCACCTCACAAATCGTAAGTGGAGTATGAGGAAATATGATCCAATAGGGGTCACCTAACTTCACCTTCTGCTGTGGCACTCGCAGTGTTGAAAAAATACACCAAACACATGATTAATATGTTCGTCTCTGTAAAACATATTTATGAACCTCATCATCAGAACAGCCACAAGGAAAGGAAAGACTGATAGAGAAGGAGAGCATGAAAGGAAGTAATGCAGTGAGTCAGTTAACTCAGTGTTTCAGGCTGTAGGTCAAGTCAAAGGTGCCCTAACATTCCTGAAAGCTGTCAGTGGAGACTGATGTGCTCCTGTTTGTTAACATTTTACATCCTTTTTTTTTTAATGTGAAACACATGTTCTGTGGTGTGCACCAACTGCAAGCCACACATTATCTCATTTTTTTTCAGCCAAGGCTTTACTAATAAAAGTTACTAATGACCTTCCTATCTTCCCACTTTTTCATATAGAATTCAATGATGTGCACTGTAAGCATTACTTTTAATACCTGAAAGTGAGTAGTAGGATACATAGATTTAAAAGTTGAGAGGGGTAAATGTTGACAAATCATATTACCAGGCACATGCGTTTCATACTTTTGTCAGGTTTTATTTAGTTTTTCCTTTTTTGGGGCATATCCCCATATATATATATATATATATATATATATATATATATATATATATATATACATACATATATGTGTGTATGGAGATGGCCCTGAGGTGAATGACGTGAGAATGTCTGTATATTGTCTTCTGGACATTTTGAGGAGATTTTCCTCCCAGAACCCTTACCAAATGTCTAGTAGAAAATTTGGAGACAATGTTCAAATGCGAGTGCAGTTTTTGCAAATGTGCATGTTGGTAAAAGTGTCTGCTTAATTGTTTTTTTTTCTGGTTTTCAGCTTGCATTTGCTGTTGTGGATATGTTCAGATGCATCTGGATGTTGAAAACAACACAGCAAGAAGCTCTGTTTTCTGTTTCTCAGTGTTTTGTTAACAAAACACAATCACCATTCAATACTGTTTCTTGATTCATGTAATTTGAGAAATGTGTTAGCATAGGCACCCAACAGATGTCCCTCTGGCACTTGTTTACAGAATGCTAGCTGATGATCTGAAGCTGAGCAGTGATGAAGATGACACTCAAAGGGTAGGTAACTTCATCTTATATACAAAGTATTTATATATATATATATATATATATATATATATATATATATATATATATATATATATATATACACACACACACATATATGGCTCAAAAAACTAAAGGGAACACTAAAGTAATATGTTGTAGATCTAAATCAATGAAATATTTTTTATAAAATACTTTGTAGTTGAATTATGCTGGCAACAAAATAAAAAGAAAAATTATCAATGAACTGTAAATGTATCAAATGTATCAACCCCTGGAGGTCTAGATTTGGAGTTTTACTCAAAATGAAAGTGGAAAAACACACTACAGGCTGATCCAACTTTGATGTAATGTCCTTTAAACAAGTCAAAATTCGGCTCAGTAGTGTGTGTGGCCTCCGCGTGCCTGTATGACCTCCCTACATCGTCTGGGCATGCTCCTGATGAAGCGGCGAATGTTCTCCTGAGGGATCGTATCCCAGACCTGGACTAAAACATCCGCCAACTTCTGGACAATCTGTGGTGCAACTTGGCGTTGGTGGATGGAGCGAGACATGATGTCCCAGATGTGCTCAACTGGATTCAGGTCTGGGGAACGGGCGGGCCAGTCCATAACATCAGTGTTGCAGGAACTGCTGACACACTCCAGCCACATGAGGTCTAGCATTGTCTTGTATTATGAGGAACCCAGGGCCAACCGCACCAGCATATGGTCCCACAAGGGGTCTGAGGATCTCATCTCGGTACCGTAATGGCAGTCAGGCTACCTCTGGCGAGCACATGGAGGGCTGTGCAGCACTCCAAAGAAATGCCACCCCACACCATTACTGACCCACTGCCAAACCGGTCATGTTAGAGGATGTTGCAGGCAGCACAACATTCTCCATGGCGTCTCCAGACTCTGTCACGTCTGTCACATGTGCTCAGTGTGAACCTGCTTTCATCTGTGAAGAGCACAGGGCGTCAGTGGTGAATTTACCAATCTTGGTGTTCTCTGGCAAATGCCAAACGTCCTGTACGCTGTTGGGCTGTAAGCACAACCCCCACCTGTGGACGTCGGGTCCTCATACCACCTTCATGGAGTCTGTTTCTGACTGTTTGAGCAGACACATGCATATTTGTGGCCTGCTGGAGCACATTTTGCAGGGCTCTGGAAGTGTTCCTCCTATTCCTCCTTGCACAAAGAAGGAGGTAGCGGTCCTCCTGCTGGGTTGTTGCCCTCCCACGGCCTCCTCCATGTCTCCTGATGTACTGACCTGTCTCCTGGTGGTGCCTCCATGCTCTGGACACTACGCTGACAGACACAGCAAACCTTCTTGCCACAGTTCGCATTGATGTTCCATCCTGGATGAGCTGCACTACCTGAGTCACTTGTGTGGGTTGTAGACTCCGTCTCATGCTACCACTAGATGTGAGTGAAAGCACCGCTAGCATTAAAAAGTGACCAAAACATCAGCCAGAAAGCATCGGAACTGAGAAGTGGTCTGTGGTCACCACCTGCAGAACCACTCCTTTATTGGGTGTGTCTTGCCAATTGCCTATAATTTCCACCTGCTGTCTATTCCATTTGCACAACAGCATGTGAAATTGATTGTCAATTAATTGTCAGTCAGTGTCCACTTCCGAGATGGACAGTTCTATTTCACAGAAGTGTGATTGAATTTGAGTTACATTGTGTTGTTTAAGAGTTCCCTTTATTCTTTTGAGCCCCCATAGAGCCACGTTGTCTCATTGACTTCATGTTCTTATATTTTACTTGATGTGGAGTCTTAATGTATCATACAATATTTTTCCAACAATGTTCTCTCAGGTCCATAGAGTTTGTACATGACATTTAAAATCTGCTAATTTCCACCCAAACCTCCTCAGAAAGCTTGATTCCTATCTCCTATCCCCACTTTAATGTAAAAAGTACTGTAACTTTTTACATTAAAAAATACAATAAATATTTTTTAAAGCTTTTTTAAGAGCTGTGTTGGATTTTAACATTTTGTTAAATGTTGATGCTGGGCTTTCAGTTTCCTTCATCTCAGAGTTGGTCTTTATTTGTGATTCTAAAATAGGGTTTAACATGATTATATGTTATTTTGAGTGCTTGATGAGGCAGGGGAGGATAGCAATATAACAGGAAAAGCAAAATAAACATTAAGATTAGAGTCTTTGGATGTTTCTCGTGAAGGACAACTGTCTTTCGGGTGTTGTTTCACAGCGTGCTCACACAGTTGTACCCCCAAGTATGTAAAGTAATTTGAATAGTACACAAGAGCAAGTTGTTCTATTTGTTGCTGCTGCCATTAATGCTTAGTTTCTGTTCTTGTGCTCTTAAAGGCCATTCACGAGTCCACCTCCTGGGACAGACGCAGGTAATTATGGATACACATAGGTTTTATGAGCTGGCTTAGAAAATAAGTTGAACTGTGTGAATAACGCAGCACCACTTGGCTGTGTAACTCCACTGACCCCTCTATGATGTTTATTTGTGTGTTGACTGACAGCCTGTCAGCACACCGAGCGCACACACATGACAGGCGGGTGAGACATTCCAGCTCGGACTCTTCAGACTCAGACTCCACTGCGGAGTTGGACAGCAGCAGCCTTCATTCCTGCAGCCCCAGCCAGAGTCCAGAAGTTAACCCGGATCCTCCATCGCCTGTCAGCACACAGCCACTGTGCAACAACGAGGTACCAAATACTGATGGTTGCTCAGCCTTCTGTTCCGTTTTCTGCCTTTTCTGCCTCTCCTCCTCTGCTTGTGTGCCTCTCTGGGTGAAGTCTCTACAGGGAGTGGTGGCCTCGAGGCAGTTGACAGCAGGTGTGGGGAGGGAGCGAGGAATGAGGAATGCATGTGAGTTGGAGAAAAGGGATTGGTGGTCATGGGGCAGGGGTAGCTTTGGGACTTAGAGCTTCTGTGTCATGTCAACAGGCTGAGTCTTAAAGGAAAACCCTCAGGAGGTGGAAGTCATCAAGAACCGACTTTATGTTGACATCTACAAGTAGAGATTATTTTCAGATCAATAGAGCACAGAGTAAATGGGACCATTTTTCTTTTATCATCTCAAATATATATTCCTCTATGATGGCACGTAAGTATTTTTGGAGCCATTGTGGGTGTTGAGATATGTACTTTGTGTGTAGTAAAAGGGGAAACCCATTCCTCTTTTATGAATGGAAGGCCCTGTGTGACATAGCGGGCTGTATTGCTGAAAATGTTCTGCTTTTGGCCCCAATAGAAGTGAACGGGAGGGTGTGGGGGGTCGGTGTGTACCATATGTTCTTCATTTACGTGGAGTGTTTGAGTGTCTCTGAGGGAAAAGATGGGGGCTGGAGTTGTGGAAGCAGCAAATCCAGAGTTCCAGGTAGTGAGAGAAAAAGGAAGGGAGGGAGGGCAGTGGAGACGGTACAAGAGGTGCAGTGTCTTCTCTGGAAAGAGGGCAAAAGATGGGGGGAGTGTGGGGGGGGGGTTAGAGGGTTTGGGTGGGGGTGAGGGGAGGGGGTGGGTCACTGTTTGGCTTGAGGAGTAGGGGTTTAATTTAGCTTTTGGTCAGAAAGAGAGAGACGCGTAAGAGAAGAAGTTTACTCTCTGGCTGTGAGTACCGTCTTTGTTTTTATATTTGAGTAAAAACAGCTGTTTTCTCATTTTCTTCTTATTATCACAGCTTGAAAATCATTAGTAAAGCAAACATTAGGTGACTTGCTTGGCATATCTACATGCAGACTTAGCTCTGCCGTAAGCACAGAGTTTGAGTCCCCTTTAAACGTTTGTCCACGTAGGAAATTGAAGGGAAGTTATGTCTGTGGTTGGAACGTAAGGTTTTTGGCACTAGTCATAATCTGAATTTGTCATTTAAAGTTTTAATATTTTTCTAAAGAGTTTGAGCTGGAGAGAAATTTGTTTTGAGATTGTTGCAAACTTTCGATGGTTTTATTAGAACATGTACAGTTTGTGGTAGACTCTCACCAACAACTTTTTAAAGGTACATGTTACTAGTAATAGTTTGGATCCCTTTTTCCCTACAGAATTGCCTTTATTCTTTGAAGCACAAACTCAACAAAGGTGTCGGACACATTCCTCAGAGAGGTTTCGGTACATATTCACACGACAGCATCTCAAGTTGCTGCTGTTGTCAGCTGCACATCCACAAGGAGGATCTCCTACTCCTCCACATCCCACAGATGCTCTTTTAGACTGAGATATGCTGAGGCCACTTGAATACAGTGAACTCATTGTCATATTTAAGAAACCAGTTTAAGATGATATGAGCTTTGTGGCATGGTGCATTATCCTGCTGGAAGCAGCAATGAGAATATGGGTATACTGGGGTATCAAGAGATAGACATGATCAGCAATACTTTTCAGGTAGACTGTGGCATTTAAAAAAAATGCTTAGTTGGTAGTGAGGGGCCCAATGGATGTTAATAGAAATATTTCCCTCTTCATTTAAGCCCCATTAGCCAACCAAAAGCCAAGGCAGGATAGATCCAAATCCTGACCATAGCACCTGAATATGGTGGCTGAAATTAAGAATCAGTAGATCAGAAAATGCATCCCACCCTAGAATTTGCTGCATGCTGGCCGCAAACTATAGTAAGTCCGACTGTACTGTTCATTCGTTCATGTCCAATCTTCTGTTTCCAACTTTGCTGAGCCTGTGTGAAGAGTAGCTTCAGATTCCTGTTTAAGCTGACAGAACGGCACCTGTTGGTTTTCTTCCGCTGTTGCCCATCTGCTTCAAGCTTTCATGTGATGTGAATTTAGCGATGTTATCCTGCATATATTGGTTGTAACAGATTATTTCAATTATTGTTTCCATTTTGTCATCTTTTTATCATCCTTTGGATATTTTCAAAGGATGATAAAAAGCAGTCTATGCAGTTATCCTACATATATTGATTGTAACAGAACATCTTTTTTATCATCCTTTGGATATTTTCTCTTTTACATATCATTCTTTGTAAACCATTGAAATGGCTGTGTGTGAAAATCTCAGTAGATCAGCAGTTTCTGAAATACTCAGACTGGCACATCTGGCAGTCACTTAAAATCCATTTCTTCCCCATTCTGGCGCTCAGAATGAGCCCAAATGTTGCTACCGTGATATTGGCCGATTCGCATTTGTGCTAACAAGTAACTAAACATAAAGTCACTCATGGAGTGCCTTATGACAGTATTGTTACAATATTTGGGCAATCTGTTTTACTTTGTTTTGAGGTAATACTTCAGGGTTACTCAGTCTATTCCTATGAGAGCCACAATGCAAAAGGTTTTCTATGTATCCCTGCTCCAACACACCTGACTCAAAGAAATGTGTCATTGTGCTGAACTTGATTGGCTGTTGGATCCATTTAATTTGATTCAGGTGTGTTGAAGGAGGAATTAGTTGAAAACTAACAGGCTTGCTGGTCTGGTGGGACCAGATTTAGTCACCCTGCTGTACATCCTGGCCAAACAAAAGTACTTTGGTCTAGTCTGTACAAAAGATGCAGCTTAGTTATCACACTAACAGAATTATTGTTGAAATGATCTCTTTCTTGAGAGAAGAGGAACTTTTCCAAGCAAGACATTCTTGTTATTTTTTTCCTTCTAAAAATGCTCCCTTACATGTAATATGCATAATGAGGCTAAATAGGATCTTGTTTGTTTTTTTTTTGTTTTGTTTTTTTTCTCAGTTTTTCCTCAACTTGTTGTGAACTTGCTGTGATGTCCAAGATCACAAAATATTCTCAGGGTTGATGAGCAGCAATAATTTCTTATCTAAGATCACTGTTTATGTTTTTACACCTAAATACTTTAAACCAGGTGTGCCAAAGTCTAGTCACTCAAGATTTAATATCCACCAACTTTTAGATACATCCCCTTTCCAACACACCTAAATCAAATAGCTGAATACCTTCATGCACATGTCATTCAGCTCTATAGAGGCCTGGTAATGAGTCATTCATTTGAGTCAAGTGTGTTGCAGAAGGGTTGCATCTCAAAGTTGCAGGATAGTAGATCTTGAGTACCGGACTTGGGTACTCCTGCACACTTGATCAACAGCACTTTGCTGCAGCTAATCATTTTAATTCCAGTGGAAGTAAGAGTGCAATTTGTTCTTTACAAACTGCTTCCAAGTTTTTGCTTAGTTTTGATTAAACAAATGATGATACCATGTAATGTGTAATTGTTCTGAAATAGACCTTTTTTTTTTTTTATTATGTTGTGACATGTAAAATATTAAAAAAAATAATTTGGCATAACACAAAAGAAATGTTTACATAAATAAAAACAATCCATCTCTATGTATATAACTGCATGATAGAACAATCTTCGGTACATTTTTTTTGTGAAACTGTTTATAAAGACTGAATCCAAGTATGAATAATTGCTTTTGTCTCTTTTTCTGTTTGCTGTTGAAGAATGATCACCTCCCTGCGACCCAGTGGCAGTTAGATAAATGGCTGAAGAAATCTCGGAAAAAATCTGCCAGCGCTGAACAAGACTCCTCCCAGAACATTCAAGATTGCCATCTCTCTCCTCACACCCAGCGAGCCCCATCGCCAGCCAGGTCATGGGACAGCAATCAGGAGTACAGCCCAAGCCAAAGCCCTATTCCCAGCCCACAGTTTAATTACAGCAACGACAACAGCCCCTTACCTAGCCCTGGTTACAGCTACTGCCCAAGCCCCAGCCCATTTCCCAGCACCTGTCCAAGTCCCACCCCTAGTCCAAGGCACAGTCCAATCTGTAGCCCAGCTCCAAGTGTTTGCCCAAGTCCGTGTGGAAGCACAAGAGCTAGCCGTAGTCCTAGTCCTATACCTCGAGATCCTCCAAGAGGCCCAAGTCCCAGTTTACCTGCTCCCTCCAGGATTTGTCACTACCCTGAAGAACAGGATCAGAACAAAGCACATCCTAGTCTGACATCTAATTCCCACAGAACAAAAATAAGGCCGTGGATTGCTCCGTTGCCTACCACCAATACAAATAGCAAGCGCAGCGAGAACATTCATCATCAGCAGTCTCATCATCACAGGTCCAAGCTTCGGCCCACACAGGACAAAGACCAAAGCCAAAAGCCAAAGTCAAAAACATCTACAGTTTTAATTTCTAATCAGAGTCACAGCCATAAATCTAGACACCAGCCTACTTCTTATCCAAGCTCCAACTCTGTTTCTAAGGCTTCCAAAGCTAAAAACACACCACATCTTGAGCAAATCAAAGGAAACAGATCCAGCCACAAACCGTGGCCTGTATGTCCGGAGAGTTCACAACATAGCTCTAAAGGAACAAAGAACTCAGTTTGCACTAGTCGTGAAACTAACGCCGGTCGTAGTTCTCATTCCCAATCTACCTCAAAAACTGTCAGTAATTCCGGTACTGGGTCGAGCTCTGGGCCCAGTCCTCGTCTGAAACATAGATCCAAGTCCTGGGAGGCTTCAACTCCAAACCCTGTGCATGCCAATCACAAAATAACTTCACAGAGAACGCTCCAAGCTAGGTCACAGGAAGAGGAACAGAGAGGAGATCATCTAACAGAAGCAGAGAGGAGAAAACACAGGAGAGAAGAAGACGGGCCCCATAAAAAACAACAAGGGAAGCCGGAGAGAAAAGAAGAAAGGAGGCTGGCGGAGGAGCAGCTACTGAGACGTCCCTGGAGCCAAAGTTCAGCAGAAGAAGAGGAGGAAGAAGCGGAGGTAGCAACAGAGCAGAGGAGAAGAGAGGAGACAGTGAGAGGAGAAAACAGGAGGAAGTGGGAGAAGGCGCATGAATGGAAAACATCTCAGGGCAAACAGAGAGTTCCAGACGATTCACACCATCAGGGGAGGACAAGAACAGGAAGGAGAAGTGAGGACAGAGAGTTACAGCCAGACCCATCACCTACTCTGTCCTCACGCTCTCCAAGTCCTCGTAGATCGTCCACATCCTCCTCATCATCCTCGTCCTCATCATCATCCTCTTCAAACTCAGACTCTGAATCTGAATTTCAGTCTCCGGTCACCAAAGTTTCAGCTGATTCGACATCTCACAAGAAATTCGCCAAAAGAGGGCAACAGGACCCAGGTCGATCTGATAGTGTCAAGCCAAAAGTGTTGCCCCCCAGACAGTCCATCTCAGGCCTTCCTGGAGAGGGTCAGAAAAGTGAGGAGAAGAAGAAACTCTACACCCTGGTACCATTTGGTAGAAGCGAAAAGACAGCCCCATCCTCCCAGCGGGGGCTGAGAAATCTGGTAGTGCAAATAGACCTTTGTCTTCTCAAGAGGGTCCCCGACAGCACTACAAATTCTGCTCCAAAGAAACCTCCATTGTCCTCGTCATCAATTAAGGACAAGCCAAGAGAGGCGATGAAACAAGTGTGTGTGTCCGAAACTTTAGCAAAGGACAGCAAAAGGAAACGCAAGGTAGACAAGAAGCATTCCTCCCGTGTTGCCTTGTGCAGCGATAAAAGTTCACAGTCATGAATAAAAATATTGTTTAAACTTGCTTTCAAACTTTGTTTGTTTTTGTATGACCAGTTGGAGAATGGTGTATCACACAGAGACAGCAAGAGGAGCCTTGTTTATCCCACTGACCCCTCGGAGAATATCAAATCGTCATCAGTCACAGCTGACAACTTTGTAACTGAGACGACACACAATGGGTAGGAAATACAAACCTTTCTGTCTCATGGATGGCATTGGAAGATTTAAAATTATACTACATGCACAAACCGGTGTTCAAATGTATTCCCTATAATACAGGTTTATATCAGTGCAATGTGTGTGTGTTACAGGCACTTGGAGGAGTACTTGGACAACAAGAGGCCAGTGTCTCCTCTCTCTCCCTTGTCTCCTTTGCCCCAGAGCCCTGAGTCCAACAAGCCTACCTCCAAAATCAAGACTGCAGAGCAGCATCACACAAACACCCCAAAGAGCAGAGAGAAGAACAGAGACCCTGATGTAAAGGTAACTCTAACTCATACTTGTCTAGATGACTTCACCGTTTGCAACACTTTAGTGCATTTCCCTGTCCCTGCACACAGCAGCCCAAGATGGAGGCGGAGTGTGTAAAAGTGTCACGACAGCCCCTTCTCCAGTCTGAGTCCTCCTGGGGCCCTTCTAGTCACAGAGGGACTGTGCCAAACCAAGAAAGGTGAGTGCACACAATGCACACAACCAGAACTCCATCTTTCTCACATACACATAGAGCAGCGTGTTTACTATCATTTATTAATGAGCATTTAAAACCCTCATAATTTCCTTATTGTTTTATGGAGGGGGTGGTGGGGGGGGGGGGTCGTCAATGGGACATTTAAAAAAAAAAAATCCATTACTTTCTGTCCAGATGAGGTTTTTGTCCTATGATAGCATTTATGTCATTTATAAAAAAAAAAGTTCCACAATGAAATGTGGAAATGCGTCGTGACTCCACAGCTGAGTGTAGATGTCATGTGATTTTTAAATTATTTTGTCATTATCAGATGTGTCATGTTCACACTGTAATGGGTAGGTTGCCTGTTACAGCTATAGTTGATGAATACATGATTCAGCACTGCTGATTTTCAGATTGATAAGTTTTACATCTCGTTAATTAAGCTTGTATGTAAATTACACGTGAGAAACTGAAGTGTCAAATCATCCATGATAGCCTGATGGATCATGGATGGATGTTGGGTAAATGTCGTCATTAATGTTGTTAAAATCCACCAACATGGGCAGAAACGCTGAACTGATTTTTTTTTTTAAATTTCATTTGTGTTTATATCTTTCTAGTCCTCACCATGCTGAGTACTACTTACATGAAGCTAAGCGGATGAAACATCGTGCTGATGCAATGGTGGGTTTTTAATATATGATTCAATATTGAATGTCTGGAAAATGAATGTCTATTAACTTTATTTAAGAAACGTATAATTGCAGAAAAAATCTTAATTTAATCTTCCATTTTAGAACCCCCTTTTTGCATATTAAATGTTTTTTTCACAAGGTGGATAAGCTGGGAAAGGCTGTGAACTACGTTGACGCTGCTCTCTCCTTCATGGAATGTGGGAAAGCGATGGAGGAAGGGCCTCTTGAGGCAAAGTCTCCTTACACAATGTATTCAGAGACAGTGGAGCTTATTAGGTGGATTATATTGACTAATGATGCAAAAACACTCGAAATTACCAAAATATACAAACACACGCTGCAGATCCACTAATGAATGTGTGTTTTTAAAGGTATGCAATGAGGCTAAAAAGCCACTCTGGCCCTGGGGCAAGACAAGAAGACAAACAGCTGGCGGTTCTGTGGTGCGTATGCCATCACCTCTGTTTATTCCGTATCCTTCATCCCAAGGAAAGACTTACATTTCTGGGATGATTTGTGGTCTGTCTGATATGTTTTTGTGTGTCCATAGTTTCCGATGCCTTGCCCTCCTTTACTGGCAGATGTTTCGTTTAAAGAAGGACCATGCACTGAGATATTCTAAAGTTCTGCTTGATTATTTTAAGGTAAATCAAAAGAGACACCTTAAGGTTAGGTAGAACATTTACATTTACAGTACTATGAAAAAGCGCAACTGCTCATTTCTTCCTTTTTACTTCCATTGAGCCAAACTTTCATTTAATCTTTTAAAATGCCAAAGATAACTTAGTTCAACAGGCATATAATAGTATTTTTTTGCCAACAAATCAATTCCCAAAAAGCTGTGGATAGTTAATAAAGTGGTAGACTTACAAGAAATTGATAGGATATGTACAGGATCTGAAAGTGATGTCCTGAAGAAATAAATCTGAAACAAAGTCAAGCAAAGAACTAACATAAGAATTAAGAAATACATCTGGGCCTACAGCATATCCATCTACCATTTACTATAGCTTCATTAGAAAAATTATTAAGGCACTGTTGAGATTGTCTCTTGGCAGAGTGGAACAAAAAGGCTGCTAGCTCCCAAAGAAGAGCTTTTAAATGTCCTTCCAAAAGCTTGGAGAACCATTCAGGAAGACTACTTAAAAGCACCACAAGAAAACATGGTGATTAATAACGGTGCTTATACCAAATACTGACTTACTAGTTTATCAGTACCATTTGGTTTTATGCCTTGTATGCTGGATTTCTAAATATGTTTGAAATATGGTTCAGCAAATGGCTGCATCTACTTCCAGTTATCCTAACAATATAAAAAGGATTAAGGGGGCAGCTCAAGAATTTCGTACTGTACAATAATTGTGTGTGATGAAATATACTTTTGGTGTTATTACAGAGTTCTTCCAAAGTGCCTACAGGACCCTCCTCCTGGAATGACAGTGGAAAGTAAGTAATTTACAACTGCATCAAGTCTCTTTGTTTAATATTTCTAGTTTAGTTGCCGCCACTGAAAGATAACTGATCTTCATCACTCTGTGAACTCTAACTGTATCCAGGGATATTGGAGGACTCCCGTCTTCCCACTCTCCAAATGCAAAACACCACGGTCAAAGTTCACATGAAAGGAGTAGCTCTGCAGCTCTCATAAGCATTCCCCAACGTATCCACCAGATGGCAGCAAATCATCTAAACATTACCAACAGTGTCCTGTACAGCTATGAGTACTGGGAGGTCGCAGACAACCTTGCAAAGGAGAATAAAGGTGAAAAAAGTCAACTTACTTCATAAAATGCGCTGCATTTGTCACTGCTTTCAGGTTGAAGAGTGTTTGTACATTTTTTTTTTTATTTTTTACAGAGTTCTTCAATTACTTGAATACGTTGTCTGGGCCATTGACTCTTCATAGTAGCATTGCTCATGCTGTCCAATACACCAGACAGGCTCTTCAGTGGATACGCATAAGTGCCAAACTCAACTAACATGAAGAGGATTTACTTTAACCTCACCAGTGTGTCTCAAGCCCTCATTTACTGCAGAGGAGACAAAACTCTGGATCTCTTTGCAGCTAACAGGACAGCACTAATTGTTGTAATATATGAAATGAATGTGCATTAAATCACATTGCGCCACATGTTGGGGTGAGAATAACTCCATACAGAGTGGAAAATCCTCTAAAAGAGCAAAAATCACGTTACCTGTATCGACCTTCTTCCTCATTGTGTTAAGTAGAGGAGTTCAGTGTGTGATGGATAATTGAGGTCTCTAATAATTTGCCAGTTATATTATGCAAAAACACATATGTATATATGCATATGTAAAAACTTGTCAATAGCTTGGAATTTGTAATAATCAAGCAGATTTTTTTTTGTTGGAATCATAGCAGAAAACTTCTCTAATTGTCTAACAGCAGGTGGGTCAAATTGACTGGTCTCGCTTTACTTTCTTGAAAACGTTTAGTTCTCATCCAGAAGAACGTCATCAGTGCTGATGGAGGAAAAGGGAGATTTCACTTAAGTAGCCTGTGAAACTACTGACGTTTTAGAGTTTAGTCATAGCTGAGAGTGAGTTACATATAGAGATGGCAAAGTATAGAAAACTTCGCATAACAAAGGACCCATCATCTCTCCCCTACCTACATTAGCATAGTCTCAGCTATACAGAGCAGATTGACAACACCTATTTATTCCGAGCCTAAAAAAAAAACTACGGATAATGGTCTCTTAAAGCAGACCTTAGCGAGTCAAGCTGCTCGATGGCTGTTGTAAACTTTAGGTTTCACAGGCTACTCACGTGAAAACTCACTCTATTTTCATCAGAACTGAAAAAGCTCATCTGGATGAGATAGAAATGTCCTGAGGAAACTTCAAGAAACCTGTCCAAGTGACTTGACTCCTACAGTGGATCTGACCTGGATGAATGAGAACCTTCGCAGACTTTTCTTAATGACTTTGAAAGTATCTAATATTTTTACTTGTGTGTTTTTTACTGTGCAATATTGGATGGGAAAATGTGTTTTTAGGATGGAAAAAATTAATAAAAGACAACTGAGAAATATACATACTCACATGAATACTTTATCTTCAGTGTCTTTATTGTTTTTTAATTGTCATGCATCAGTAAAACAAATATTGCATTAAAGTTGTTAGTCCTGCGTAAAAAGAAATCATCTTAGTATAAATAACACACTCAGCTATACACAGCGGATCCTTTAAACGGTGAAACTTTATTAGTCCCATGTGGTACAAAAAACTACCATTTGCAACTAATGGTTCATCTCATTATTAATACTGATGCATCAGAGTGAGAAATTTACACCTGAAGGGAAGTCTAGTTGATCTGACGATTTTTTCTGCAACCATCTCCTATATTTTAAATGCTTCGTACATGTATATGACCTATTATACTTTTCATCTCTGAGAAATAAATATAGTGGAGAATTATGAGTGAAAATAGAAATCTTTCTATAAAGTACAACTGAAAGAAATATAACAAAAGGCTATTACTTGGATTAACTGTTATCAATCACCAGTGATACTGTGAAATGTTTTTTCTACACAACTTGGCACAAGGTGGGCTCACTGCATATGTTACTGCTTTGCTTAAAGATATTTTCTCTCAGTTCTCACTTCTTGGTTTAGGTAATGTACTAAGGAAACTTGCAAATGAGTAGGTGTAGGTGTACAGACAGTATGCTTGTCTTTGACACTGTGACTTTAGCATAATTTAAGGAAATGCTGTCCTCCATTCATTAACAAAGCAATGTCTGTGGGTGTCTAATCAACATCTCACCAAATTTCCTGGTTTTACATTGTCTATTGATTGACTGTATTTAGTTTAGTTTTTATGCTTTTTACAGGAATATTTTGTGCACTGAAGCATTGCAGGGGCAAAAATGACACTTGTTTTTTTCCTCAGAATTTTTTATTTTTTTTTGTTTTGTTACTAATGTCCGACACACACAAACTTCTGCTTTTATCGGTTCAAAGAACATTGCATTAACTTACCGTATTTCTTTTATTTCCTAGAAACTCGCCGTAAATACATACTATATCATCTGCTTAGCCATTTTCCAATAACTAAATTCTTCATGGATTTATTGTACAGAATGGCTCTTTTAATCATCAAAAACCAGAGTCGTGATCAACAGGTTTGTGTACCCTAACAACATAAATAATTAATGTGCATATGTGCGTATAACTGTTGTCCAGACTGATAAATTGTTAGAGATTAACTACTTCCATATTGCACTGGCATAGATGTCATGCATGAAGCTTAACCATCTGATGTCTGGTACCATAGCAACAGAAAACAACCAATAAGATCACTTTTTGGGACAGTGTCAACGGATTCCTTGATTTTTATTTATTTATTTATTTATTTATTTAATATATATGAAATGTGACTTGCTATATTCCTTCGTGAATGCAGTTTGTATGTAGCCAACCGATTTTTTATTTTATTTTTTTTTAAATTCACTTTTACCCCCTATGCTGCCTTAATAAATGACAAAAAACCAGCACGTGCCCAAACCAGCTTATGACAGATCGGACCCAGAGTATGATTATTTCACGACTGTCCATTGTGCTTCTAACTGGAGTTGGAAATCCGCAGCAGCCGGGACATAATGTGCCATTTCGCTTTTCCTTATGACTCCAGCCTATAGGATTGTTGTTGTCACGGTGAAGCTGTTGCTGGCTCGTTCAGGCTGCACGTGCCTATGCGTCACAGGCAGCGGTTTAGTTGCCGTCGCGACGGACCAGTGCCGTCTGAGGACAACGGAGCTCAAAACCAGACACTCCACATAGAGAGTATATAAACAATAAATAAATAAATCATACAGTGTTCCTGATCCACTGTCTGACAGAACCACTGTGAGTGAATGGTAGCCTGTCTGTGAGCTGCTAGTTCTGCTAAAACAGCTCCACACCACATATTCTTTTGTTGGCATCTTGTTACGACTGTGAAGATTGGATATAAGTGTGTGGGTTTAAACTAATATGAGCTTCCGTGACCTGTTGTAGTAAATCCAGGTGCTATGTACTCTATTGTCCGCGCAGTGGCAGTATTACAGCAAAATATGAAGCTGAAAACAAGAAGCCGGGGGTACTTGAATCAAGTTGGCGATGAAAACCTACAGGAAACCCGGAAGTTGTGTGCATCTACATTTTTCTAAAATAAATAGATAAACATCGAATTTTGTCCTCAATTGGGGGCATGTTGTTTGTATACACCTCGTTTTACTCCTTTGAGATGCTGTGTCAGACGGCATTGTCTTCTGAAGAGGACACCACGGGCTTTTCAATAATATCTCACGTGTTTGACTGTGACACTAGCAATTCATCTTCAAAATGGCCACAAAAGGATGAAAAACCTTTGATGATTAGAAAGACAGAATAATTCTATACATTATCTATTAACTCTGGGAAATTATGTATTTTCTCATTAATGAAAAGGCTTAGAAAGCTGTCATACCTTTTGTACCTTGAGAGAGTAAAGATTTTAATGTAGTGAACATCCAAACCATCTTATTAAGATTAATATTGCCACCCTGAATATCAAAACAGGACTAAAAGTGGATTCTGTACATGACCAGTGCAGGAGACTAAGATCTGACTGGTCAGATGATGACACTAATAACTTTGAACCTGCTAACTGAGAAAATGATGAAGATGCCAGGCACTGTGGTGTGGTGGTGGTCAGCACTTATTGCCTTGCAGAGTGAAGCGCCTTTGTTTGAAGCTCAGGTGGGTGAGTTTCCATGTTCTCCTTTTGCATGTGTGGTTTCTGTCTCCATCCTCTAGTTTCCCACCACAGTCCAATCTTTCCAATTTATGGTTTCCATGAGTCTCGACTGTGAATGTTTTATTTTGAAACGCCTTCCCGGAAGTCTTGAGTGTGACATCGCTAGCTTTGACAGTCACTGGGAGAAAAGACAAGGCAAATGGATCAGGCGGTTGAAATGGAGAGCGAGAGGACTGGGAGGGTGAGCAAAAATGTTCAAGAGACATGGCGTGGTAGCATGACACAATAAAAGGAATCTGAGTGCACCAAAAAGGACTTCCCTGGATAACAAAGCCAAAGCAGTGGAGTCGAGCGGACTGTGTGGAGGATTTTCATTTTTCGCTTTGCTTTGCTCTTACCTCGTTTAACCTGATCAGTGCGCACACAACGTTTCTGCTGAGCGGTATCTGCAGAGAGAGAAGTCTCTGACCAACCAGCCCTACTGACAGCATAAAAGGTAACAAAAAAAACTATAGACTTTTCCTGGCTAACAGTCACTCAGGATTGGTTGTTTACCACCATGATTAACACTGCGCTGAAGTTACATAGTCATTCACCCTGTTCAATGTTGGCTAGCTTATTTTACCAGCATTGTTAGCAAGTGCAGGCAAAATACTTCCAGTGGTCCATATTGATAATGTACTCGTACAGTGGCACGGCAACATGCATGTTTATGCATTGATTAGAGTAGCTAGGCTAATGTTAGCAAGTTGACCTAGCAGCTAGCTGCTTGACAGAAGTGCCACATGGGGCTGTGTTGTTGTGACCTACCTACCTGTCAGAGGGAAAGAGTATGCCTGGGCATGTCCCTGGGCACAGCAGTCCCCCCCCAAACAAATTCTTATAGCATCTGACCCATTGTATAAGGGATCTTTTCTTTGAATTAATGTTCCATCCATACAGACATATTTTAATACTTAGATTAACTTACACTGTTTGTATCATCTGGCTTGCACACAAAGTTTTGTAAACAAGCAAAAAGACAACACTCAAGGTTTGCTCCATTTCCCAAACCCCTTAATGCAAAGTCAGATACCTTGTTGCTGAGTTGGTAATTATAATGCATGTCTCAAAATCTTCTGATAAATAAAAGGCAGTTATCATAGTGATGAACCTGTTTCAGACTTATATGACTGCTTTCTGGCTTGATGTCATCTAATTTTTTTCTGATGCAAAAACCAAACCTATTATGTTTTGAGGCCAAAGTAACACTTGTTCCTGTTACTTTCAGCAACAAGTTTATTTGCGGTGCTTGTATACATTGGGATGCTGTCTATCTTGGAGCTCTGAGGCACATCACAAAACTTTAAAATCCTCATACACCACTGCACATTGTAACCTTGGATTTTGGAATTATTTTTAGTCTTCTCCCATCTCAATTAAAGACTTGTGTCATATAAAAAGTTCTGGAAATTATTGACTTTATCCCAAAGAAGTACTTTTTTCTTTCTCCAATGTCTAAGTTAAAGACATGGTACGACTATCCTCCAAACAAACAAACAAAACAAACAAAGAAAAAAAAACCCAGAATCATAAGGAGCTGGTTTCAATGGAAAATGTCTATATGTCTTACAGGCCTACATGTCCAGTAGTAAAACACTAATTTACTGTTGAGTGACACTGTTGATCTAAATATGAGATTTTCATTTATTTTGATTTTTTAAAATCTCTTGTGTTGTTTAACAGTCCTTGTAAGCTACATTATAAAGCCGAAGAGTTTTTCTATTCTCTGGTGGTTTCCTCTTATACGTTTAGGTAACCCAGTATGAGTCGAGATGGGTGGATGAAGAAGAGAGCCAATGCCAGTGATGACAATGGTTGGGCTGAAAGAGTGAGTATGTAACTTGTGGAAAAATTAGACCACCCTGTTCTCATCTCTCTCTTTCTTGTACAATCCCTTCTAACAGCTCAGAGCTGGGAGAATCTGACATTACCTGTATAATGAGACAAAGCTGGACTGCTGAAAAGCTTTACCTGAACTATGAGTGCAAAATTCCGGTATAGCACAGCGCAATAAACAGTAGCCTGAAACTATTATTCAGTTTAGTCAGTATAAGACGAAAAGTAGATAATAGCACTCATTATCAGGCTGACTCAAGACTAGCTAAATGGCAAAACCTTTTTAAGTTAAAATGTTCAGGTAACAATTCTCAGTATGTTTTAAATAGATGTAATATTTAAAAAATACTTCAGCCCACAACACCTTTTATATAAAGTGGAAATATGGGTTTGTTTTATGTGTTGCATATTCTCTCTTTTTTATGACTGAATGAAAAATTAATCAAAAGCATTTTTATTATTTATATTTGAAAAAAAAAAACTATTTAAACCATTAAACAGTAATTTCAATGTAACATATGTTGCATTCATTCAATATTGTAATCAGGTAAATCATAAAACTGCTGTTTTGTTTTTGTTTTTTTTTTCCTTTCATATATCTTTACTACTACATAGACTTTTTTAAAACTCTGTGTTTCTTGTCATGCAGGGTGGCTACATGGCTGCCAAGGTTTCTAAACTTGAAGAGCAGTTTAAACATGATGCCCCAAGAGAAAAGCACAAGGATGGGACCTCTTCCAGCATCTTCAGTGGAGTGGCTATTTATGTCAATGGATATACAGGTAACACTGTATATTGATTCTCTGTGTCAGAGAATAAGAAGACTTTGTTGGAGGAAGTGAGGAAAACAAATAGAAAAAAGTAATAGAGCAAGAGTCAGAATTAGAGTGACTAATAGTGGCAGGAGAGAGCTCAGAGAAGAGACAGAAAGCAAGGAGGATGACAAATTAGCCTTAGTTAGGGGGTGCCAAAGTCCAGTAGAATGGATTTAAATGATCAAATTAAAAAAAAGTACTTTATAGGGTTGATATGGAAGGATTAACCTAAGAAGCACAACTAAATCAGCAACTGATGAATTATATAGCCACTGACCAGTACAGTGGATGCATTACATCAGTGCCAATTTAGCCATTTTTGCACTTCATAGATTTCTATTTCTGTCTCAGTTCTCATCGATTGCCCACTGTGTTATCCTGCTGTGTTTTGAAAGGGTACAAAATAAACAGTAGGCAGAAAAGGCCTGATTTTTTTCCACACATTGGACAACACATCTTGCTGATTTGCCTTGATTGGTATATGTCAATCAAATAGAGTTAAGTGATCATCATCAAAGACTAATGTTAATGCGGATATAATTTAGAAAAAGAAAGAGTTAACATGCAAGTTTAACTGTTTACAATACAATGCCCAGTTAGTGAAAGATTGTTGACCTTTTTTTTTTAAACAGGTGAACCTTGTTGTGTATATGCGCCTATATACAGTTGTGCTCATATTTATTCATACCCTTTCATTAAAGAAGGAAAAAAACAGGTGCCTGTGAAATAAGCTGAAACTGACGAAAGTAATAATAAATAAAAATGTTTATAAAAAGCATTACATTATATTCTATTTCTGGTTCAATAGAAATATTTTTTTTAAAAAGCAAACAAATAAGATAATTTATTACATATTACATCACTCGTAAACTAATATTTTGTTGAACAACCCTTTAATGTTTCCGCTACAGTCAGGTGTTTTCTGTTCCTCTCAGTCAGACTTCTGCACCTGTTGACAGGTATTTTGTCCCACTGTTCAACAGAAAAGTGCTCTAATTTTTCCAGGACCAATTTGTTTGTTTGTTTGTTTTTTTTCCTCTTTTCAAATGAAAAAACAGTGTCTTATATTACTAAATTATATTTTTGCAAATTTTTAGTTATTGTTCCTTTTTTAAGTCTCCAGTTATTTTAGCGGCTGTTATAAATTTGGCCTTTTCTTTGATGAAAGGGTATGAATACATATGAGCACAACTGTATCTATATCTATATCTATCTATATGTGTGTATATATATATATATATATATATATATATATATAATATAAAATCAGCATCATCTGATTTCATGTGATAAAGAAGTATCATTTTGACTATAAATTTGCTCATAAAGTGAATGCAATTTATCATGATAATGTTGAAAAATTGAAAATTCAGCTCTTAAATGCTTGATAAGTAATTTATAGAAGCATTATATACTATTCATGCATTCATTATCCTAACTGCTGAGTCCGATTAAGGATCGCGGGGAAGCTGGAGCCTATCCCAGCAGTCTTTGGGCGAAAGGCAGGGTACATCCTGGACAGCTCGCCAGTCCATTGCAGGGGCATTATATACTATTCTGAACCTATTAGTGTTATTATCACTCTTTTTAAGGTAAACTGACATTCATTATTTACAGTCCTCGAGCTTTTGTTGCACAGCAGCATCCCAATTTTTTTTCCCTTTTTCTTATGTCCCCCAATAATCTGCGTGTTTTGAATGTGTACCATGGTTGATTCAGTAAAGACACCCAAGAGGACATTACTGGGGTAAGTGAGGACAACAGAAGAGAGAAAGGGACAAAACAAGAGATAAGACAAGAATCTACATTGGACTGAATTTTACTGTCTGGAGAGAGCGCAGAGCAAAGACAGGATGCCAGATGGATGCTGAATTGGTCGGGTTAGAAAGGTGCCTCAGTGCCAAAATTCGTTGTGCAGCTTTAATGTAACTTTGACAAATGGTGTAACAAATACAACAGACATGAAGACACAGTTGCTGGGTGTGCAGATCTGGGAAAGGTTGACTGATTAAAAAAGAAAGAAAAGTTGGTGCTTGTCAAGGATGTTATTGCACATTAACCGTGAGATGTTTTTCCTTTAAGTTTGCATCCTTCAGCTTGTAATGATTCATGTCGGGAAGCCGTCAAAAGTTAACTAAACGTCTCTTTTTGCTGCTGGTATTGATTACTTTTGAAAGCGGATATAGTTTTCTCATCTTTCTTGGATTACTTTGTGTTTTCAGATCCAAGTGCAGATGAGCTCCGCAGACTGATGATGCTGCATGGTGGTCAGTTCCATGTTTACTACTCGCGCTCCAAAACCACTCACATCATTGCCAATAACTTACCTAATAGCAAAATTCAAGAGCTGAGAGGGGAGAAGGTCATCAGGCCAGAGTGGATCACTGACAGGTGTGCTCAGTGAGAAAGGAGAATTTCTTTATTTCATAAAAATTGTATCCAATATTTTAATTTTTCTATTTCTATAATATAGCATCAAAGCTGGGCATCTTCTGCCTTACCTTCAGTACCAGCTGTACACTAAACAGAAGAGCACACTCTTTGCTGGGATGACTCTGCGCCAGACCTCAGAGATCGCAGGACCAAGCCACAGTCTCCCTCATCCGGATGTCCGTCAAAAGATTCATCTGCCACAGCGCAACACTGAGCTCTCTGTTCCCCACAATGGTCAGTCCTCCATCCACATCTCCAGTCGCAGGAGTGCTCACCCTCAGTCCACCCAGCACAGCACTGAAGCTCACTTGGTTAAACCAAAGGCAGCTCATTCAGCATCCAGCCAACTCTTTTCAGATTCCAGGCACAGGAGCCCATCACACACCCACCCACTGTCAAACCCATGCCACACAAAGCACCCACACAAGTCTCTGCAGTCTCCTCATCTACAGGAAGAAGTATTAAAAATGTGAGTATGCTGAATAAATATTAAGGTGAAGATTTTTTTTTTTTTTCTTTCTCTTTTTTTTAACTTTAAGAAAAATACTGGAATATTTGTAATCAGATTTTTTTTTTTATTCCTCCTTTATTCCTTTTTATTTCCTTCCTGTGCCTCAGAAATGGTGTACTACGGACCTCATTGGATATCATGAGCCATTCAAAAAGGAATGAAATGAGAGAGTGTGAAGAAAATGTTTGTCATGCTGGGGGTTTAAAGGTGGGAAAGGAAGCCCTGTTGACCAATGGACACGCTCACTTTGTTAACGGTGCCTTAAAGCCAGAGGATCTTTCTTATTTTAAGGATCAGTCCTCTTCTGACATGGACACGGCCAAATGTAGAGTCAAGAGTTCACCAGATAAACCTCAAAGTCCTTCGGTACAATTCCAGACCAAGCCTGACCCCTATGAGTTTCCCCTCAGCCCTGCCAAGCAGTCTGAACCATCTCCTTTTCTTTTGGAGCAGTCCAGCACACAAAAAGCCAACAGCCACACACATAAACCTCCACCACCCACCTATCATGAAGCTCCAAACGCCCAAATTCTCCCTGAACATCTCCAGCAGCCTCCTAAGGTTGATTCTTTTTCTGAGCAGACTCATCTTTCCCGTGCATCTTATTCTCTTTCACAATCTTCAGTTCGACTGAATGGAAGTTACCACAACACCTCTTCATCTGACCCTGCATCCCTCAGTGCAACCATTCTAACGGCCAAGTCTGATCCTCCCACCGATGAATCATCATCGAAGTCTTCAGTGCAGCTGCTGGAGCAGACTGGCGGTCTGATCTCTGAGTTCTACTCACACTCACGTTTGCACCAGATCTCCACATGGAGGATTGGATTTTCTGAGTATGTCAATGAACTGCATAGCAAACAAAAAGCAGCAGGGGGCACCTCCTACCCTGGGAAAGATCGATTGAAGAAATCTGTGGCTCAGCGATCGGCAGAGTGTCAGAGCAGGAAAGGTTGGGACCTTTTTTTTACATTTCTAGCTCCATTTTTAGAGTTTGGGTTTTCAGATCTAAGTATTCTTTAGCTTCCTCAGTTCCGATTCACCCAGGGATATTTGTTGTACTTGTTTCTTCTTTCACTAGGTATGTTCTTTGCTCCAACCTGAGATGTCCCACAAAAGTAAAAAAAAAAGTTAATATTACAAGAAACCATTTCCTTGCACATTAAGACTGTCTTGGAAACCAGTTGCGATAGCAGCTAGATCTGGGGTGGGATACATATGCCAAAATCTGATGCTTTGTTCATGTTTTGTGAAACAGAGACAATTGTCCATTGATAATTTGACATGTCTTTGTCTGTGTCAGGTACATCAGCATCAGTCAGTGTCAAGTCTTGTATTCTCCATGTGGACATGGACTGTTTTTTTGTGTCTGTCGGGATTCGACATCGACCAGACCTTAAAGGCAAGGTGTTTTTGATTTTGGGTTTTTTTGTTTGTTTGTTTTTGATCTGTTTAAATGTATCCTGTCTGTAAAAACATGTATGTATATCTAACACTGAGGATTGCAATGGTTAAAAACTCCTTCACTGCTCTTGGTTGAATTATTATTATTATTTTTTAAATTAATACTACAGGGAAGCCTGTAGCTGTTACCAGTAACCGTGGACAAGGCAGAGTTCCCGTGAGACCTGGAGCTAACCCTCAGGTGGAGATGCAGTACTACCAGAGGAAATATACTCATCCTCAATGTGGTGAGCTTGCCTTTTCAGTCTAATTGGGTCATGAAAATCCCAGCATAGACTTGCCTGCTTCTGTGTGTACTTTGTTCATGTTAAACTTAATTCTAACTAAGTTTAACTTAACTTATCAGAGGGTGGAGATGATGATCTACATATAACTCCCTCACAAGAGAGTCCTGACTCTCATGCCAATGGAGTAGACCAGGAAGCTGCTGCTCTCTCAATGGCAGAAATTGCGTCCTGCAGTTACGAAGCCAGGTAAAATATAAACACAGATCATGACAGTCTCGTTCAAACAGAAATATGAATATATATTCTTTGATTTACAGGCAGGCGGGTGTGAGAAACGGGATGTTTTTTGGCAAAGCAAAACAACTGTGCCCCTCTCTGCAGTCTGTCCCATATGATTTTGAGGCCTATAAAGAGGTGGCTCTAAACATGTATGAGATTCTGGCCAGGTAAGAATAACACTAACATTTTTTTTTGCCTCTTATATTTCTTTTAATTGTAAGATAGGATAACTTCCCTTTTGTTTGCCTTTTGTAGTTATACCCATGATATTGAAGCTCTCAGCTGTGATGAAGCATTGATAGATGGTTCTGCTCTGCTGGCTGAGGTGGGCATCAGCCCAGATGATCTGGCTCAAGCCATCAGAGCAGACATCAAGGAGAAAACAGGATGCTGTGCCTCAGTAGGCATGGGTGAGTTAATATTTGCGTTAACACTGTAAAATAAATCAAGGCGATAGTTATAGTTGATGTATGTAAAATGACTGATCTGACCTCCTCAGGGTCCAACATTCTCTTGGCGCGACTGGCAACCCGTAAGGCCAAACCAAATGGGCAGTACTTTCTTAAGTCTGAAGAAGTGGATGATTTTATCAGGGACCTGCCAGTAACCAGCTTACCAGGTAAAACACACCTGCTGATTGTAGTCACCATTATTCAGTCTTTAACTGTATGATAAGTAGTTTACGTTTCTCCTCCTAGGTGTAGGGCACGTTATGGGCAAAAAGCTGGCTGTTATAGGTGTGAAGTCATGCGGAGACCTCCAGCATGTGTCTTTGCCTCAGCTGCAGAAGAAGTTTGGACCCCGTACTGGACAAACACTGTTTCGCTTCTGTAGGGGTTTAGATGACCGACCCGTCCGCTATGAGAAGGAGAGGAAGTCAGTCTCTGCTGAGATGAACTACAACATTCGTTTTACTCAGGTAGAGCCCATTTATTTATTTATTTTTTTTTTTGTCTTTTTGAAAGTACAAGCTTTTTTTCCCCCTTAACTTCCCTAATGGTTTCTAAGTCTTTTGTTTTATTACTCACTAGGTTGATGAGGCAGAGTGTTTCCTTACTAACTTGTCCATGGAGGTGCAAAAACGTCTGCAAGAAGCAGGACTGCGAGGTCGCAGGGTTACCCTTAAGGTCATGGTTCGCAAGGTTGGAGCACCACTGGAACCGGCTAAATACGGTGGTCATGGCATATGTGATAACCTAGCCAGGTTTGAAAGATTGGCATTTTTGTATCGTGTTCCTTCAGTATGAAAAGACATTATTCCTCTGTGTGCTCATCTTTACCTCTCACTTCCTGTTAGGACTGTGATGCTTGCTCAGTCTACTGACAGCGGTCAGCTGATTGCCTCTGCAGTCATCAAGCTGTTCCATGCTATGAAGCTGCAGGTGCAAGACTTAAGAGGGGTTGGCATCCAGGTTCAGCTTCTTGAGGGAAATCAGTCTGTCGCACAGGACTGCCGGGGGTCTCGAACACGCTCCATCAAAGAGATGCTCCTTGGCCAGGGATCGAGTGCCAGATCAAATAACAAAGGTTTGCTTTGCTTTTATGACTCAGCTTTTGTGGTTTGTCTTCTAGAAATCCTAATAAATATTTTGTAATTATTACAGGTGCTGCAGACACTCAACAAGAACAGACTTCCTCTAAGATGGCCCAAGCTGCTGGTACCTCACCACTTTCTTTGTCACCTGCTGAGCCAGTTCCAGGAACAAGCAGAGAATGGCCAGCCAGCAGAAAAACACCCAAACCTTCTCGAACACGTCTCAACTTCAGCATTGAAGTCCCCTCTCCTTCTCAGGTATGTCATTGAAGGACCTGTGTAATGCTTATTATGTAAAAGCTGACTAATTACGTCTTCTGTGTTTCTGAATAATCTCCAAGGTGGATCGTTCTGTATTGGAAGCCCTGCCTGCAGAGCTTAGAGAACAAGTGGAGCAATCGTGGACTAAGAGAGACGGGAGACCAAATAACTGCCATTCACCTGGTCTGCAGCTTTCCTCTCCTAGTCTTCGGCCTGTTTCCCCTTCTCGTCCTGCACTGTACTCTCCACCAGCTGGAACGTTGGTTCTACAGATTCCAAACCAGCCAGACGGTCCAGGAATTGTACTGGAGCTACCAAACTTCTCACAGGTAATGAGCCAATAGTTTGAGATATGAATTGGAGTTTTTTTTTTTTTTTTATTAGGATAGGGTTTTTTTTCTAAGTTTAGATTATATTACACTATAAATTTAAATGAACTAATTTTATGTGATGCAATAACAATCAGTGTTTGGATCCTCATATTCTCCACTTCGACCACAGGTTGATCCAGATGTATTCGCTGCCCTACCCAAAGAGCTCCAGGATGAACTGAAGTCTGCCTACAGCCTTCCCACAAACGTGCAACCCCAAGTAAAAACAGGTGAGTCAACAGGTAAATGCCTTTAACTTTGACTAACTTTTATATCATCTTTAGCCATAATATTGACCTCTTGGTTATCCGTAGCAGAGCAGAAGAATCCATTGTTGCAGCTGAAACAGTCTGGAGTGGGAATTGGTGTTGGTCGGGTAAAGCGGCGCTACAAGAAGAGAAATGCAGTGAGTCCTCTTAAAAAAGGGACTTCACCTCTGAAGAGGCAGACAACAAATAGTCCAGCCAAAATTATACCACCATCTAAAAAACCACAAGAGCTGATAAATGCACCAAAGGTGAGTCTACCTAAGGGTTCAACTATGAAACTGAGGATCTTTTTTTCTCATTGTGGTAATCTAAAAATGAGCTATCTTTCACATTTAAATCTATTTTGTCTTCTCAGATTGAAAATGGTCCCTCCACCTCAAAACCGGACACCCCAGTGTCTGTCACTAAGCCAGTTCCTCGTCCTGTTCCAGCACTGGCTGGAGCGTCTGACTTGACAGACATTAAAACACTCTTACGGGAATGGGTCACAACAATAACAGGTACGTCTTTAAGACGTGAATTCTGTCAGCACAAGTCATAGCCTGAATTATTTGGGGAGTTTGGAAAAAAAATGCAGCTTTTAAAAAATGTTTTACTTCTTATTAGAACCAATGGAGGAGGACATCCTGCAGGTGGTGAAATATTGCACAGATTTGGTTGAGGACAAAGACCTGGAGAAGTTGGATTTGATTATAAAATATATGAAAAGGTAAACTCTGGGCAGTTTTTCTGTTTGCCTCCAATCCTGTTTTTGGTTTTCTGTTCATTTTTAATTTGCTTCCTTCTGAACTATTTTTCTTACAGGCTCATGCAGCAGTCAGTGGAATCTGTTTGGAGTATGGCGTTTGACTTCATCTTGGATAATGTGCAAGTGGTTGTGCAGCAGGCTTATGGTAGCATCCTGAAGATAACGTAAAAGGAAGAGATCATTTTTATTGAGCGTGGTCTTTAGGCCACATTTGATTTTGCTCTTCTGATGAGCTCATCTACTAAAATAATCATGTCATTTAAATGATTATTTTATTCTTTCTCAACTGCGCCACTGCTGCAATATCTGGTAGTTTTCACCACATAAATACAGAGTCAGAAGGAGCCATGACAGTATTTGACAAAAAAAATGTACAGTACATAATTTTTTTTGTCCACTCACAAGGACACAAAATAGTGATGTTCATAGCAGCTTTTTGGAAATGTATAATTTTTGCAGGTAATGCTGCATATCTGTTTCTTTAAAAACGAAAAAAAAAAAAGGGGGGGGGGGCATTAACTTTTCTTCAGCTGTACAAGTGTTGGTACTAAGTACAATGTCTATCATGGTAAAGTAAAAAGCATCTCTTAGCAGTTTTACAATCTATTTACCTCATGGCACTCCACATGATGCATCAGACATAAAGATTTTAGAAATGCCAGGACAAAACCATGTTGATTTTTCATTAATGACATGGAGCTTTCTTATCCAGCATTTATCTGGAATATCTACAACTGCTGCATACGTTAGTTATTATTTTTTTGTTGTTCTTGTTCTTTTTTTTTTTTTTTCTTAAAAAAAAGTGCCAAGCTTTGTTACTATAATGTGTAAATAATGTTTTTAAAGATTCTTGTCAAACATTTTAAAAGAACATGTAAGCAGAGGAATTGCCTCTTTTATTGTTTACCAGTAGTGGATTCTTAGTAAATTGTCTTGAAATTGTAATTCTTCTCACTTTTGATCTGTTTAAGTGTCCCATTTGAAATCAGAAGCTATCCAAAGTACTTCATCAAGGGTTAGCTGTTGATTTTCTGTAGCACTCTAATTTGGAGGGAAAACAGACAGCATTCATGGTAATCAAGCAGCCTATGCATCTTTGTTTTTGTTTTTATTTTCCCCATTAAGAAGTAATAAGTTTCATGATGAGTCAACACCCACGGAGCATTTGCATTGGGAGTAAATCCAGTATTGTGGGTTTTCACTGGTTTCTTATGTCTCGACATTGAAGTAATGCTGGATTTGTATAGTAACGACTGTTCTGATTTCTTTACTTGTGGCTCATCTTGTGTAATTCACATTGTGGAGACACTTGTATGGCATGTGGCTACTTTTCTATATTTCTGTAAATTCAACTGTTTTTATTTCCTTCACGGAAAATACCATGTATGTTGTTGAAAAGTTATCAGTATATGCAAACCAGATCAGTCTGTCATCTTTTAACATTTGTCAAAATGAATGTAATTTTGAATGTGCAAGTTTCCACTCATTTTCAAGATGTTGCTTGTCTTCACTTGTCACATCTTTCAAAGGAAAAGGCCACGAGTAAAAACGGGCTCGTGCTGTGTTCTCTAAACTGGCTTGTGCCTGAAGACCTGAAGCTGTGAACTTGTTTGTAAGTTTTCTAAACCTTGGTAATAAACTGAAAATTCTGTATTATTTTATTTGTCCTCAGTTCTTAAAAGTTGAAGTGGATATTGTCCTGATTTACTGGAAAGAAAATGACTTTTAAAAACTTTCTGAAGGTTATTACAATTGCAGTTTATCTTCGTTGAATTATAAGTCACATGTTCTAGTTTATTTCAAGTCAAAATATTTTTAAATCTGCCTCTGTGAATATCATCACAATGCACAGAGTATTTTTAAAATTCTAAATACCAAGATGAAATGCAAATGATCTGGAATTTCAGGCCTATTCACCTAACTGTCAGGTGAAGATTTTATATCTACTGTTGACACTAAAAATCTTTAGCTAAGTCCTTAAAATAAAAGTTGGCATATTTCCTTTTCTAGATGTGCTTCAGCCGAGCCACAAATTGGGTTTGATCTGAATCTACACTGAATTACACAGAATAAAAATCATCATCTGTAATTTATCTTATAATTGATGGCCGAGACACTTAATGTCATTTCAGGCACTTAATTTATTGTAAGTCAATTTTAAAGTCTGTATTTCAAACATTTGTCTTCATTGGTTCAACATGAGAAAAACCTACAAGTGTAATATCTGAGGTGATGTTTGACTCCATACACATACGGTGATACTAAAAGTCAAGGCTATTACTATTAAAAACAATAAGATCATCTTTCAACAGTGATTATCCGTGCCTAAGACCACTGCTGTGGTCATGTGGCAAAGAGGCTATTGCATTATTTAATCTTATTTTATGCGTCCCCCCCCCAAGTAAGCCAAAATCATTTTCACCTAGACCTTGACTCAAAAAACAACTGTTAACCATTAACACGAAAAAGGAAAAATTGTGAAAACTGTTATTTCTATAGGTTGCCCAAAAGCCATTTCAGCTTTTGTCCACATTCATGCCATTTGGTGGCGGTAAATGACTATTTTGGTCGTTTACTAACCGATATTACACGGCAAGAAGAAGAAATTTCAGCCGCTCAAATCTGACGTCATTTCCGCAAACTCCATCGTTTTTCTGACGAAGTGAAGCGTTACGAAAGTTGTCATTTCAGCAGGTAATTAATTAACACAAATGGATAACATTCAGCAAATTCTGGTTTTAACCCAGCACGCTGTTAGTTTGTATTACTAGCTCACACAATCATAAAGGTATTTTTCTATCTACAAGTCATGGTAGGCTAATGTTAGCCATTAGCATATTCAAGTGGGATTTTTTTTTTTTTTTTTTTTGTATTTATATATGTACATTTTATTGTAATAATTGTTAAAGAAAATGGGTTCACCAACATTCCTATGTTGTCAGTGATAAACTCAAAGGGCCGAAAAAATGCATATCGAGTAGCAGCAAATGGATATAGTTGGTATTTTAGCTTGCTTGTAGGTAGCCCTAGCTAACAAATAAAAACGAGGCGTGGCGAGGTTTAACAAAGCTTTTCCCACGAGACAGTTGTCTAAAGAGGAAAGGAAGTGTATGGCCATACATGGCAGCAAAGTGGATATTGCGTTGAATTTAGGGACTTTTTACACTCAGCAGCGCCAAGGTCCAGAAACGGCAAACGGCCAATCACGTCACGGTAATTCTCACTAGTAGCATATGCTTATTCTGGCATTGTGTTGATTACAGACATTAATAAATAAATACGTGAGCCATGTAAACGACGATCAACAACGATCAATACTTTGTACACAACGAGTCTATACATAATGTTACCTTACCCAGAATAAAACATGTTCAAACTACGGAGAACACAAATACAAATAAGCCACTTTCTGAAGTAGCTCTTTCAAATCACCAGTAAGATGAGATCATACTAAGGTTCAGAGCTCATACCAACCTGGTGCAGTTATGGCATGGCTGTCGATTGAAAATGTGTCAGTGCTTGATGCTTATCAATCCTGTATTCATACAATGTTTTTATGTGTTTCTTGTATTGCAATAAAAGGACATCTGTTCTTTTTCCTTTCAGATTCAGTGTTCCACGTTGAGCAGGCAGCCATGGCAAATCAGTCGATTGATATCTTATCAAAGGTTTTGGAGCAGTCAGCTAAGGTGGTGGAGGAGCAGGTGGATGCACAGTTAAGCAAACTAAATGAGATGGATGAAGATGATTTGGAGAGGCTGAAGGAGAGGCGTCTAGAAGCTCTTAAAAAAGCTCAGAAACAGAAGCAGGTAAGTGGAATGTAAATAGTAAATTCACTTATTTGCATTGCTTGCTTTCAGTAAACACACAAAGCACAGTAAATAACATGGTCCATTGAGAATGCGTGCCTACTTTAGAACCTTACATAGTCTGAAATATTTCAAGGGAGTCCTTATTTTCCTTGCTTACCATGTTGTTCCTTAGCCAATACAAGTAAATGTATTATTTAGTCAAATATTAGGTATTAGGAAAGAGATACAGTTTGAAATCAGTATAAGTTGATGTCAAACTTATTCTGAGTCAAAACAACCTTTTATAGATTGGTTTATATATTTATATTAATCTTTTTTTTTCTAAAACTTAGTTGAAATAGAAAATTGACAGTTTGTTTTTGATGCGCAATGCTCTACAAAAATATTTTTCTGAGCATGGATACAATGCCCATACAACAGCCATTGTCGCCAAGTTAGGTTAGTATGTGAACATGAAGTCTTAAATAATATAATGAATAATATACTGAATTTATTTACCACATTTCAAAACACTTGACAGTGAATCCATTACTCATTCACACAACATTCATTCTTGTTTATGGTAAGATACATATGTAGTCACAGGTGTCCTGGGGCACACTGACAGAAACATGGCGGCCAATCCACCTCAAATGCCTCGCCAAACACCATTGATCATTGTTAAAATCCATCTGCTGATACTTCTGGGCACAGCTTTGGTAATGTTCCTAGAATCATTGGGTGTTTAGGGTTTTTCAGCATCATACATATACATCTAGGTGACACAGCCAAGGCTGATCAGACCTTGATTTGTGTCCAGATGGCTATTTAGCTATCCTGTCTCCAAAAATCTCCTGTCTTGAGCCACAGCATGAGCCCCTTTTTGCTTTTACTATTACTTCGGATGACTCTCCTCCTCTTCTCTCCCTCAATGCCCAAACTGCTGAAGGTTCTGGCCAAAGAAAAGACCACAAAACTAGTGCAAACCACCTCCACTGGGAGGCACCTCACTCTCCATTCAGCCTGCTGACAGTTGCTGACCAGTCCTGTGTACTTCCCCTCAAATTCTTCTTTCTAGCATTCTTAGACTGTCAACATTTATTTATACATATTCAATTTCATACACCAGCAATGCTGACTCTGGGAGAGAGAAGGGTCAAGTGTCCTGACCAAGGAAACTGGGATGAAATGAGATTTGAACATCCAACCTTTTAGTTATTGTACAACTCACCATACCTCTTGTAGTCACCTGTTGTCTCACAAAGATCTCTGGTTTATTGTATAGCTATAATAACATGAATATCAAAGACAGTTTTTAAATTGTGTAATTATTTATAATCACACTGGGAACATTGGTGTAATCTATAAACTCTAGCAACACAGGAATTGGGCATTTTGTTAACTGGTTGCAAATGGCAACAAAATCCAAAATTCCACTTGAAGACACAGTGTGCTAACACTAGCTGAATGTGAGGGGGAAAAAAACCCCAAAAAGCCAGGTTCTCTCCTACTGTGTTATTTATTTTGAGCTTTCTGCCTTTTTAAGGAGTGGTTATCCAAAGGCCATGGGGAGTACAGAGAAATCTCCAGTGAGAAAGATTTCTTTGGTGAAGTGAAGGAGAGCAAAAATGTTGTCTGCCACTTCTACAGAAATTCAACCTTCAGGTGAGTGCACAAGTAGCCATTGTATCTTAAGAAGTTGCAAAGTAATTTATAAATGAAAAGTCTGATGTAGTCAGTGGAACATTGACCAGAACTAATACTGGTATTTTTTTTGTTTTTTTTACTAAATCATACATTTTAAAAAAAAAAAAGATGAGTATATCACTGTTTGTATCCCAAGTTTAATCAAATCGAAGTATGCATTAAAAGCCACTGTAGTACCTCTCTGACACTTTTAGTTTGTATATTTTGTTGTTGTGAAGTGACTAATTTAGCAATTTTTCATCTGTGACCTACTTGTAGATGTAAGATCCTCGACAAACACCTGGCCATCTTGGCTAAAAAGCATGTTGAGACCAAATTCATCAAACTGAATGCAGAAAAAGCGCCATTTTTGACAGAGAGGCTACGCATCAGAGTTATACCTACACTGGCCCTGCTTGTAGATGGAAAATCTAAGGACTATGTTGTTGGATTTACTGATCTGGGCAACACAGATGAGTTTTCCACAGAGGTCCTTGAATGGAGACTTGGATGTGCAGATGTTATCAACTACAGGTGAGATATACACTAAATGAACAATCTTAATCTTAGAGACTCCATCACACTACAGCCAAAGTATGTGTAGCCATAAGCAAGTCAGTAATTCAGCTTGATTTTATCATTTTTTGTTATCCCAGTGGAAACCTGATGGAGCCCCCAACAGCTACACAGAAATCAGGAACAAAGTTCAAAAAAGTGGAGAAGAAAACCATCAGAGGACGAGGATATGACTCCGATTCAGATTCTGAAGATGACTGAAAGATTCTTATGGCGTTCTGGTTTTGTCTCTCAGGATGATTGACTATTCTCAGTTTGTCTAATGAAAACTTGTAAAAAGCCCTCTTTAAGTTTTCTTTTGTCAGTGGCATCAACAACATATTAACTTTAATAATTGACATCTCCAATGGGCTGGTTCAAGCCTCGGCGGGGGGGGGGGGGGGGGGGGGGGGGGGGTTAAACAGCGGCCTTCCTGTGCAGAGTTTCCATCTTCTCTCCAGCTGCCCCAGCTTCCTCCCACAGTCCAAAAACATCTTTGATCACTTTTTTTTTCCTCTAGGGAATAAATGTCACTGGCAATGGTTTGTTATCCCTCTGCATTGGCCCTGGGATAGACTGGTCACCTTTACAGGGTGTACCCTGCCTCTTGTCTGACGATTGCTTCAGCCCCCCCACAACTTTTAATTGGATGGTTAAGTGGTATAGAAAATAAATAAATGATAGAAATCTCCAAATATGTACATTTATCTGATCTTAGTATCCTCCCTGGATCAGCCTTATTTGATGATGTGTGTGCCATGTTTAAATTTGGAAAACAAAGTAATATAATACATGCGACATGTTTCAGACATGTGACTGCCTTAGTTGTATGTTAGAAGAGATTAGTGATACATGTATGTGACAAGATTGAATTTCCTAAGTTTTAGCATCTGAATACATTTTTTTTTCAATGAAATGACCTTGTAACAGGAGATTGAATTACAATGCTGACTTAATGAAAAACAAAATGTATATTGCTTCTGTGATTTTTATATTACAAGTAGTGTAGATTCTTATATATTGTCTAAGCCCAGAGATGGGATTGTATAATTTAGAAGAAGGGGGAAGTTTGGTAAAAAGATTTTTGATAAAATCCATACACTGATCCAGATGGTGCAGCACTTCCAAAAAAAAAAAAAAAATTTTTTTTAAAATGTTACTCTTTTAAAGTCTCTTAATGCCTTGTCATCCAACTACAGATCTGACCTCAGTCTATCACTAGATTTTGCGCAAGGCTAAATGTTGCGTGATGAATGATTGAATAATCAATTCTTTTAATAGCATGTTTCTGCTCAGATTACAATTTGTGCGCGTTTGAAGCCAGTGAAAGAATACTGGCTCTTAACTTTTTGTCCCTTTGCACTTCTTGGTGTTTTCGTGTCCTCCCTTCAGCCCCAACGTAACTGCATGAAGATGACTAGCTTAAGTATTGATGTATAGTTTGTATTTTGGCAAACTGACATGGATTGTTTTATTGGGGGAAAATAAGTGTCATCACTGAAAGCAATAATTTAAAAACCTTTTCTACACAGGCTAAACAAATAAGGCCCATATATAGGTGAGCAAGAGTTTGTTTCTACATAAACTAAAGATCTGGCTGCTTGTGATTTGAAAACTTGTTCAGTTTCAATAAAAAAAATCTGACCTTTTACTGTTGTGAAATATAAAGGATTTTCACTTGTGAAAATCTGTGATGATTTGACATGCTGTTCTTCCAGATTGTTTTCTCAACTTAATATACATTACAAACTTCTTGGGATTTAAAGCAAAAATTTTTTTTTGTTATTTTACATAAATTACCTCTTCCCCCTATTAATAGCAGTTAGGAATGGCTCCAGCCCTGGACAGGATAAGGCCAATGGATGGTTAAACAAGTCATGTAATAGCATATATGTTGTATGTCTTATACTTAATGTTTTTAAAGAAAACACAAAAAGACAAAGGAAGAAACAGGAAGTATTTTCTTTTTTTTATGTTTATGAACAAATAAACATTCAGTAAATATGACAGCAGAACTAGGACTCAATAGCCTTATGATCCACAGGTTGGAGGAGGCGACGCACAATCAGCTCTCCTTTGCTGTTGATGTATGTTTCAGCCATATCCTCCTCAGCAGGGAGCCCATATGGAGTCTTCAGAGGCTGTATCCTGACGGATCAAGATAATGGATGGAGAGGTCCATTTTTTTGTGTTATAAGCTGCATTAAGTGACTTGGGTGACAGTGCTTCATAATATTTTTGCTTTCAGCTAGCTGTGGTTATTTCCAGTTATTCTGTTATAATTCACATGTTTGTTAACATTTGGCACAACACTCTTACCTCACAAGGTGCTTCACAAACTTCAGTTGGCTGTTAACTGCAGGTGTATTTTTGTGAATTACTGGCACGTGGGCCTAAAGCAAGACAGTGCACAATGTTAGAGAAAAATAAGGTTACCTGTCAACAATTGTGTCATCTGTTAAATGTAACTCAATTGGAGGTAACACTTTTAACTGCTCCTCTGTATAGACATTACCACACACAGTACCAGTATGGATATTTATTAAGACTGAAGCATACATTTTTGGCAACCCTTAAATGCAGCAGTCAGATACAAACAGTAAAGAAAAGCTTTACCTCAAACAATCTTTAAAATGTTGCCCTTTGATTGTAGCCTTACCTTTTGAAGCCCAAGGTATTCCATCATCTCTTTCTCCCAATATGGCCTTCGCATTACACTTTTCACTCGTGTCACTATATGAAGTTTGTGTGGCTGGTCTGGATCACCACCATACTTGTCATGCTCTTTTGACCTCTCAGCAAAAAGCTGTTAAAGAAAGAAAGATGGAGCTCAGCTGTTGATCACACAGAACAAGTTCCCATCTGTGCTTTATTACTCACCACGCAGGAAATTATGTGTTTTGGGGAACTTTACAGGTTTGCAATTTTTCATTTCACCTAGCTGAAAAATCACACTCTTGCATTAATCTTACCTCTTTTGGTATCCTGGCTTTGGAGAATTTGCTGCGTGCAGAAACAAACCATACACAGGGCAACAAAGCTGGAGCTTTTCTCAAGGTCTGTTACATACAAAAACACAGATGAGCAAAAAGCAAAGCGTTGCTTTATGACATAACCTAGCCAACAGAAGGCTGTTTTGTTTTATGATCTTATAAGTTTTTTAAACATAGTAAATACAGGTAAATATCCTTACCTTGACCGAAAGAAAGCTCAAACTCCGACAGACGCCTGACATGGTAAGCTATCCTTTAGTTGAAGAAACGATGGGTTAACACGCCAAGGTTACAGGATTGCTAACCAATAAATCAACATGTGAGCCGATCGGTAATTAAGCTTGACTAACAAAATACTCATTGACATGTCATATTCATCGCAACGAGAAGTGGAACAGTTTTATCGAAGAAAAACTACAACGAAAGACAAATCACATTTATGTGAAGTCCTCTAACACGAACGTCTTAACCGGAAGTGTTGGTGAGTTACACCAAAATGACACCGATGTTCCCGATTCCTCCAATGGTTTTCTTGCCCTTAAATTTAAAACATTATACAACAATAAAAATTATGACACACAGTTATTGTATATTATGAATATCTGAGTAAAATACAGACACTTTAAGTGTATTTTTTATTCAATATCTCGTCGTACACCTAATCCAACGAGCAATGTTTCTCCGGGAGCTAATTTTGTAACACACAGATGCTGTTGTCAGCTTGGGAGGGAAGTGTTCATTTTCAGCCAATTTCCCGTTTAAAAGTTAAAGAATAAATCTAACAATGACACAAAACCACGTATCGGGAATGGAGGCGTCTGCCGTCTCCGTGCTGAAGCGGGCAGTGGAACTGGATCAGAGCGGGCGCCTCCAGGAGTCTCTGGTCTGCTACCAGGAAGGCATCCAGCTTCTTATGGACGTGTTAAAAGGTTTCGTATTATCCAAATATTAAGCAGTATATGGACTTTAAAACGTCTGAAAGAGACAACCATAATCTTTTCACGTTTGTTTGTCGTGTAAGCAGCTGTGAAAGATGAGTCAAAGAAAGGGCACTACAGGGAGAAGATAAAGGGCTACATGGACAGAGCAGAGCAAATCAAAGCTCATGTGAACCAGATGAAAGAAGGTACTGTGATACACCCATAGACTGTATATGGATACACCAGGAAAGGATTAATAATAATAAAAACTGTCGGGTTTGTTTTTTGTTTTTTGTTTTTTAAACTTACTTTATGTGTCATACAGTGACGTACAAAACAATGTGTAAAACAATAGGAAAAAAAAAACTTGAAAATACAAGAGGTTATATGAGTCAGTGCCCTTCAGGATCATGTGTAACACTGATGGCACAAATTAGTTTTTTTTTTAATACAAGTACAATGGGACTGTGTTGATTTTGCTATTAACCATAGGACACTCCTACAGTACGTGTGTGTATTGAATAGAAACTTTGTTCTGCAGGCAAAGCAAATTTTCTGTTTTGTTTGGTTTTTGTTTCCACTCTGATTCAACAGATGGGAAATACCATGAACAAATTAAAATTTCAGAGGATGCCACTGGTTACAGCTACGAAGTTCTATTCAAGCCATACATCAGCAGCTCTCTCACAGAAGTCTGGGTGGAAGATCCGTACATACGGCACACCCACCAAGTAAGAGCTTTGCCTTCATTACTGTTTTATAGAGGCCTTTTTTTTCTCTGTGGTATCATTTGTATATGATTCTATTAGATTAGACTTTGCTTGAAAACATCAAGTGCTTCTTTTTCCATTCACGTTTTAGTTGACTAAAGCAAGGATATTTAAGGAAGTAAGTCCATAAGTGTATCTTGAGTAAACAAAAGATTTTTAAAAATGGGTAAGAATTAATGCAATAATTAGACTGGATTTAGCATTCAATGAGTGGTTAGTGTGTTAGTGTAAAAACCATTTTGATCTTTGTTTGGAATTATATGTCATTAAAATGATTTTAAATAGTTTAATTAGAGCATAAAACTACCAAATCTATTGTTAAAGAAAGCCTTTGTCTTTCTTTCTCCCTGCAGTTGTACAACTTTCTGCGGTTCTGTGAAATGCTGCTAAAAGCCTCCTGCAAAGTGAAAAAAATCCACCTCCTCACTTCTCAGGATGAAGTAGGTTATTTTGATAATGAGGTCACACTGTGTGATGAATGTAAAAAAAAAAAAAGCCATGGCTGTCTTTTCTGTGTAGTTTGTGGCGTTTTTTGGACTTAAGCGCATCCTGTCCTGCAGGCTGACAACAGCCAGCAGAGCAGTGCTCTGTCGGAGATGAAAGATAGTCTTAGTACTCATGGAGTGACTCTGGATCTGCAGTACTCCTCCACTATCCATGACAGAGAGATCAGGTGTTGTCCTCATTTTCAACATTTCTTTCATTCAGTCTTTCGTTCTCAAAACATAGTCTAATTTCATATTAGTTTGTGCCACTAAACTAAAAATGTATTTTTAGGTTTGACAATGGTTGGATCATTAAAGTTGGAAGAGGGTTGGATTACTTCAAAAGGCCTAAGGTGAGGCTACAACTTCATACTTACAAATATTCATCTCCCAACTGCTTCTGTTTTCAGTGTGGTAAGTTCTGGTGTCTGTGCATCCTTTCAGGGCCGATTCTCAGTGGGATTTTGTGATTATGATCTCAGGCAGTGCCAAGAGACCACTGTAGACATTTTCCACACCAAACACACAAAAAGTCTATGAGATTCAAATGACATTGATATGTTTAATTTTTTTTCACTTTCTGTGATAAGTGACTTGATGTTTATTATCTGCTCAGAAAAAGAAACTACATGGAAACATCTGTTTATAACAATACTTTTTATTAACTGATTTATTGGAAAGCTAAACTAACTAAACCAAAAAAATCTTGCTTATTTCATTTTCTGGGTTCTTTTGTATGACAAACTGTGCCTTCTCCTTTTTAAACATTCAAACTTCTCTGCTATAAATGTGGTTGTTTGCAGTAATTAAACTTGTAAATATTATGTCAACACCATCTGGTGGAAAAATAAATGCCTTTTATTAAAATGATTAAAAATGCTTTTATAAAACTAAGAATGCATGTTGTCCTGTATTTTCACTGCTTCACTTTTTTAAAAAATCTTAAATTTTAGAAATCTTTAACACAAACTTGCCGTATCAGAAAAAATGAGTTTCACTGAATTACATCACTAGCTTATTTTTCTAGGAAGGTCCAGTTGTGTTAAAACATTTAATAAAAGAATTTCACCCATCAGATCAGGGTTAGTTATTCCAGTCCTACGAGAGCTGCATTCAAGGTTTTCAATGTATCCCTGCCCCAACACACCTGACTTAAACTAATATGTCATTGTAGGGAACTTAATAGGCTGTTAGATACATTTAATTTGATTTAGGTGTGTTGAAGCAGGAATATATTGAAAACCTGCCGGATTGCAGTGGAATCACTATACCCATGTTAAAAGAGCATATACAGTAATAAAGTAAGGAAAAATGACAAAAGAAAAATGACATTTATGCTAAAACAGAACAATATGAATAACATATTCCATTTCCAGTTGGGAAAACTGCAATCTGTGTATGAAAAAGCAATCTCTTTGCCTCATTCAGGGTAGTTCTGGAAAAGTGATGTTAGGTATTTTTAATGTGTACCTCACTTCATTTCAAGAGAACATAAAAAGCAGCTTTATGTTCAGATTTACAAAAAAAAGCAGACAAATACAGCATAACTATAATCATGATTGTGGTGATATACCAATAATAACTATAACTTTTTTTTTTTTTTTTTTTAATGAAAACGTCTTTGTGTTAGCACTGGGGTTTTCTTCCCATAAAGATAGCTAGTCTCAACAAGGTGGTGACTATTCCAGAAAACATTGTCTTAAGGTAAGAAAAACCAGAACACAAATTACATTTTTTAACAAGGATTTTGTGACTTTACATGTGCAAAAAGACAAGGTTATGTTGGAATACATCTGCAGTGTTGGTTTTCTTTGTTTATCTATTCATTTATTAGTATTCCCCCAGTGCTGAACTCATGCATAACACATGTGAGGCAACAATAAAAACAGTTTCCCCAAGGGTGAAGTATTGGCCTACTTATGCGTAGTTTAGCTTTCTGTTAAACTATAGCTAATTGATGGTGTCTGGTCAAGGTGCACTCACACCACCAGATCTGTAGCAGTTCTGTTGAAGAGCAAACAGTTGTTCAAGCTATCTGGAGCATTAATAGGATTCATGTCCAGGCTGGCTCAAAAGGTTAAAAATTGAACCTGTTCACACTGTAGAGAAAATTTAATACTGATTTAGTCCAGTATGAAAGCCTTGTTAAGCATTTCAAACATATGCCCATTAAGTCTATTTCATCATGTTTTACACTACTTTCCAAACTGTGATGAAAATGAAACCTTATCATGTAAATTATTCCTATTCTAGCTTTTTTTTCACATAACTTTAAACTCTTGCATGCTGTAGGAACAGTTTCAGAAGAGTTAAAAAACCATCATGGATTAGGGTTTGAATAGTGTAGTTTACACATTAACATAATATACCTGACAATACTGAAAAGCTCACAGTGACATTCAGTTAATGATTAGCATAAAAACCAGTCTCGTTAATCTATTATTACTAAACTAGTAAATAATAGAATAAAATATCTAATGCTGTGAGTACCTATAGATCTGCAAACATCTATATGAAAAAGAGTTTGACAGTTTTAGTGCTCCCCTCCGGGTTCTCCAGCTTCCTCCTACTGTCTAAAGACATGCATGTTCGGTTAACTGGTTACTAGTCCCTAGGAACGAGTGTGAGCGTGAATGGTTGTTTGTCTCTCTGCATTGCCCCTGTGTTGGACTGGCAACCTGTCCTGGGTGTACCCTGCATCTCGCCTAAGGATTACTGGCATAAATTCCAGCTTCCCTGCTACCCTTATTTGGACTAATTGTTTAAGAAAATGGATGGATGGTCATAGTGCAGTGATAAACTCAATGATATGTACAGCATTAAAGGGTTTTAGATGTGTTGTTTTTTTGCTGGGATGAATCCTGCATGATTGTAATTGAAATTACAAGAAAACTTTTTTCAATGAAAAATGAATTCTGCTAAATATTATTCTTCCAAAATTTCATGGGAAACTCTGTTTAAATGAATGGTAATATCTCGTGAGTTCACACAGTGCTATGATCGGATTATCTATCGGCCTTAATCTCAACATGCACCGTCCTTATCTGGGTTGCGAGATGAAGAAATTATTATCCATCATGAAACCATGAACCACAGATAACCAGAGTGACTAATTTCACTCCCTCTGTTTTTCTATTGCTGACAAAAAAAATGCCAAAAATACAGAGCAAGAATCAGATATGATAAACCTTCACTTTTGACAATGATGTACATAGTCATACGATTTTCTCTACAAGTTTGACACAATGTATATGAGCTGTAATCATACTCCACATAATTGAGATAAAACGATCTTCTATTGTTCTTTATGTGTAGATTAGACACAGTGGGCATGTCTGAGAGTCTGATGTCGCAGTGGATTGTTAACACACCGCATGTTGCTTGTAATGCAGATGTCACCAGATTTATTTTCTGGTGGATGAGATGAGGATTTGTGTGATGAGGGGCCTCAACAGAGAAGCTGCTCAGACACATGAATGTGGAGACAGCGCTGTGCTTTTTTAACTTGGGCAGCCCTCCCTCTCATGACTAGTCCAGTGGCCTAGATACCAAATACTCCGCTGTCTGTATGTGCAGGATGTCAGATTCTCTGTTGTAACACACGCTCAGTCTGCACATAGCAAGTCAGTTTTTGGTTTTTTTAGGATCATTTTTGAGGGAAACGTTTATGTAAATTTAGAAACAGAAACAGAATTTGCACATCTTTCTTTGGGTCAGCCATAATAAAATGAAGCATGACATATTAAAGGGATAAAAGAAAATATAAACTAGAGATAGAACATACTTAGTGAAACAAATGTGATTTTCTCATGTTTACATGACAAATTAAGATGCAACAATTTTACAAAATTAAAATGCAATTTGGCTGTGTACATGGCAAACTGCTGTAGCGCTTCAGTTTCCCAGTCTGGGATTATCGAAGAACTTCTAAATCTGCTGGAGGTTTCTGCTACAACTTCATCATGAAATTTTTAAAACTGTTTCAAGTTTAATTTAATGTGATCTGTTTGATGCCTTCAATATCAGAGCCAAAAAAGTAGCCCCAAAGTGTGATAAGACCACCTCACTGTTTTACAGTAAACTCCTGCATTCCTACTGAACTCTATACTCTTGCTTTTTCTTTCCATATAACAGCTGTGGCTTAATTGTTAAATTAATTGGAAACATTACTGCTGCTTGTTTGTGTCATTATTTGATCTTGACCACTGTTAAAAGCAATCCCAGCTTTCTTTTTGGAGTAAACCATCATTGGTTTGCTCACATGAATATGGATAATTTAGCCTAATTGAGCAGTTTGTCTTTTTTTTCCCTTTTTTTTAAGAAATACCTAACGTGGCCATCTTGACAAAATTTTCCTTCATAATAATTCTATTTTATTATTGTTTTGTTGTCAAAATGTTTGGAGGAATCTGGAGATGAAATTAAGCAGCTGTGGCCATTTTATATGCACAGAATTAGCTAACAAATGATGTCTTGAACACCAACATTGATGTATTTAATATAAACACTCACCTCTCTCATAAAATCATTGTAGAAAATAAGCTAAATTTGATGTTCCTCTGAGCCTGTGAGGGGGATCATTCATTTAAATGTTTGTTTCCAACTTTTGCACACACACACACACACACACTCACACATAATGACCCTCCTCTGTAATCATCGAGGGGAGTGAGCAACCTGGTGTGATGCACAAACAGTTCTATGAGCCATAATTCCTCTACGCATGTCCTCTTTCCAACTGGAGCTTTATTTTTTCCCTCTACTCTCATTTCTAGGCCTAAAATCAGGTTAGCGTTTTATAAGGAGCTTAGCGCAGAGGGCCACAGTGTGCCACTAATGTAATAGAGTATCCCTCCCTCTCCCTCTCTCACACATTCTCATCTGTCCTCCTTTCTCTTCGTGCTTTTGCTTATCCTGTCATGCAGTGACCTTGTCCCTCTCGTTCTTTCTTTTCTCCATGCCTGTTTTTCCATGTCTCCTTTTGCCTCTAAATCTGCAGATGTTACAACGTAAGCCTGAGGTTTAAACATTAGGGCTGTGACACAGCTGTGAGTGCCGTGTGGAGAGGGGGACAAACTGGAGGGAGAGAAGCAGAGGTGCTGGCTCTGTCATCTGGTAAGTTCACACTCTTTTGCATTGGGTAGTGTGTGAATGTGCATGTTTTTCAGGTTAGATTTCCAGAGTTTTGCCTGCATTATGTGACATGGGAATTTTTTTGGGCTGTTTATTATTGTAATGCTGTGAAATCTTACAAGGATCTCTCTGCAATGTCAATAATCCAGTGGATAATCCCTCGTTTTTCTAAAGGTTATGGTTTGCTCTGTGAAGCAGCAAAACAGATCTGTGAGGGCTTTAGTTTAATTCATTATAGAGGTAACAACACAGAGTAGAATGTAGTTAAAGGCAGATGCTTTACATGTTCTTTTAGTCTGAAATGATCAGATACTTTTAATTTTTTTATTTTTTTATTACTGTCATGGGGTAATCATGTGCTTATATCCTTTGAGAGAAGTGTACGCAGTGATATGAGAGGTGCAGTGTGGACTTTGCATGTTTGTCCATAACCTGATACATCTTGTCTTATCAGGCAGCCAGGCTAGGTCATGCTCTGCTGACTCCTTGGCAACATAGGCAGTGCTGTGAGGAAACACAACAGAATGGCTTAACTTAAATAGAATATACTATCTAGGTTGAGTTTACAATAAATAAAACATGGACAAACAAAGGAAAAGAATTACCTGAATCTTTCCTACAGTAATGCATTGGTGCAGTCTTGATATTTGACATTTTGCAGTTTCTAGAATATATTCCTAGTGAAACTGCAAAGCTCAAGCAGTGTGACATTCATGTAACTTACAAAATATGGTGTGTTCTTTGCTGGATTTGATATAGTTTCTATTGTGAGGCTTCTTTCTTTTAAGGCATTGTGTTGATTTTAGGGATAGTGTTCCTTTGACCACCCCACCCAGTTATAGTGACAGTTGTTTCTATTCTTGATAATAGGCAGTAATAAACCTTTGAACTGCAGGTGTATTTGTTCGTGAGGGCAGAGAGTGTATCATTCAAGTATTTGTGCTACTTTAGATGCCCTCTACCATGTGACAGCCTCGTCTAAGTAGTGTGTGTCTTCAATTTTTTTGTACTTTTGGTTAATATCTCTTTTATTGAAATAGGCATCAGCATAACACTTAAATTATATATTAAAACTTTACTGTTTGAACAACACAATCACGTGATGGACTTCTTTGGGGCAACCAATATTTAAGTAAAGTAAAATATCAGAAAAAAAAACTTTATCGCTGTCAATATATTCTTAATATTTTTGTTTGTTTTTCTTTTTTGAGGCTCAGAACAATGGAGTCTTTCTTTGGACATACAGAAGAAAGCGCAGAGGATGCTTCAGGTAAGCCATCTTTTATTTAGTCACAAAGAAACATTTACGTTGAAGAGGAAGAAGAGCAAAATTTCTGAATGACTTCAACACAAAGTCAAAGACATAATTTACACATCCGATACAAACACTTAAATCCACGTGAGAATATGAAGTTGGCAAAGATGTGATTGTTTGAGATTTGCTCATGTGTGCATGTTCTGACCTGGATCTGTCTCCATCTCAATTACTGGAAGGACGTAAAAAGTCCAAGATCAAGTCTCTGAAAACTCGCCTCTTCAGGAAAAGTAAGGGAGCAAGTGAAGAAGGGAATCCCAAACTCAGCCAGTCAGTTAGTGACATAGCTGTTGGAAAAGAACTTGGATCTGATGAAGATTTGGCGTAAGTGTCCATGTGATGTTATTAGAGCCATTTTCTCATCTTTAGTTTTAGTCCATATTTCAATATTCTTTTGTTTTGCCACCTCAGGTGTCCCCAAGGAATGATGGGATCGCGAGCATTGTCCCATGACAGCATCTTTCTGGCAGATCAGGTCCTGTCGGACACTGAACCAACCAGGATTTTATCCCAAGAAAATGTTCACAGCAAGATTAAAGCTCTGCAGGTGTGGCTTTTCTTTACGCTAGTGCTCTTTGGAATCTTGGATTTTAGGTAAAAGGAACTTTTTTAAAAGCATACTTCTGTGTCCTGCTATCAAAGATGAAACTCCAGCTTCAGAAACTGCATTTTGGTCCTCCACCCATGGTTCTGCCAGTCAGACGTCCAGAGGAACTTGAAAGCCATTCCGAAGACAGCCTTCTCCACATTTCTGATGATACCTCAACAGAGGGAACCTGCAACAAGGTGATTTATCACTGCATTAATATAACACAAATATAGATTTGACATAAATTTATATATGTGTTAATGGTTTGATCAAAAGGGGTTTTAGGAGTCGTGCTTCTCCCAATGAATAAATGTTTATCTCTGTGGAAAGGCGTGGCTTATACATTTTATTTACCACCCTGTTCCCACAAAGTTGACATTCTATGGATAATGTATACAAAAACAATGGCTAATTTTTGCAAATGATGGAATCTATACTTACAATCTTTCATTGGGAATGATACAAAGACAATATAGCAAGGATTTTTTCCAGTATCATGTGAACAAAATATATTAATTTTGGAATTTATGTCTCAATGCAGTTTGAAGAACTAAATGCATAAAGCTATGTTGAACTTTAGCTGCTTGGCAGCATATTTGCATGACGTTACAAAGGTTTTCAGGAGCTAACAGATTTTAATCATATGCAGCTCAGTTAGGTTAACAAAGCTATGCTGTTGTAATGCATGCTGAGAGGAAGCAATAGCTTGAAATATTCTTGGCATTGCCAGAATAATATATTATCCAAACAAAAGAATTTAAGTTGCTCCAAAATCTGTATTTATTAGTTAGCCTTAATTCGAGAGATTATTATTATTAACAACAACAACAAAATGATCACATATGTGGCCTGCAAAATTCTGCATAAACCATTAATTTGCATAGTTATATAATTATTACATTGTTTTATTCTTTTCAGACAACATCTCAGCCAGCTTCTCATGCACTGTCACCCATCCCAAAGTCCGTACCTGCCAAATCTCTGCCCCCAACTCCATTGCAGCCATTGTCTTTCCCTGCCCAGCCAAATTCTTCTGCTTCTACTGTTGAGGCACCGTTAGACTTTAGCACACCAGCCCAGTTCACTGCGTCTTTAGATATTTCTGCTGCACGCCACCGAATGTCTGTCAAACCCAGAAATCAGAGGGCCAGCACTAAGAAGAAACCCTCGTCTCTGGTAAGAGACAATATCTGTTTCTGTCCACATATAGTTCACAGAGACAAGACTAAATTTCTTCACAGAGACAAGACTAAATTTCGCTTTCTTTTTTGCAGAGTCAGTCTGGGTCTCCTTTACGTACTCAAAACAACATCAGCTACCCTGAGTCTGTAAACGAGCATGTTGTCACTCAAGAGGAAGAAACAGAAAAGGCAGAAAAAGAAGTGGTGGACATTCCTCAGCATCTTCCATTAAAATCTGAAGAGATGTTGTCAGTTTCATCAGAGAAAACACCCAAACTTTCCAGCCAAAGTTTTTCCCAAAAGAACCACACTCTTTCGGATGCAAGCACCTCTCTGGTGATGAGAGCTAGATCTCATAGGCATACAGCTACGGCATCCAGTGGACGGCCACACTCATCCTTCATAGAGTCAGAAATTAAGGAAAAAAGAGAAGCATTTTTTGAGAAAGAAGAAATTCCCAACAATAAGAGAAATAGTCTAAAGAAGACTGGAATGGCTGAATTCCCCTCTGAACAGTTCCCCCGCACTTCCAGGGCTTCTTCTACTAAAGAGCCACCTCATGGTGAGGATGAAACGACAAGAGGACCTCGCTCAGGGAGTTTTGTAGGAGTGCCAGAAGATATTGAAGCCAAACGTAAGAAATTTGAGGGAAAAGAAGAGAAAAGCATCAGTGGAAAGGAGGAACTTAAAAGTGTACAGCCCAGAGGTAACCCCAGTTTTTTGCCACCAAAAAGCTCTGTCATTCCATGGGAAAGGAAAGACAGCCTCAGAAAGACAGAATGTGCAACAGCATTCAAAAACATACCCACAGATGGAGGCGATTTAAAAGCAGAGGAGTTGGACAGCAGCCAGGAGCTGGTTGAGGCAGCAGAGGAGGCCAGGGAAGTTCAGGAGGAGCAAGGAAAGACAGCATTCGGCATTAAACTGCGTGCCACATCTCAGTCGCTGAAATTACGGTCTGAAGCTGCTGCAAACCATCATTCAAAGACGGGTCCATGTGAGGACCAAAGTGACAACCAGAAAAAACAGGAAATAAGTGACAGTGCCAGTCGGATGTCTGAAAAGTTGCCAGCAAACATATCTGCAGCACCCAGACCAACAGGTGAGTCTGTGACAACCTTTATTATTGCCATTTGCACAAAAGTCATCTTCAAAATATAAGAAATTAGGCAAATATAAGATAACAAATAATCATATATCTGATGTTTCACTAGATTGCAGATACATATTATGATATTTTCTAAGATTTATAGTTGCAACTTGTAGCCAAAGTTTTAGTGTCCTGTAGAGTAAAACATCACACATATGCATGCTGTGTATGTAAAATGAGATGAGTACCACCTGATTAAAACATACATTTATTAAAGATAAGATTTAACCAATTGTAAGTGACCTTTGCAGTAATTAAAACACCACCAAGTATATCTGCTTTGTGTCAATCCTTAGATGCAATCACATGTGGCATCTTCCCTCCAGCAAAGCATAACACTCCACCTTCCAACCCCATGCTCACTGAAGTCCAAAAGACCTCCTCAAATCTCAAAGAAGCAGAAACTACACCTCAGGAGTCTGAGCCAAGCCCACAAAAATCCTCATCGGAGGTGTCCTGGATGAGTTTGGCAATGGAAAAAACCAGAAGCCTCCAACAGCTTTTCAGTAGCAGGTTTCCCAGAGATTTTACAGGCACGCAAACGCCTCCTCAACCACCATCACAAGTACAGCCTACAAGTCAAACGGAGGCAACGGCAGGGATGTTGCAGGCTGTTAAACCATCAACAGTGGCAATGCAACAGAAAATGGCACTGGTACCTCCTGTTCAGTCAAGTACATCAAGAGAATCACAAATGTCTAAACAAACCAGTGCAGACCAGTCGCTTCCAGACACAAGTCAGTCTCCTTCGGCATCTCATCCCGTTGTTCAGACCATCCCATGGACAGCACCGTCTCCTCTGCGTTCTTCGCAAACAGCATCCACATCACAACCTCTTGTCCAGAATTATCCTTCCTCAGGCCAGCAGCAATCCTCCTGGAGCAATCGAGGTTTCCAGCCTGCCACCCAGCTCAAATCCACAACTTCAACTCCAGCCACGTCAGCTACAGCAACTACTTCAGACTCAGTCTCAAGAAAAGGAGAAAGCGAAGCCATAGGACTAAAAGATGGCCCTCCTCCCTCTATCATACGAGGAGATCGGACTGGTTCAGTGGTCAACAGGGCTGCATTTTTGGAGAAAAGGGCAGAATGGGTAGCATCACCTTTAATCAAGGGGGTTAGTGATAATTCTTTGTAACGGTCTTCCATACTGTGTGTGGCTTGTCACCTTCTCAGTGCTGCCAGACTAACTACTCTCCTGTTAAATGTAGATCTTTAAAGATGGGTCACAAATATGAGACAGTTCCAAAACGGAAAGTAATTTTTTTTTCTTAAACATCAGGGCATCTCAGTCAGATGTGCAGTGTGGACTTGTTAAAATGAAATTTCATGCCCCTAATATTTACAGTAGCTGTTACTTGTAAAATTAAGAACTATTCCCATGTTTTATTATTTCAAATAAGACAATTATTTAGTTTACATACTTTATGGACAAATTAGGTCTTTGGTTTCTTCTGTTATTTAATTTAACTACCATTAACCACCATTTGTGTTCTCTAACACTGCATTGTCCTCAGGTGGAACTGAGGAAAGTTCAGCCTGAAACCCAGACATCAGATGACCACCTCTCCTCTGCAAAGAACACACCAACAAGCAGGTATTCATTGGCAGATGGAAGACAAGGGACAAAATCTGCAGGTGTGTGGACAAATATCAGTCATGTTAACCAAGGAAGAACTTAAATGGTATGTGTTCAGTGTGTGCATATGTTGCCTTGTGAAATCATTTGATTTTTGTTTTTTAGAATCAAGCCCCACAAAAATGCCAGAAAAGCTTCATGAGACTAAATGGTTGCGTAAAAATGTGGGGTCTTCTTCACCTTCGTCATCACCCACACAGCTGCAAGCCATGTCTGACAGCGGCCAGCCATCTTGGATGGAAATGGCAAAGAGGAAGTCAATGGCTTGGAGTGATAAGACCATGGACTAAGAAGGAAAACAGAACAACAAACATTTCAGGGTTTGGGAACAAAAAAGAAAACCCACAAAGAACCCAAACAGTAGGTTGGACTCTACAAAACACTACCTTTATTTAGGTTAATATCTTGAATGTTGGATGAAGCTGTCAGAAAACTACCGATAAACTCTGGTAAATTTTGAGCTGGTTGTGCTTTTGTTTAATTGTAAAGTATTAATTTATTTTTAAAAATACAAGAAGAGAAAAAGTATTTACTGAAAAACCTATTTCAAAATAAGTTGTTTTTTTGTTTTTTTTAAATAAATAATGTTTAGCGTAATTTTGCCTTTCACTGCTGTAAAGACTTTACATTAAATAAAAGATATAATTCTTGTTGTCATGCATCTTAAAGATGGGTAAGAAAGAAACATATAGTTTTACATGACTGCCATGTCCCCAAAAAAGGTGTGGAAAGGTGAAAGACCACTAGATATGTAGAGAATGTGGATTAAGACTGAGGTAAGAAGAACAAAGTCTGAAAATCTGATTTTTTAAATCTACCATTGTGCCTCCGGAAAGGAGAAGTCGTTCATTAATTTGGTCTACAGCTCCACCTGCAGGTCAAATCTAAGCACTGCTCCAGTATTACTACGCAACAAGTCACTGGCTCTCTTAATGTTCACCTGAAACTTACTATAACTTTTTTTTTTACGCAACAGGAACTCAGAAGTAAATAAGATGAAAAAAAAAGTAAAGATGCAATCAGTCACTTTTAAATTTAACTTTGGGATATTCATATTGGGACGACCTGGCTAATAGGGTTACAACATGAAATGGAAAAATAAGACAATTAGAAACATAGCAGCAAGAGTGGTGACTGATTTACTTACAAGCCACACCAGCCATGTACAATCCACCTTTTCACTTATTCAAACAAGACTAGTTATATTCTGCAAATATTCCATAATCTACAGATATGTTTGATGCACAAATTTCCTGCGGGACTGCAGCAAAAATATCCAGAAGCACATCTGCTTAATTCAGGATTCATAAATACATTGGTAGGAATACAGTCGTCATATAGCTGAAACTAAATGGAGAAGTGTAGTTACAATATGTATTAAAGTAAATATTCTTTACTCATTTTTTATGTTATAACAACCCATCCTTCCAAGTTAGAAAGTCTCTGCAGCTGGTTGAACACAAAACTGTCTTCAGTGGTGGACCGGTAGGGGTCGCTGCAGAAATCCCTCCCTGTACTGAAATGTCCTGTTATGAAATCGCACACACACGTGAGTTTGTAAACAACAGCGTGAGTGGATGAAGAAGGCCACTCTCCCTACTAAATGATATGAGGCCCTGCTACTTTCCCTTGGCAGTGTTTGCCAGCTTGTTGTGTCTGAGTCAAAGCTACACCCTGAGGAGCTCCGTGTCCTGGGTTGTGTCCTCCAACGATGTGGATGTAGAGGACGCGGACCTGTCGGAGGAGGTCGCCCCGGCGCTGTTGGTGGACGGTGCGGGGCTGTGGAAAGCCAACGTCCTCGGAGACACCTTGGAGACCGCCGGAGAGCAGGTCAAGCCCGAAGGAGAAGATGTTGCGCAGCTCTCCTCTCGCCTGTTCTCGTATCGGCTGGAGAAGGTGAAGAAGTCTGGCAGTAATCTTCCTCCGCACCAGGAGACCGCTAGGACCGCCAGATACATAGCTCATTACAGTGACTGGGGGCATCTGGCTACCATCTCAACTCTTGACAAGGTAACACGACACCTGGGGTAACCATCATTATGTCATGTGGTATTATCAGAGCATACAGATTATAATAATGAAATGAAACACCATCCATTATGTCTGGCCATCTATGGTCGTTTACTTTGACATTATATGAGAAATTATGGGTCACACTAAAGCACAACTGATGTTTTCCGTTACTCTGCAGTCTTTAACCACAAACAAATCACAGTGCCCCAGAGGTACACAAAAAGAAGAAAAAAGATAAGTCACTATATGAAATTAAATGAAAATGAATATGTGTATATATATATATATATATATATATATATATATAAAACTTATAATTTTTCTAATGACAAAGTAGAAAACATGACAAGAAACATTTCACAAGCGTTGAAGATTTAATATTAGAACCACTCAGAAAGCACTGACTTCTGCCAAGCCATTTTATTTATTTATTTATTATGCTTGTAGGTGTTATTTTTGAGTTAGAAGATATAATAATACAAAATCACCCCTATCTCTTCATAGTAAAGAACCCTTTTAAAGAAAAATGTTGGTCCAGGCAGCATTTCAGATCACCTTCAAAATCTAATCCCCTCATTACATTTCAGATATTTCCTGAAAATTTAATCAAAATCCATCCATAAGCTTTTGATTTATGTTGCTGTCAGACAGACAGACATACCAAAATTGGCAAATACACCTTGGCAAAGGTAAATGTACTGCTGCAGTCAACATTTTTCCTTTTTTTGATCCAGGTCCCAGGTGTGCATTTATTGTCTCTTCTGAGAAAATGTTGAAAAATACAATAATATTCCTGTTTGACTTTTATCCTCTCAGTCATAAGAGATTTTCACTGCACAATAAATAGAGAAAGACAGAAAAAATTACACCTGTTGTCCAAAATTGGCTACAACATTGTTCTTAAATATTATGAGTAGATACTCATATATAGATATTTCTATTTCTCATAGATACTTGTAGTAGCTACTTTTAGTACTCTAGGTTTATAAAGATCTATTTGAAAGCCCACTGGAAATCAATACTGTTTGGGAACATTTATTTTAGAATTCTTTACAACAAAAATTCAAGAAAATCCTAAGTGAATTCCCCTTATACTCTTGCTAAATTACATCTTTAACGATCCTTGATTGGGTTTATTTTTTATCACTAAAAGGTAGGGCTCATGGTTATATTATTTGTCGTCATCTTTTAAATGAGACCTCCATATTGTGATCCAGTGTCTGGTTTTTTTTCACTCAGATCAAAGGTCTCCCCTTTGGGAACATCTTCTCAGTCAGTGATGGACCGCTGGACAACAGCACTGGAGTGGTGTATTTTTATGTAACTCCAATGGACAACACTGTGGCAGACCTGAAAAGTAACCCCTACGCTTCTCTCACCTTCTCAGAGGCTGAAGGAGAATTCTGCAGGTAGTCTCAGATTTTTTTTTTTTCATTAAAATTACAGCTGACATCTGAAATGTACATCAAAGTACAAAACTTAAACAAAGGTCTAAAAACAGCATCTCCAATCAACATAAACTTAATATAAGACAATAAAATCAAAACTTCCTTAAAAGATTTCATGCACATGTTCTGTTAAAAATGAAAATCCTAGTGCTGGAGTTAATGTTGACATTTTTAACCAATTTTATTTTAATAATGGTCATGTAATTAGCTGGAAGTGTGTCAATATGGCGCTTGTGGCAGCAAGTCTTGCTGAACTTTAAAGTTTCTTAAAGTCTGTAAAAAAGCTGTTAATAAGGTAGCATGTTTTTCTGTATATCAAGGCAAATGGTGTATGATCCTGAGGATCCCAGATGTGCTCGGCTCACTCTAACAGGCAAGATGGTGGAGGTGGCCCCAGATGAGCTTGCTTTTGCAAAGGAGGCAATGTTCTCAAGGTAACAGCTTATCATTGCTATGGCTTGGTAATACCACATTTGACACATGTATATTCACATTTTGCTCTATTTTTAAAAGACATCCAGTGATGGCAAAGTGGCCAGTGGGACACAAGTGGTTCTTCATGAAGATGGATTTGATTCAGATCTGGCTACAAGACTGGATTGGAGGAGTATCACTCATTCCACTAGAGGACTACTTCAAAGCTTTACCTTTCTAAGGTCCCCTCCCGTCATGTCATCAGCCCACAAATGCTAATGATTTCAGCTTTCTGTACTACAAATAAAACTCAATACCATATGATGAGAACTGACAAAGGAGGAAGGTGTAATATGCATTTTAAAAAAAGGTTGTTTTAAATAGTGCAAGGCAATGTTCTTTACACCTACTCCTGTTCTCTTTCAGCTTTTCTTGTCACACAGAATGAGTTATTTACTTACCTATGCTTGGTGCAATGTATTCAGTATTGAAAACAATTTAAACCAAATGGTCCTATTATAAACACTTTGTGGGTTTGCACCAAGATATGTGAACTGTTAAGTAAAATTTAACAAAAGGTTTTGAAATCTTGTCTTTGTTTGTGTCCCCCCCCCCCCCCCCTTTTTTTTTTTTTTTTTTTTTTTTTATAAAAAACATGAATGAAGATGAGGCTATGGATAAATATTGCTAAGATCAACATGAAGATATGGCCAACACAGAATGCATTGTTACAAGTGATGTAGTCACTCTGTGGGAAAGTAAATGCCCACTACTGACCCTTTAGAATAAGTATCTCAAACTCCTGTCCTCGAGGCAAGGCCAGATCATCCCATAGGCATTATGGGCGCTGGCCCAGGGGCCCACACCCACTTGGGGCCCATGTAGGGCAAACACCAGCATTTTGGACATGAAACAAAATGTACATAAAAGCCAGATAGTTACACCAAAGTGTCTAGTGTATTACTACTGGTACCACTGGATGAGAGATGTTAGAAATGTCTTTTCACAGTGCATCATTCCCACCTTTCACATTGTTGTGGGGGAAGGGGGGGCCCCTGGAACATTCTGGGCCCAGGGGCCTGCATACTTTTAATTCGGCCCTGCCTCGAGGGTTCACTTTCTGGCAAGTTTTTGTCGTTTCCCTTGTCCAACACCTCTGACTGAAATTATAGGTCATTGTAAAGCATTTGGCAAAAGGCTGTTTGATCCATTTGATGAAGGCGAGGTGTGTTGAACCAGGGAGACGATGAAAACCTGTGGAAAAGCGACCCTCTATCCTCATCAGGGCTGAGGAAAAAAAAAATAAAAATCACAAAACAGGTTAATGATGGTAATTTGTAACTGTTGGTTAGATACCCCTTAAACTCCAACTGATCTTACGGTTTATACGGAATAAAAAGGTTATTCATAATTTAGTTATCCGTAGTTAATTTCTTTTTCCGTTAATTTATTCTGAAAGTCTACACCGGAAGACGCACTCGTGGACACCGACGTGACAGGTGGACACAGTTAGTTTAGATAAAAATGTCACATCTGCGTTTTGAATACTGCATGGCAAGCTCGTGGTGTCACGTCGTCTCGGTGGTTTTGTTCATCGTGTTCGTGTGATATCGGTGGCAGCAGGTTGACAGACTCTCAGGAGAGCTAAATAGCAATCTCAAGTTAATGTTAGCTTGGTTGCTAACTAGCTTAACCAAAATGTGTCGCAATCAGTAGGTCAGTAGCGTAACGAATAAAACTTAGTGGCTTCACTGAAACAGCTCGACGAGTGAACAATCCGCTACTTTCTGTTAATATAAGTCCTGTGAATCTGTTACCAGTCGAAGCGGAATCAACGTGATTTGAGGCGTAGCCTTTCGGACACCGTCAGAGACCCAGCAGCCTATCCCGGAGGCTCTGCCGTCACACACTTGAAATACCTTATTCCTTGTAACTTGTAGCTAACCAGTGGCTGGCTGTAAATGTTTCAATGGGTTGTATTGGCAGTTCGTTTGTTTTTTGTTTACCGATCATGTGAAATATAAATATTCTTGCCACGGAAACCAACTGACTTGTGAGCAGTCGGTGTAGGACGGTACAGGAGGAGCACGTTTCAACCACCCGAAAACGACAAGAGAAGACACAAGCAAGACTGAGGCTACATCCGACCACTCGTCTCGCAACGAAGAAGGAGGTGCTGCTCTTTACTGTACTGTTAACTGGACGATTTTAGCGTTTGTCGCACCGTTATGTCTGCGCCTACGCCCGTCTCAACATCCTGAAGGCGAAGCGAGGCGTCCGGAGGGAGGCGACGGCAGCTCCGGGGTCCCCGACACGTAGCCGAGGAGAGGCATCGCTGAAATGAGATGAGGCTCAGAAATGGAACTGTGGCCACTGCACTCATTTTCTTTACGTCTTTCCTCAGTCTCTCCTGGTACACAGCATGGCAGAATGGCAGAGGTAGGTTTCTGTCATCCATTGACAGATTATGAAACACTTGGTGACCCCCCCCCCCCCCCCCCCCCCCCTCAAAACCAAGATGCCCTGACTAAACTAGACATTTAATCTTGTCTCCTTTGTCGTGTCTGACTTTGCTTGTATTGTGACATTCGTCTCATTTTCTGCAAACATACTACATTCCTTAAGCATTCCCCTTTACATACGCTTGGTTTATTTACATTTTGATTTCTTTTATTTATTTTTTGCCTCACTTTTACCTGTTTTCCATCTCTTCACAGCAGTTCTGTTCCCTGTTGTCATGTTGTCCCGCACTTGTCTTTTTCTATGTTTTCCTTTGGATATTTTTCATTTCCCTCATGCTACATGGAATGTTCTGTGGCATTTTTGTCATTTGCATCTATTTATAAATGTCCAGTTTCCCATGTTGTTTGTTTTGCATCTCTCTGCTGATCTTCTGTCTTATTATTGTCCTTTTACATGTCTTCTGCATCTTGCTTTGGTTATTTCTCGCCCTGTACAAAAAAAACTAGAGGCTTTCTGGCTCTTTGGGGCTCCTGGGTCTTTGTGTGTGCAATCATGAAGTAAAGTGATCCTTTTTTCCATCTCAGTTACTACACAAATATAACCCAGGGTTTGGCTTTTCGGAAGAAAAAAACCTTTCCTAACAAGTCCTTGTTTTTTTTTAAATTTTTTTTTTTTTTTTAAAAAGGCCTTGTTGTAAGCTGATAAGTGACAAGCAGAGTATAGTAAGAGAGGAGTTGTTGCTGTGCAAGAAGAGTCGTTTGGTTTGTTTCCAGTTGATTAGTATTAAGGGAGGGAAAAGAAATATTCATTGTACTCGTAGTTATTGATGGTCTCTTTAATGAGTTCACATGTTTAAAGTTTTACCATTTCTTCTGATAAGATACTACAGTTCATCTATTACCAGTCCTTAGTTTGATAAGGTATAATTTAGTGTTTCCTCAACAATAAATCAACAGGTGACAAAGGTGCAACACTTATCACAAAGTTGTAAGTGCAAAACAATAAGAGCTTTCATTTAACTATTTGTTTTTACATGTCCTGTAAACATGTGGGAATAGGGTTTTTACCCAAGTGAGTCTGTGCTTTAGTTGTACCTATGGTTGTAGAGCTGAGTTGTTTTATGTCAGAGCTAACCCAGTCTTTGTGGAATGGGTTGTAGCCCTAGATGACCTATGGTTTGTTATCAGCAGAGTGTAAATACTTGCACCCTCTATAAAAATTCCAACCCAAGGTTTCAAGATGTGATTACTATGAAGCTTATTAGCTTAATTAAATATTTTCCATTAAGGTCTGTTCAGTGGCATCGTTGGAACAAGCAGTAGTAGGTACGTTATTCAAATGAAATTATGCATGTGTGTTGCACCCGTTACAATTCAATATGTCTGCAGTCAGATTAATGGTTTTAGGAGCAGACACTGTTCAGTTTGATTTCCACAAGGTATGTAGACAATACTGACTTCTTATCAGTATGGACAAGTTGTGAGCAAACACCCATTTATCAGTTCCCTCATAGTATCCAACCACTGAAATCATAGGTTTACAGTTTTGTCAGTGTCAATGGGACAATGTGAGATAAAATATAATCTTATGCTTTACAGAATTATTTTAGTCACTGCATTTCACAAGGAGGCCATATTAATATTTAAAATTTAGGTTTGGGATAAGTGTAGCAAATAACATTAATTATAGATATATTAGGGTGCATTCACATGAGGATAGTCCACTAGACTCGGTCCGTTTGGGGACTCGGCTAAGTTTTTTTTGGGGGGGGGGGGGGGGTAATCCATGCGGACCGAGATTGCGTTCATGCTGCACACTGGTCAAACGCACCAAACCTTTACAATAATATATCCCCATTCCCACCAAAGGTGGCTGCACTAATATTTAGCAAAAGAGAGGACAAGACCCACGTGAGGAAGAAAACTCTGTTGCAAGTTAAACACGAAGACGAAACTATCGCTGTTTTTTTTTTGTTTTTTTTTTTATTATCCAAGTATACTGCAGAAATACACTGCAACAATGGACGCAGTATGAACAGCAGACGAGGCAGAGGACTCTTAACGTGATCGCTATTTATTTACGCACAATGCAATGCTACGTCAAATGCAGGAAGTGACTTTTTTTTTGTAGTCGTCTTCCTTTATTTGGTCCGTTTGAAATGCGCTGAGACTGCATTTGTAGGCAGACCAAGTCCGCTTCTTTAATCCGAATCAGAATTCATGTGGCGCATTCAGAGCTCTCCAAACAAAGTGGACTTTTAGAGCAAAAGACTCAGATTCAAATCAAAAAGGCTGATGTGAAAGTACCCTTATATTCAGGTAATCTGACAGTTTGACATTGAGCCAGTATGCAACATAAACCTGCAACATAGAAATGAAACCACATGAAATAAATTAAGCAATGATCTTTGTAATTATTTTTTTTATTTTTATTTTTTTGCTTCAGTTGTTTTTGACTGTTATCTGTCTAAGATAACAAAGCAGTATAGAATATGAATGAATGTTTCTTACTATGCTGTTTTAGGTTAAAAAAAAAAAAAAAAAAAGACGATGAGAAAAGTAGCTCTTCTCATGCAGTTCATGAGCAAGTGTGTTATGTGGTGGTAGAGATGTGCCTGGCCTGTATGAAGCAGGTGACGGGATAGAGTCTTACTGCTGCTGTTAATCTATTCCACTGATCTACAGGCTGAATAGGAACACACCATGACATGCAGCAATATGTTAACAACAGCAGAGAGAAGCAGGATGGCAAATAAAAACAAATTAAAGTTAGTCAGATATGGTACTTATGAAAATTACACAACATATTTGAAGCTCAAAATTTTATTTATTTATTTTTTATTTTAAATATAAATATATATGCTTTTGATTGCATACTGTGCAAATAGCTTTTTCTGCTTGTGACAGAGAGACCATTTCTCTTTAGGCTTTTCACATACCTCGTACAGACTAGGACTCGTGTAGCCTATTATTACATCTGCATTGTGTGAAAGTGTATAAACGGCACAGGGGGTCCAAGTTGATCTGCTGCTGATGTACCTCTGAGCCTGGAAGGGAAGTAGTATTAGAAGTAAAATGGATGCGTCTCCGTGTGAACTCACACATGTCAAGCCAACATTGCAGAACTCCCCACCATCAACAGCAGAAATGTTGTCACTCACTTGATTCTGTGATGTCAGCTTGATGCATGCTGATGCAGAGACTAAACTGCATCTGTTTAACATGTGAGAATTACTGTGGAGGAACAGAGATGGGCCATGGAGAATATCTCTGTCTTTATGCCAATAAGCTGCAACTGATATGTGAAAAGAGTAATAAGGAAGAAGTATTCTCACTGGGGAACGGTAAATGAAAAGGATGCAGATATAGACATGAGCAAAAAGTGTGATTTCCTTGTATTAACCACAAAAGATGCATACTTCTCTCCCGCTGTCTCTCTCTATTTTTTTAACTGACATTCTGTTTTTATAGTATCACTGTTTATTCTCTGAACTGCCTTTCTTTGTCTTTTTCTTTCTTTTCTCCTCCCCAGTACCCTTGATATTTATGCCCCATATATTTCCTACATTGTTATAGTTGACTCATCTCTTTACTTTGCCCTTATGTGGGTGGTTAGAGTGAACTTCTTTGTTATTGTGATATGTTGAAATAGAAAAATTTCATATCCCAGGGAAACAGTTGTACATGTAAGACAGATTTGTACAAAGGGCAACAATGGGGTTGTGTAATCCATTTATTATAGTGTGAAGAAAGGTACATTTTACATTTTGTTATGGAGACTAATAAAGAGGAGAGGTAAATTTGGATGAGGTTTTTTTTTGGGTGAAGTCCTTTAGCTCTGACAGCCTGTCTCGTTCTGCTTACTTGACTGCTGCTATGAGTTGGAGCTTCACTAGTCAGCTGTCCAAACACTCCATGTTGAATGACTCTTAAGATTGTGTACTTCTCTGTCAGGGTCTCCTTCATGGCCTAGTGAGAAAATGCGCTGGTTATAGCCCATATCGACATTTAATACCACAATACAAATTCTACTTTTTGTGAAATGTGTTATTTAAACATTGGCAATGAGTGTGCATGTTTTTAAATGCATTCTCTTGAGATGTATGAGAGCCTTATGAACACCTTTTTGCTGAAATTATGAGAGAATGCTCAGCAGAGTGCTGAAGATCTTCTAAAACTTCTCATATTTGTGTTTATTCTTTTATACAAGTTGAGTGAGTTTGAGAAAAATATATTTTCTGGTTGTCAGTTAAAAACAAAGAGAGCATAACATAGAAATTTGTGTCTTACCCCTCACCGCAGTAACACAAAAACATTTGATAATGACTACTCGGTGTACAATTGGTGCATGTACTCTTCTTAATAAAGCCAAAACTGGATGCACTGCTTGCAGCATTTTGCATTGGAAAAATGATACTAAACTACTAACCACATAATGTTACCACACAGTGCACTCTTGTGTTTTTCACTGTCTTCCTCTTCAGACATTGCCGGTAAAGCTTTATATTTAGACAGCCTTTCAGTGATCAAAGTCTCTCTTTTAAGAGAAGCTTGAGAGCAGTCAGTACACCAAACACCACCCTAACACAAGTTGGTTATCAAAGTGAAATCTAAATTTAACATGACAAATTTTAGCTGTTTATAGAATTAATTTCTAAATGCTTTATTTATTTATTTATTTATTTTGAAGCAGTTCCTTACTTTTGCACTGAACAGAAATCCCTCACAGTTTAGAGCTATTAAAAGGAATGTGTTGCAGCACTGACAGCATGATCTGATGACAGTTCCCTTGACTAAGGTGAACAACTTCCTTTATCAGTTTTGCCTATACAGTGATATAAAAGATGCATGTTTATGCCCTCCATATGAATGAGCATACAGACTTCAGGTAACTTAAAGTGCATATGCATTTACGTGTCTTGAAAAAGGTATGTTTTAACTATATAGTAACTGTTCAGTTTTAGCTTCATGGTTACATCAGCAGAATGAGCTTGTAGGAGAAATCAGTAAAGCTGTTTCATCATTGTTTTAAATAATAAAATCTGATGTGGTTTGAGCTTTTAACAGAGAACATTAGTTACACTTGCGTCACACAAATGTGATATCAGTTTTAAATTTTACATTAATCTACTTTGTAAGGTCCAGATGTAGGCTTCCTCTGTCGTACTGACGAAGAATATATTATTTCAGCGAATGTGTTCAGTTAACTGTCAGTGTGTGCAAAACACTCATCCTTTTTGTAAATGCTTTTCTTTCCTGTAACATCGGATGTTGTTTTCCTTTGTTTTTATGCCCATGGCTTTCTTTCATCATCACATCATTCAAGACACAATGGGCCAAACATAGCACGTTATTGCAGTACAGGAGGTGAGTGAGCAAGCGGTGCAGTGAGGATGGGTGGGAGCATACTGTCAGTTTTACAGAGAAGAGGATGTGGCCTGCACAATGTGACTAATTTGTAGTGTGTGGTTTAACTTGTGTACGGTGTGAGATAGGGCACTCTTCAGGCAATCCAAAGTGAAATGGAAGGACAGAGTAGAGCGAGTAAATCTTAAGAGGGAGAAGAGCCTGAGGTGGCCTGTATGATGGAGAGAGAGGCTGAGACTGCTGACAAGGCAGTGAAACAGTAGGATACAGACACACACATGGGCACACATCTTTCTTTGTTCCAGACAGTCCTTCCTCTGTTTACACAGACATGTTCAGCTTATAGCGAGTTAATCATTATTGTTTGCCTCCTCGTGCTTCCTCTACCCTACAGTGCCCTCTATTCATACATACTTGTTCTTTTTTTTGTCTTTTTTTTTTTTTTAAAATTCTGAACAGTATACCCAGACGACAACTCAATTTCGATATAGTATCAACGAAGAGAGATGCTGATTGCTGGCCTTCAGTAGCTCTCTGTTAGAAAATCAGTGGCATAGGATACCTGTGAAATTGGGACATTTCATGCCTGTATAGCTGTGGTGATGTAAACTTAAAAATATAGTAATGACATCAAAAGAGGATGTTCAAAGTTAAGAGCCCAGTACAATAACTGGATCTGACCAAATTCAAGTTCAAGTTTGACATTTCTCGTCACAGAATTGTAATCATGTAATACTGATGTAGATCTTTAAGTTAAATGTTTTTTTTTTTTTTAAATGGACAGGTTACATCAGTCAACATGTATACTAGTTTAATTTAACTACTCAGCATTTTCTCTCCCTGATGATAATAGCCATACAGTATTTCTTTTCAGATGAAACCAACTTTATAAAATGCAGCATCTTTAATTGGATGTGTTTATCATCTTTGTTAAAAAGGCCATAGTTGTGTATCATAAAATCCTAATGGTAGTGCAATAACCAGTAGTGTCTGTAGTTGTGTATACATTTTCCCTTTGAATAGATATGACAATTTTTATACTCAGTCTTTGTTTTTTCTCTACTGAAAGTAAAAGTACACTTTTTTAGATTCAATAAGACCATCCATGTACTTGCAATAGTAAAATTTAGTTTAACCACTGTTTTCTCCTTTCATTGATACAACAAAAGGAAAGAGAGGAGTGATTGTTGGCAATCAGCATTTTGATGGCCTATTGTGCACTCACCATTGCTTACATTTGCAGAAGTTGCTTGTGTAGCCTCTGCAGTGAAATATAAGCCTGATTTTAGTGGAAGGAGCAAGTTTAACTGATATTTCAACAGTCACTGCGAGACTCAGTTTGAAACCAGTTTGGGTAGAGAGCAAGCAAAATGGTAAATTATGTGGTAACTATTACAGAGATGTAAAAAATGACTGAGAAAAGGCTTTTCATGAACCAAAATGTAGAGCGTGTTCAAGTAATTCTTTTACATAAGTAGTTCTTCCTGTCAAAAGGCAAATTGTAGTGTAAAATTATCATACTTTACTGTTGGTAAAGCAATTTTAATAGTTATTAGCTAATTTTTCTAGTGTAGTCAGCAAACACAAGTTTATTATTATATAGAAAAAGGCCAAACACAGTTAGATGGAAATATAAATAATTATTACATGAAAAATAACTGAACAGTGTAAGCAGTAGATTTATTGTTAGCAATTCAGGTTTTATTTTTTAACTTTAAACATTTTTTAAAAATTAAATGATGAAAGCATACACAAAGAGAAGAATGCGTTAATTGTTTTCATCTTTAGAAACAAAGTTTCTTCAAGGAACGCTATTCTTGCCCGATTGTAGTTTTACTGAAGCCAAGTGGAGTTGCAGGAAAGTAAGCTAAGCGAGGCCACGCTTTCAGCTATATGCTGTTTGACTGCATACCAGAAACAGACACAACTGACTCCTGGGACTTATCATGACTTACAGCTTAGAAGAGGAAGAACAGTGGGTGGAGGTCAGGCGAAACAATGAGCCCATGGTGAGGAAGCAAAATTAAGATTATGGGTTGGAAAGTTGCCAAAGGGGGCAAATATAAGTTTGGCTTTTTCAGACACAGCTTTTCTTCTTGACCTCTCAACCATTTCACTTTATCTGAAAAGAGAAGAGAACGGGTTGTGGTGCATTGTAAGGACTGAGTGGGATAAAGGTGTGCATTTTTCCTGCACACTAAATGGAAACATTTTGGGAGTATCATTTGCTTTCTCAGGGACTGACTTGCACTTCTTGTCAAGAGAATACCACCAAAAATCAATATTACTACTCTGTGCTTGTGCATTATTATTGATGTTTGTTGATGTCCTTGTTTTTTCTCTGTTAATTACTGCAAGGTGGTGAAACTGTGCTACTTAAATTTTCTTTTGAGCTGGTGGTAGTTATCAGATGTGATTTTTTTTTTTTTTTTTTGCACTAGCTATGGAGTCAGAAAAAAAATGAGCATCTGAGAAATATTGCTTCTTTTAAATATGGTTACTAAGAGAAAAACTAATTTTATATTTCTGAGGCAGGTTTGGTGAGTATTGACATCCCTGTGAAGTTATAGATCTGATGGCTAAACATCAACAAGGTCTTTGTCCTACTTAGGAGATGTTAGCTTATTGTGTTGCACATAGCAGCTGCAGTGTAGAACCATATGGCTAGCAGGCGCACTACTTCCGGATCTTCATACATGCATAATGCATGTGGACATGCTTATGGGCTGTCCAAACAAGTTTAAGGACAGTCCAATTTGTTATAGTTCTCAGATGTGTAGCAGAGCAAGAATATAAGCAGGCATGCTTTTGTGAATTGTACTTAAGTAAATTTGCCGCAGCTCAATGACTGAATAGCATCCTATTCTATTCTGTCACACGCCAATTCTTACTGGTATAGTCTTTAGCTTGAATACCACCAATACATTGTTTATTCAGGCTGCCTAATCTCAAATCAATGAATTGTAAACATAAAGAGACCACTTTCTGTTGGACTATGACCTTTTTACAAAGTGGCACCAATCGAAAGGAGCTACCTTTGATGACAGAAGTTGTAGATGGATTCAGTTTTTTTAATTTGTTTTGTTTTTGGTAAATCTTTTTTAAGCAACCACCACACATAGTTTTTGTTCATTGCAACTGTTCTGGGTCTGCAGTGGAGATCCTGAAGGTATATCTAAAAATTTTTCCATATAAAACCAAACCCTTTGCTTCATTGGGATTAAGTGTATGTGTGTACATGTGTTTATTGGGTTAAATTACCCTTTCAGTATGCACAATTTCCGCTTAATAGCTGGTATTGAACCATCTGTATATCTAAAGATATGACTGCTCCTGTATTAAAGGGATATTTATTCTCTGTATCCCTCAAAAACTGTGTTCAAAGTTTGTTTCCCAGTTTTCCAGAACTGTTTTTGACTACACTATGGGGGGACCTTCTCACACTGCTTGTATTGATTTAATGACAATTTGTGTGGATTGTATTTGTGATCAAGTGACATAACCTGGATATTATGTACAGCAGTCCTCTCACTCATGCAGAAAAGCTACATAAATCCCTCATCAGCACTCATGAACTTTCTGTCAGCGGGCTGCATCAGCAAGGGAAATTGAGGTCAAGGACAAGATCACTGTGAAAGGTTTTGATGAACAGATAAATTGACAGCTAAAATTTTGAATGTTGTAATAAGTTCAAAGTTGGATTTCAGCTTTTTTTCTTTTAAATCCTCTTAATTAGGTAATTCCATTTGCAATGGTGGTTTGGTTAGCATTAGACACCCAACTGCAACTGGCTTTATGTACGTCTACAGGAGATAACTGAGACAAACCTGGGCCGATCATAACAAATACAGCTCAAGCAATAATCCAAGGCATATCATAGTGTAGTGTAGTATAGTATAGTATTGTGTTGTATAGTAGATACAGCAAAGTTAACTAAACTCAAATTACTAGATCAGTGCATGAAGTATTCTGGCAGTTGTTTGTTTTAATACTTATCAACCTCAATCTGACTTTTTGTGCACCACCAAGGATTTTCTAACCACTAAAGTCTATCAAAAGAAGAAAATAACTATCAGATAACATGTGAACACTTGTGCAGCCATGCAGTAATTCCTATGTAACTTGTACAAACAGAAAACACCACTGCTCATTTAATAGATTAGTCTGAAATGCCTCGATAAAAAGTTTTTGATTACATAACAAACCATATAATTAGATCATTTCTTTTTTCAGCTGTAGTCAACATTTGTCATCTACTCGTCCGCTTATGTGTACATGTCTTACAATAAGGCTGAGACCTTGAGTGTGCTTGTTTTAATAGCTAGCTAATGAATGTTTAGTATATGTTCACCCCCCTCCCTCCTATGTAATTTATTAAAAGGTAGAATGGATGCAGAACAATGGTTATAGAAACCTGGAGTGAAAAGGATAATTGGACAAAAGTGCAAGGATGAGCAGAGATGTGTCAAATGTTGGTCTTACTAATGAAAAACAGTTACAATGATAGATGACAAATTGAGAAGAGTCAATAGCTACATTCAGTATACATGGACAAATATTTGATGTGTTTGATTTAAATCAATCTGATAAGAGATCCCAGACTTTGGTAGCTAAATGATTATTTTATTTTTTCTCAACATATTTTCTGTTGATGCTTAATGAAATGTAACATTTTTGTGAAATGTATGAAAACACCTTGGCATTGCACGTCATGGGTATCATCACACTTCAAAAGCAAAGCTTTTTGTTTCACTGTATGATCTAGTGTTATTTCACTATCTTTGTACATGAAAAATGTGTAGTTACATGGAAACTTTCTCCACTTCTTGTTTCTGTTCGTTGTTCTGTGGGATGTACTGAAATGAAAAGATAAATTATTTATCAACATTACAGCATCAACAACATTACAGGTGCATCTTCAGTTCAGCGTCATCCTTCTATCAAAGGACTGATGTGTAGATGAAAGCCTCGTTTTTTTTTTTGTTTGAAGTTGCCCTTCTCTTGAGGTTTGGTCGAAATAATGGCCTCTGTGTCACTTAGAGATCAACGTTCAGAGGAAACAATGTGGTTTTGTGCAAAAAAGAAAGGGGGGTGGGGTTTAGATAGACAGTTCTACATCTCAGTTGGAGTGACAGATGAAGGTAGTGTTGGTTTTGTTGTAGTGAAGGGTACTGTGAAAGGGCGCAATAAATCTACCAAAAGGGGAAGATCAGAGACTAGCCAGACCAACAATCCCACCTTCCCATCACAAACATACACAGCCATGATGTTTCTGTCTATACCAGTTTGAACATATCTTAGCGGCTTTCTATTGCACCGCTGTCACAGAGAAGGAAGACATTTTATGAATGTGTTGCAGTGAAGACAAGTCGAGCAGATTCTCATGAGATTCACATGATCAAAATCATGATTTTTGCCAAGCTACCATCCGTTTGTTTGGTGAAAATACAAACTTTTATACAACTCATCTATTTTTAGAGTTAGCTGATGATGAATTCAGATGTGATACCAATCAACAATGTCAATCATTTTTCCGACTGGGTTCTTGAACTGGTTCATTTGGTTGTTCATTTGCAAGCTTCAGACTAAAGTCTATAAAATGGCAAACAAGCAAATGGACAGAACGGACCATACTATAATATGCTATTTAGGTCACTGAGTTAACTTTGCTCATGACTTTGATATACTCATTCACAAACTTTCTTTTTTGAAAGTCCTGCTCTTTTCCCACAATTTGCCATGAATAGTTTAAAGAAAGCAGTGAATTAAAAATTTGTCAGATAAATTATTAGTCTTTAATATATCAGGGGATTGATAAAGTTTTTCAAAATAAGGAAGCTTTTCTTCCCCAGAAATAAAAAGGAAAGCTACATCATACTGTTGTCTGAACATGAGCTTGCTTTCACTTCTTATTTAGATTTATTCCTTTATATTTTTGTTGACACAGAGAAGCTGATCGCATACCAACGGGAGTTCCACGCTTTGAAAGAACGCCTCCGTGTGGCAGAGCACAGAACGCTGCAGCGCTCATCTGAGCTCAACAACATCCTGGAACAATTCAGACGAGCCATTGCTGAAACTAACAGCAGCAAAGATGCCCTCACAAATTTCTCAGGTAACTGCAGCATGCAACATAAAGGAGCTCATGAACTCCAGCTTGGCTTTGGCAGCCATTTTGGGCAGCAGGTATCCTCGAATTATGAGATGTTCTAATCAAATGTTCCTTAATGCATATTGATTAAATTAAAATCCAAAAAGACCTTGCACCCCTTGATGTGACACAAGACTTTTTTGTTCTTGCTGCTTATTAGGTTTCATGACCATGCAACAGAGTGCAGAAGCCTAAATCTTATTAATTCAAATAAAATTCTGTGGGGAAGTACCTTTTGGAGCGCCAACTCATTTTTCATGAGCAAGAAATGAATCATGCTTTTTCAATGGTCATTTTCAGTTTGGCAGAAAGTCTTTTCCCCGCTGACTCAGTTATTGCATTTAGCTGGTTGAATCACACTGGTCACAAGATCATTTGGGACAAAGAAAGCAGCTAATTGTCACACTTTGGAAATAGAAATGGTACACAAAAAAATCATTTTTCAAAAATAAAACAGTTTTATTGTTTGACTGTGTTGCTGCTTAGTGTTATACTTAGGAAACCTTAAATGTCTATCAGTTGTTTTGGTCAAAGTTGTGCTTTGAAGTAAAATGATCAGTCAGTTTCTGTCATTTCATTGTGACTGTTGTATGACTGCTTTCATGCATTTTTAAATGCAGATTTTTTCTTAAATGGATCATTTACAATCCCAGGAGAAGTCAGATTAAGGATGGACACTCACAGAAGGTTGCCCTTTAGAATAATAGACGATGCCATCTAGTCTACAAGTATGTTGCAAAAATGGCTCTGTTCCATTTAAAATGGAAAATGTAATTACATATCACACTACAAGGATGCCTGAGAGTTTAATACTGTTACATTCAGATTCATGTCGGTGTCACTTATTTTCTTTGTGGTAAATTTGTGCTGTTTTTTTTTCACTATTAATTATTGAGAATGATTAGAGATTTGAGCACATTTATGTGCCATAATTTGTAGCAGAAGTCCATTCACCTCTACTCAGTGAAAACATGTGTCCCGTGATCCTAAAAAAAAAGAAGGCAATGATCAGTTAAATTTCATTCATGTAATTTGAACAACTGCAACAAAAGCAAAAAACAAAAGCACCACCTAATTTGTTTTACATGTGACCGTTTTCAGATGAGACACAGAAACTACTGAAGGAACTCACAAATAGGAAACCCCTCCAGGTGCCGAGCATCTACCACCACCTGCCTCATCTCCTCAACAATGAGGGGAGCCTGCATCCTGCCGTGCAGGTTGGTCTTGGACGCACAGGAGGTAAGAAAAGTTTGTTTTTACAAAGTCTGGATAAAAGTTGTTTTTTTTTCTTTCTTTTTTTTAAAAATTAATTTTGTTTAATAAGGACCAGTATGTTTCACGAATCATGTCACACACTACAGTTTTATTTCTTAGCCAAACCATTTTCTCAATGCCCTTCCCTAGTTAGACTTTAACAACAAACAGACACGTCCGTATTTCTCCACAATTCATTACAATGCATCATCTTCCTGATGTGTCATGCCTCATCCCACACATTGGGCATCTTCTGTTACACAAACACAGTAAAAAATTCAGAAATGAAACCAGAAAAAGATACAAGTTTCAACAAGTTTGTGTTCTTAGCAAATATCCCCTTGTGGTTAGGAATGAGCGTTTAATAAGATTTTTACACCAGTGCTGTTGTTGATGCTGATTAGATGTGGTTCTTAGGGAACAAGCACACTTTCAACATCAACACACTGAAATTGCAAACTGAAAACTTTAAGGTTAAGTCTTTGTCATAGACATATCAATAAATGGAAGTCACAGAATATCATAATGGATGATTTTAGCACAACTACTTTTCTGTCATTGTTATACCAGGCAGTGAAAGACTAATCTGACCCACCTCATATATTGGTCTACTACTGTTGAGAAATCATGCAAGTCATTCATAACTCAATGTGACAACATTGTTCTTTTCAGTCATGCTTTCATCACTCATCATTTTCCCTGCATGTGTGACAAGTTTGAAAGTGTCCAGCCAAGCTGCCGGTACTCTCAGAGCTAATGTTAGCTCTAACAGTTTCTCTGCCAACATCTAAAATGGAGGAAATTGCATAATATTGATTTTAATCTAGTAGCTCATTATGACTGTATCAATTTGCGGTCACTAAATATTTCAACACTGCTACAAGGCTAAAAAGCAAATTTCAGCACTACATTATTTGAAAAGAATGTCATCCAGATAAGTTGAACATGATGTCAGTTTAGGGTTTTTTGGCTATATGTACATGCAGGACATGTCCAAGAGTGAAAATTTGAATCTCAAGACCACATTTAACAATGAAAATTTGCAGGAACACATTTATTACCAAAGACATTTTAAGTAAAGTAAAAAAAAAAAAAAAAAATTAGGAAAAAGTCTTTCTGAGATGCATTAAGCCGATAGATTAGGGGGCATGATGCCTCAAAGTGCTTTTTCATACTCTTTATATATTTCCATTTGAATAATCTTCTCTTTGGCATGTTATTTATTACACAAAAAATGAAGGTCAGGATGCAGACAGTTATTAGCAATTACATCATCAGCTGTCTGCGCATTGTTTCTCTTTTATTTGCTACACACTGGTTCATTATAATCCTGACCGAGTGAGAGTCAGGCATGAAAACAGCTATGAGAACAACAAACATATCTAAGTGCACATCATATGAAGAATGCATTTTTGTTCACATTGTATTGAAGTATAAATACATAGTATGTAACAACAGAATAAAATCAATGTAAATATTGAAGAAGCTCACGAGTGTTACTGCCTGTCCCAGAGCAGCAGAGCACAGCCAGTGTTCCTGTTGCGGAGTAGGGACATTGATCTAAAAGCCAATTTCAGTCCTGTTCAATTCAAAAAGCTTTATTTGCCCCTCAAGGAAAATTGGTGGCAGACAGAGTCGTTACCAAAAAAACAACATGAAAAGAGCAGAAGGAACAAGTAGCTGTGCAGAAAGGGCTTAGATATGGTAAATCCCAGCCACCCTCTGCACTCTGCAACAAGAGGAGCCTGTTCAGTGGTAGACTGCTGCTTCCAAAGTGTAGGACCAACAGGCTTAAAAACTCGTTTGTCCATCATGCCATCACACTCTACAACTCCTCACTTAGAGGGAAGAGGACATAGGGGACATAGATGCAGTAAAAACCAGGTGTAGGGGGGGAGCTGAGGACACCCCCAGCCAGTTGTTTGTGCATTGTCTTAAATTTCTTATTATTTAATTTATTGTTTATTTTTTGCTCTTTATTTATTTATTATATATGTTTTTATGTGCATGCTACTTTTCCTTTTTTGCTGCTGGAAAATTTTAATTTCCCTGAGGGAGTCATCCCAAAGGGATCAATAAAGTCTAAGTCTAAAGTGATCAAATAATGTTGAATGAAATAATGTTGAATAATTAAATTTAGCAGTAACTAAATAAGTAGACTAAACTAAACACAGTAGTATAGCACCGTAAAAAGTCAATATAATGTAATATTTCAACATTTAGTATTTTTCTTTTTATACTACATCAGCATATGTTTTCAATTTGTATTCGTTGTGTAAGAAAGTGGCATGACTGTGTCATGTAAAATAATTTTTTAGACTTAAACTTTTGCATAAAACTTGAGAGCTCTGGATGTATTTTATGGTTTATATGAAATCTATTTGAATATGCCATAAATCACTGGCAACACTAGAAAAGTTAATATGTTCAGATACAAATGATTCTGTTTCTATGAACAATTTGCATCTAATTTCTCTTCCCTGCCCTTGATCACAAATTTAAAAAGTACATTTGTTTAAAATATTTTAGTTGGACGTTTTTTTCATGAATTCTTTAAACTACAAATAAAATCAAATCTAATTGATATCCTGCTTTATTTTTCTATCTGTTTCTTTTCTCTTGTAAAATGCATTTTGCATAAATTCCATTTCAAAGGTTTATTTCTCCTCCTGATACCAGCAAGTTTTTAAAAATTTCAAACAGAATTGTTTCAATCATTACCTTCCCATTTAGATTATTCCCTTCTTGCTTCAGTCTTTCATATTTACCTCCAGTTTTGTCTTCATTCATCCTGCAAGCTGTAGTATACTGCATGTGACCTTTGTTATATCAAGATACCTTTAAGAGGATTAATTATCTGGCTTTGTAAGTGTGATAGGTGGAGTAAATTTAAGGCCTGAGGGAAGTAAGTTTAGGGACTGAACAGCACAAACGGACTTTCCGTGTTCCAGTAGATGAGGGCTGAGGGGATACACAGAGGCGCTAAACAAGTTGGGGGAAAGACAGAAGTGGCAATTTGGCATCCAATGTAAGTTTAGAGTCCCTGGCTGCCAGCTTGTTGGGTTGCATTAAAGGGCCTTGATCATTTTATATCAGGTATGGCCTCCCTGTCAGAGTACTTTCATTTAGTCAAAGCCCCTGACATCTATAGATTTGATTCAGTACATTTTTTTGCTACACCAGGGGTTCCCAAGTCTAGTCCTCAAGATTCCTATCCTGCTTTTTATTTATTTATTTATTTTTTTTACAATTACATCTCTTCTCAACCACACCTGAATCAAATGACTGAATTCCCTCATCTGCATTTCATTCAGTGCTGCAGAGGGCTGGTAATAAGCCAATTGCGTGATTGAGGTGTGTTGGAGAAGGGGTTCATCTAAAAGTTGCAGGAGGGTTTATCTCAAGGACCAGACTTGGGCTCCCCTGCACAACATACTCATTCAGACTTTGTTTGCAGAACAAGGACTTTCTGTTTTATAAAAAGAAGTTCTACTCAGAAGTCAGTCAGGAAGTGGGTTTGTTTTTGCTTTTGAAAGAAGCTGTTTTTGAAATGATTGGCAAACTGTACTTCATCTGATTTATTTAGGCTTTTGCTTTATGAACACTCACCATGCATTTGTAAATGGTGCTTAAAAACAAATGCTTATCCAGATCAGAGACTTGTACTACTAAGCTGGATTTTCTCTTATGGAGGTAATGTCAGGGTTAACCCTGGGTTTTCTGTACTATAACACTACTAATTATCCATAACAGTTAAGTTGCTCTGGGGCAGGTTATGTTTTGGACAATCAATGAGTATGAAAGCACCGCCTCCTGACCAATCAGTTTTCTTGAAAAATACCCTGCTCGTTCTGCCAATGGTGGTGTGCAGATCTTGAGAAGAGTGCTTAAGAAAGCATTTAGGGATACATGTAGCCTATCCTTTTAAAGGAAAAATAAAGCCCTGTCAATGACCACTTTGAAAGGTTTTTTGTACTTGTTCTTGACTTGTAACCAAGTCTGTTTAGCTCCTCAAGGTTTTCATCAGAAATTATTAAATTTATAGTAATGCTTGTCAGAGCTACAGAACCATAAATTTCTGAAATGCACAACTACCGGTCCTGTCACGTTAATATTGCAACTCAAAATGCCGTCACGTGTGTGCTCTGCCTCAGAAGAACTGAATAGGGAAATATAAGAGAACAGAAGGAACTGGGGAGGAGATCTGTCTGAAATATCTTGGCTGTAAGAAAGTAAAATTGAATTATCAAAGTGCTGTCTGTTTATATTGTCATATTAAGTAATTTGGTATACTGTCACAATTTCATAATTGCATAAAACTTTAGAGCCCTGGATGAGACCCCCCCCTCCCCACACACACACACACACACACACACACACACACACACACACACACACACACACACACACACACACACAGCTATAAAGGTGTGTTGAATTACTTAATTGATAACTAGTTTTGTCGTAACACTTAATCAGATCCTGAATGTCCTGGTAAGTCAACCTAGGTAACAGCGTGATATCCGGGGTATGTTATTCTCACTTCGTAGTGCAGGCCTCTGGTGTTGCTGCTTGTAGAATTATTAGGTTGTCTCTACTGGAAGCTATCCAGATGTGTTTGGATGCACTTTGAAAATAAATGGTGAAGTATTGGTAAGACCATGCTGAGTGGCAAACGTTTGCTGTCAACTGTTAGGAAACCAAAAACTTCTTTTTAAGAGCAGAGTTTACGGCTTTTTTTTTTTTTTTAAATTTCAATGAATAGATACAACTAAAAGCATCTTTCTTGACCTTTTAACTACAAAAATGCATTCCCTGTATAACAGATTTAAAGTCACTTGTTGCAACTAAAAATGGGTTTAAGACACTAAAAGAATTTTGTTTTAGAAACCAAAGAGAATCCTCACCCTCAGTTAAAGTTGCACGTTTTTGTTCTTTTTTTTCCTGGCAGGTATTGCCTCATTGCTACCAGCCTTCCACCTTAAATTATAGTCTAGTTGGAACTTCTGCTACAGGAAGGGATTGTTGATGTGTTTCATGGTGACAAATAGTTTCGCACAAACTTTATAACCCTAACCAGCCGTGCGTTGCACATACCATGCTTGTTTGGCCACTGGAAACTTTATTATGAAGATTTTAACACTTACTGGAATATCTTCTGCACTGCACTGCATTTTTCTTTCCTCTAGATATTTTGCTTGCCTAAGAATGTTTGACATCTTGATATTTATAGCTGCAGAAATGAGGACATCATCCTATTTGTCATTAAACTTGGATTATGAAAAGAAACTTTAGAGAGACGGTCTGAGTGAAATATTGATTTGATATTCCTGTCAATTTAGATTCACATGGTCCTATCCCTTTTTTTCTCTCCATATTTAAAGCTCTCTTTAGCAGGGCATGGCTGAAAGACTGAAGTACGTCCCTGCTCTCTGTCCAGGTATTCAGACCAGGCAGTATTAGATGTCACAATAATAATCATGATCTCTTATTTGCTTCCGACTCACAACTTTTGTAAATCATGATTGTTATTGTGATTGTGATAATGCCACCCCTAAAAATGAGCTTGATTTTCTGTAACTTGCAGAGCAGATGTCTGACAGAAAAGTAGCCTACCGGTGCTGCGCTTCTGGAAGGGGCAGTTTAGGGCGAAACAACAATTGTAGACATTATCTGTGAAACAATAAAATTTTTGGCATTTTAACAGTGTGGCATTAAAAGTATATCCATGACTGCACTGACTCAGCAATGAGGGAAACACTAATACAGAATTATCACCATAACTTAACTACTATCTTAATGTAGTTAAAGTGTGAAAGAAACAACCTTTTTTTTCTCCCCAAATTTCAGTGCTGTAACCTTCTGAGTTTTCACTGTTCAGGTTATGTATTGTAGGATTTTCTTTAACTGTGGATAAAATACAACTCGCTGACTGATAGTTATGCTAATTTAGCCTAACCTTTGCAAGCTCTGAATTTCTCAAATTTCATGAAGTGCCCTGTGCTTTATCATTAAAAGTCTCCAGATATTAAATGTTTATTTGGATCGAAGTCATGACTCGATGCAATCCGTTGGTTATTATTATTGTATTTGAGTTACATTGTGTATCTTACAAAAATTTAATAGCCACATAAATCTATTTGAAAATTGGATATATTTATAAGTTAGTTTGATGTAAAGACATTAAAAACACAGTCACGGCTAAAGGCCTGCATTTCATTATCAGTATTATCACCATTATCATTATCACCATTATTAGTATTATTATGGATTTTATTTTACTATGATTTTTTTCATGGTACGTCAAACCCAGCCTTTTTACCAATGTGATATAAGTGCACAAGCATGCAGCAGCTTGTTATATTTCTTCCCGAAAGTAGATGAAAGGGTAGCAGACTGATGCGAGCCGTCTGATCAAGGAACAAGGAGGAGGGCAGTCCTGCAGTCATCCCTGCAGCACATGCATCCATTACCACTCATTCATCTTCTACCATTCTCCTACATACTGTCACTCTGTCTCTTTCCCTTCCTCCCACATTCTCCTTTCATCCTCGACCTACTTTCTTGGTGATGGTGGTGGGTGTCGCTATGCAGCATGGAACTCGGTGTGAAAAACACAAAGCAGAACTGGGACAGATTCTTCACGCTGCACAGATCGCTCTGGAGGATTACACCCCAACTCAATCCACTGTGCTGTTCACTCATCCTGCACCTCAAGTTTGTTTTCAGCTTTTATCGAGGGCCCCCTTGTGTCCCTGCTTCAGCTTAGTCAGCATGTTTCCTTTTTAACCCTCCTTCTGCACCACACACACACACACACACACACACACACACACACACACACACACACACACACACACACACACACACACACACACACTCTCCCCTCTTTACATATACTTCACATTACTGTTCCAGTAAGGCAGGTTCTTTGGAACACCCAACAGCACTTTGCCTTGTTAGCTTTCTCACAGCCTAATCTTTTTACATTCTATACAAAACATGCAAAACTGTCAGTAGGATTTGACTGCAGGGAAAGGGGAACATGCCATGTGTGGACAGAGGAAAATTATACTTGTAAAACGAGCTAAATTACAAGGTTTGTACTCATAGTTTGACTTTTTTGACAAAGCAACAAACCAAAACAAAATTAAAAAACATTTAACTGATGTCTATAAACTACTCTAATTACTGGACCTACTGTGGCTTATTAATTTGTTACCTCAATTTTTTCTGTCCTAATTTTTTTTAACATATATCTCCATCGTCATTTGTTGACTGTTGCTCGTGTGATGGCGTGTAGTTCTGCAGGTTGTTCAATGTGAACTGTTGGTCTCAGCTGTGCACTTCAAGGAGCAAAGGAATTTATTTGCAAATGTCTCAGTTAAATATGAAAGATTTGTTCCAGCAATGCTCCCTGCAACATTTCTAAGCTTTGATAAACTTTAAACACATTTTTGAAAAAAAAGTTTTTCACATTGAACAAAGTTTTTCATATCTACACTGGAGTTTAGTTCAACCTTGTACATGCTTTTGCAATCCTGCCAATTACACCCTGCTGAAAGTGAAAAACAAAGGCCTTCCCGTCTCAATTGGAAAAAAAATTCAATGCTTTTTCCAAGGTGCAACTAAGAGTACAAGTGGTGTAGTGATTACACCTGTAAATACAGAAGTTAATGGGTTCAATCCCGATGTGGGGCAATTTAAAAAAAAAAAGTCAATTGTGCTTTTTTTTTTTTTTTTTTTTTCTCAATTTCTTATACTTATGCAATTTCATTTCAATCATTCAGCATAGTTCAATAAATGGTCATTCTCAGTTGCTATTATTTCAATAATAGCTGTTTCTAGTTAAATTAGTTGTTCAAACACTAGTCTTGTCATATTTAGACTATTCTGTGATTTGGTCTAGTACAACAAAGTGTAACCTAGATAATTGCAGGTAGCTCAAAGTTGCAAGATTAGTTCTACAATATCCTCATTGGACTAGTGTTTAATGAATTGTCTCTCATGGTTAGGTGTAGTAAGTAGGATGCAATGTTAATGGATTTGTTAAATTAAAAAAAGTAGTTATGACCAAAACACCAGAAATACTGCATAGAAAACTGTTATTTTTCTCAGACATACATGATCAGTCAAATTTTGTTGCCTTTATGTAGAACTAATCTAAAACAGAAGACAGTAAATTAAAGGGCAATGGTGGCATGGAATACATTACCGGACTTTTTAATTTCAATAAACAATATGGTGAGCTTTAAAAAGAGGTTAAAATTATTTCTGTGTGTTCAACAAAAATATTGTTGTGGTTCTTTTGTGTAACATTAAGTTGAGAGCAATGAAATATGATAATTTCTTAACATAAAAAGTGGAATGTAAATATAATGCCATAGTGTTGTAATGTGAGTAAGTGTTTTTGTGTTTGGTATTTGGGTTGTTGTTGTGTGTTTGTATGTATGTGTTTTAAGCTAAATGTGCAATAAGGTGTGGAGACCAGAGGGAGAATCGTGGCCGTTAATTGACAGCAGCTGATGGGGATCTGATAAATAAAACAAAACAAAACAAAACTGCTTACTTTCTATTTTATTTCGAGGACCCATGTCTGATGCAACCTGGTCTCTGTCATCTTTGCAACGTAGAGACGAATGTTTGTTATTCTCAAAAAGAAGTTAAAAATTGGACTTTTCTTGACCACTGGTGTCCATCTGAGATGAGCCCATGCACACAGAACTAAAAGTGTTTTTTGTTTTTTTTTTTGTTCCCCAGAGTTGATATAATGCAGTTTCAGATTATATTTCAGTCGGCAGTGGCATACGGTTTTGGCTGATTGTGGTTTTCTAAGGTCTTCCAAAGCACATGTGGCTGCATTGAGGCTTCTCATGCAGTGCAATCTGAGGACTCAAAGGTCATGCAACAGATGCTTGGTTTTATTTTTTTATTTTTTTTTTTTGCAGGATAAAAACAAAACTGCTTTTAAGTCCAGCTAGTTTGCCTTTGCATGGTTATTCATTGTTCCTAGATGGTGTATGGACTTTTTTTTTCGAAGCTAAAGTTTCAACATTTCTTCCAATAAAATCTTTATCCCATTAAACTTTGCTCAAGTTAGCATTTCTGCTCTCTCACTTTCCAAGTTCCCTTTCTTTTCCTGCAAATGCAAAAAAGAAAAAAATGGGCCCACTTGATCACAAACTCTTCTTTATTGTTGCCATATTCATAGCTGTGACTTATTATAGCTTTACTTACTCAGTTGTTTGATTCAGTAAACATCTTTGAGGTGGATGTTGACTTGTTATGATAATCTGGATATGATATGATTTGCATAAAGTACTTTTGTGGTTATTTTAAAGATGCTTTTCTTTAACAACATGTAGCATGGTTGTGCAGATATATTAAAAACTACCTCCATCAGTCATCCTACCCACTGCCATCTGTCAGTCTGGGCATGAGTTTCAGTTTATGTGGATTTAGACATAATCTGTTGTTGACTCTCAGCAAAGATCATCTGGATTTGAACCCATCCTTTTTTTTTTTTTTTTTTTTGATTTAATGAAACGTCTACCCCCTTACCTTTGGACCCTTTCACTCATCCTTTTTCTCTCTCAACTCTGTGTCTTCTCAGTTACCATGGTGATGGGAATCCCAACTGTGAAGCGGAAGGTGAAGTCATATCTGTCAGAGACTCTACGTTCGCTGATTGACAAGCTCTCACCAGAAGAAAAACTTGACTGTGTCATCATAGTGTTTGTTGGGGAGGTGAGTAAATATACCAAATATACCAATTCATAACAGAATATTTCTCCATTGTAAATTTAGATTTATCTTTTAAAATAATGAGGGGAAAAAAAAGAAAAGAAAATATGCTGTGTATGTTTAATATGTCTCCCTGGTATAATCTCCGCAGACTGATCTGGACTATGTTCAGAGTGTGGTTGGTGGCCTGGAGAAAGAGTGAGGACACTTCTCTACTTTTTGACAGATGCATTAAAGCTTGAAATGTTAAGATCAGAGATTTTAGAGCTTTGTCACACTTTTGACTTAAGCCCATCTTTCCCTAGTTTTTCTACAGAGCTGAGCTCAGGCTTGCTGGAGGTAATCTCCCCACCAGCTGCCTATTACCCTGATCTCACCAACCTCAAGGAGACTTTTGGAGACTCCAAAGAAAGAGTCAGGTAAGAAAGGCATGACAGGCATAGGAGCTTGTTTTTATGTGGTTCTTTAGAACTCTGACTCTCATAAAGCAAAAATGTGACAGGAATCATCATGTAAATTGTAGAAGAATCTGCCCCGAGAGAATATAATGTTGAAAAGCTATGTTGAGGATTTCAGATAAACTAGAGGGATGAGTCAGTGAGAAGTGGGAGGGAGAGAGCAACTGAGAGCTTTTAGGTAGGTTGACTGGGTGCTTAGTATTCCACAGGCATTTGTCAAAGTCAGATCAAGGTCAGCAGCAGCAGCACTCTCTACCTCTGTCCCTCTGTAGTGCTCAGTCTGATCCTCTCTGCTTATCTTTTCTTTATAGTTGGCTTCATTAAAAATCTATTTATAGTGCAGTGGTGACTTGCAGTATGTACTCAGATAATGGCCCACAGGAGCACTTCACTCTGCTTGTTTGCGGGTGCAGATGTTTTTAATAGGAATGCGGTCAGCTGGTATCTTGGAGTTCATCATGACTATCATCTGCATTCATGTTAGTTATAAAGAGTTAAACGGATGATACTAAAACAGTAACAACACTAACTAGCTATTTGAGTCTGAATAAAAGCATAAAACTACATTTTTGTTGAATTTTAAATAAAAACATTGTCTGGTTGAGTCTGAGTAGGTGTGAATACATGCCTTGATTTTTACAGCATATCTTCATGTAGCTATTAAAGGTAAATGTGTTTGCATTTGCATGTGACAACACGTCAGAAATATTTCTGTGCTAGCTCCCACACAGAAACACCTGCAGCTCACAGCACACATCCTGAAGTCAGACTGTTACATCATTTGGATCAAACAATTAGTGTGACAGCTGCAGTTTATAAATTATTCAAACAGAATCTGTTAACCATCTGTTGCAATTTTATCTACCTGGAAGTACAGTTTCACTTTTACCATCTGAGTAAGTGTGTTTGACATGATATTTGGTAGATAAGGTGTAACCAAGGATATTTTAAGATGGAGGGAAATTGATTCAACTTTTACATGTTTACAGTTTGAACTTTGATTTTTTGTTGTGTGTGACTTTTGTTTTGTTTAGATGGCGAACAAAGCAGAATCTGGATTATTCCTTCCTCATGATGTATGCAGTTAGCAAAGGAGTTTATTATGTCCAGGTAGGTTTTTGAATATAGAAAAGAAAGTATATTCTGCTGCAGCCCTTGTGCTCTCCTTAGGGGTGTAACAGCATACAAAAGAGTATACCATTCATTTAATATAAACACTTGTTTTTGCAATACAGTGTGGTATGTGTTTTTTTTGCTAAAAGAAAAGAAGAAATGCATTTTTACATTTTAAATTCAAACATTGTCTCGCATTCCTTTATTGTGGCAATTACTGAACTCAAATAGCTGTATATTTTAAGACAGACTAACAAAATGACTAAAAACAAATGTACAGAATGTATAAATGTGTAAGAGAATAAAATACTTTTATCACCCATTAAAACCAGCAATGCAAATTTAGCCACTCAAACCAGTCAAGTATTCAAAAGCTATTTTCTAGTGTATGTGTGGGGGAAGATTGTAAATTTATACATGAGTAACATTAGTCATCCCACGTCCTGCCACCCACTGGCCAGTAATTTAGAAAAAAAGATAAACATAAGGAAGAAAAAGAACAATTATAATTCACAAAAGGGTTAAAGCTTAAAGTTAAAACAAAATTTAAGGGCTTAAATGCTGTATTTCTGTATAATTTTTTGCTGTAAGTTTAAAACTTATTTTCACATACTCTAATAGCTCTCTGAAATGACTTGTCAGGTGTGAGAAAATAATAATACTTTACCAAATGTCTTGAATTAACAATGAAGTTTGTACTGTGGTAATCTATCATCTTTCTGTCTTATTCATGGAACATGTCATTTTCATTATCTGCTATCACAAGGAGGGAAGAGGTATTGTCTGTGTATTTACTGTTAGCTAGTTTAATGCACACTTTTAGCACAAGAGTGTTTTAACTTAGCTTAGAGAGTTGTATTGTGGTACTATAGAGAAGTTTCCTTCCTGTTACCCCATCTCTCCATAAACAAATCAAACCAACTTCAGATCAGTAATTCAGATCAGTTTAGATTTTTCTGTTTTTGTGCTCTTGTAGCTGGAGGATGACATTGTTGCCAAGCCCAACTACTTTGCCACTATGAAGAACTTTGCCCTGCAGCTTTCTTCAGAGGACTGGATGATCCTGGAGTTCTCTCAGCTTGGCTTTATCGGTAGTACCCATTGCATAACTGTTGAACTATGAGCATCTACTAGACTACTGTCAAACAAAGCAAGAGAAAAACTTGATCACAAATAAACCAAAATTCAGATAAAAGTAGTCATGATAATTAATATGCTTAAAAAGGAGCAGGAAGAAGCACAAGCTTATGTGCTGCCACTGTCAATATGCAATAATCACAACATTTAGTGTTAATTTTGGATTTGCAATGGAACTTAATTACAATATGCCATATATTTCTATTCATATAAACTCAGTAAAACCACTAAAATCTATAGATTTACGAATACAGATGCACACTTTACATATCCAGATGTACACGCATAAATACCCACATGCACAATATATTTAAAAAATAATAAGTGAGATACTTGATAATGGCAGCAGTCGAATACCTCTTAGGTTCATGTTGTCGAACCTCTTTTTATATTAGAACATGCTTGGACATGTCTGTAAATTGCAGCTTCACTCCACAAATTGAGATAAAAACCTGTTTAGGTTCTACAAACACTGAGCTGTTTAAAGTTTACACCCCATCTCAATTTATTACCCGTTTCTCTTTTAATCAACAGTTTCAGAAGGGAGTGACTTTTTTGTGCCCCCTACAATGGACAGTTGAAGTGCTCCCTCATGTAGAAAAGCCAGTGAGAAAAGATGCTAATTGTATTGATTATCACTGAGACTGGGTCATTGCTATTGGCAGGGAAGAGTGACTCCTAATTAAGCATGTTACAACACTATATGAATGAGGAATATTCATATATTCAGGCTCCTTTTTTTATTTTAATTTTCAGTGTTAAGTATGCCTAATCATGTCGATTCAATCATTTTGGTATGAATAAATGCTTGCTGTATTGGATCAACTAACACATAATAAACTTGTTTTCCTTTACCTGCAGGAAAAATGTTCCAGGCTCCTGATCTAAACCTCATTGTTGAGTTCATTTTTATGTTCTACAAAGAGAAACCTATTGACTGGCTGCTGGACCACATTCTATGGGTCAAAGTTTGCAATCCTGAAAAAGATGCGGTATGCATTGGAGTCACCGTATGAAGATGAAAAAATGTAATTGTAAGTGAAATGTGTCGTCTTATTCTTTCCCTTTGCTCTATTTTGTCCCCCTCTCCTAGAAACACTGCGAGCGTCAGAAGTCCAGCCTCCGTGTGCGGTTTAGACCATCATTGTTTCAACATGTAGGACTCCATTCTTCTCTTGCTGGAAAGATTCAGAAACTTACAGTAAGTTTCACTCTGGAAGTTGTTTATTACCAAATTCCTCTGAGGCTGCTTCCTGTGCTGAAAACACTGTTTTCCCCTCTATCTGCATCTGCAGGACAAGGACTTCCTGAAACCGCTGCTTCATAAGATGCATGTTAACCCCCCAGCTGAGGTCTCTACTTCAATGAAGGTAAGGATTCCCATGCCTTTGAGTTCCCATTATTATCTATTGCATATTTAATTTGCAATTTTATATTGCAAAAATGACCTTTAAAAAAAGGAATGTATGTAAAAATTTGCATGAAAAGTTTATCCAAAATTACGTGAATAATACAAGGACAAACTGTTTTTCATTTTGCAGGTGTATCAGGGTCACACATTAGAGAAGACATACCTAGGAGAAGACTTCTTCTGGGCGATCACCCCAACTGCAGGAGACTATGTCCTCTTCAAATTTGATAGACCTGTTAGCATAGAGAGGTAAATATTGTGTGGAATTATCTGCAATATGATGGCACACACAGAGCTTGTCTTGGTCTTTAAAATTAAGGGTATTTGGCAGCCAATAATATATACAGTACTTTGACATTATGGCTTTAACATTTTTGGAATAATATTCTGCAGTTATATGCAAAAAAACCCCCTTATTCTCTCATTTATTTTAACCAGCTGCACTTTGCTGATTTAGGTCCAGCCTTTGTGAGTGCGTGCATTGTACATCTCTGGAGATCAGGGTGAGCTAATGAGAGTGCTCTAAATTAAGCATTCTCATTCGTGCCTTCTCCTCTGTGGAGGTGGGGGTGGAGAGAGAGAAAAAACTGAAATATAAGAGGAAGTTAAAGTCAGACTGACAGCACAGAGCCGAGCAAACTAAATGGGAGTATATTTATTAAACCACTGACTGTGAAAGAGAGTTTTGTTTTTCCTTATTTTTAATATTCAACATTTAAGACAAAAAATGCAAGTCAAAGGAAAGCTGTTAAAATAAAATTCTGTTTGAATCCTGTCGCACATCGACGCTTTCTTTATGGCTTGTTCATTCAGTTCGTCTTCAGTTTTCTTTAAATCTGCTGGGATTTGTAAAGTTTCACAATGGCAGAAATATCCAAATGTATAATGCTGAGGAACTGAACTATGAGGAACTATGACTTGATAATAAGAGAGAGAAAGTACAGATCTTTTTCTTTTTCTTTTTTTCTTCTTCTTTTTTTCAAATTACTTTTAAACTCAGAAAATTAAGGGTTTTTATACTTTTGCATCCTCACATTAAAATTAATAACTAATTGTGGCATGAATAACTTAATGCCCAGACTTAATGTTTCAGTGAAGCTACCATGGGAGGAGGAAAGCAAAAATAATTTTGAAAATATGAAAACTAATACTTGATTTGCTTTGCAGATTCCTGTTTCGCAGCGGTAACCAGGAGCACCCAGGAGACAAGATTGAGAACACTACAGTGGAAATACTGCCTTTTTCGGTATGGAAACACCCCTACACAGGGCTACTCAATTTGAACCCACAAGGGGCTGTAACCCAGCAGTTTTCTGTGTCTGCCTACTCCAACAATTTCAGTTAGGTGTGTTGAGCATGTTGACATAGAAAACCTGCAGGGCTGCAAACCTCAGGACTGAATTATATATACCTGCCTATACCAAAAACACACACGCACACACAGAGTGAGTCCCTTTCTCTGGTGAGATGAACAAATGTCTCTGATTATATTGACTGGCTGCTCTTTTGGACATGGTTTATTGATTGGCAGGAATGTGAGCATGACAGGATTGCGGCCCTGGTAGAGTTTACATGTTTTGACTCTAATCCACAATATAAGTGTAATGATAGCTGCTCACATTTATTTAGGTGCCGGTTAAATAACAAATCATTGAGATTTGAAAATGTCTTCAGCAACACATTCTGCTGCCAACAGTCTCTGTCTTTCTATGTTAGGAGAGCAGCCTGCTGACCAAAGACAAATACAAACGAACTGAGGACCGCTTTTACAGGATTGGTAAGTGACTTTGACAGTTTCATAGTGCTGTATGAAAACATACAAATACAGTGAAGGATAATTATTATTTTAAGTAATGGTACAAAGAATGTAAGATCCACATTTCATCTGAAGGTTTTTTTTTTGTTTTTTTTTGCCCACCTTTACCCACCCTCTTTTGCTATGATTCGTTGTTGGTGGCCATGCTATTAACTTACAGAAATGATTTGCATAATTTCATATGCAGTACTCTTCAAAATGTGTCAAACATCTTCTCAGTCAGCATTTCCTGTCATCAGCCTTATCTCTTTAAAAAAACTGCTCTTTTTGCTCATGTTTTGGATCTGATTTATGTAACTTTTTTTTATGTGCTTCCATTTATAAAATTTTAGGTCACTTTGAAAAAGGATTGGCGGAGGGGGCTGTAGATCCTTCTTTCAATCCTGTTGTGGCACTTCGGCTTTCAGTTCTCAAAGATTCTGCTGTGTGGGCCATCCTCAGTGAAGTGAGTCTGTTGTCTACGATGTGACATATCATTCGCTCCAGATGCACACCTCCTCCTCGCTTTCATCTAATAACTCATTTAATGCTCTCTTCCGACTTTGCAGATCCATATAAAAAGGATATCTGGCTGACTGCTCTGGAGGAGGTACATGAATCATGGCCCCTGGAGGACCAAAATCTCCTAGACTGCTTACGCAGGGCCTCTGGCACCTAGCAACCAGCAGTGAAGTCATTAGAGCTTAGAGTTGCTCGTCCCAGCTTGTTGGAGGAATACCACTTCTCTGTCCCCGCTCTTCCTGATGTACATTATTTTGCTTCTCACTAACTGGTTTACTCCCTTTATTTCTCCATTAATTCAACACTTTTGTCCTCTTTAATTTTCTTGTGAGAATGTGAATACTACTGTCTGCAGAACAACAGTGATGGGTGTCAAGACATCTGTCCTGAGCTGTGGGTCTTAAAGTGACTGTAACTGGCTTTGAAAACAATCAGATCATTTCTGAAGGAGGTTGAATCTTTACACCTGGGGAGAACCAGTCACCTGGCCACTGGTGCAGATGCTGCCAAATCCCTCCCCCCCCCCCTACTCAATGCTGCCACACTTGGGCAAACTGGGGCATTGCACTGTCACTAGCGCCTCAGCAAAGCCCGAGATGATCAAGAATGTTGTCCTCACTGATGGCCAGTTGCTCTCTGTTCTCAGCAGAAATGATGGAGATCTAGATCAACACCAGCCTAAACAACAATGTTTTCATCCCTTCTGTCAAATACTTTACATGTCCTGATCGATGAACTCATTATAAGCTCACTGTCAGAAATTGTACTTGTAGCCAGCAGGTGACAACTTTGACCATAGGGCAGTATCAGTGGTTAACTACCAGACTCTTACAAGAACAAAAGTACCCCACCACCATCTCTGTCTCGCCTCTTGTCTGACAGGCTGTGTATGACCTCAGTGTCCATTTTTAGGAAACCAATCAAACTTTGCCTTGGTAACATTTTCCTGAAGGAATATATTGTTATATTATTACAAATATGATTGACGATCTATGAAGGTGACTTAATTTATTTAAAATAAATCTTTAATTTGTACAAGAGGTAAAATATATTTTTATTCTGCAAAGAGATGTTTATGGTAGTTCAGTCTGTTTTGTGTACATTTAGGTGTGTTTTCATCTATATTGCCACTGTACATTTAATTTCCATGGTAATTGTTACTTGCAAAGTTAGTGCTGAAATTTTTTTTTTCTTTTGTTGGACTTAAAAACTAAGGCGTAGAAAAGTCGTGGATGTGGGTTGAAAATAGAAAAATGTGCCTTATTTCTAGGTCTTTTGAAGTTGCCCTGGCATCATTTCAATTCGATCCTTTTCATATATTTTGCCTTCACGTTGTTTGCTGGATTTACTAATATTTTAAAGCTCAGACTATGATCGGAAGTCAACAGCAATATTTTGTAATTTCTGAGTGAGACTTTACCATCCAGAACGGCAAGATTTGCACTTCCCCTTCAGTCCCATTAGCCATCAGTATACCTCTCTTTTCATCTTTCCAGCTTCTATTCAAATCCACTTTACAATTCATTTAGTCCATATTTCTGTTTTTATGGACAAAACATGACTACTGAACATTGCTGAGTGTGCCACTGACTGTACATATATATATATATTATATATATATATATATATATATATATATATATATTATATATAAATGGCAACAAGCACCACCTCTTTCAATCACTCTTTTGCTTTGTAATAGTTTATTGAAAATCCCTTGACGTGTTTTCTGTGTATGTGGCCGATGTTTTGAGTCACAGCCATTTGTAAGGTAAACTTAACTGATTTAACATGTTTAGTGATTATTTTTTCAATGAGTTAGTGAAGTGCCTTTTGGTAGAATTGATATGAAATTGGTCAATTCTTGCTTATCATGCTTCTTTGCATGCATAATTATTAATGTAAGTTATAAACGGGTCCCCACACCCCTTCTCTTTGGTAAAAGCATATTCCTCCACCCCTGATCAAACATCTACTATAATGCTGTACTTAGTCCAGTGTCTGTTTCATTCTTTTTATTTGGAGAAGATAGAAGCAAGTTATGTAGTGTATTTTGAAAGGAGTTTTCAGTACACTAAGAAGACTTGTTTTCCTGCATCCACATAAAAACAGAAAACAAATGCATGTACAGGCATGAAGTTGTCATATGATCCCTGGGCTTTCCCTACTCTTTGTTGAAAGTAGGATGGGACATGGATGAACTAAAGGGCCTTGGGTCAACAGCCTCCAGCCACTCATCAGCTCATGTGCCTTCATCGTGTACGTGTTTGCCTGATTGATGATTTTGTCATCATTTTTCATGGACATATTCAAAATAAAGAAGAAATGTTGGTAGAAGGCATGGCCATTTTTGTGCTGTGATTTTGTTCTGCTTTCATCACTCATGTCATCTGCATTGTCAGGTTTCACTTTAAAGTTGTTTTGATCTAATAGACTGAAATCATATTGACAGTCTCCAAATATGACCTAAAAATTAAGTAAAAACCCACGATGTGTGTACATTAACGCGTACATGGAAAGACAGGGGAGGTGGAGACTACAAGCTATCCCAGCATGCACTTTGGCTTCCGTTTTCCCATCATGCCGTTTTACTGTCATGGCGGACAGCAGGTTTTCATAACATTGATACAACTCATGCTGAAAAAGCTATTTTAAAACTTCTTGTAAGATCAGTAAGGTGATATTGATTTTTATGTGAATTTTGAACAATGCCGAAATATTACGAGGACAAAGAAGAGGACCACAGAGCTTGTGCCGGCATCAGAGAGGACTTCAAGGCTTGTCTCCTTCAGCATGACTGCGTTGTAAAGGTAAACCTGCGATGTCATGTCACAGCGTAATATAACTTTCTAAAGATATATTTATAGAACCAAGCAGATCACTTATTAAGCTATTTTAAAAATAAACTATGCTGACTATATACCACGTCAGTACTGATCTGATAAACAGTGCTAGTTGTTGGTTTTTGGGTCCATGGGCGATGTTCAGCTCGCTAGCTGTATTTCACTTGATTTCTATGCATCCAGAATATTTTAGTTTGTGACATGCAGGCTGTATGTCAGCTGTATGATGTGCTAGTTATACTTTATTCCCCTCTGGCGTTGAAAATGTTTTAAACTATAATGTGAAATATTAATTTTTATGTTGCTAGTTCCAATAAACAACAATCGGTATTAGCGACTTGCCCCATTTTCCATAAAAATTAAGAGATGAAGCCAGATGTTGGTTAAAAAAAAAAAAAAAAGTATTTTATTGAGTAATCATTAGCAGCTGGAAGAGGGAATTTAGTCGTTTAAAGTATTTGGGTGTGTTAACACAATGTCATAGAGGATGAAAGACATCAGGAATTGTTGCTGCTCATTGATCCATGAAGAGTTGTAAGGTCATTTCTATAGAATTTGAAAATAAGCCCATCATACTAGACTGTGACATTTTTCACAAGCGTGGAGGCCTCTGCAATGTTATTACCCAAAGAACTAAAATGCTACAGCCCTCAGATTCAACAAACCTCAGTTTCAGCATGTTAAATGTTAAAGTAATGACAGCACAGTCGGAGAAGGCCAAATGAGTATGACCTAATTGAAAGTGTTGCCACAATTGAGATCACATTGTATAAAGGAAAAAACAAAGTGACATCCCATAAGCATCCTGCTTACTTTCTTTCAGGAGATCCAGAAAAGATCAACCTATCTTTAACTCAAACTTTCATAAAATCATAAAGGTTCAATTACAAAAACCATTACAGTTTACATGATATCAATTTTATAAGACCTAAGTTTTAAGTCTTACTATAGAATTAATAACCTACAGCCAATCACATTTACACACAAAAAAAAAACAACAACTTGAAAAAGGAAGTAATAATCTTATAAAAATCTAGCAGATACACCCCAGTGATTTCATTACATCTTTGTCCCATGAAGACTAAATCAAAAGACATTTGTGTCGGTTTAGTTATGATCATGTACGCAAGGCACAGCTTAATCACAGAAAAGGCATGATGAATTTATTGTTTTTTGTTTTTTAGGAGGGAAAAACGCCCAGTGAGTGTCTGAAGGAAGGTCACTGCAAAGCCTTGCAGACATCATTTTTTGAGTGCAAGAGATCAATGGTAAGTCATCAATAGTTACATTGATACATGTACAAAACATGTTGTCAAAAGACTGAAGCGAGTTGGGAATGGTTTGTCTTTCCTTTTACTCATTTATGCTTAAAAATTGCATTTTTTTCCCAATCTCACTTGAATCTCATTGGTGCAGCTTAAACTAAGAAGAGTTTTAAGCTGTTCTGCAAACACTGACCTGTGTCTTATGTCCTGTCTGCAGCTGGATACAAGGTCAAGATTCAGAGGGAGGAAAGGTTACTGAGGAACCAACAAACCGGTGATGCAATGAGTGGATGCTGAATCTACAGCTGCCAGTACTTGAAATGATTGAAACATATGCTATTGCTCGTGTCAGTGCACTCAGCATTATAAAAACCCCAACTGAATGAAGTGTGTGAGAAACAGTAGCAAAGGACTACAAAATATGAACAAGCATCACACTGAGAGGATTGCACATTAAAAAGCAAAATGCAGCGCTGGAAACAGAACAGAGCAAATTCTGATTGTCTCAGTTCATTAACAGACATGTTGTTCGACATTAATAAGTTTGTGGTATGGGATGAAAACAGTTGAAATAAACTATAAAAAAAAAGTGCTATGTGTATCTTAAATATGTTTATAATGGAATCAAGATACAGATGAGGTAAGTTTAAAGTCCTATCACTAAAAATACAAATAGTTCAGAGAAATTCATTCATTCATTATCCTAACCACTTAGTCCGATGAAGGGTCGCAGAGAAGGAAGAGCCTGTCCCAGCAGGCTTTGGGCAGGGTACATCCTGAACAGCTAGTTCAGAGAAATGCAGACTGCAAATTCTTTTATTTTAAAGCAGCCATCATCATCTGCTTGAATTTCTCCATGTCTACCTTCTTCATGATAAAAACCTTGTGTGTCTTCTTTAAAAACCCCACAGTGTCCACTATCATCATTCCTCTGGTGTGCGTTCCTGTCAGCTCAACACTAACTGGGTAACAGTCACTTTCTAGGATAAATGAATCATCTGCAGCAGCTGCTACTGCGTATGAGTCACAGGAAATAAAACCTGTGCCAGCGACAAATTCTTTCTCAAAACGCTCGCTTTTTGCTGCTTCGATGCTGTGGCGGAAGATCTTTTCCATGAAGCGAGCTTTATTGCTGTCCTGCGTCAACCAGACGTCACAGAATTCCTGTTGAGGTGTAAAGACACAAGTCACTTATAACCATGTGATGATCGCATCAGTGTGTGAATGTAAGCTGACATGTGGAAGAGAGGTTACCCAAGACAGCTTGCTGTAGCAGGTGAACTCCCAGCAGGCCAAGTATGTGGGACACTGGTACTCATTCAGCACAATGTATGCAGCTTCTGGATCTGCAGTAAAGTTAAACTCCCCACACACAGTGGCGTTTCCTCGAGCTGCATTACAACAGGAAAATAGCATACACTCCAGACAGACCAAGATTACATACAGTTATGCACAACTGCAAACAATACGCTGACTACTGATGACTTATCCTTTTAGAAATAGTCAGAATAAAATAAAGTTTATGTGCAAGTGATGTGATCATCTTGGAGCCAATCGCATGAATACTGAGCATGACAGTCACATGGTCCCCATTGCATTCTTAGTGCTTTCTGCTCATTTTAAATAAAATTTTTCACATTTTAAATTGTTTTATCTATCAATCTTGATTAAATATATTTTGAATTTTCTACAGTGTATTCTGACATGATTTCAGCAGTTGCCCAACTTAAACTGACAGCTGCTATCAGTTGATGAGTTGCAACTAGAATAAAGAATAAAGCTGTAAATAAGTAAAACTAGCATCTATGATGCCATGGGTTGGTGCTGCTTTGTTAGATTTTCTGTTAAAAGCCCCATCATAATTAACATTTAGCAGATCTTGTAGCATTAGTAGCCAAGATGTGCATGCAGTAGAGGAAGGAGATTGTAACTTGAACTGATTGGTGTTTTTTTTTTTATTTTTTATTATTACCTTCATAACTGAGTTGTCATCAGCTGAATACACAACTGTACAAAAGCTGCACTAAAAAACAAACTAAACAAATCAGTGACCACAGTTGAGGTAAAATCTATAAATCTATCTAAAATATATGGGGAAAGAATCTTGCTGAATGTCAAAACCTTGCATCATTCTGATATTTCTGTTTTTTTCCCTTAAACTTTCAGGGGCAATGCTGATTTAAACATTTCTCATTTTTTAGCAACTGTAAATTGAAATAAAAAAAAACAAAACAACAAATGTATGACATGTTGCTTCATTTAATTTCTATAACATGAGAAATACTTTTTCAACAAAAAAATATTGACAAAGATCTTATTTCCCAAAATGTGTACATGATTTTCTCTCATGTTTCTGTGCCGTAAACTCCCTAATACTAAAATGTATCAGTTTCACTTACACTCAGTGTTGCCTCCCATGATGTAGAGTCCACGGAGTTTGCTGGGCAACGATGGGTCCATTTTCACAGCAAGAGCCAAGTTAGTGAGAGGTGCTGTGGCAACCAGAGATACCTGAGAAAGTTACATGTACATAAGGCAAGGCATACTTACAATGTATCTGCTAGTTTTAAATGTACGTATAAATACACTTGAATTGAGGTAAATATATACCCTCGTTCCAGAGTATTTAAATATTGACAAATTTTTCAATTTTGTACTTCACAACTAATTTAATTAACCATAAAAAAAAACAAACAAACAAAGTTTAGACTTTTGCATTTAATTCAAGTATTATTTAGAGAGTTGGATTCTTATTCTTTCCAATAATAATATTTGGAATCCAAATCCATGGTGGGAGAGTCTTAACCCAGTATATCGTCACATATATTATACATCCAGTTACTGCAACTTTTGGCATCACTTTATAGTACAACAATTCCATTCTAGTGTGATGGCATACAAAACTATAGTTATAAAAACGCAGGTCTTCCAAATCTCACCTCTCCTGGGTTTTCATTAACAATCCTGATTATAGCTGACACAGCGTGCTCCTTCTGTGCAAGGTTCAAACCAGGAGCATCAGGATCAGGAGCATCTCCCAAGCCATCCTGACCATGGAAATGTCCTGCATTGATGCAGTTCCCGAGGATTGGCTTAGCAGCACCTATAAACACTGGAATCTTATCCATGGAAAAAGAAGCATACAATGAAATATGCAAACACACTAAGATAAGATAAACATCCATTATCTCATGACTCCTTCACTGCTTTTTCATTTTACCTAATGGTAGAAGTAACTTCTGGTATCACAAACAGCAAAATAGCGTAAACCTTAAGAGTGACACTGGAATAACAAAAGAAACCTGTAAAAGCTCCTTTGTAGGGTTGAGGTAGAACGGCAGAATCCGTTTGCCATGAAGTTAGCAGAATTAGATTTAAAAGAAATAAAGCAAAGCAGTGCTTAACCTCTTATTATCGCAAAACTAGGCTGAATCTCATTATTTTCATAAAAGATATATTTTTTGTACAAACAAAATCTTTTTTCACTCTTTTCTTCACACCTTATTCTTGTTTGTTGTTTTTATTATCCGCAGCAGTGTACTTGGTGGAGTTATCACCTTGCAATTTTGCTACTGTCACCTCCAGGTAGGTGTCATAGCAGGACCAACATAAAACGGCGTGACAACTGGGATTTTGCAAGACAAGTCATCACACTTTACAGGTCTCTAACTGAGGAAATAGTCTGAGTTGTGTAATCCTGCTGTAAGTATTGTGTATTCAAGAAATAATAAAATAAGGCGCCAATCACTGATGTGATTGGGTTTTTCATATGAACATGGTTTATAGTAATCTCACCTCCAGTTTATTGCAGGCCTGAAGAACACGCAGTGTGTTTTTACACACATTCTCCAATGTGGTGTTGCCGTGCACGCAGGTGACGCCCAGAAGCTTCACATTTGGGGCAGCCAGAGCTAGCATGATGGCCTGAGCATCATCTACACCACAGTCCACATCCACCAGCAGCTTTTTGCTCATCCTGGACCCTGCAGAACACAGAGTTTGGCCAATAAGAACAAAAGATTGTAATAATTTTGTAAACAGATCTAACGAGGATTGTTGCGGTCTAATGTGGTTAAAGTTACATGAAACTGAATCATAATGTGCAGATAATAACACCTACCAGTAATTGAACGCCAGAAATAAAAGCGGTACTGAATTCTCTTTGCAGACTGGAGCCAACGACTGTATGCTTGTGTAGCGGGAAGCAACCTTTGAGCAGGTTAATGTACATGGTGGTTCATGTAGAGGACGTGACCAAAAAAAAAAAAAAAAAAAAAAAAAAAAAGGAAGCAAAAAGTTAATATGTAATGTACTCCAAGGCCATCAATGATACAATGTTGATACAAACGGTATGCTGAGACAGGGTTGCAAAAAGGTTAAAGTCCAAGGATATAGAGAATAACAGAATAGATCAGAACTGAATAGAATAAGGTGAAAAATTGTTTTTGGCTGATCAACAAAAAGACACAGCTCAAAAATACAGAATAGCCATGAGCTGAAATACATGGAAAAAGGTAAAAACTAAAAGTGTGGCAGTTCAAATCACTATCCGTCAGGATTCTTTTAGCTTTCCTCTTTGTCCTTGCAGTAATAATATTCACAAGAGGACATTGGGGCTTTTATTTTTTTTTATATTTTATTTTATGTTTTTGCACTTGGAGATGAAAAGTTAAAACACTCTTGTATGTAACATACACAAGGTCTAAATTTCAAGGATTAACAATGAGACATCTTCGCTGTTTGAAAAGACTGAAGAAGAGAGTCTCTGATCCAGAGAATCCAGCTCAGCATTAAAGGTGGAGTATGTAAGATTTTCAATATTTTCAAAATAAATTAACTAATAAAATAACTACAATCATAATTAGATAGTTTTTTGAACATGTAGGTTCCAGTCTCTCCCTACTTGATGCGTTATTAAATTACAAGTTTAATTAATGACAAATGACAAAAAGCACTCTTTTTTTTTTTTTTTACTGGTATGCAAACATTTAAGAAGGGTCTTTGTCATTAATTAAACTTGTAATTTAATAACACATCAAATATAGACAGACTGGAACCTCCATGTTTAAAAAAAAAAAAATCTAATTATGATTGTAGTTCTTTTTTTAGTTAATTTATTTTGAAAATATTAAAAATCTTACATACTCCACCTTTAAGATCTTGCAAAAAAAAAAAAAAAAAAAAAAAAAAATTAAGATCTTGCAGCCTTTCACCCTTTCCTGCAGTGGTCAGCTATTTAGAGGCTTTTTTCAAGTATATTCATAAATACACATGGTATATTTGCTATTTTGCCACCTCAGTGGATATTAGGAGTCACCCAACACTCTTCCAATTACTGAAGAATAAACTAATTTAGTATAAAATTTCATATGTACACATAGATGTAATTACCAACTTTAACTCAGTGATAAACAGGACAAGAAAATTACACCAGTCAATTTTTTCAAATTTTGTCTATAATATAAACATGACAAAATATATTAAAAAAATATTTCTATAGAATAGGTAGAAAAAAAACTAAATAAAAAGTTAAATATTGAAGACAAAGAAAAGTGTCTGTACATGTCTGGATGAGGAAAATATTGCATGTGAAAAAAGTTGCATTGCTTTTTAATAATTTCTGCATCAATAAATGAAATAATATAAAATAAAATAAGTACCTTCGTTGAGTTATTTGTTCTTGTACCTATTTTTTGGCTTAAATATAATAAGCCTTAATAATTTCCTTTTCTCATTTCAATTCCATTCCATTAAAATCAGAAAACAATCTAAACAGCTTTTTTTTAAAATCACTGATGAGTGATGAGTCTGACTTTAAGAAATTATTATTATTATTAAGAACAGTCAAAGGATCAGAACCAATGGTGCAGACAACTGATTATCTCAAGGCTTTTATAGGAGACAAGAGATAGTTGTTTCAATAACAAGTTCAAAGGAAAGCTTTAACAAACTTCATGTGGTGGTATTAAGAGGTTTTTTTCTTTTTTTATTTGAAGATAGTTTTTTTTTTTTTTTTTTTTTTTTAAATAATGCCTTTATGGGAAATGTTTATGCAGTTCTTACTTTTCAAATAGCCAATATTGAAAGAAATAAACAATAATTTTAATGGACTAACTCAGAAATACCCCTCGAACGGGGAAGTTACATGGTGCCTTATTAAAGATCAAGATATCAAAATGAATCACTTTAGTCACATGTGGAGATGTAATGGCCCAGTGTTTCCAGTTTACTTCAGATGTCTGCAAGTCTGAGAACTGTATGTCTATGAGGATAAACAACAGAGCTTTCAGATAAACATGGATAAATATCAAATGGGAGAAAAACTTTTTTTTAAGCTGAAAACTTAAAACAGTTAAATATACTAAAGATATAATTCCAATCTAAATGAAAGATTATGAGCTCCTGTCTGAAAGAAGCATTAACCAGGATTGTGTAATCCTGGTTAATGCTCAGAACTCAGAAAAGGTTTTAGCTTCTTCAGACATGAAATGTGATGAAACTGTCAAATGAGGAAATGAAACAGAGCATTAAAAATTCTTAGCTCAACAAAAAAAAACCCAACAGGATTAAATCCTGAACTATATTCTTTCTTTCTAGTGTAATTACTCATTTTTTCCTTTATGATTTCTCACTTTTATTTGCTGAGATTTTTCTGACAATAAAAAAGGACTAATTACTCTGAATCCAAAGCTCCTCAAAGATCCTTGAATGACTAATAACTTACAAAAGCATTTAAAAAAAAAAAAAAAAAGTATTTTAACTACTTTAGCCAATAGTTTAAAAAACAGAAAAACAAACAGTTTTCTTAATAAATCTGTAGCTGCATACCTGAATTTAACAAACTTGACCCCACTCAACGACACACTGGATAGAAAGCGGAGTTCCCTCTCAGTAGACTCATACAGTTTCCTGTCATACGAAACAGAATTGAAGCAGTAATACAAGACAAGTTCTATGTCCGACAGAAACTCTGAACTCTGCTATTAAACTCCTCCACTCTGATACACCATCACACTTTATTACGTTTATTTGTTGACTTGTTTAAATTTTCTATTGGTTTTATTAAAATGCTGTTTGTCATTCATCTGTTGTGTTCCATTCTTACAATGCTACTTTTACATGACAACTCCCAGTCTGGATCATTAGTGTGTCTCATACTGATATTATAGTTTCAATAATACCCCATTAGTTTTATATTTAGTTATTTATTTTGATCCTGGGTGATCCCATTAATTTTCGCTAAACTTCCAAAAGGTTTTTGTCAAATATTATTAAAACAAAATAATGGCGACATTGCCCTGCTAAATAAGAACTTAAATGAATAATATTGGTTTAGTTTTAAAGATTTGTAAAAATAAAAACAAAAACAAAAAACACAAAGCAAACCCAAATGCTTTCAGGAGTCTCTACACAACAGCAAGAGAATCACTTAAAATAACAGCTATATTGCATTGGAGTTGCTTTATGGAAATTCATTTTGATCAGATGTAAACAGAAAAGAGTAATAAACCTGTCTGTGACAAGGCATGTTTATTTGTACAGCACATTTTATGCACAAGGCTATTCAAAGTGCTTCACATAAAACATTAAAGCATTACAGCGGCGTGCAGGAAGCATTAAAAACAAAAAGAATTTACACATGAATTTCACACATGTACTGGAATCCTAAAATACATTTCAGAGCAGTGGCGTGTGAGAGTATAAATGTCAGCAACAATCATTCCTGAATCTTGTCGGATTTTAGAATCAATCTGCTAGAAAATCTCAATCATTCGTGGAGAAAAGAATGTAAAAACAAGTGATATGACCTTCCACGCAGCAGCTTCAGAGTGAACGCTGGGTAGTTGAGAAAAATCTTTCTCTGGTTTCCTTGAGCCCAAAGTGCCTCGTCTGCTCTGTCTCCTTCACTAAGCCGACTGTAGCTGCCCCTCAAGCAGCAGTGCTTCTGGCGAGCACAGTGTTTTTCATATCTGCACCTCTTCAACTCTTGCAGAAGAGTTCCCTTATTGATCCTGCCAGTTGCTATGCGTGTCTCAAAGTAATGTGAACTATGAATGCAAACTCACATAGAACTCAGATGAACACATTACAGCCTCATCTCTTATTTTCAAGGTGTTTTAGTACAAATAAAAAAAAAAAGGAAAAAGAAATAATTTCCACAGTTTAATTTCTGCATCACTCTGTGGCTCCAGAGAGCTCTAAACAGCCACTTACCCTGTACCCCCTCATCTGTAAATATCTTCAGAGTTAATGTGTGAAAATGGCCAAAATATGAATAATGTTAAAAATCTACAATTAAGTTTTTTTTTCTCTTTTAAACTAGAACTGTACATAAAACTTTTAGACTGAACATAGGTTCAGTTTCTTCTCACAAATCATTTCAAAGCAGCCATCATCATGTGCTTAAACTTCTCCATGTCTACCTTCTTCATGATAAACGCCTTGTGTGTCTTCTTCAGTAACCCCACAGTGTCCACTATCATCATTCCTCTGGTGTGTGTGCCTGTCAGCTCGACACTAACAGGGTAACAGTCACTTTCTAGGATAAATGAGTCATCCACAGCTGCTGCCATGGCGTAAGAGTCACAGGAAATGAAGCCCATGCCTGCAACAAACTCCTTCTGGGAGCGTTCACTGTGTGACGCCTCCATGCTGTAGCGGAAGATCCGTTCCATGAAGCGAGCTTTACTGGTGTCCTGTGCCAACCAGGCATCACAGAAGTCCTGGGAAAATATTGACACAGAGAAACAGCTGCATTTACTGTATATAAACATTCATCAACAAGAATGCATTCAACAATAAGAGCACTGTACGATGTATAAAAGAAAATAGTTACCCAAGTTAGCTTGCTGTGGCAGGTGAACTCCCAGCAGGCCAGGTATGTGGGACACTGGTACTCATTCAGCACAATGTATGCAGCTTCTGGATCAGCAGCAAAATTGAATTCAGCACACACAGTGGTGTTTCCTCGAGCTGCAATACAGGAGGCAGACAGCACAGTTAAGACTTCTGATAGACCAGGATAACTTTCATTTCTTTCTGATTGTTTCTAGTGCCTCTTTTCCATTAGTATCAGCTCGTCTCAACTTACCTCGCCTCAACTCGTCTCAGCTTGATCCGGTTTCTTTTCCATTACAATTTAGTACCAGGTCTAAAATGGGCGCGGTTTGTGCAAAATCACTGTGATGTCAGCGATGTGCACAGCAAGCTCTATAGCAACACAGGACCAAGAGGCAATCTGCTACTTGGTCTGCGGCTTGCCGATCACTGACCATAAATTGTATCCACTTCCAGTCTCGTCTGTTTGATCCACTCCGACCGTTGTGGTCCTTGACCTGCCGATAGTCACTTTGGAGCTTTTTCAGCTTCTCTCGACACTGCAGAAAACTCCGTTGCAAGCCGTAGCCATTGAGTCGGAAGGCTCTTGATAGATTTTTTCATTTCGTGTCGCTCCATCTAGTTCCCTCTGTATCATTTCCTCAGCAATCAAGCAAAGAAATGTCTCCACCTCAATGTTGGACCACAGAACAACTTCCAGTGATATAACTCCCTGACCTCTGATTGGCCGCGCCCCTAACCATAAGTGGCATGCAGTCTGGCAACGTCACACACAACCCGACTCAGCTCGGGGGTTGAGGAGTTACAAAAAAGGTACCGGTAAAAAAGCCAAGTGGAAAACCCTGCAAACTGAGCCGAGGCGAGTTAGGTTGAGACAAGCTGGTACTAATGGAAAAGGACAGGGGCAACACAGTGGCAAATGAAAGTAAGTAAGAAGAAAAAAAAAATCACACATTCCCCCTTAGATTTAATTTTACAATGACCATTTAACCCAACATGTTAGAGGAAGGCAGAGCATCCAGAAAGGACCCATGTAGGTACAATAAGAAGATGTCCAACTCCACACAGAGAACCCCCAGCAGCAAAAACAACCAGGAACAACAAAGCCTGTTTTTTAATGTCAGAAATATATGATCAAATTGTCTAAAAGTAGTACTACTTACTGGAGCTCCAGTAAGTAGTACTACTACTACTTACTGGAGCTGTCCACATGTGACCAGATTACCTGATACATATTAATGTTAAGTAAGCCCAGGTTGTTTCTAACTCACACTTTTAAACGAAAACAATAAATTAGGAATCTTTCTTCTCATAACATTGTCCCAAACACTTCATTTAACATTTTGGTTATGATGAAGGTACCTTCCCTGAAACTAACAGTGTTTCACTCACACTCAGTGTTGCCTCCCATAATGTAAAGCCCTCTGAGTTTGCTTGGCAGAGATGGATCCATCCTCACAGCCAGAGCCAAGTTGGTCAGGGGTGCTGTGGCAACCAGACACACCTAAGAAAAGATAAATGCAGTCCAAACATTCAAGAAAACATTCACAGAACACGCAGAATGCTTCTTTATCTCTCACCTCTCCTGGGTTTTCATTAACAGTCCTGATTATGGCTGATGCGGCGTGCTCCTCCTGGATAAGATCTAGACCAGGAGCATTTGGGTCTGGGGCATCTCCCAGTCCGTCAAGGCCGTGGAAATGTCCCGCCTCAATATTATTCCCAAGAATGGGCTTATCAGCGCCTTTAAACACTGGAATCTGGTGAAAAAAAGAAAGGTGAAAAAACAGAAGGGTTCACAGAATGAAATATGCAAATATACTAAGTTTAAAATTCATCCTGCTCCTGTTGTGTCACAGTTTCCTAATCAAATTCTGTATTTGACTGTATTTAACACTGAGATTCTCACATTTCAAATTTGAGGTTGCACATATAACAATAGTGACATGTTTCTAAAATGGATTAATTTGCAAACACTTTGTATACGTTTAAAACTGCACATTGGCTATTTAGTAAATTATAATGTTTTCAAAAATATGATAACAACACGGTTATTTCTTTTGCTTTTGCAACTGAAAGTTAATCCTGTAAACCTGGTATGTATTCATTAAACTCAAGGTTTTCCTATTAAGTGAAGTGAACAAGCTGTCCAGTTTCTTTATGAAGTCATGCATTTTGAGAACAAAAACACATTGTCAGACAGTTTTATTAAAAGCGACTGACTTGTCACATGATGCTGTTAAATTTAAGTTAATGCCATGCAACACTGTCAGTAAAACAATGTCAGCAGAACGTCACATTTTAGATGCTAATCAGTACTTATTTGACATATAAAACAGATAAGGACAGAAGGAAGTTTATTAACATTTTGTTGGCACTTAGCAATAAATTCTTTTTTTTTTATCATTTAAAAAAAATTGTGAAAATATGGTTTTAGCATTTACTCCCATGTGACTGCTTTAAGACACATTTTGCAGGTTGGTTAAAGCATAAGTTTAAAAAAAGTCCATCTTTTTTGGAATATTTAAACAACAATGCTGACAAGAAATGAACGTGTGAATGAAAAATTCTTAATTCTTCTTTTAATTGTTTAGCCATTTAATTTAGACTTGTGAAAAAACACATTTCAAATTTAACTTTCTAACTTTACTTAATTTCTGTCACAGTAGATTTATACCCACCTCCATGCTGCTGCAAGCCTGAAGAACTCTCAATGTGTTCCTGCAGACATTTTCCACTGTGGTGTTTCCGTGCACACAGGTGATGGCCAGTACCTTCACGCTGGGGTCAGCAAGAGCCAGCATGATGGCCTGAGCGTCATCAACACCAGTGTCAACATCCACAAGGAGCTTCTTTCTCATCTTGGAACCTTCATTGACCAATATGAGCAAACTGTTAATCTGGAAAATGAATAAGCTTTCATTTTGTTAAGTGAGTTTACCTTCATGTAGTTAAAGACGACTTCAATCTTTTACATAGAGGGCTCATTTTTTAAGTCAGAGAAGTTATACAAAACATTATCAGAAACAATAGCACATACCTGTCGTGGTGTGTAAACTGCAACCAGCTCGTCTGGCAGTCTGGAGCATGTGGCTGTCAGCTGGTAATCTTTAAAACAGAGAGCAAGCTGAATAAAGAATGGGCTTAATGGGAGACGTGATGCAACAGTATTGAATTTGTTCAATTAAATCTTAAGGTTCTCCTAAATAAAATAAATGAATCTTCTGAAAAATTGATATGGATATCACTTTGCAAATTAACCCCATTAGCACACAAACAATGCTTAGAGTAACATTTTATTGAAAGAAATGACAAATAACAAATTTATCCATTCTTCTATCCATCTTCTACCGCTTCTCGGGGGTCGATTTGCTGGAGCAGCAGCCTAAGCAGGGAAGCCCAGACTTCCCTCTCTATTTAAAAAAACAAAACAAAACAATATAAATTTGTTGGTATAATTTTTTTGTCAACAAATTTGTTGGTAAAAAAAAAAAAAAAAAAAAAGCATTAAAAGTCCCTTTAATAGCTTTATAGTATAGCAGACACACACACACACACATATACATATATATATATATATATATATATATATATATATACATACATTCATTTTAGGCACATGAAATGCAAAAGGTTTGCAGTCATATAGAGCAAAATATAACAAATGAGTCCATTACAGATTAATTCAATCAGGTGTAACACCAGATTATGTGACTTTATTTACTTTATTGGGGGATTTTAATTAAGACTTCTATAGGCTGCATGTTTCAGCATATTTCGTAAATCGTAATTTCCAAACACATATTCATTATAGAGATTGTTAATATTAATCATTATCAACAATGATTAATACTAAATGAAGTCAAAACGCGATGCCATCAGTTTATTTCTACAAGATAGGCTGTTCATAAATTAGCTTGAAATGATGTGTCTGTAAAGTTCCCTGAGACAACATTGTTGTGAAGTGGCTCTCTTTTTTATACTGTCTATGCTCTGTACAAATAAAGCTGAATTGAATTAATGCAACGATGCAATATTTTTCACACCACTCGCCGGAAAGACAATCTGGGGGTCCAACAGTATTCCCCTAACTGTATCTGATGGACCACGAGGTGAGGATACACACCTGCTTTGAAATTTTTCTCTCCAGCTTGTTAGATACTTTCTTCCCAGTTCTAGATGAAAAATCCCGCCTCGAAAATCTTACTTTCCCGCGTGTAAAACAGATATTCGCGATGACTTCCGACTCACAGCTTCCGATTAGACACTTAAAGGGAAATGCATCTAAAACTATTCCGCTACTTTAGGAGGGGTACTGAACACGTTAAACTACAACACTGATCATTTTCAAATCTTGGTTTGATTATCTTACTGCTTTAGCAGTCGTACTGAACAGGAAGACAACTTCCATGGTAGTAATAACCATGTAACTACCGTGTTATTAATTACAACAGACCTGTGTTGAACTTGTTGAATGAACATGCTCACCTCCACACAGAGTAACAGAAAACATGAGCTGTTGCTGACAGCAACGATCTCCTAAAGAACATTTATCAGTTCCCTTCTTTTTCACTGCCTGCGTCTTCCTCTTCTTTGGGTTTTATTGGTGGCTAGAAAAGATTGGTGTGTGCTAATAAATCTGAAGATAAAACTAAAGTATATGGTCAAGTGGCCTTCCTTTCCTCTTGCTCCTTTCTTCCCACGTCACTCTTCTTCACAGTTTACCTTCTTCTTCATCGGGACGTTCATGGTAGTACAACAGTCAATTTGTATTACTGCCACCTACTGGAGTAGACTGGACTCTATGGTGGGCTCTTAAGAGAGATTGAACAAACATTTAAAACATTTTATTACAATAGTCTCTAATAATATCTAGTTTACCTTTCACTATCTTGTTTCTAGCAAAAGAGATTCTGTTTATTTTGATTAAACAATATGTTGATGCCTTCCTTCCAGTTCCAGCACTTCATTGTATATTCTAAATGTACATCTTTTTTGTCTCACTCTTGTCAAATTATCTTATTAAATTTAATTGAATTGTCAGTTGACAATAGTTTTATTATTTCTTATTTTATAGAATGTCTTTATATTTATTAGCTTTGAAATTTCCTCTCTCTGGAGCATAAGACTAAATTGCTGTCTCCCTTAGTGTTTAGTAAGTGAATACTGGTCTTTAACATATTGAAGCGCTCATAATATTCTGATAACTTCAAGCTGATATATTGATCAATTGGTTGTCTTCTTTTTAACATCTTTACAGTGTTTAAATGGAAGTGCTGCATCTGCTGGATACAAATAGTTTCATAATCTTTATAGTTATTTGTGGATATCAACTGCTTACCCAGAAAGTTTTGACTCATAATACTTTTCATGTCAGTAGTATTAAGATTTATTATTGACATTATGCATTTCCAGTCAGTTACAACAAATACCACAACTGTGTGATTGAGCATCGAGTCACATAATGTTTAGTTAGATTTTGTGCTTCAGCATTCTCAGTCTTCCAAAATAACTGTACAAAACTGATGCCCTTTCATTGTAGATTAACCCAATATGTCAGTATCAGCTTGACTATTCTTCCTTCCAGCAGTATTTCTCTTGATTGCACCAGCACTGCAGACACTGGGAGTCCTTTAAGAGCTGCACTGCATGTTGAAAGGGCCTTGCATTATATCTCACTTTATTTGCAGTTTTTCTGCTGCAGATCATAAAAACTGGCATCCACTTTAATTAAGTCGCAAATCAGGTTTCTAATCTAAAATTATTTAACATTACAACTCTTGAAAAAAAAAAATTATTTAAATCAGGGATCACCAATCCTGGTCCTCGAGGGCCTGTCCTGCAGGTTTTCCAAGTTTCCCAGCTGCAACACCTGATTCAAATCAATGTGTATTTAGCAGACATGAGCAGAGCTTGTCTGAGTCTGAGACAGGGAGTTTTTCAGCAGGGTCACTTCTAAAACCTGCAGGACACCGGCCCTGAAGGACCAGGATTGGTGATCCTTGATTTAAATTAAATAAAGCCTTGAAAAGTAGAAATTCTATTGGAATTCTAGATTAAATTTACAGACAGATGAATTTTGCATTAATAAGCCTTTATTCATTATCCAGGTTCAATCCATTTCTGTGTAAAGCATCCCGCTCAACAACTGATTGCATCAATAACTTATTACAGCTGTGACAACATCTGTCCGAACTAACCACATTAATATAACTTTAAGCAAAATTTCTCTAACTTTCTTTTGTTTGTTTGTTTCTTTTGGTATTGTACATTAAGGTCCACTCGAGCCTGGAGCTAATCAGTTGAACAGATGTTGTTGGTAGTTGGTGTATTGGTGTAATAAGCATTATTTTACTTAAGTGTATATGTGCTCAAGGGCAGGCTGAACTAAAGAAGAGAAAAAACAAACAAACAAAACCCCTCCAATGATATCAACCAGAAAGCTTTCTTTATAATTTACATGCAAATAAAATAATTTTTTAATGAATAGTAATTTAATCGAAATAATGGTTTCAGTCAAGTCCTGCATTGTTCAACCTGTAAGACCAACAAATGTTTTTGATTCATACAAAGCAAACTTTTAATGTTTGAACAAGTTAGTGCTGCATATAAACCTGCAGAAATGTCCTAAATATCTCTATATTTATGAAAGAAAATGTCCTATCATCATTAGAAGACCCTCAGAAATCACAGCAGACACAGAAAATCTTAGAGAAGAACTTCAGTCAGATGTGTAGTGTAAAGACATATGCTTGCTTTACAATGTGATATGTTAAAGACTTTTTGGATCATTTTTAGAGACTAATAACGAAACCAAAGCAGATTCTAACAGCTGTCATCCTGCAGCAATGTTTAGGTTCAGATCATGTGCTGTGTTACCAACAGTGGGTATGAAGCAACACATGGCAGTGTTGCATGCAGGCAGCTCCAAATGACAGTCATCTGTGATTACAGTTTGAAACTAGGGTAAAGTTTAGCTTAATTCAATACATCCTCACCAAAATGTCCAGTGCTGCCTCAAGTTTGTGCTGGTGTGTGTATTTCCAGACTTCTGTAGAGTCTCACTTACTTTGTGTAAATATCAACATCTGGTCATATATATATATATTGTTTTTTTCTTAAATAACCAGAAACCAAACAGAAGTAATGGTGTTAGTAGGCTGAGGAATATTTTAAATCATGGATTTACAACGTACCAGTGTAGTTTTTGTGTGATTGAGTCATCGTACAGAAGATTGTAAGTTTGTGTCAATATTTTTGTTACAGTAGAAGATAAAACTCTAAAACCACAAAGTTAAAGATGAATAAATGTTTTACAGAAAAAAGAAGAAAGAAAAGAATGCAGTACAAAGGAAATTTCAGCTTTCAGATAACATTTCAAGGTCTCAGAACTAAAAAACAAAACAAAAACGTGTCCATCATTAACAAGGTCAGGTGATGCAAATGACACATTTCTGCAAAGACTGACTTCACATAATCAGACTTCACCCAGCTCTGAAAATGAAAGCAATTGATGCCAACACTGATAAGGCAATAAGAAGACAGCAAACTATTTTTCACTGTGTAATGTAGTCAAAATAATGGATGCTACCAGTAACAGTATATTAGCTGAGCTCTGAAAGACCTAAAAAACTGCTATGTAGATTGCTAGAAAGAGCAAAACCTTAAAAACATGAGCAGCATGAAAGAGGCAGGTCCAAGTCTTGTAAAGTGTTACATGGTCTGGTTAAGGAAAAAAAAAAAGGATGAATCCTCTGTTGGTTGAAATGAAATTAAAAGAAAATGGCTGTAGTAAGATTCTAAAAATATCTCAATACATACAAATGCCTCAATGGTAGAAGATTATAATTTTATGTTGTCAGTATCCCAAAATATAACAATAATGATCATTTAAAAAAAATCCATGAATAGCCTCTAAGAACGGAATGAAGCAAAGATGGCCAACACAAGTGTAGAGGGTATATGTGAGGAAAAAAAGTAAAAAAAAACTGCATCAGATGGGTCAAAATAAAGACAAACGCCTACTCTCCCTCTCTAACTGTTAAAGTCACAGGATCATTTGAAATCAAAATTGACAAATACAAATACAGGCGTGATATATGGTTGCCACAAATGATGTCTTAAAGCTGAGTGGTCTGTAAGTTTTTCCTAGTAAACAAGCTAAAATGACGTCGATCCACACGGGCTGTACACCTCCTGATGCTACAGGACTGCCTGTACACCACCCAAAGTGTGACACAGAATGCCATATCTTTACTGATTTTCTCTGTGAAGTGGCTGTGAAAGGTGTGCAATTCTAGCACTACAGACAGGGAAGAGGAAACTGCTAGAAAACAATCTACAGTAGCACTGGCACTTGGACATTTATCATCTTTAGCACAAAACAAAGAGCTGCTGTTCCAGTTTGTGTTGGTATTTTCCTTTGCATCATTATCCCCTTTGAGTCTTTCTTGTGAGATAAGAGTCCACTTAGGTCTCAACCTTCCCATATGTCCCCTCTGGGGGGCGATACTGTTTGGGGAATGCTTTGAGCTGGAGAGAGTTAAAGGCGTATTTACGACATCCCACATTCTTCATGGTGTTTTCTCTCCTACAGCCCTCACTGTGGACATACAAAAGTCAGGTATTTTTATTTAGTTTTGGCAGCAATATTATGTTCCCTATGAGCAGTTTGAGACCGACCTGCGCATACAGTCCAAGGCCTGGTAGAAGACCTGCGGGGCCAGGCCATGCTCCTGCTGCAGAATCTGACACTGTTCCAGGGTCAGAGACATGGCCGTGCGGTCCTTGGCGCTCTTGCAGCTGGTAAAACGTACTCCATTCAGGCGTCGACATGCCTTTAAGGTATGGAGCAAAAGATCAGTTGGAAAAAAAGAAATTCAATTGTTGGGGTGGGACAGAAAGAAGATAAGAAAGCCCACCTCAGCTGCTTGCCACAGAATCTCCACATTTTTGCTTTTCTTGGCGTTCACGTTCTGACTCAGAACTTTGAGTAACTCAGGCAGAGTGGGGGTACTGCGGGAGCGAGGAAGGCCTGACGACGCAACACAGGAGAAATTGTAAGCAAGGTGGAGTTTGAGGATATTAGTTGATTGTGTATATTTGACTCACAGTCTTCTGGTAGGACTTCTTTAAACTGGTCGTAGTACGAACTGAGACGTGTCATGTTCTCCATGTTGACGACATCCTGCAGCGATGTATCGCCAAACCTGCATGCATACATTTATTTCATTTCAAGCATTGTGCAAATAAGGAATGTGCAAAAGTAGTTAAACATATTGAAGAACACTTCACACTTTACATGACATACTAATTCTTCATCAGGGCTGCACTTGGGGTTTTAAAAAGATGCAATGAGAACATTTTCATTGATATTTACAATAATATATTAAAATGTACCTTACTTTCAAGGTTTAGTTTGATCAAACTATCCTCCTTCCTATTTTTATACCCAACAGTCAACAATTTTTCCTCTTAGTCTTAGTGACTCACTTTTCAGCCAGTGTCTGCTGTTCATTGATCCCCACGTTGAACAGGACGGGCTGCACTCGAAGTAGCATCCCATTCTGGATCTCTCGAGGCAGTGTGTCAAACATTGCTCCAGGCATCGGAACCCTGACATTAAAGCCATTCCTGTTCCCTGTGATCACCGGCAGCATATCTGGGCCAAAACCTGATGTTGCCTGGGTAACCTTAAAGGTGACATTTCTCAGGTCCATCACTCCAACACTCATATCCTCCAACATGGCCAACTCCTCTCCTTAAAATAACATGAAGTCATGAAAAATACAGTTTTTATAACCATTATTAATACAGCAAGAATATTTTTTGTCTTGTTTTGTTTGCTTCTTTTAATCCTCTACAACTGTAAAATTAGATTTATTGGATATAAAAGGTATCGAATAGAACAAGTGCTTTTTGCTCAGTTTTGCAAAATAACCTCCTCACAAAACTACCCTTTATTTACTTTTCCTATATATAAATTCCTAATCGTGCATGCTTACACACATTCTGACACAAGTTACCGTAGGTGCTGAGCAAACTTTCATACTGAACCAACAGGCCGATGGTGTGAAGTTGCCTGAGGAAGCCTGAGTCACAGACACAGTTCCTAAGTTTGAGAACGAAGCCACAGATCAGAGCCGTCAGCTGCAAACAGAAAAGTTGCGTCACTGATAAGTAACAAAGTACTGCGTAATACCCAGAACAGCAGGAAAATGGGTTTAACGTATGTTTATAGAGAAGTTACTGTCAGATATTCACAGACCGTCTGGCAGAAGACGACATCGCGGCGATAGTGTAGCGTGAGGCTCATGGCGATGGTGGGCGCACTGTCCTGCATCAGCAGAAATACCATGGCTTTCTTGGCTTTGTCGCACATTAAAGACACGCAGTCTGAAAGTGTGCTGAGGAGAGGATACAGCGCATTGCTCCATTCACCTTTGGATAAACAAGTGGAGATGTCGAGCAGAAAGCTTAGTATAACAACAAGTAGGACAACAAATAAGCCAAAGGATTGTTCTGAAATCTTCATTTTCAAACAAAAAAACTTGTTTTAAAATTTTGACCAAAATATGAATGGTATTGAAATTGTCTGACAGGATTCATGTTCATCATATTACAGGCTAAAAAGCAGGTAAAACACAGACATAATATCTAAGTAGTGAACTGAGGACTGTTTAATATCTTAAAATACATTAATGTTCATGGAAATTTCCTTCAAAGATTTCCTTCTTTTAAAGAGAATTAGATTCCAAGCAAATGTTGTCTCGCTTACCCAATTCATACATGATCACATGGAAAGGTAAATGAGACAAATGTTAAAGAAAGTCTTGAAATTTTCCTTTAAGGAAAAATTGTTCTCACCTGGTGATGTCTTTTCAACCTCTGGGCTGCTATCTACAACTAGCAAAAAAGCAGAGACCATTTACATAAGAAAATGCCACTTCAACTAATAAATTATCTTTATAGTCAACATATAAGGGCTAAAACACTTAAGGAGTTATTACAATGATGAAAAGAACAGACAGGAGTCTGAGAGAGTAGTGTTGATAATGTTAGGGAAAATGTGAGTATAGAGTTAAGTGGAAAAGATCATGAACATACATCCTCTTTTAGTTATTTATTTATTTTAGCTCAAGATGTATCCAGAAAGCTTCCTAAGCATTAAATATTTATACATAGGAAGGATATCAGTCATCTGTGTAATTAACAGCTGTACCTTTCTTAGTGTTACTTGGCTCCTCATTGGCAAGCAGGAAGACATCCTCAGAGCTGCTGTCGCTCTGGAGTTTGTCCCGCTGCAGCAGCTGGTCCACTCTCTGGATTACACACTCCAAACTTTTATCTACATTTAACCAAACCTTCTCCTGAACACACACACACACACACACACACACACACACACACACACACACACACACACACACACACACACACACACACACACACATTAAAAATTAACACACTTTAACCAAACTTCAACAGAAAGACACACAGAATCTCCTTGTCTTACCCATTCTTCCTCATGTAAATCTGCCTGCATGGAGGCACGCTTGTTTTTACTCCCTTCACTGCCCTCAGGAGGAGCTACGTGCCGGGAGGGTGAGGTGGCAGCACGAGAAGGGGAGGTGGGGTGACGAGCGGGGGAACGAGATGGAGAGCGGGAAGAAGGCGAAAGGGAGGAGGAGGACGGTGAAGGGGTGCTTTGGTGAGATAATTCAGGGCGGGCTGCTGCCAGGGCGAGGATGGCTGAGGACAACAGCTTGGAGTCACACACGGTCACCACCTGACGGGTCTGCAAGATGAGGGGAGGAGGATAAATGTATAATAAGGTTAAGTTAAAAATAACGTGGGTCAACACAAATGTCTTTTAAAACATGGTGGCCATAATAATCTTTTATTTTAATATAATATAATATAATATAATATAATATAATATAATATAATATAATATAATATAATATAATATAATATAATATAATATAATATAATATAATATAATATAATATAATATAATATAATATAATATAATTAACAAAATTACATAAATATATTAAAGATCACTTCATATTAAAGGTAACTTACCTTCTCCGTTAAGATGGTCAGAGTTCTTTCCATTGCATTGGCGGAGCGCTCCTTGGCAGCTCGGGACAAACGTTCAGTATAGTAACACACTTGTGTTTTCAGAGTATTAATTTGACCGATAAGCTCTTTTGCTTTTACTACATCCTGAGGCTGGTAGGACATTCCTTTAGAACCAGAGCCAGCAGAACTGTGGGAGTACATTGGCGTCAGCAACAACAACAAAAAAAGACAAGCACAAAAGAGACAGTAAATAACGGATCAATTCAGGGAGTACACTTAGAATAGAAAAACACATAAAAACGACAACAACAACAAAAAAGCCATCTTGCAGGTCAGCTTATTTGATCTTACCTTTCCTCTACATAAGTCCTGATGGATTGAAGGAAAAAAGTGTATTTATAACTTCTAATCATTACACTTGTAGAAGAATACTTTATGAGTGATTGCCTTGGTCCACTCACTGTTTTCTGGCTTCTTCCAGCTTGGTTAACAGTTTTCGGAGGCCACAGCCTTTAAAGCCTTGATGATGTGCTGCAGGAGCCCCTATGGTCACAACATCGTAGGTCCTGTCTAATGTTGAGACAGAAAAAGAATCATGTGTGACAGGGGATATAAAACAAACAATATGTCATATTAAATATTAAATACACATAGTAAACATATGTTCACAAATACCTACCGTAACCAACCTCTCCCTGTACTCTCATCCTTTGGATATGCAAGTTAGTGGGAATGAACTCCAACTTCTTTTCAGCTTTCAAGGTGCTGGACTTAAATGACGGACCTGGGAAGTAAAAGATAAAAGAAAACAAGAGATTGTTTATATTTGTAAATAGAAGCTAGTTCTTTTACTTTTAGTACAAATATATGTTTGAAAGCCATAAAAGGTCATGTATTCCCTTAACCTTGATTTAACCAGTTTACTGTCACTTATTTTTAGTCTTTTGCTGCTTTGGTAAATCAGTTTAATTTTTCAGCCTTTAAGGGACCTTCTTAAAGTTGAGGAACCCACAGCTGCGTTTTGTCTAAGAAGTTTTGGAAGTCAGAATATTTATAACATTTTAAAAATGCATTACCTTCCTCTAACAGTGAATTTCAACAAGACAGTGTGCTAAAATGTTAATTGTGGTCTGAGAGTTTAGATATCTTGGGATGCCCATAGTGTTTGCAGAGTTCTGTTCCCAATGGTTTCTATTAAAACTTACACAAAACACAAAAAACAAATAAACAACCTTCTAGTTTTTTTAAATTTTATTTTCAATACTGTAATCTCCTAAAAGATATCTGCAGTTAACCGACAAAATGCTACTGATGGTTATGAGCAGATTTCTGCACCTTAATGGTGCTGTGTTAAATAACATCAAAGGTCCAAAACAGAAACATCTAACATCTAATATTCTTAAAAACTAAAATGAACCATTTATGTGCTGAAAATCTACATACATGGAAGCTGCCATATTTGTGCCACCAGTTTATTATGGTGTGACTGAATGAGGTTAATGCTACACCAGCTATTGGTTAAATCAAGAATAGAATTCAAAATTCTTCTGCACACTTGCAAGGCCATCCACAACCCCCCCCCCTTATCTGTCAGATCTCATTCATTTTGTCACCCACTTCCGCTCCCGCAGGTCATCCTACCCCATCCACCTCACTGTTCCCTTCTGCCATCTCAGTACCATGGGGAGGAGAGCATTCAGTCACTCTGCTCCCCACCTCTGGAATGCCCACCCACCAGACATCTGTAACACTGACTGTTTACATCTGTTCAAATCCATCCTCAAAACACACCTGTTCACGAAAGCATACTCCCTTTTAACCCCCCTGTCCCACAGTTATATGTTGTTTTTATTGTTTCTTATTGTTTTAATGCCTATTTTTATTATACAATGTCCTTGAGTGATGTAAAAGTTGCTTTAAAATAAAATGCATTATTATTATTATTATTATTATTATTATTATTATTATTATTATTGTTAAGTGAGGAGCCTCTCAGCTTTAAAACTGCACTACAGGTTTTTTGATAGGAGCAAGAGCACAGTACACATGTATGCAATTTTGACATAGATATCTGTATAGCAGTCATTGCTGCACCTGAAACCACCAAATCCACTTATGCATGTTTAATTCTGAAAGAATTTTGACCACTGATGGCCACTGTCCATTCACATCCGTGCCTAGCATTTGAAATCATGTTTATTCCCATCTTTACAGTTAGATGTCAGTAAGTTTTATACACTGTCCTTTTTAATATTAGAAAAGACCATACTGTGTACCAGGATTAGGACCTCACTGGACATCTTAAAAACATTTGTGAAACATGTTTTAGCCTTCGGCATTCAAATCTTGACCTTATTTTGTATGGTGTGTATATTTGCATGTTCCTGTTGTTCTTATTATCTTATTTTTCTTATAATTATTAAGTATTTTAAGTAAAATCTTTTACCTGTACAGCACCAAAGTCAAAGTTACTCTTAAGCATGTTATCTATCTATCTATCTATCTATCTATCTATCTATCTATCTATCTATCTATCTATCTATCTATCTAAAATATACATAAAATATAATGTAGTCAATAAATAAATAAAATGAATAAATAAATAAAATGTCATAGTAGTATGATAATATAAAGTACTATGAAAGTAATAGTAATAGTAATAATGTGACAGTGATGTGTTTGTGGCTCTTACCTTTGTATTCGTGCAGGTCACTTATGGTCTCCTGGTATGTGAGAATGATGGTCTGGTACTGAGTAATGATCTGCCTCCTGAGGTTCTCCCAGCATGGAGACAGCTCACCCAGTTCCTCCAGCTCACACACCCTGTGCATCACACACAGACACAGACACACACATGCTGACAATCAGGACTTCCAGCAGGGGCACTGATTATCTCTCAGCTTGGGTTTGTACGGCTTGATCAGTGACAGACTTGAATGGACCCAAAGATGAAACAATTAGAACTACTCAAATTTACTTATGAATATAACCAATAATGATACTTTAATTGTGGTGATTTAATAAGAGACTATATTTAGAGTAGCACACTTTTGTGAGATAAAGTATATAAAATGAGACAACAAGAAACTTTCTCTTATGACACACAATCTTGCTGATGCCTAACTTTTCTGATTAATCTCTAATCACAAGGACCTTTCCAGCTTGAACAATAAGACTGTACACTAAAAAGTTTAAACGTATCCCTCCATTTTTCAATGCTTATTCCTATGCAGGGTCGTGGGGTACTGGAGCAGATACTAGGTGAGAGCCAGGATACATGCTGGACAGGTTGCCAGTCCATCACAGGGTCAACATAGAGTCAAAGAACCAATCACACTCAAACTCCCTCCTACATAAAATTTAAAGTGACCAATTTACCCAAAATGCATGTCTTTGGACTGTGGGAGGCAGCAGAAGTTCCCAGAGAGCACATGTATATCCAAAGGTTTGGTCTATTCATCATTACAACCTGCGATTTAGCAAAGGCTGCACTGAAGCCCTTTGTAAACAGAAGATTGTACTACAAGGCTTCTGCTCATTTTCATGAGTCTGGTAATATCTCTGTAACATAAATGTCACCATAGGAGAGGCTGATGTCAGATTTATGTTCCTACCAGTTTGTTCTGACATGTGAACTTAGCAGTGGAATAGATTCATACAAATTTTGGGATCCATCTCTGTGCAGATGCTGATGTACCATACAAGCACATCTTTGAATTGATCTCAAAGTATCTAACAGAATTGGAGCAGCTATAAATCCCTGGTATGTCTGCACCAAATTATACCTGAGTTGTCACTCAATCACACGGAGCCAGAGTCTGAGTGTCTGCTTTTAAATAACATGCAATTGATAATAAATCATTAACTATACATAAAAGGTAAGTCAAACTGCAAGACTTAAACTTGTAAAGGGTTCTGTGGCCAGAAGGAGGTAACAGGTGCTTACAAAATAATTTAAATTATGACGAGCTCTATGAACAAATGAAAATTTCTGTTTTAATTTGATCTATTACCATTGCAAACATTTCCAGAAGAATTGACGACTTATTTCAGTTTTCAAAACAGCAGGATTTTTATCATACAGTAAAGCACAGAGCCATCCTCATTATGTTATTATAATATGTTTCCTACAAGTTCCTCCTCTAAGGAGCCAGAATTTCTTGCAGACTTTTGAATAGATCATTAGCAATAGCTCTGCAAGCTTTCTGGAGGTTTTACTGAGATTTTCTTTGAACACTGACTGTTTTCCACTAAATTTTAAGTTCATTGAGCCATTTAATGCTAATCAACAAATGAATTAGGCACTTTTTTTTTTTCCAGGAACCTCTTGCAAACACACAGAGAGTGTTTTCATTTCGTTAACCAATTTTCTAAATGTATCAACAAGGTGATTGCCAAAACAATATTCACTGAAAGCTGGGCATATCTGTGTAATGTGCTGTGCATCCTGAAAATTATGTCGTTAAATAGAAAATAAAATCTAGGAAAGACTTGACACAAGATCTGAGAAGTGCATGTGGATTGACCCACCTGCTATTTACTGGCAGTTGGTCAGGTCCAGGTTCAGCAACATTATGTGACCAAAGAATGAGGTCAGCTGACTACCTCAATATTGTGAATGAGCAATTTTTTTCCCTGATGGCACATGTGTATTCTGAAATGACAATGCTGGGATCCATTTGGTTCACACTGAGCAGCTCAGGGTGCATGAGACATCATTTTTACATTTGAAAAGGAGCACTTCAGAATCCAGACCTTAACCTCATCAAGAATCTTTGGGATGTGCTGGAAAAGGCTTTGCACAGTGTCAGACTCTCCCATCATCTGTACTACATCTTGGTAAAAGTAAATACAGCAATAAAAATAAATCTTGTAACACTGCAAAGGTTTATTTTTGGCCAAGTAGTGTATAATGGTCCCATTTAGATCAAATAGAAAATAGGACTGCATAATTTGGGATGGAACTTCAGCATGGTTGCTAACTGGATGTGCATAGTTCCTCATTTTTTTTTCAAAGGACTAAAATGATAAAAGACAAAACTGCAAGAGCTGAGGCTTGAAAACGTGAGTTTAAATACCAGAAGAGTGATGTCATACTGCAACATTCTTCTTTATTATAATGTCTATTCGTGCAACACATTAAGATCAATCTTTATTGTGGTGTATTCATCAAATCTGGCTCTCCTTTTCACACATAAGTATATTCAGCTCTGTGACTTCCTGCACTGATCACTGAATAGAACTGGGATTAGATACAGAATGACACTTCAAGGCTTTGCAGCTGCTCTTTAGATGTTCAGACCCTGCTTTTCAGGTCCTCTTAAGAACTTTTAGTAAATCTTAATAATCAGTGCCCCATACTGTCATTAAGTGATTTGTAACCAGCATCATTGCCTGTGCATGTGTTTCCACACTAGATGTTTGGAGAAAATGCTATAACTGCAAAAACAGTTATAGCTTATACATACACAGATAAAGTCTATAAAGTTAAACCGTTGCCATAGCTTGATTATATTTAATTTACTGTCTCTTGGAGTGTTTTTATTCTTAAAATCAAACCAAAAAAATCCCTTCATGAGTCACATATCCAACAAATCTCAAACTTAGTCTTCTCATGATTTCAACCATATTCCTTGCAACCCTTGATTTCACTAAGGAGTTATGAAAATGAATGAATGAATAAATGTATGAATGAATGAATGAATGAGTTCAGCTAACGTTTAATCTGCAGTAACTTTCTTTATAAACATAAAAGAAATAACTCAATTATGGGCAATCACTGAAGCCAATGACATTCGTTTACACAAAAACTGATTAAGAAATGTGAATTGCTTCACTTTCTTTCATTAGTCTTAAAAATAATTCGTACTAAGTTATACCTGACAGCATCCTCCTCCAACAGCAGTTTGACAAACTGTCGAGGAATATGCAGGGAAAGAACACTTTCAGCCATCTGCTCCAGGATCCGCAGGTGGTTACCGTCCGTAGTGGGGAAACGGTATGTCCGTGACATGACGCCTCCAAACACTGAAACAAATAGGAGTGAAGCATCACAGAGATGGACCATAGTGACAGTTTGCAATGCGGACATCGCCTCTAACTAAACTTTCCTCAATCTCACAGTTATAAGAAGATCAAACCAGCTATATGACCACATTTACTGACCTGCTTTCAGCATAGGATCTTTACATAATGATGATGATTTCGATTTGATGCTCGCAGATCCAGTTAGGCTTTCATCCACAGGAAGAACCATCTGTAGCAAAAAGAAACAATGTTTGCAAAAAAGAAATACAGCCAGTGCATTAAACTACAACAAATGGCAGATTTAAATAAAACTTAACAAGTAAAAAATTTGTATTATTTTCATTTTATCAACCATTTTAAAAAGGATATTACAAGTTCTTTGTATTTTTATTTTATTTGTATTTGTATTAATTATTCATTTTCATGTAGAATAGCACAAAACAAATCATTGTTAAAGAAATCAGAATTAGATTTGTATTTTATTTCTCACCCTTCCATTAATAGTGTCACCTCTCTGTAATCTTGCAACCGGCGCCCTCTGCTCACGTTTCTCCTCTATTTGCCAGGCAATGACAGTGATGTTTCCCACTCGCTCATTCTCTGATGATCTGAAACACAGTCACATCAAGTCAGGTCCACGGTCCAGAATTAGCAAGCTGCCAAGTGAATGGTTTATAGCCCCAGTGTGTTATATCTACCATCACCTGAGAGTGAGGTGCAGCCTGTGGTGTTTGTCCTGCAGCAACTCCTTTACAGAAAACATGGACGAACCGAGCATGTACATCTGTGGCACAAGACCACATACAAGAAAAGACCATGAAGGGCATTGTCTACATTTGTACAATGTTCCTTCAGAAATGAAGTTGTGAGTTACCGTGCCCTGTGCGCGGTCCTTCACATCATAGACAGAAAGCTTGACCTGAGTCTGCTGAGTGATGAGCGAGTCCTGAAAGAACGCTATGCTGCTCAGGAAGATGGGATTACTGGTGCCCTGAAGACAGACGGTGAAAGGTGGAAAAGTGAAAAGGCGGTAAAAGTCTCTGACAGCAAACAGGAAAAAAAGTTAAACCATGTTTGCATACCTCTATGATTTCAGTCTGAGCATGCTTGGTCCAGAAGGCCTGGGGCGGAGTGGTGCAGCTGACGGCCACAAAGCTGGTTGGCTTACGCTCCAGAGAGGGAGTAACCAGCTCACTGCAAGCTGCAGCACCATATAAACACAAGAGATTAAAAACTGTTGGATTTATTGGTGGGATGGTCTGTAATCCTTTACATGGGAGAAATGTTATACAGTATTTCTGAGTTGTTGGGGTTGGATAAGCAAATATATAACTCTTTAACGCCAACCAGTCAAAATAAAACAGGTTTTCCCTTAAATTATACTTTCAACATCTCGGCCTATTATTAACACATGTCATGGTCTATACTTTTCTTATTTCTAATATAAACATTCTTAAAAAAAAAACCCCAAAAAAAACCAACTAAATGTCTTCCACAAAATTTTATTCAAACCTTTAAAACAGCTGATTGATCAGAAGAGTCCACTTGGTGTTTTTTCTCCTGTAAATTTGTTGTTGGATCATGAAAACCATTTCTTCTTAGGAAGTCCACCTTCTAGTTGATGGCATTTCTTTTATAGCATTTTTCTTTCTTTTTTTAATAATTCTATTGCAAAGTATGACATTTTCTGGAGGGATTTGTCTGACAACTTTATATTGATTGGTCTAAATGCTATAGGTGCATTTGACAAACTCATACCAGTGCATACAAAATAAAACAAATAAGATAAAAAAAAAAAAAACAACAACTCCAACTAAAGAGAAAAATGGTCCTAATGATAAAATTCAGGGTTTATTGAGACCATGTGTGACAACTCATCCACTTCCTGTTGGCTGGCTGATACAAAGTGTAGCTACTGTGGACATGGACTGAACTCAACCACTGTAGGGGGCTTTTCAATCACAGGAACGCAGCTGTTCCATTCAAAACATAAAAAGTTGGTTCAGAACCCACAAATATCTGTCAAAACTGATTAATGGTTTTTGAGAAAATAGTTGGTCCTTCAAGACCACAATTCTAACATATCCAAGCATACAGTACATATGTGCCATCCGTTGTGACTTTTGGCTCAAAAAACCCAACACAGCAATAGCCAAATGATGTACTGAAGGCTTCAAGACAGTAATCTACAAACCAGTGAGTAGCACCCCAATGGCTCTGTTCACATTTTGCACAGTCTACAAAAACATGATTAGTGTGTTTTATGGTAGGAATGATTCAAATATACACATCTTTGTCAGTCTTTGTTTGAATTACTCATTTGAAACATGTAGTGTCATTCTAAGTGTTACAATTTATCATGTCAGAGGTGTCATAAAATGGTCTGTCTTTTTTGTGATTTTAGATGTAATAAAAAATAAAGGAAATGGATATAAAGCACACAGACATGTGAGTTGATTTGTGCAATTTTTTTCTTTAAATTAAATAACAATCAGCTGTTTCATACTGATAAAACTGGACTTTCAAACTGACACATGTTGGTGATTACTAAATTAACTGATCTATTTGTAGTGTGAAGCAACACAGTAATGAAATTTTGGAACTTACCCAAACTAAACTCCAGAACTGGTTCATCTGGATCTTGACTGTTGCCTGCTAGCCAGAGAAAAAGATGAGCCAAAATAATTCCATTACGTCATCCAGGATGTAAACTGGTTACTGTGGCGCTAGTTACTTAGTTACCTGAAAGAGCCAGCCCCATCATCTCAGCTGAAAGATCAAAGGTGTTAGCCCGGTAGACCGACCATGGCCGATGGCGGGGGCTGCGCTCCTTCCCGGACATGGTAGGTTCACGTCAGGACTGAAGATAGATTTTAGGAAAAAAAAGACCTGAAGAACAAAATGACCTCAGGATGATGAACCGGTTTGCCACCTTGTCCTTTTGGTCCTTTTGTGCTGATCTGAGCGGTCAGATGTTTGTTGGAAATAAACCTGAAAGAAAGACAGGAGAAAAATTAGACTTTCATATAGATATAATTTTTAATTAAGGTGAAACTTAAGCTAAAGAGAATTTTTTTTTAATTTTTTTATAAAGGATGTAATAAGTAATTTCTGCTTTAGTTCTAAAGTAGCATGGTGCTTTAATATGACTTGAAAAAAAACATATGTGAGCTTTGGTCTTTAATTACTTCTTGATTTTGCAAAGTGCTAATATATGCAGTGCGATGGTGCTCAGAGTGGAAAGTGAAACTTTTCACACAGCTGTGGGTTATAAATGTTGCACAGACAGCATTAAAATGAATTCATATCCTCTGTCTCTTTATTTTTGTGTCCCTGCTTTCTCTGCATTTAAATAAGGAGTAAAAGAAAAAAAAAAAACATTTTGACATCAAAGATATCTGTTTCCCAGACGTAACACAATAGTGGAAAAAACTGGTTTCTCACATGATAATCTAACTAAACTCAAAATTGTAGGTCTTACTAACTTCACATAAATTCTGCGAGTGCAGGATAAAGATAAATAAATGTGTATTAAAGGCAATAATTAAAATCAAAGCTTCTCTATAAAGATGGGACAAACAGACAGAAATTAATGTCAGGCAGTGTTTTATTCTGCAAGGGGAGAAGCTTGAAAGACACAGAAGAATACAGTCTTTTGAGTTTTTTTCCTCTTCATTTCATATTTCAATCTCTGCTTTGGTTTTTACAAACTTACAGAGCATATTTAGATATGTTGATTAGATAATATGCAGTATGTGGTCATTGGTAAGTGTACGCCGTTTGACGATGCAACTGTTATTTTTTATTATAACTGGTATACATAGCTAAATGTCCACTGAGCTGACCTTTAGTTGTCTTAGAAATTCCTCTGTGAACTTTATCTTTTCTCTCTGTGTTGGTTTCCTCTGGGTGATGTGGCTTATTCTGTGAGAGATTGTCTCTGTGTATTAGCTCCTGGATGAGACTGGCGATATGCACAGGATGTACTTTGGATCCAGCTCCTTGCTCCACTGTCATTTTAATGCCTCTTGTTGGCTAAATTTAACTGAAAACTATGTGCTAAATAGGCTTGTATATATATCATGTTACACTGTTCTAAAAAACTGGAGGATGGATTGAAATCAAAGATCTTGAGATCATTGGCACCATCCCGCAGTCAAGTTTTTAAAATGTCATCACCTTATTTGTTGTTCTGATAATTCACTTCTATATATACCACAATCTAACATCAAAATTAATATTATCTTAACAAAAAATCATCTATAATCTGGAAGACTGTGACTAACTGAAGGTAAAAACTGGAACTGACGCTACAGCACATAAGGCTGCTCATAGGGAGCAGGAAACTAAACTGTGCCAAGTGTGCCATAACAGGAGCCTTGGCTGCTCTGATACATTTTCATCCTCTCGTTGTTCTGTGTCTGTCCTTCTCAGTCCACTTAGGCCTTATCTTCTTGACACTTACAGCAAGCAGTCAAAGATAAAAACACTGCTGGGACCTCAAGTCTTTCCCTCACATTTTCCCATTTTAGAGACAAGATTATTTTCATTATCAGTATTTTCTTGATTAACAGATTTATGTCACAGAAAAAGCCAATATGGAGCTGTCTTCTCAGTACGTGTTCATTCTAAAAAAAAACTTATTGCTTTGGAGGCTGAGCAGAAGAAATACATTTGTACATTTGTAATATAGATACTTTAAAAAAATAACATGTACCATTGAGAAATACTGTCTTTCATTCACATGTGTGAACAGCAACTGCAAACTCAAATGTAAAGTGACATCTGCACATACAGAACACGCATCTGGGAGTTACGGATTGATTCAGCTTTTGTGTATGACGTCTAAACTCAAATATAGTAAGTTAAGCACACTATGCGGTGTCATAACAAAAAGAGCACAATGCAGAAAATAATGCAAGAAAATGGGTCACAATGAGAAAGGAAACGGACACAGCAAGTGGGCTGATGACTAACATGATGTGCTTCAGCTTTCCTGGGAGGTAAACGTTTACATTTCCTGTGACATGTCAGGCCCAGTTAACATCCCCTCTTTGGTATTTGCATAAATATCCATTTGCCTTTACTCGGTGTCATCATCTGGAAAGATTTCCACTGCCCTCAGTGTCTTCATACACACAAACCTAGAAAAGGCAACAGCTGTATCTGCCACTGTTCTTATCAGCTGTGTGTGCGGTTGTCGATTTGATGTTGTGTGCGCCACGGCGCATTCATGTGTGAAGACCTCTGCAATGAAGTTCTATTTTTACTCATGAATCTGTCCTGACGTCACATTGCACGTGCAAAATGAAAAAGCAGTCTCCCAGTAACATACATATCACATCCACATTGCGTCTGCACTGCCACGCACAATCCACTGAGCATGATGCTCTTTGCCAGTTTAATCTCTGTTTTGGCACTTTCCTATGAGACTGAAACGAATGACAATTAAAGCATGGATGCTCTGCCTCATTAGGCTGTGTGGAAGTCATTGTCAGTGGGAGAAGTCTATCAACATGCTATAATCTCCACTGCCTGGGGCACTGTGGGAAGCTCTATGAGAAAACCCCACAGCGGATGTAACATAAAGCCACAGGGAGGAATGGAAAATCTTAATTTCATCTGTGATGGTGATCAGCTTCATGCAGTCTGCTGGAGGGGAGGCAAAACTCTTTGCTACTTTTAAGTTGAGCTGTAACAAAACAATGAAACATTAATTCTGCTTTGGATTTTCAGTCAGGCAAGATAAGAGAAAAGAAAAGTATGTTGCGTTTTGGCATTTTCTGACCTCTCTGACCGTTTTCTTAAACGTTTTTGTTTAACTTAGTGAAAGAAAGCCTTTTACCATTTGTTGTCAGGTTGGCAAAACTGATACATTTCTTCATTATCCATTAATTTACTCTGTTGGTTTATAACTGCCATGAAATGGAGAGAGATTACTGTCAACTAATTGTCTAAGCTGATGGCTGATGATTGCGGTTCAGGAGACTAATGCTTTTATCTCTACAGCCAAAGATTAACATTTATCTGCTGATCATTTCTCTTGTACCAAAAACAGAAAAATGTCTTCACACATACTTAAAGCCATTTCTTAAAGTCTTTTTTTTTTTTTAAATGAAAACTATTTATGACTACTGACTTGTTCTAATCCGTTCACTGTTAATAAAGAGATGACTTGTTGATTTTTTTTCTTCCCCTTCAAACTGTCAGAAAATTTGCATAGTGATTCCATGAGACATAATGGTTTTAAATGGCTATAAAACACTAAATTTCGGACTTTGATGATATAACACAACAAATAATATGACATCGGAGGCTTCTGTAAGTTATTTTAAGATACTGACATTCTTGTTTTAAAAAGTATGTAAAAGATCCAGAATCAAAACAACTTCAAATAAAATTTATTATGCTATTGCTTAAGTTTTGAATCAGTAAATTATCCTTGCAACATTTGGGATGACTGAAATAACAGAATCATTTCTGACCAGCTTCCCAGTTGAGCCTACTGGTGAGTTCTAACCTCAGTCATCATAACATTTGTTTTGTTTACCCCAATGCTTTATTGCATGGAGGAAATACTATGAGCGTATTTGTGGCTGTAAATTATGTGAATTGGAGGGAAGGACAAACATTTAGGTGGTCTTTAGTTTGCTGGGATTGTCTGGAGACAAAAGTGACCCAGTTTGTTGTGCTGCTGGCTCTCAGTTGGTCTCCTGCAGATGCTGTCAGCACCAACTGCACTGCAGCTCTTCTTTCTCAGACCTCCTCCTCATCCCTTTAAATCTTTCTCCTCTGCTCTGTCATCAACCATGTCTTCTTCTCTTTCAGCTCCAGCCAACTCCCTTTCCTGTGTCACCCATGCAGGCCTGATGCTCTTGTTCATTTCAATCTACTGATTCAGATTCAGATCATGTGCTGGTCTGACCTTAAATCTGATCTAGAATGGTTGACTTCGTCAAAACAAATCTCTCAGTAATTCTCTAAGACTCAACCATATAGGATGATATCAACATACTCTCAGGAGGAAGACAGACAGAAACACAGAAAAGCAGAGGAAGCACATGAATGAGCCACTAATAAGAGGACCGAGCTTTACATAGAAACCTCTTGCGACGACAACTAATTGTTAAACATTATTTGAATGGATCCCCAGGTATTAGTGGGAACTTTCAAGCCCACAACAAAAACACTGGAGATGGGATGATTCAGAAGTGACATGCTTTCTCTCTTAAATGTCTTCAAAAATACACATAAGTCAACAAATGGCGAGAAAAGTCAGAAAATGAATCATTACTTGATCATTCCCATTCTGTTATGAAAATAGTGATTCACCAGATCAAATTTAATCCTGTGCACTCTGATAGGACTACAGAGAAGGCCTGAAATGGCGTGACACGTTGCTTTACAAAGCACCATGTCCAACATTAAATGTGGGAGAAAAAAAGTAAAAATATTTTTATAATCACACAACAGCGCACTTCTCCGGGTTTAACAGGCTGGCTGTGTTCATATTACGACCGAAGCTCTCCAGTGTATCTATTCATGGCAGCACTAGCCAATGATACTGCAATTATACTTAAGAGTGTCTATATTTATTCACAGACAATAACAAATATTGCGTCATGATCTGCTGATGCTCGCTCTCTGGCTACTGCATGACGCTGATGGGTGTACACTTCATTCAGCACAATTCCAACACGTTATGAATTAAAACCCACACATCGACATTTGACATCTCGCTATGGTAGTAAACAGATCTTATTCTAAGCCCTTTACGAGCTGCTGCTGCTACCGTCGCTATTTGACAGCATTTATCACTGAGAACAAACGCCGTCGACCAGTCATGAAATTACAACAAATGAAAATTACACTCCGATATAAATTCATCATACCGTCCAGAGAAATGCACAGGTTTCTTGTCATACTGATGCGCATCCTGGATCCTGATCGTATGGACGATGCCTGCAGTCAAGACTCGCCCTGACTCCCTCTGACACATCTAGACGTAATACCTCCAGTGGATGCAACGCCTCCTCCCATCGCTAGGAGCCGCTGTAAGCCTGCTTTGCAAAAAGCAACAGCATCATAACGACGGCCACCTGCTGCTGGAGGAGACGTGGTTGCAGATGATGAGAGACATCCAGAGGAAAACACAAAAAAACAAAATTGGTTAAAATTCATTAATAAAAACAAACAAACAAATAAACCAAAATAAAACTAAGTGTTTGGCAAAACTAGTAATCCATACACCAGTTACTATAATAAGTTTAATAGAATGAGTAAATACATAATTTCGTAAGGCTTAAAATGAAGCAATGAATCCATCAAGTTGCTGCAAAGCTGTGATCTAAGATAGATATTTTGAAAACCTATGTCCAATTAGAATCTGCTTTAAGTGGAGCAGAGATTCTTTTCTGTTCTCTCATTCTCTAAAAATAGACATAATATATTGCACATATATCGATCTATCCTTTGTCTATGTCTGCTTATTCCACTGCAAGATCACTACTGTGCATTAAAATTATTCAATTTTTTTTCACAAACAAAATCAGAATAGTGCTTTATACGAGCTGCTATCCAAAAATAAATAATTGTCGACTTGATCCATTTATAGCTGGTTGACTTGTAAATTTCATTCAGTGTTGCCTGCAAATACAAACATTTAGACAAATTATGAAAACCCAAATGCAAACTTATTTTCCTTTAATATTCTTTTGAATGAGGATGTCTCAAAACTGTATGTGGAAAGCAGGTTCAAGATCAAGTTTGCTGTCAAAAGTGTCAACCATGAAAAACAGAAATATTGGGTAAAAAGCCATCAGTGTGGCTACAATTTATGGCCAAATGGGACATTTTACTTTTTATAGGCTACTTAGACTGCACTTACAGTTAGTTTATAGCAAACTTCAGCAGAAAAAAAAACTAATAATATTTCTAGCAAACAGGCATATTCAAGTAGTCCAGGTTGCTTGTTCTTCTATTGCTTTATTCTTAGCTTCTAATATTAGGAGGAAATAATGTGTAATGTTCAGCTCTAGAGGCCAGCTTACATTTTCACTGCAACTTCCTCTCTTCAAGGAGTGTGGTAAAACAAGTTTACAACAAGACGAACATGCATTTCCCCAGTTGTATTTAACCTAAAACAGTCTTGTTGATTTAAGTTTCATCTATGTATTTAAATTAAAGTGTCGTATAAAAGTATACAGCTTATGTGATTTTTTCTGTCTGCTCTTTTTCATTCTAGTTTTTTTTTTTAATTCTGTTATCTGGTTTTGTTCCTTTTTGTTGAATTGTATCAAGAATCAATTGAAAACGTAAACAAAATCTAAAACATCGACTATGTTTGTGTTGACAGTTCAGAGTTTTTTCTTTTCTATTCTCTTGTTTTCTAGGTTCTAGGTTAGGTTCTATGTTACCGAGATTCCAAGATTGAGACTTTTATGGGTTTCACAGTTTAATAGTGGAAGATGAGTGTCTGAAGAGACGCTCATATCAAGAGGAAAATAAGTCAAATATTAATATACATTTGGATTTGATGCTGAAAACAGGCACAATGGGAGACTGAAACTGGTTTTAAAGGAGACCCTATGACACCGAAACTGCTCGGTGAATGGTGCAGAAACACACAAAGTGCCACCTTTTCTATCTGCTTTGGTGACATCCAATCAAAGCATGGCTCGTGACCGCGCCCTGTCACTATCGGAACTCGTGGAAGCAGGTAAACCACAGGTGTGCTGTCCCACAATTCAAACAGTCATCGACTCTGCAGAACTTTTCCTGAAGGATAACTCCGACTGGATGGAGAATAGAAGTTAAAAACGTCCACTTTGAAAGGGAAACTGAAGACTCCCTTACTGGAACACATTTTTTCCCCCCCTGTTTAACAGGATGGGCTGATTCCTGCTTATTGTATCGCGACGACCTCGATATATATACAAATTAGGAAATGCGACGTTTGTGTACAATGGATTTAAGCTTTAACAGACGAGCGGTTGTATTTTTTATTACTTGCTCCTTTTTAAGTGTCCAGCATGGGTGCAGAGGAGAAGTCCCACCTAAACCAACCAGGGGTGTCACAATTTTCCCACCGGTCAAGCCCGACGGACCCCAGGCCTACCCTGAACCAGATAAAGAACATTTACCTGTGTTTACAATAGATTACCCCAGAATCCAAATACCCATTGAGATTACTTTGTGGATGCTGCTGGCTTCATTTGCAAAAATTGGTGAGCAGTCTAACAGACAAAAATGTGTGGATAAGCATCCAAATCCATGTCAGCTACAGACATTATCCCATCCTTAAAGTGCCAATTTCTCATCTATCTTTTTTATTATTAATATAAATAAACTCAATTTGTCTTTCTTTTTTCAGGTTTCCATGTGTACCACAAGATCACTGTATGGGTGCCAGAGTCGTGCTTTCTCATCAGCATTGGGCTGATTGTGGGTGCTATCATGCACTCAGTCAAGGAGGAACCCCCTGCTTTGCTCACCAGCAATGTATTCTTCATTTACATGTTACCTCCAATTGTCCTAGACTCAGGCTACTTCATGCCCACAAGGCCTTTCTTTGAGAATGCTGGAACCGTACGTAACAAAGCTATCACCATTTCCTCAAATAAGTTCCTACACTTATACATACAATCAGATGGGAGAAAAATGTCTGTGTGTGTGTCCAGGTGTTATGGTTTGCAGTGGTGGGGACCCTGTGGAACAGCATCGGCATCGGTATGTCTCTCTTTGCCATATGCCAGATTGAGGCTTTTGGTTTGCAGGACATAAACCTCCAGGAGAACCTGCTGTTTGCCTCCATTATTTCGGCTGTGGACCCCGTAGCCGTGCTCACTGTGTTTGAGGATGTGTCTGTTAACGAGCAGCTCTACATTGTGATCTTCGGAGAATGCCTCTTCAATGATGCTGTCACTGTGGTGAGTTGAATTTGTGAGGATTAAAGTACCTTAGACATGCTCACAGTTGGAGTGACCTTAAACTATTCAGTTGAAACTTACTGAAACACGCTGGCTTGCTTTGGATACTTGTTGGCTGTTATTTGTTATGAATACATCAGGTAAAAAGTGCAGCTGCTGTTAAGTGTCTTGGCAAACAGGTCCACACAGTGTAGAGCTCTGCAGAAAGACAAAACAATAACAAATTTAAAATCACTTTGGAATTTACTGATTTAAGTATAAATTTGACATGATTTAGGTATTTTGTTCTTTGCATAACATTTTAGATTTTTTTATTTTTTTTAAATTAATTTTTTTATGTTAAAGCTCTGTAAAATTTGAAGACTGCTAACGTATGAAACAGTAGGACCGCTACTGTGTGAAGCTTTTCCATTCTTCCACTTTCAAAAGTTTCAGCTGAGGTTTCATTAGCTGCTGTATAATTAGTTTTTTTCTCTACCAGGCATGTATGATAACCTAATGTCTGTGGGAGAAATGTCTACATACTGGCAAGATTAGATAGATGGTGATATATAGATTGATAGATAGATGGATAAACCTCTTTAAAATATAAAACAAACAAACATGTGAAACAAATATGTTCACAGCAAGAGGCAGTGTCACAGTCTCAGCTCACATGCCACCCAACCAGTTTATCTGCTAACACTTACATGTCCGTTTTGTCATATGGGAGGAGTCAGATTGCAAACATCATTGTCTTGATATTTTAGTAAAATAGACCCAAGCTCGAATTTCCCCTCTACTTCTCTTTATATTGCCTTTCATACACTTTTACAGATCCACCTACATTAACCTGCTCTTTGTATTGTTTTGGTGACCTTTTTGTTTGTCATATTGTTGTTGATCTGTAGCAAGTAAAAACAAACATTTACTCAGGGGACAAAAAGCTCAGGAGTGGCAGCACAGGGGCCTCTAAGATTTAATATGTCACACACAAGTACTTCCGATTCACAAGTACGGCCGTTGATGTCCGTTAATAGTTTAAAAGGTTAAATTATGCAAATATAACTTTGACTAGTTTGAATTTCCTGTTTGTGATGATCTCATTGCTGACAGTCACGATTTCTTTCCCTTTACTGTGAGAGTGGGGTTGACTATTTTGATTGTAGGTTTTAAAGTAGTATATGCTTTGTATATCTATTTTGACTGTTTGAAGTTGCTCCAGAAATCCCTGAAAGAAGCTTGATTTTAAACCATGCTGAGAACTCGCAGGTCTTTAAAGCAGACGAATGTATGAAATTCACTTAGAAGAAGCATTAAGGAAATATGCAACCATTTGTGTGTCTGAGGAAGTTTTTTTGTTGACTGAGTGCAAAACCACCCCTTCTTCATAGAATAATTAGATTCATTATCTTGATTTTAATATATTTATAGAGTTCCTAGAGTTTATTTATAATAAAAAAAAAATTGAATGACCAAGTGATTGTTTATTCAATACAGCCCAGCCATGCTTCACTTTAATCTTTCATATAATATCCAATATCTGATTTCTGTCTTTTTAAAAAGCATAGATATGCTCCTTATGACAGCAACAGTTGCAAATGCAGGATACAACTTTCTGCTATGTCCCAATTTCTTGTTTCATACAAGGAGCTTGGACAAATGCCGTTATCACTCTGCATATTGCACAAACTCGATATTTCAGTGTCATTGCAAACCACAGTACATGGTTCCACCTATAACTCTGTTTGGGCTCTTATATACACATTTTAAAATAATTTTGTGCTTGTTTTCAGGTGTTATACAACATGTTCAGCTTTGTGGCGGATATGCCAGCTGTGCACCCTGAGGATGTGTTCTTGAGGGTGGCGAGGTTCTTTGTGGTGGGAATCGGTGGGATGGGCTTTGGCATCTTGTTTGGGTTTGTGGCCGCCTTCACAACGAGATTCACCTCCAAGGTCCGAGAAATAGAACCGCTCTTCATTTTCATGTACAGCTACCTGGCATACCTGGTGGCGGAGCTTTTTGCCATCTCATCCATCATGGCGTGAGTGGATATAAAAATGATTCCAGTTATGAAATGGCACACAGTTTGACTGAAGTGTGTGTGTGTTCCTGCAGCATTGTAACCTGTGCCCTCACCATGAAGTACTATGTAGAGGAAAATGTTTCCCAGCGTTCCTGCACAACCATCCGACACGTGGTCAAGATGCTTGGCTCCATTTCTGAGACGCTGATCTTCTTCTTTCTGGGCGTTGTTACCATAACAACAGAGCATGAGTGGAACTGGGCCTATATCCTCTTCACACTGCTGTTTGCTTTTGTATGGAGAGGCCTGGGTAAGAAGAGGGCGCAGGATGTTAGTCATACTGGAGTTCATTTTTGTTTTCATCTGAACCTTGTAGCGTGGTTGCAAGATTAGTTATTCCACTAGGAGTTTACTGCTAGAACTAATCACACATGACGACTGTTCTGCAATGTTGGTACACACATCAATTTAAGATATATATATTTTATTAGATGTCTAAAGTACTTCAGAGTAGTCAGTGTCTTTAATTCTCGTAGACATTGTACAAATAATTTCCCTTTTTTCAGCCATAAGAAAAAAACAAACAAATAGAGCTAAAGCTGAAAGCAGCTCAGAAATGTTATTTATTGAAATATGGAAATGTTTTATGAAAAAACAGCAACACAATTAAAATTCAGTATTAAATCAAGCTAAGAAAAACAAAGAAATGTTAGGAATGAAGTATTTTATGAGTAAATTTTAAGTTTAATGAATGGGAGTGTATTGTAAGCAGAGACCTTTTAGAGTGGTTACACGTAAGGTCATTTCTGCTTTGTTTTTACTTGTTGGAATGGGGCATAATATGTGACTTAATATTTGCTGGCAATACGACCTCTGACATCTTTCGAACCTACTTCTCCAGGTGTTTTGGTGCTGACTCAGATCATTAATCCTTTCCGCACCATCCCCTTCAACTTGAAAGATCAGTTTGGTCTGGCCTATGGAGGTTTGCGAGGTGCAATTTCGTTTGCTTTGGCCTTCACTCTTCCTGATACCGTCAACCGCAAGACACTCTTTGTCACTGCCACCATTGCTATCATTCTCTTCACCATCTTTCTTCAGGTAAGAACTCTTTTTTTTTTTTTGTTTTATTTGAAGGGTTGCTTGAAAGTTTTGGTCATTTTAAATTCAGTTTGATTTTTGCAAATTGAATGCTCTATATCTTTAAAGTAAACTGAAGTGTATTTGGGAACTGATCATATTAGTTAATGGATGTTCTTGTGAAGATTTATGTAGTTATCAAAACAGGGCTGTGAATTCATGCCTGTAATGCTGTCTATTGTGTTTATGAATGATCATGTTTCAAATTTGACTGCAAATGTTATGTTGTGGTGCAACTGGATTATTCAAAGCATATTCTGTTCACATATATTTTTTTTTCTATTTTTGAGACCAAAAATGTTCAACTTGCATGTTTATTTCCAGCTTTTTAACAAAAATAATCCAGCATAAATCATTGTGTGTTTTTTTGTCTCAAAAAAGAAGCAGTTCTCTTTTTATACTAACTAAAAATATTGCATGATCATTGACCACCTCCTGGGTGAATATCACTCACATTTCTGAAAATATGTTAGCAGTTGTTCACTGAAAAGAGTCAACTCTTGTGCTTCTTTTTAGTAGCCTGATTATATAGTAATGTTTAGTTAAATTAATATGAAAACCATTTATTTTTTAAGCTCTGAGGTTAATATTTTTTTCAATGAACATATCCATATAGTCAAGGTTTTAATACTCATGCTTCATGACTTTGAACACTCTTAATTTTTCTTTTTGCACTTCTCCGCAGGGCATTAGTATACGACCTCTGATTGAGTTAATTAATGTCCGCAAAACCAACCAGAAACTTGACACCATCAATGTAGAGATTCACTGCAGGGTATGTCGCAGACTGAGACACAGTACATGATATTACTGTACGTTTCTGCACAGTCATTTTGCTCACGTTGATGACTCTCACTTTGTGCTCAGCTCATGGAGCACACCATGGTGGGCATTGAGGATCTCTGTGGACAGTGGAGTCACTATTACTGGAAGGACAAGTAAGATCTTTTTTTATTTTGCTTCAAAAATGCTAGTTGGTAAAAACAGATGTCTTTTATCAGTCATCATATTCTACCAGAAACAGTTGTTAACCACTAGTGAGTGACTCATACCGGCTCAAAGAAAGATAAAAAGCTGCAGTAGAACTACAGAAGAAGTTGTGGTTTTAGTTCACCTGCTCTCTGTTCTAGTCTTTGAGGTTTATGACACAGTTGTCAAAAAAAACAAGATCAGACTCTGTTTTCCATTGATGTCCAGCTTAACAAAGAGAAAGCAACTTTTTCCTGCTTCATGCGGACATGTTAAATGGATTTTACCCTTTTGCACACAAAGTTTGGAAATAGAACCATTTTTTGTTGTCTGTTAATTCAATCCGTTTTTATTTCTCCCTTTATATCCCAGTGCTCTTCCTTCTCTTCCTCTTTATTTTGTTGGCACTCGTTAGACAGGTTTTCCAAGTTGGAGTGGCCAAACATTCCTCTGACCCATAACATTGCTGCAACACAAAAAGCTCCCAGGAGGGTTGTTTGCTTTGCAACATTGTAGGTCAATATACACCAACTTTTAAGAGTGTGTTAATATACACTATATTTCCAAAGGTATTCACTCACCAATGCAAATAATTAAATTTAGATGTTCAGATCACTTCTAAGGCCACATGTGTATAAAATTAAACACCAAGGCATGCAGACTGCTTGTATTAGTGAAAGAATGGGTGGCTCTTTAGAGCTCAGTCAATTCCACTGTGGTATCGTGATGGGATGCTACCTGTGCAACAAGCAAAGTTGTAAAATATGCTGTATTAAATATTCCACCATCAACTGTCAGCCGTTTCATAACAAAGCTGAAGCAGTTGAGTACAAACGGCAGCTCAGCCACAAAGTGGTAGCTAATTAAAATGAAAGGGTAGGGTCAGTGGATGTTGAGCCGCATAATGCGCAGTTTTCCAACTTTAAACTGCTGCAGACCTCCAAACTTCATGTGGTCTTCAGATTAGCTCCACAACAGTGGTTAAACATCCTCATAGATGGGTTTCCATGGCTGAGCTGCTGCATCAGAGCCAAACATCTCCAAATACAATACAAAGCGTTTGATGTAGTGTAAAACCTGCTGCTGCTGGACTCTGGAGCAGTGGAAATATGTTTTTCTGGAGCGACAAATCACGCTTCTTCATCTGGCAATCTGACGGACGAGTCTGGGTTTGAATTAGTGGAAACTGCAGGCAGTCTCTTGTTCAACATGTCTGATCTCACATGTGTGCTTCTGGAAGAATGGTCAACAATTCCCATAAACACACTCCTAAACCTCCTAAACTTTTCCCAAAAACCTTAAAGCCATTCTAACTTTAAATAATGGGCCAAGATCATTTTAAACCCTATGAATTAGGAGTTGGAAGTCACTAAAGTTAATTTGTATTTCAAGACAGATAAGTAAATACTTTTGGCAATATAGTTTATTTGTCTTCCGATTGCTTATTTTACTCCAATCCCTTAGTTGTTAAGCAGCATGTTGATTTTTAACTAACAACTCCTCAACAATTTAACAATTGACAAACAGTAGATATGAATGAAAGTCAAGCAGAATCATCTCTTGAGAACAAATGTGTGATATGTTAAAATCAAGTTTAATTGTTTTAGAAAATGTGCAAATATACAGTTTGACACTGACATAATGCTGTTCAACATTTTCATAGAGGTACTTTAATAACCTTTAATATATACATTTGTGACCACCTTCCTGTTGATTTACTTGATTGGAAATAAATCGGATAGATGTTATGAGCTACTGCTATTGACCAAACCTAAAATATTAATATTATTTGTCTTCGTAACTTCTTATCTGTAGGAAGCTTAGGAATATTACATTTCTTGTCCTTTCAGTATAAAAGGATAGTCTCAAACCTGACAATTACTGGCTAGTTTATATCCAACTTTATTTAGTAGCAAAGCATCAAAGACAAAAGATTTTTTTCAGACTTGTTTAATGTCAAATGTGATATTCCTCCCAATTCCAGGTTTATGAAGTTCAACAATCGAATCCTGCGTAGGATCTTCATTCGAGACAGCAGGGCTGAGTCCAGTATTGTGGCTCTGTACAAGAAGCTGGAGCTTCAGAATGCCATGGAGATCCTGGACACGGTACCTGGAGATATCAGTGCTGCTCCATCCATCATCTCTCTCCAGTATGAAACATTGATCGGGGCTCATGTGGCCTCCTCATCGTCTTCTCAAAACAACAGCAGGTCCACCAATAACATTTGATTGATCTCTATCTATTTTGGCTTCTAGGGAGGAAAAGGAGGATCAAAGTTCACAGAAGAAAAAGTTTTTGGCTGCTGACCTGAGGAACATGCACAACATCCTGTCCAAGAACATGTACAAGATCAGAGAACGGGTGAGATGACATTTGATCTTTGGAGAAGATGTAGCTGTGCTCTTACTGTTCAGCTTCGTTCCCTTTTCTCTCTTTATTATCTCTTTATCACATGTATATGATGAAAATAACCACATTATGTTTCCGGTAATTTACAATGGTACCATTTAGAAGCATCTGTTCTCCATTTTGTTCTTCCTTATACTTCATTACATTTCAGAGGGAAAACGTACTTTTTGTGGCATCATGTAAAGTAGTCTGCAATGTTTGATGCCACACTTTAAATAATGTTCAGAAAACAGGAACTGGGTGCAACAAAATATTAAAACATAAGCAAACATGAAAGATAACCCATAAGGCAAAAGCAGGATTATTTGGTACAAATATCTTCAACACAAACAGGAACACTTCTTCAAGCTTTGTGTATACTAATAATTATATTTGTATACTAATAATTATATATTTTTTTTAACTCAAACAAAAATTATATTTTTAAGATAAACTGGTTCTATTTGCATGGTAGAGGCATGGCTTGTTGTTTCCCTCTCTCACCTTGTGCATGCTCAAGATGGGGGATTAAATCAAAATCATTTCAAAACAAATTGTTGGTTTCCCTTAACTACGCTATTTCCATGAATTGGGTCGAAATAATGTGTCTGTTATGTGCCCATTTTATTGCTGTATTACATTAAATATTTAGTAGGTAGGCCTATTTAAGAATTGACTACAGCCACTCTATGCTCATAATATAAAATAATGGTTAGATTCCTGTAATTTTTATATTTACATTTTAAATGGGGCTCCAACAACCACTTAGCATTGTGAAATCTCCTCTTCTGTTTGCCTTGACTGTTATAAATGTGTCGGAAGACTAAAGTGAAGTCATTTTCAGACTTTGCTTCAGTGAAGATTTAAAAAAAAAACTAAAAAAAAAACAAACTCTCATAATCAGCTAATTGTCTTTTTTCTATGCTAATTTGACCTAAGAGAGAAGCAGATCCATTATAAATATTGAGCAATGCATTCCCTAGGTGGGATAACCTCAAACACTGAGACTGTTGTTTTGCATAGCCACTCATGGTGGCTGGTAGTACTTTTCCATTCCTAACATGACATCACCCTTTTAAAAGGCCCTCGGAGGCGCTTTGATGTTTAGACAAATAAGGGGCATGTGCTTCTGTGCTGGAGTTGACTGTTGATCCAATTACCTTAACAGCCTCTCTTTTCCAGTCTTTCAGTCATATTTACTGTTCAGTTTTGTGTGAAACTCCTTCCATGTTCATATTAGCATGAGCTTCTTTTTAAAACTCAAAGCAGTTCATGAACATATCTAGTTAAAAAACAATAATAAGCCTTAGGGGTTTAAGTATTTAACATTACACTAAATAAAAAAACAACTAATATTACAATTGAAAGGACCTCATGCAGAATCATACAGTAAGATTTTGTTGTATTGATTCTCCTCTGTAAAACATTGGCATCTGTTTTGAGTAGTTTGATTGATAGCGATGTTTGATTTGCTTTGACTAATCACTGCAGTGTAGAGACTGGGTGGGTTTACTGCATGGAGGAAGTTCAGGCAGCAGCGAGACTTTCGTCCTTGTTGGTCAGACAGGTGTGGTTAGTTTTGGTCAAGTAATCTGAGCTTTAAAGAATGCTGTCTCCTCTCAAGCCACTTTTGTAGTCTATTTATCTGAGCCTTGGTTGTTGCTTGTGGCTCAGTGAATAGTTGAGATATTAAAGCTTTAGTAATGACTGAGACAGACAACATTATGGTTGAAATGCTGGGAATTCAAGCTACAATCTCTAACAGTATATTTGCAGAAACTTAATGTTGTGCCTTTTTGCTTTTTTAAATTTAGACTGTGGCCTACACAAGAAAGCATGCCCTGCCCAATGACAACCAGAACAGAGAGATTCTGATCAGACGCCACGCCAGCATCCGTCGAAGTCTCCGACCTGGGAGCTTTCAGTCATCGGTAAGCTTGTCTTTGAAACTCAGTGGATTTAAAGAAAAGTGGTGCTTGAAAAACTGTTTGCTTAAATATGGTTCAGCGTTTGTTTTTGTATGTTGTGACATTTTGCACAAGAATAAATTAAACTAACTGGATAATTCAAGTCCTCCAAAACCTTTTTATCACATTGCAGTCAGGGCTTCATTGGTAAATTTTAGCTATTGGATAGGTCTTAATCAGAATCTACTTGTAAAACAAAGGACTTGAGCCACAATAGGATGAAAACGGAGCAAAGGCTGAAAACCATAATACTATCACAACCATGTTTCACAAATGAGATAGGGTTCTTATGCTGAAAATGGCATGCTTATAATTTTAACCAGCAAGTTGTATCCCTTTTCTTTGGTGTTACCTAAAAACAAATATTTTTTTCAACACTCTTCTGGCTTAGCCACGACTGCTGTACTTTACTGTACTTAATTAGCTCTTATTGGAGAGTCTTGCACATTTTTTATTCATCATTTACTTGATTGGCTATTAATTCTAAAGAGTCTGTGTAAATAAAAAAAAAAAAAAAAAAATTAACACCAGCTAATTAAATGAGTGTTAGGTTTGAATGTGTTTGTTCAAACTCTTACGCAGATATGCAGGTAATCTTTACACAAGCTTTCCAGAACCACTGCATATTTTCAGATTTGGAAATACTGTGGTTAAGTAAAGGTTAACTTTAAAAACCCTGAAACACATATAAAATATCATTATTATAATTCTTAGATGGTGCCCAAGTCGGAAAAGTATTTCTCACTTCCTCCCGGAAGACGCTTGGATTCAAAATTCCCCCCTGCAAGGCTGAGCTACGCAGGTAAGCTTGTGAAAATCCTCCTCCATGTCACTTTCCTACTTTATTCCCAATGAATTAGAAGCTTGGGAATAAACTCAGAGTGTTGGAGCACGAGTCAGCTTCTGTATTCACATTTTATTCTCCTTCAGATAACCAAGAAACCATGTCAGAGGTCGCCTACCCCTCTCAACGCTCTCGATTCATTCGGCCAAAACGCTCCTCCTCTGGAGCCATCATGCCTCTGCATAGGCTGAACACCCTAAAAGAAGTATCCTCTGTTGACATTCTTAATGAAGCCAAGACCGGAAGTGGCAGCTCAGGCCATGGCGTTACCCGAAAAACTTCCTACAGCGATTCCCGCGTACGGGGTACTCGTCATCCTTTTAGCCCCTCAGTTGACGACGATGACGACTCGGCAGATTTTAGAAGTCAGCTTCATGAGGAGCAGCAGCCGCCTCAACATCTCCACCTCCAGCCTGGGTAGCTGAACCCAGCACACCTCAAAACCCTTTACTAAGGCGGCCGCAGTGGAAGCAGAAGTGAAAGAATCTGCAGGCTTTCAGCTGCAGCTGAACAACCACAAACTGTCTCAGGTTGTCAAGCGGCTCAAAGTGTGTGGTTACTTGATTTTAAGCTAGGATAAATTTACATTAATAGTCTGTTAATTTCTTTCAAGATATGAGCTGCCATTCATATCGGACATTACCTCATGTCTGTGAGGGGTGGTGCAAATGAGCTGCAGAGTGCACTGCAGGGAACGTATCATGTGTGAAATGTCAGCAGTAGGTCACTCTTCCTATTTTATATGTATAATGATTGCAGCTATTTTAATTCGTTTTTATTTTACTTTGTTTTTTTTTTTAAGTCTTCACTTTGGATTTCTTGCCTGTTTTTAAATGTGTGTCGATTAAACTATTTATTGAGGCTAGTCCAACTTTTTTTTAAGATGAAAAAAATGGTCAAAATGTTTTCTGTAGAAAGTCCATGGATGAGGAGACAGCCTTTATTTGTAGACCATTTTAGTATAATATTTTCAGCAAAAAGAACTCATAAAACTTTTATGCGTAGTTTATTTTAACAGAAGTCTCAGATATTAATCTATGTTTTTAGGTCTTTGGCTTGTTCAGTGTCCTTAATAAAAAGGCAGAGCAATGAAAACTTGAAGCCTCATGAATTTTCAGATCTTGTTTTGTCAATCAATAGCAATGCAGCTCTTTAGGCAAATGCCCCAAACTCCCAAGTTGAATTAATTTATGTCCACAAAGCAAGAGAACAGCTAAAAGAAGATGGGGAAGTTATCTTTCAGTCAACTGTAGATCCAAAAAGTCTTGTGTTAATCCCAGAAAAGTAAATTAAAACCATCACTGACTGAAAATGAATTTTATTATGATTTATCACACTCTTAGATAAAAACCTGCGTCAACACATAATTCATTATTGGGGGGGGGTTAGAAACAAACAGCCTTTTGAATCATTTGGATAACAACGTGTAAGGCCTGGAGCTGTATTTATCATGCATCTTAAGACTGCCATTTTACTCATAAGTGCTGAGAATTTGTGGAATCCGGTCCAACAAACACATTGAAGAATAAAAGCTGTTTATGAACTTTCTCAAGCCAAGAATCACTTCTACTCCTCAAATTATTTTTAAAAGGCCTCCAGAGGTGTCCTAGGTGGTAGGGAGTTGCCTGTGGAGGATGGCACTGAGCCAATAGACGTTGGCCAACATTCTGGGAGTAAAAAGACGTTTTGGCTCTTTTTGATGACTAGCAGCTGATGAAATGGTATTGCTTTGACACAGCAGGTATAATTTATGTTAAGGATTCAGTAAGAGACGTCACCTCACCAGTAACCTCACACAAAAAGTGGTAAATTGGGAAAACATTATTTTTTTCTTTTAATTAATTTCCAATGTGTACATTTTTTTCAATTTTAAAGATCATTGTCAAAATATACACTATTTTCTATTTAATGATTTACTGAAGATGCCTCTCTAAGATATTTCTATATTCTTTATGTTCTATTCAGTGAATACTCAGTTGAATGAACTTGGAAGTGAGGTTATGTAAAACACTGTTCATGGCACCTTGTACTGTTGTAATCCCACTCTGACACTGACACTTCAGATTCATTCTTTCACTTGGCTAAATGTGTGAGACACTCGAAAAGTAACGTAAGTGCAGCAATTAGCAAGGATTTTTTTTTTACTCAAGTTTTTACAAGTTTACTTAACATTTTTAGAAGTCATTACATATGGCCGTTTAAGTAAAAATAGATTTTTGGGAGAGGGAGCAAACTAATTTGGAGTAAAATGGTGGCTCAATCATGTTCCAGGTTTCTTTATGACAGACTGATTCACTTACACACTGAAATACCATTTTCTCTTTGATTTAAATTTTTAAATAAAATATTGATTGAAACAAAAGGTTTACATTTAATATTATACTAATTTGACTATTCAGTGCTCTAAATTTTTATTTAACATTTTAATGCCAATTTGTAAAAATGTTAAATAAATGTAAAACAGTGTAGCGTGGATGTCAACTTTTCTTACTTCAAACATCTTGGACTCAGACAAACAGTATTTTTTTCTGGCATTATTTGATTCTTGACTTATTTATTCAATAAGGCCATTATATATAAATATTTGAGTAAATATCTACTCATTTCTTCATTTCCAAGTGGTGTAAGGACTAGTAAACCCAACAAATGCTCCAAAACACATTAAGATAATTAAAAAAAAAAAAAAAAATCAATTTATCCTAATGAGTTGGATATTTGTAAATATATTTTAAAATCTCAGATAAATAAATTGAAAAGTTAAAAAAACAAAACAAAAAAAAAAACAGACTTAGCTCATATACCACCAGAGGGACCATTTCTTAAAGTATATTAGACTAAAATGTGGTATTAAAGTAAGATTTTGCTTAAAATAAAACCATTTTACATTCACCAAAAGAACAATTAATTTCCTTCACTGTCAGTTATGACTACTAACATAATATCTGCTTTGTTTTGCATTTTGTTAAACCAGTGGTTATTTCAGCTTGCAGTGTGTCATTAACTGACCTACATCAGTCACGTTGCGGGAACTGAATAATGTAGTGCTTACAGAATTACATTAGAATTTATGCAGTTTTGTAGTCTCCAACAGTATGTGCCAAGACAAAGTTCATACTTTATCGTTCTGTCTGGTCAAACTTCAACGCATTTATAAGTACAATCTTCTTTGCAGCTGTACTGTTAATTTCCATTGTCCCTGAGAGAAGGCCTGCAGTGCTGGTAGTGATGAAACCTTTTCAGCATATCATCACATTCATGGATGCATTAAGGGGAGGCACCCGTGCTGCAAAAAAACAAAAACAAAAAAACACGCAAAAGTATGAACACTGTTCACACTACGAGTCTGCTGTTTGTCACAGCTGCCTCCTGCAAGTAAGAGCACTTCTCTGATTTGTGGACTTGCATTGATTTTCAACACTTCTAAATCCACTCTGTTGCTGAGAGTTTCAAAGTTTGGTTGTTTTACTCATCCCTCTTCCATCCCATTTGGGGATTCTGATGAGGAGTAAACCTACAGCTGCCATAGCCAGTACTACTCCCAAACTGGGAGGACCGCAAGGGCTGAACTCCTGAGCCAGACCAGAGAGGAGTGGGGCCAAGACTCGACCCACAGCTGTAACTGACTGCCCTGCTCCAATCAGAGTCCCACTGGCCTGGACCCCTCCCCTCTGTAGCTCCAAGTCTGTGATACAAGTCCGTCCAATAGTTGTGGAAATGGCAAAGAAGGTGGACGTGAGCAGCACCTGCCACACGCTCGGTGCAGCAGCATAGAGGAAGATGAGTGAGCATGTGAGCACAGTGGAATGCAGCAGCAGAGCCGGCATGTTGTTCCTATAGAGCTGGGTGACCGGCCCCACCAGAAACCCAGCCAAGGCCCCTAAGGTGCTGCTGTAGCTGATCAGATAACCTGTTGTCTTTGGTTTGAGTGAGAAACGCTCCTCCATGGCCAGAGAGAAATTGCTATAGTAGAGCATGATGGCTATGGCCATCAGAAGACGGACAAGGAAGAGATCCCACATGTCAGAAGAGGCCACCATGTGGATTTTAGAGCCCACCGAGGACAGCTGTCTCCATGCAGGTTGGAGCAGAGACACATCCCTCCACCTGAGATGGTGCTTCCCAGGAGAATCTGGTTCAGTCTCTGCCAACACCAAGTGGTGGCTATTTACATGGGAACCATTGTGCACAGACTTGCTACAAAAGTTGTCATGACAACCTTTACTTGTGTTGTTGCTGCAGTGAATTTCACTACGTTCTGCTAGCGTTTCACTCCATGGTAGCATCCATACAAGCCCTGAAAAGGTAAACACAAAATATCAGAACCTAAACTTTCACAGTTTCTATTGAATCATTCTCCATTTGACTCACCAGCATTAATAACGAAGATGGCGGCACAAGTAAAGGAGGAGGTGTAAAAGCCTCCTTCATGCTCAGTGAGGTAGCCACCCACCACGGGACCCAGAATGAATCCAACACTGGAAGCTGCATTAAAGTGTCCCATCACCAGAGGGCGCTCTGATTCTGACACCAGGTCAGAGAGCAAAGCTCTGCAGATGGATAAGGAGTGCTTGAAGAGCCCTGAAATAGAAAATACATTCAGTATAAACCAGAACTGTGGCCCACTTTTTACTTTATACTTTGTCTTGCTTTTAAGAAAAAAAAAAAGCAAAGGAGATACGACAGCACAAAGTACAACACAACTAACATGAATGACTTTCTTCCATTTTAATTAAAAAAAAGATTAAAACAACTACAGTCTTTTTAGCAGCAATAAATTATTATTGGATACTTACAATATCCTGTAGCTTCTTTTCTAGAGTAATCAAAAGTTTCTAATGCAGTAGATGATGCCAGATGGACGTTAAAGCAAAGAATAATACAAATCTAACTTTTGAAAGATTGTACATCTCTAAAATGACCCAGAAAAGCAGATTTCAGAAGTTGCTAGCACAAGGCATTATTTGTAGCTTCTTCCTTGAATAGAGGGTGAGTCTAAGGGATCAGTCCCGAGTTTCACTCAATTTAATCTTATTGTGAATATTAATAGTCTTGATCAAATAGTCTAAAGAAAAAAAATTCCTACTTTCGTGTGGATGTTAACTTGATTAACTGCTCTGCATTGACACCAAATCCGACTGTTTTGGCTTTTAATAAAGTTCACATACTATAGTTCACATACTATGTGTGATTTAAACTTTCATTTTAATGCTGACACAACACTTTTAGATCACGATTAAAAGAAATGAAAGACATTTTCTTAAATAAAAACAATAATAACAAAGGAATAATCTCCGCTACCCGTCTGTCTAGCATTAGACTTAAAGAAGTAAACTTTTGTTTCGTTTATGTTCAAGATGAGGTGATCATTTCCGCTCCATCACAAAACCTTACTCACCAGTTCTTTGCAATCAGCTTCTTATCAAACACTGATACACCCCACAGCTGCAGAGTGATCAGAACATAGTTCCTTTATATACCTCCACATATCTTTGCCTGTTTACATGCACTACAATACAAACATGCCCTAACCTAATCACTGCTTTCCTTATCAATCAGTCAGATGCCCACTTAGAGCATTAACTACTTTAATGCTTTCTTAACTTGTGGGGTTATCATTAACCCATTTTACCCTCACATTTACATCCTTCAAAAAGTAGCATAGTTTCTGTTTCCAATCCCAAGATGAAATTCTTCTTTCTGTCTAAAACGCCAGCACAGAAATGGAAAAATAAAAACAAGTTTTTCCACGTACAGCTCATTCTGCTTGTAATCAGTTGCAGAATTATAAAAGTATCATTGGGCTGGTCTCAGTGAAAATCTCTTATAGTTTTAAATGAGTTTATGGAAAACACAGCTTGCTGAACACATGAATTATAATGCATGTGATACATTTCTGATGCGTTTTTAATTAAATGAAGAGTAAAATGATTTGCCAGTTATTTTTCTCCTGCTTTTATTAACATTTTGCACATGAATCCAACCTATTTTGGAAATGGAGTTGCATAACTTGTTGATCAGTTTTATAAATTAAAAGAAACGCTAATGCATTTTAGTTTGGAGAATTTAGCATGTTAAGATAATAAGATCAACAATCACATAAATATTGATATAATGAGTGACAATCAAAATGATGGAAGCCAGTAAAGGACGTATATTCTTTAAGAATGTCCTGAAGTCATCATGAATCTGAAATAAAAAACAGTCAAAGTCCAGAAAACACTGATGATTATATAAAAAAACAAAAAAAACCCCAAAACAAATCATGACTGCAGTCTCATTCAACCAGATCTACAGTAACACATGCTACCAGTTGAAAGTTTGGACACATTTACCCATTGGATTTAATGGGAAAGTCTGTCAAAACTTGTTGCTATGTTTTGTTTTGTTTTTTGGATAAGATGAATCCCTTTCAAAGATGGGTTTACATTAAATAAAAATGTCTGCGACCAAAAGAAACCTTTATTTTGTTCGTGTTTTTCTTACAACATACCCACTGGTATCCGTGCAAGGACAAACAAAGCAATGCTGGTGGACATCCCCAGGAGGCTGTAGCCTAAAGCACTCAGTAATAGACAGGTCAACAGAGAGTATCGACGTCCCACAACATCGCTCCAGCTGCCCTGCCAATCACATAAAGATGATGAATTACAACATATAGAAAAGTAGAAGCTTGGTGCATTGACATAATATATCATGACTAAATATTATGAGTGTAACTTTGCTATGAAAATATATGTGTAGAAGTCTGACAGGTCACATGACTTAAATAAATTAAGCAAAAATCCCCCAAACCCTGAATTATCTCCCTACAGTACGAAACAGTCTGGCTTTATTAGATTCTCGCCCTCCCTCTCTCTCTCTCTCTCTCTCTCTCCCTCTCCTATTCACTCACTCACTCACACGTGCAAACACACAATCATCCGATAAAATAATGAAATTAGGACCAATTGAGTTTGCTGTGTTCTGGATCTAGACTTGTGGGATTACCATAGTGACCCAGCTGTTCACATATCCCTACATTTATCAGGATTCAGCTGGTCTGCATAAAGGAACCAACAGATGACTCCTTATGTGTTTAATTTGTCGCATGACCCAGAGAATTAAACCAATTTTAAGAGCTCTGGGCGGCAGAAATGATGAGCTGAGAGTCTAAGTTCAAGTGCCATGATGATTGTCGGCTAGCTTTCAGGTTTTCATCACAGCACCGAAATGTTTGTTTACTTATAAAATAAATCCTCCCCAGTGTTCAGTCTGGGAAGGCAACAAAAGGTAAGAATCCATTTCTGTGTTAAAAAAAAAAAGAAAAAAAAAAAAGAGTTTTTGTGGCTAACTCTGTGTGTGTGTGTGTGTGCGCACACTGAATGCATTGTGGGACCACAATCAACCAAGAGCAGCCAGTGTTTATTGTTTTCATGAAATACCAGCAATGACAAGGAATGCAACCAATTTTTTCACTTAGTGTAAGGCATGTGTTGTTGAACAGGAAAGACTGGATAGGGGGTAAGAAAGAAACTTATTTCTCTTTCTGTCTTTCGTCTGTCCTCTCCGGTCCAGCAGTACAAACTCTACAATTCAGACAATAATACAAAATAAATATAGAAATAAAATAAAAATTCAAGGGGATCATTATATCTATAAAGCTTCCCTTGGCAAATAAAATTTGCTCAGCAGAACACAGCAACCAGACCATCATTCTGCTTGCCTAAATGCTGGACAAGACAAAAAAAAAACAACAACAAAAAACTAAGTCAATACTTACAACTACTGTGCTTGAGAAAAGCTGCAAGATCCCATATGTGGAACCTGCAAAAATTTCACAACTGTTTTAATTCTTATATTAAATATGAAGCTCAATAATCCAAATAATAAGATAATAATCAATAGATTTATTTCAGCACAAGAGCAGGAAAAAAAATAAATGTCAATGACCACTTCCTGAGAAATCTGAGGTGAAATTTGAACCAACAGTCCAAATATTAAATTGCAAAATGACAACACAAACACCTGCATAAAAAATGAATATGATGCATTTCAAAGTTTTTGTTAAATTGCAGAAAGTCATTTAAATGTTAGAATGTTTAAATTTTTCTGCATCAATCTACAGTCAAACCCCAAAATAAAAAATTGTAATAAGTTTTGTTTTTCCTCAAGAAAAACCAAAGCAATGTATCACTTTGCATAAGTATTCAGGCCCTCTGCAGTGACAAGTTAATTTTAACTTGGGCTCCTTTCATTTGTCCTGAACATCTTAAGAGAAACAGAATAAAATGATTTGCAAATTATTTTAAACCTGAATTCAGTTAAATACACTACAAAGGCATTATACTTAATGTTAAAACTGATAAAACGTATAGTTATGTTGTTGTTGTTTTTTGGCAAATATTCACTCATTTTTTTAATCCTATTCTTTCAAAAAGCTACGTAAAAAGCTGGGACAGAGGCAACTAAAGACTGGGAATGCTGAGGAATGCTCATAAACACCAGTTTGAAACATTCTACAGTTAAACAAATTAATGCAAACAAGTTAGTTTCATGATTGGGCATAAAAAGAGCAACCCTTGAAATGCTCAGTTGTTCACATGCAAGGATGGGGTGAGATTCAGCACTTCGTAAACCACTGCATGAGCCAACAGTTCAACAGTTTAAGAACAATGTTTCTCAACTGAAAGGAATTTAGGGACAATATCGTCAATACATTCAGAGAATCTGGAGAAATCTCTGCGCTTAAGGCCAAAGGTCAAAAGCCTGTGATCTTTGATCCCTCAGGGTGCATTGCATTAAAAACATCACCACTTCAGAAAACCCTTGTCAGTTAGCCCAGTTCATCACTTTATCTACAAGTGCAAGTTAAAACTCTACCATACCTACTCTACCGGCTTCTCTTAGCCCAAGCTTATTTGAGATGGACTGATGCAAAGTGTGCTGCAGTCTGACGAGTCCACATTTCAGATTGTTTTTAGAAATCGTGGACACCGTGTCCTCCAGGCCAAAGAGGAAAAGGACTATCCAGGCCAATATCAGTGTGAAATTCAAAAGCTAACACCTGTGATGGTACGGGGCTGTGTCAGTGGCCATGGCATGATTAACTTACTCCTCTGTGAAGGCACCATTAATGCTGAAATGTACATACAGGTTTTGGAGCAACATGCTGCCATCTAAGAGACATTTTTTTTAGGGACTTCCTTGCTTACTTCAGCAATACAATGCAAAGCTACATTCAGCATATGTTAAAACAGCATGGCTTCGTAGTAGAAGAGTTCAGGTAGTGGACTGACCTGTCTGCACTCCAGACCTGTCTCCAGTTGAAAATGTGTGGCACATTATGAGTATTGTTAAGATGAAAGGTGATGTAACGCAGTGGTAAACATGCACCTGTCCCAGCTTTTTTAGAAAGTTTTGCAGCCACCAAATTGAAAATGTGTCAATAATATTTGCAAAAAAATAATCAAATGCATCAGTTTGACCATGTAATATCTTGTCTGTGTAGAGTATTCAATTGAATATAGATTAAAATAAATGCAAGTCATTGTTTGCTGTTTAAATTTATGTTAAACACCCCCCCAACTTTATTGGAATTAGGGTAGTAAAAATGGATCCAAAAGCTAACCAGTTATCAAGAATTTGTGTCAAATTCTCATCTTTATGGTAGAAACACACACAGCCTGGAATAAAATGTGAATTACATTTACATTACAATAGACATTTAATCAGAACTGTAGAGGCATACATTTCACTCTTTCCTTTGTTTTATAACTCTCAACCTTTTGAGCTAAAATGAAAAATTGGGCATGTTTATGTCTGCGGCATGCTATTGGAATATTTTCCAGCAGCCTGTGATACATAAATGTCAACATCTCCACCAGTCTGTAAGGGTCAGCCATTCGCCTCTGCAGCTGAAAGCATGCAGTAAAAATACTTGGAACCACAATGACTGACCACACCAACATACAAACCAGACTATGATATGGAGCATAAGAACGACATGGGCACTTGTCCTAAACAGTGACTCTGTAGGAGAATGCATGTTATTCAAAGCTCTACAGTGTAATGTACAATGATTACATGCCTGTGTATGGAAAGCTTTGGTGCATCTGGCCTCAAACATGGCAGAAACATGATCATGTGCATCTCGTTAGAGTGCCAAGCAGTTTGTTCACAAAGGCAAAGAAACCATGTACCATAAATATGGTTTACTTTGGATTAGAACCCTGCTGAACCTCTCTACACGACCTGAAAGTGGCAGTGGAGCTCGGGTCCTCACCTAATCTAACAAGAGCCTGAGAAGAACGTTGGCAATAAATAAATAAATAAATAACAAAAAACCCCACAAATTCCAAGTTAATATTGCTTGTTATCTCATATCCAGGAAGTTATCCATAGGTAGCCTATTTACATGCTTGAATCAAGGGCCTGATTACTGCATGTGACGTTTTACTTTTCCTATTTTGATAAATGATTAAATAAAATAAAACAAACAAAAAAAAACATTAACCAGCCATTTTTATTTTACCAGCTTAATACTTAATCAAACCGACACATCAACCACTCTGCAGTACATCAGCTACACGGCCGAAACAGATTACTATGTAGTCTGGACAGAACTTACCCACAATGCCAGCCACAGTGGGACTTGCTCCAAGAGCCTTCACATGATGGCTCAGCAGTGGGAGGATCATGCTCACCCCAAACAAGTCCTAAACAAAACAATGGAAGTGAATGAGAGGCAAGAATCCAGAGGACGTTATCACACCAGAGACCTGAACAGCAGAGGCTTGTTCTTAAAAAGCAGTTTCACAAAACTCTAAGTTTAATCCTGAAATTCTCAATCAGCTCCAAGTCTGTTTTTAAGTAATACAAAATATATTGTAATGTGCCATGGCAGCAGAAAAATAAAAAATACAACTTCCATTTTACCCGTATACATGGACACATGGGAGTGTCAGATTGTTTCTTAGTATCAGTCACCATGAGTTACTATGGTTACCATGGTGACTGATACTAAGAAACATGTTTCTCAAACAAAAAATATGAAACCAATGTCCAGTATGCAGTACAGACAGTCTGAGGATTCACTCCGAGCCAAAAAAAAAGTCATGTCTCATCCTGTTTATCCGTATAGCTGAGATCAGAGCAGTTTTAGCCAAAGACTTAATTGAAGACACACAGCATCTCATACAGTGTTCTAACACAATCCATTACAGAAATTTCTTAACCTTCAGGAACATTACTGTGTCAGCAGGTTCTGCATTTTTCCTTTGCCAAAACTCTGAGTTTTCTGAATTCTTTTAGTCATCTTTAATTCAATAATTGAACCTTTGCAATAAGTTCTCAGAGGAATGACTACAGATAAGTCTTTGCTTTTCAACATCTGTAAAATGACCTAAACTTGGTTGTAGGTGGTATTAGTACACACAGAAGTTCTAGGAATTGGTTTAAGAAGGTCCTAAAATTCAATGAATACCAATTAACGTCTCAGCATGTCAACTATAAGCAGTGACAGTGATGCTGTTAGGAGGCGACCAACAGTAAACTCAGATGGTTCAAGCAGTCTTGTTCTATGACATCTTTATATTTCTCAGTGACTTAAAATATTTTTGTTATATTTAACTACTTGTAAGTCAGCTAGTTTCAAAACAGATTTCCAAATACCACAGCTGATTTATGCAATTATCACTAGTCCTCAGCTCTGACTTTACACTGGCTAAATACTTTGTAAATGTATGTGCAGTTGGACATGCTTTTTTTTTTTTAAACATTTGGAAGTGATATTTTCGTTATCTGAAATAAAGCAAAATACTTATCAAAATGTGATGTTGACATGTCACCATTGTAAAACTAAATTGCATATTGAGTATACAAACATGCTGGAAAGGATGATACTTCCTGCAGGTACTTGCTATGTTAGATATCAGAGGTTACTATGAAAGTATGATTTAAGTTAAAAAACTATTTTTTTCATTTTTTATTTTTTTGACAAATGCTAAAGACACTAATTTGATGTTCGAAAGATTAGTCATCGTTCATGGACTTATTTCAGGAAAACTCTGTCTTAGGCTCAGTCAAGAGTATACACATTGAAATTAACCAATAACTTCAGTATTTAAATATATAAAAAGTCAATTCTCTAAATGACTTTTAAGACTGTTCTGATTCAAATTCGTGATTGGCATAATACCTGAGTTATGAAAGCATGACAGGGCTATACCTGACTGTCCACGTCTCATCCAGACACCAGAAAGGGGATATTTTAAGTTCCCCACTCACCATGAAGCCCACCACGTAGATACATTGTATAATCCTCCTCCGTCCTCTTAGTTTCAGGAATAAAGTGCTACATTTCTGGTTGTTCATCCTCCCACAGTGACAGCTCGGCTACAGCCAAAGCGGAAGCGCTCATTCGGTCCTACTGTATCCAAACAGATCACGCATTACCGAGCCGGTGTGGTGTGTCATCAAGTATGGGTAGACGTCAAACCGGCAGATTTTTATTAGTTAGTAAAAATAAGTACCTTTTTAAAAATGTGAATCGAGACATTAGTATTTTAATTTTGTTTATCGGGATAATTTTGACAATCTTTTCTACATTGATTTATCTCGTGGTGAACAACCATTAGACCTACCGTCGCCCCCCCCCCCCCCCCCCGATTGCTTCTCTGATGGTTTCGTCTTCTGACGTCACTGACTTTTCCCTTTAGATTCTGGAGATTTTTATTAAATTTTTGGTTTAGAAAATGACGTATATCTCATTACTTTTATTATTATTTTATTATGATTTAACTGTATTTTTTTTATCATTCCTTTTTAATTAGGCTTTTTTGTTGTTTTGTGCATGAAATGGCCTCCAGTTTACAGTATGGTATCATTATTCTAACGAACTAACCACTTTTAATTTTCTAATTTATTTATTGTATTAAATTTGGTAACAATGTTGTTTGATTATATACTTTCTTTAAATAACTAAATGTATAATTATTTCATGCTTCCTTCTTCCCAAGTAAATAGTTCTATGAGACTATTTGCTTGCACTCCACCTGCTGGCTCATCCGAAATACTGCAACCACTCCAACTAAACCGCTCTCAGACTATAGAATAAGGAAAACAAAGCAAAATGTCTCTTTTGGCTTTTTTTTTTTTTTTTTTTTTTTTTTCGTTTGTTTGTTTGTTTTTGTCTTTATGTTTTAATATTAAGTTCTACCCCTACTCTCATACGAATTGGAGTTTGTTTGCCATCATTTTATAGGCTTCTTGAAGAACTACATTGAATATTATAGCTCTATATTATATGTACAATGGCAATATTGTTTTCATTCATTGATTCATTGATTGATTGATTCATTCATTCATTCATTCATTCAGTCAGTCAGTCAGTTATTTAACTGGGATAGTGAAGTACAAAAATCACAAAAAAGCAACTTCTTAAATGATAAATACATTAAGGCATTGTCACAGCTGATTAAATAGAATCTATTAAATCATAATTGGGAAACCTTAAAACTTGCAAATAAAGTGGAAATTCAATAGATAAAATGACTTGTGAAAATATAAGAAGTCAGAGTAGAATTACATAATTAAGTAGCAATCTGACCCAAGATGCCCAGAAGATGCAAGCATATGAGGAACTGTATATTCCACAAGTTGGATGCACCTGCTGCACTCTGTTGTTGAAATAAAGCCATGTCAACAGTAAGATGAGTTTAAGTGTATCCATTTAACATTTATCACTTGGTTTCTGTTCACTTCGAGCCAGGGTTTTCTGAAAATATCTATATCTGACAGAACTGTACATGATAAGAAACTTGAATGATTTTCCTTTAATCAAACGATTTCTCATTATTCTGAAAATAGCATTACACAAGTTCTGAGTCTTGGAGAATATTTTGCCTGAAAGCAGAAATGACAAAACCTGAAATGGTCATTGGGTGGAAGGGATACTCAATGGTTTCCAAAAGTCACCTAAAAGTAACATGTCCATATAAGTTTTTGTGGGATATACTGCTATTTCATGAATTATTGATTTTTGCACTTTGCTTTGACAGATTCAGAGCTGGGATCCAAGTATGTTATCATTGCTTTTCTTGTTTGTGTGTTATTTTGTTTTTCAGCAAAGTACACAAATATGTTCAAGCCAAATTCCATGAAGCTTGGTCAAAGAGGAATTAAGAACAAAGACAATATTCAATTTTGGTTTGGATAAGGATTGCTTTCATCAAAACTTAAATAAAACACAGAGTTGACCTTCGTGGATGATGAACTCCCAGTTTAGTTGCATGTTACATGTAGACAAACCCACACACACACACACACACACATACACACACACAGTGGAGTAGCTTTAGTTTAGGGTGGCTGCGGTCACATCAATGTGCCAATTAGACAGTGTCCACATATAGTCCCATTGTCAAATATGCCCCTTAAATGTCAATAAATAAGAAATTCTTCTCAAATAACACCTTTATCAGCCAACCAAATATATTGTTTAGCTATTTAAAGATCAAAATATAAAACAAAATAGAAATACTTACCCACCGTGAGGGCTACTCAAACAGAAAGATAAATTTAGAACATTTTCTGTTTGCAGAATTTGTGGAACTTTCTTCTGTTCTAACATTTGTGTTGTTTATTTCTAATTATTAGGTTTTTTTTAGAGCAAAATTATTTAGCTTTTTATGGTATTATGTCCATCCTGTGTAGCGCTTTAACTGGAACTGACACAGGAATGATCTAAGAGGCAACAGTCATAGTCATTCACGTCACTCTCCTTGTGGGAAATTGTGTAGCTTATGTTGTGTATAACTGTTTATATGTATATTGTCCTGGTAGGGCAAAGGTTTGAGGAAAGGTGTAGTGGGATAATTTATTCTTCTTCTGTCCTTTCAGTCTTACCCTACCCTGACATTCCCGTCAAACGATAGGTGTCAGTTGCCACTGGTTATTTCTGTGTTGATCCCCTCCCCTCACACTCCAAATGGTCTGCACATTCATCTCCGTAGTAGAGTGGAGCAGCCGCCTTCAATCAGACATCAAAAATAGCCCAGGGGCAGGGGGTTGGCTTGGTTTCAGGCCCCAGATGAGGGTCCAAAGGAGTCATGTGGACAACTTTGTCCTCCCATAACATTAACACAAATACAGGATAGGAGTTCAGCTCCAGTAACCCAACAAAACCAGCTGGATAGAGCAACAACGCATCTAAGTGGATATAATACAGCACCAGAGGAGTGACTGCTTCTGCCTCAGCTTGTCACATGCACTTGCTGTAGTTGGAGGGGAAAGCAGACTGAGAGTAGAAATCCAGCAGCAGAGTAGCCGTTCAGTCCTGGACCATGAAGCTTAGTGTGGCATTATTCTTTGCAGGGCTCTTTGGGGCTTTGGCATCTGTGTTCATCCTGCTTTCTTTTGGAACTGATTACTGGCTGCTGGCCTCAGAGACTTGCCACCCAAACCCTGATGGATCTGTTGGCCCAGGCGATGTGGACAAAGAGGTGGGTGCTGGATTTAAAACAGCGGCAGGTCAAAGACAATAAGAAGACTGCCAGATTGACAAGTGTTTCTACATGGAAGAGCAGAATGAAAAATTCAAATTTAAAAGGATTAAAGGGATTGCAAATAACTTCAGTTATTATGCGATTTTCAACTGCATTTAAACTTTGAAATGAAATAAGATAAAAGATACTTTATTAATTCTAGAGGGAAATTGTAATGTTGTAGTAGGGGTTTTTATTTGTGTGATGTGAAGATAAAGTTTATGGAAATACTGACAGTCTGCGCTTCACACAAGAAGAAAATATGCTTTGGAAACTACAATCAGTTGCTCCAATTACTCTTTCAATAGATGGCCTGAAGGGTGGAGAGGAGTCCCCGTAGCAGCTCTTCCAGTAACAGGACACTGTTTAGTGTAGCGTGTGTGCAGCTATGCAGTAATTAGCTTGTACCATGTGCCTCAATGATAGACATACAAATACCAGTAGTCTCAGAGGTATGATGCCATATTAAATATCACCAAGTAGAACATGCTTAGCTTTTTAGAGTGCACTGATACTGATACTGAGACAGTGTAATGCTGTGTGTTGTAATGCAGTATAATCTCAGTAAAAATCTCTTATAAAATTCTAATTTTGCAGCACTGAGGTGTGAGGAGAACCAGTTAGAGAAATGGTGTACCAATCAGCTCAGTAGGGTTTGAACAATCCTATACACTATGATTATTTCTTATCACAGGTTGATTATAACTACCAATCGGCCTAAAAACAATTAGCGGTTCCAGTAATTGTACCTGTTAGTGATATTTGTCTCTAAAGTTTTGGATTGTATTTTGATCTTTTAGATTTATCATCAAAGCCTGTGAAAGAACCCGTAGATCTCAGGCTTAATGTACTTACTCCTTCCTTTGTGATTCTTAAAACAAATCCTAAACTTATTTGATAATGAGTTGAAAGAATTAACATATCATGTCTCCCTTGAGCTGGACTTTATGGACCCTTAAGGTCCAAAACTGTTCCCAGTTCCCACTTTTCTGAGAGACATTTTATTGATGACAGGTGATTGGAGAATTATTTTTTCTACACAGTAAAGAGTAGTGGTTTGTTTCCTGAATGAGGAGGACCCATATGCTTGGTTGTCACCAAACTAGACCAGCCTAAAGTTAAAGGGTGCTAAATCAGCCCAACCCCTGACCCGACTTAGCAGCTGCTCTGCAAAAGACTGGCAGCACACTGAGCACCTGCCTTGCATCATCTTCAAACTGATTTTTATGTGGAGTGCACAATTTCACTTACTATATATGTTTTAAACTATATTCAGCAGACGTTGACAAATCAGAAAATGTTCAGTGTTCAGTCTTAACAACGTCTCCATCCTAATTTCAGCTTGGTAATGTGGTAGTGCTACATGATGCTCCTAAAGACATCAAACTATACCACGAGGGCTTCTTCTGGAGGTGCTCCTATGGAGTCAACATCAGGGATGAAAACCTGCTGTGGAAACTCTGGTTCAGTAAGTGGAATAAATTATACGTGGCACCACTTTATATAATGTTGTTATTTGCACTTCAAATCAAATAAGATATACGCACTGCATTTGAAAATAAAAATCATCTGTATATATGGTTTTACAAACATTTAGAGGCATTTCAATCAGATTGCTGTAAATCTGATTGAAATGCTACATAAAATCAAAATACTTATTTAAGATTTGGGAATGGTAATATAACATAAAAACCACCATGAATCACAGATACACGGCTGAAAAATGATCAGCTTTTATAAGCATTAATTTGAACTCAAAATCTTGACTTCAAGAAATTCTCACAAAATGATGAAAAATCTGTCAAGGAGGTAAAACTGATATTGCTTTTGCAGTTAAAAATCCAACAAAAATGGCTATAGGATTAAACTAGTCCTTAAAATCTAAAATTGGTGACTTTTTATTTGCTGCGATACTGTCTGTTGAGGATGCGTGACAACACTGTGGTGGAAACCCCAAACCCTCATGTGACTGTTTCAAGAAAGTTGCACCATGTGATGTTATTTTAGTCCTCCGTCAGCTGGTTGTGTGTCATCTATTTTCTGATTGGGACTTTGAATGGTGGGCCATTGTCAGAAACAGCCTCCAGAAATGAAAGGACCTTGTGAGGATCTGTGGAATTTCACATGTTGGAAGAAATGAGAGGGAAAAGAGAGAGGAGAGGATATAAAACATAAGGAGGCAAGAGCTCAATTACTATGTTGCTTGTGACCCAGTGAAAAAAGTTGTTTTTCAGAAATGGACATTTTGAAGTTTTTGCCATAGAAAGAATGTTTAATGGCTTTGATCTGACTTTTGTCTTTTTCTTCAACAAGTGAATGGCGGTAAAAGAAAAGTGCCAGTAGCATTTAATGGCTTGGCTAGACCCAATCCCAGCAGCTAGTGCCTGCTCACTTAGACCCTGCTGTTACTGCCTAATGGTCAGTTGTTCAGCCAGGCCGAGGTCTGGAGGCTAGTTTCCGGCATGCTTTCACTTATGTGCGGCTGAATTCTCGTTGTAGCATGTGGTATTGTCTCATTTAACCGCTTTCTCTGAGCGCATGCAAAACAGCTTTACAGCCCACACCCAAAGGCAGGATTAGCTTCTCGTCTTCTGCACAATACATACAGGCTGTCTTTCTAAAACGTGGTGGTGCTCTGCAGATTTATAACAGAAAGGTTTTACCTACTTGCACTAAGTAGGGTGCAAAACATGCATTGAAAAGTACAAAAAAATCAAGTCAAAAACAAGCCAAAATAACTATCAGATAAAATGCATGAAATAACAGCTAAAATTTGAGAAAATAATACTTGTTTTATTAAAACTAAATTCTTTGACAAACATAGAAGCCAGAATAAATATTTAAGGACTGGAGTTATGTGATCCACTTTCTTGGTTTTAGTGAGGACTCGAGCAGCAGCTCTCTGGACTAACTGCCGACATCTGATGGACTTTTTAGGGAGACCTGTAAGAACAACATTACAGTGGTCAAGTCTACTGAAGTTAAATACATTTACAAGTTTTCATAATTCCTTTAATCCTTGATTTGTTTTTGAAGTGAAAACAAGCTGACTGCACAAGTGCCTCAACTCCCTGCTGATATTCCGGTGTGAATCTATGTGCACTCCCTGATTTCTGGTTTGGCTGTTGGTTTTTAACATCATTGTTTGAAGCTGAGTGCTGACTTCTTATCTTTCTTACTCTTCTCCAAAAACAAGAAAGTTCTGGAGCACCCAATCTTTAATGAAATCAATCTAAACAAAAAATACTTTATTCCAGAGGGAATTCATTTGATCAATGTTTGGATGAGACAACACTCTCCTGGTGAGAAGGTTTATGTATTTGTATATCATCAGCATAATTATAGCAACATATTTAGTTATTTATTATAAAACAAATAAACACAAACATTTTATGGCCATGTCAGTGGTGGGAAAATTGAATAGAAAAATCAAATATTGGGATTTTTTGCTTCACAATTTTAAAACAGTTTTTTTTTTATTTTGTAAAAAATCAGTTATTTTTCTTTTAAAATAAATAAAAATAATCAGTTATAAATTTTTTGTCATTTCTATTGTTTTTATTGATCTTTTTACTAATTTTCTTGGGCATTATGGCAGCAGAATTATGGTCTGGCTGCTGTGTTGTTTTTTTACCTAATTGAAATAAAATAAATTATGAACAAAAACAAGTTTTGTACATTTTTTTGTTTTTAAGTCTACAAAAAAATCAGCAATATCGAGGAATCATGGGAATTGCAATTTAAATCGAATTGGCACCCAAAAAAAATCAGAATCGAATCGGGACAAAAGCATATCGTCACAGCCCTTATGTCCTGTTACTGCTACACTTATATCTTTTCATCAGTTTATTATGATTAAAAAATGCATTATTCCCTCTTGTCTGCAGAAAATCAACCACACTCAAAAGAATGTATGCCTTCCTACCTCTTTCCATTCCCAGTGTCACATCTGACCCACAACGCCACGGAGTATGATTCTGCGATAAGTGAGTATATCCTCATACATTGTTTTTATTTTCCATAATCCATTGGCTCTATATGACTTTATTTGGCTAACATCTCTGTTGCCCAGTCTACAGAGGCTTCTGGAGCATTTTTATGCTCATTGGTGTGGCAGCTGTAGCTCTTGCTGGGTTCGTCATTATCTGTGCTGCTCCGTTTGCAAGCCATCGCTTGTATAAAGCAGGAGGTGGCCTTTTCCTGGCATCTGGTGAGTTTAATCCAGTGGTTAACTGACTCAGAACACATGCCTAAATATACAGAGTATAGAGGAGTTGGACTTCATTACACACAGACAGTATAACGCTGAACTATTTACTCCACTACATTGGTTTTACTGAACAGCTCTAGTTTCGGATAACTTCGTAGATTAGGTTTTTACTTAAAAAAGTTATTGAATCATATGTATGAGGTACTGATTCTGCAGGGTATTGTTAAAGGTTGTGTTTAAGTGAATAAACAGAAGTTGGTTTTAATAAGGCTACAACAATTTTTTTTAAAATAAGGAATTGATGTAAAAATACATCTCACTTTACAGTTTAATGATGTGTCCAAACTGCATCATCTGTACAAAACATAGATGTGACTGTCAGCCCTCAACATTTCATAACTTTACTTATATGGCTCTTCTTTGCACCACCAGGTCTTTTCCTTCTGTGTGTTGTGGTGATGTACGTACTGTGGCTTCAGGTGTTGGGTGTGGTGGATGTCTACATTGAACACCAGCGGTCTTCCATGTGCCCAGATTTCCAACTTTCCTTCAGCTATGGTCTGTCCTTCATGTTTGCACCCATTGGCATCTTCTTCTGCCTCCTGGCTGGTCTCCTTTTCCTCCTGATTGGTCGAACTGTTCAAATTCATTCCCACTGAAAAAAAGTTGTATGTTCACATTTCCGAGTGTTTCTGCCATGTAAAAACAGAACTTAATAGATTCTGCTAGGCAGCTGTGTGGTTTGGACATCCTTGAACATTTTGTTCCAAGGAAAATTTTCATCAGATGTTTTACTCAGAAATGGCATCGTCATCATCATCACTCCATCCTGACCAGCTGAGCTAAATCATGAACACACTACAGGCATGATTGTATGTAAATACCTATGGCTTTTTTTTAACGTTGCATGTAAGGTATGTTCATCAAAGTTTATTTCCCTGCACAAACTCATCTCATGTGAATAAATGGATTATTCTCAGGCTTCTGTGGTAAAATGAGAAGCTAAGGAATCTATCTGTTTTCAATTGAGTGTTGAAGAGAACTTGATGCAGTTTCTCATAATTTATTCTGCATACATACTATTTGGAGTCAGTGCTTTTGAAAAGTTTTTCTGATCAGTTGATCTTGTCTTGTTTGTTTAATGTCCACAAATCATATGGAAAAAAGATAAAAAAAACAGCAGTTCATTGACGTCCCAACACCCTAGTGGTTTGCTGAGTTATACTGATGATGCATGAAATAATTAGTTTAAGCTTTGCACTGAATTTTTCATAAAACAGAAAGATGTATTTGTAAACATGTTTGATGCTCTAATGTATAGCTACAACTTTGAAACTGACTATGTCTGTGCTCATAATAACCAAAGATTGCCAGCATCGTGCTATGGCTTAATACATTCAGACAGAAGATTTGATTTTTCTCAATAATTAATGGGAATTGGGGATAAATATTTCTGGATTTGGTCCTCATATTTTTTTAAGATAAATATTTTTTAAATGAATTGTGCTTAATATGTTTATAGCTTTCAGTATTGTTTCTGTACCATAACCTGTTCACTTTAATGGTCATGTTGTTCAAGTATGACCAGGTTACCAGTCCAGTACAAACTGTCCTGTTTCCACAAGACTCAACAGTTTCTAAGTCGATGATGTCATGCTACTGCTTTTTTAAAGTCAGCCCAGCATCTCTCCAAGTGTGTTAAGTGTGTTGTTTGACAAATAAATATTCTCTCTCTGTGATCAGTTTGGCATTAAAATGAAAAGATGAAAGCTTGGCTGAAAAGTGAAAACTCAGAACATGTTCTTTATAATTTTCTTCAAGAAAAACAAGATCTTCCAATTGAAAAAAGGTGTTCCAACAAGGGAAACATGTATTCTGAGAAAGTATGGGAGAAGGCTCATTGTTGAGCTGATGTACATACACATAAATAACAGTTGTAAGTATTTTGACCATTTTTCCTACAAAATTGGGCAGGATAGATGGCAAAAATATAAACAATCCAATTAAATTACCACAAGATGGCACTGCTGTCTCTTTTTTTTTTTTTTTTTAAAGTCAGTCTACACTCTGAGAGGCAGAAATCCCATTTTGCTTATCTGGAGTCTATGAGGAGTGTATGTGGTGTTATGCATTTAATCACAACGTCAGAAGTAGGATCTGTAGATGAAAGAATTCACACCTTGGTTGACAGACGGATGGTAATTTCACTCATGAATGGAGCATTTGATCAGGATCTGAATGGACTCCTGTGTTGATTCTCATGTGTCTGCATCAGCTCTCTGCCTTTCAAGATTTATAATGTACTTATCATACGTGGAGAAATACATCTGCAGCTTGCCTCAAAATGCAGGAGGGAGTGACACAATGTAAGGTGCTGATTATTTTGCGGGACTGACTTTGCCTTCATAGAAGAGTCTAATGATGGAGATTCACACTTTCACTTTTTTGAAATTACAAATTACTCTCTCCACACTGAGCCACATCATCTTCAGCTCAACCATATGAGACTCCACACCGTGGTGAAGCACTGCAGGTCACAAGCGGAAGCCATGTAAGCGGGCAGATGCTAATAAACTAATAAAAGATCACAAGATCTGTCCTGTTTGAGGTTGGAGCAGTCCTTTCAACCAAGTCTGCCTGAGGAAAGAAATTTCTTATCTTGTTGACACCCTGATTTAAATTAAATCCTAATGAGATGTTTCCCCCCCCAAAAAAGTTTAATTCTATCATAATCGATATCCAAGTGAGAGTGTGTGATGAGGGGAAAAGGGGAGGAAAAGGGGAAATATGGAGCAATATAATGTAAGTGTGGAGCAGGCTACCTCCTGCAGCAGCTGGGCCTTGCAGTCAGTAATGTCATCAGAGTGGGAGTCCCAGCTGAATTCAGCACTGTTCTGCATGATTGCCCATGATAATTGTGTGTTGATAGGGAGCGGCAGAGATGGAGTATAATTTCCACCGAGAGATTCCTAAACAAATACCTGTGCTCAGCAGAGGGATGGAGTGCAGCAGGAGGTGAGGAGGAGAATAGCGGATGAGGCGAGATAGAGGATGAGAGGGTAACACTTCCAGAGAAGGGAGGGACAGGAGGAAGTGGCTTCACTGCAGAGTCCTTTACGATTTAAAACATTTTAAAAAAGGGAAATCTTTGGGCTTCTGACAGAATAAAAAGCAAACATAGAAAAACAAATAAAAAAAAAAGAAAAATTTGCCAAACCAAACAAAATAGAAAACAGAACAGAATAAATGAGGAAAAAAAATCTACTTTGAAGAAAACACATAACCTATAACCTAAAACTAAATGGAAGTCTGGGTTGGAAGTATGATATATTTGTAAATAGGAAGTAAAACAAATGTAATACTTGTGGCCATTTTATTTATTTACTCTCTTTTGTCTGGACTGGGATTCATTATAAGCATAATCTACTGTATGTTTTAAAAAGACTTTAGTATGCTGGAACTGAAGCTGGCTTAAACTATTTTGGATTTACCCCCAAAAAAAAGAAAAAAAAAAAAGAAAAAAGAAATCCACAAAAACACAGATACAAGCAAACAAAACAACAATAATAACACTTTGACTTCTCACTTTAAAGCTGGGGTAGGTAATCTTGCGCAGACATTTTTTTTTTACTCTAGGTGAAGTGATTCCTTGTCCTGATGGTAGGCCAAGTCTATACATTTTGTAATCATGAACAATAAGAAATATAGTTAGACCCCTCACTTTACTGTAAATTTGTAAAAATTCTGACCAATCAAAAACCTTCGGGCCGAGTTGAATCGGAAGCTTCTTCTGCCGGCTCTACCCCTCCCACATCGCATGCCTGATAGCCACACCCTGCATATAAATATCGTGTTATGATGAAAATATAAAGTAGTGAAGAAGAAACTCATGGCTGAGAAAATGCAGGAAGAATTTTCCCGACCCGACTCGGTTTATTTGCCTCCTTCTACTAAACAGCCGAGAAAGAGAAAATTGGTGGAAAAAGTTGTGATCTAGAAAAGCACTTTCAGAGCGTAAACCTCCGCCAAGGCCTTTGAAAAGTTCCTGAATCCAAACGGTGATCCGGATTACCACCAAAATTAAACCAGTTCTTCTTTTTCACATTTTCAACAACTCCTTAAATTTTTAATATAATCCGTCCATAACTTTTTGAGTTATCTTGAACACAAACACATAAACGAAAAACACATAAACGCTGATAAAAACATAACCTCCTTGGCGGAGGTAAGAAAAAAGCCTTGGATCATGCGAGGAGCAAAACCAGAGGGGGAGGAGCCAAGACAGGACGCCACTTTCACATCTTGCTAGCTCCCCAACATTACCTACCCCAGCTTTAAGTGTGTTGTACATCTATACCACAATATTCTAATAATGTATTATTTATGCTACATCATCCCACCAACTGATAGGTGATAATATTTTTTTAGTTGGAATTGTTTACATTTCATGAAAACAATATAAAAGTCACAACACAAACAGATGTGATGATTATACAAAATCAAACTGCTGATATTGATGAAGAAACACCAATAACACTTATTTCCCTCCAAGATAATAAGTGTTAGGGTTTCTGCAGCAGTGATTAAGACATGAAATGCTGCATCATCCTAACTAAAGAAATACTGGAAAAAGCTAGCATTGGCTGTTTTTGCCATATCTTATTTGCTCTTGGTGATGACTTTGAACTTTAATAGCAGTTATAAATTATTTTCCTAAAATCTACCCCCTCCCATATACTGTACTAAAACATTTTACAATTTATTTTAGTGTTTTATTATCATCACAAACCTTATTTTATGTTAAGAAACAGTATTCGCAAATTCTTGGCAACTGGAACAAGATTTTTGCACCACTGTTTAAAATATTTTATCATCTTTCTTGTTATTTTGTTACATTTTCTTTTATACAGGAAATCCCCTTGAGAAAAAAAAAACAAATAAAAAAGAAAGAAAGAAAAAGAACAAGAAAAAGAAGAATATTTTCTTAAATCAGCAGCAACACAACACAGCCAATGACATCCCAACCCCACATGGGCTGATATCAGTAGTGCAGTATATATCAGTTCTTATGAAATGTTAAAATATGCTTAAAGTCATCAGTAAAGTCATGCTGTTTGTAATTTTAGGTCTTTTCATTGATTTTTCAATGTGCATTGAGCACAGGAAGAAAATATAGTTTTCCCTAACTCATACAGGCTCAACTTTCTTCTGAGGTAGAGCTGTGTATAGTTTTATTGTTAGAAAAGGTCAAAACAGACTCAGAAAAAAGGAGTAAACACTGAGAAGCAGGTCTTTCACCCATCTGGTCAAGAAAATATGATTTCAGCTTGCAGACAATACTTGTATATTTAACCTTGAGGGAGGTTTGAGTTAATTGGAAAACAGTCTTTGCCTGAGTGCGCTCACCTCACGGCACGTAGCATAGTTATCATAGCTTATCTTCCTACTGTATCATAATCCCGCATGACATGCAAGTCGGATTTCATTTAAATCTGATTACTTTCAACTCTCAGAAAAGCAAAGTATTTGAATTGCATGAACAATATGGCAAGTCATATTACACGCTGCTTTCCTCTTTAGAGGTAGTTTTACATAATTTCCCATTCGTTTTGAAATAATGAATAGACAATGGGCTGTATAATTGTGAAGATTTACAATTCAGAGGCCTACGTCGTATAATCACCATGCATAATTCAGAGAGTTGAGTGCATAGGTCATTGGTGGCAGTGGCTCAAAACGTAACTCAGGTCATCAAACAAAGAGTTGAAAATATACAGATTTATGTGCGTGCAGCTTGAAAGACCAGCAAAGCCTTGTTGTTGAGTTAACACATTCCTTAAATATCATTGTGGAGATTAAAAAAGAACAATCACATCAGCCAATTATCTAGATACATCCTATTTTCAGCTGAGAGACTCTCACCGTAGTCTGCAAGCTCAGAGAAACTCACTAATGTGTAAAGGGGCCCTAACAGTGTAAAGATGGTTATTACATTGTTGGCCAGTGAAATCTACACCTGTATTGAGTGGGTCCTCTTTGCCCCTCTAACATCCTGTGGCCTCACACCTCGGTTTCTGCATCTAAATTACATTCCAGAGTGTGCATGGATAGCTCTTGTTCATACACAAGGTCTCTTGTTTCAAAGGCATGCTAATGTCTTTCACTCCTCTCAGAGGCTCTCTCAACTGCCAGAGCAACTGTGAAGGAGATGATTGGGACGCTCCAGCCACCTTGCCTCCTGAATATTCACACATTTCTAATGGCAGATATGTATACACAAGTTCGAAACAAAGAGAAACTTGGTCCAAGTCCGTTAAATGTCTGAGACACTCTGTCGGCCCTTTTGCTCCATATTTAGATAAATTATTACGGAAAGTTGTCTGATCATTGTTGAAAAGAGTCTGGCTTCTATTTTAGAGCAATCACGAGTTTCTCACTTTTTCGTTCTTTCTTTGGCATTTATGTGTTTCAGTATTGAGTGGTTCTGCTCTGTATATGGGTTCAGCATCCCCTCAAGCCATTAATTAATGCTTCAGTACAAACAGCCAGTGGATTTGGTCATGAATATTCAAATATAGCTCTTGCATATTATTTCTTATGCAGTGTTCTAACACCAGGCATTCGTGAGGCAGCCATCAGGGCTTCAAAGTCACAAGCGGGAGGTTTTGTGTATCATTTCTATCTGCCCCCACGTGAACAATAAACCTGCAATCTACACCATTTATCTGACATTTGAAGTGAGACTTAACAAGATGCCATGTTGAAATGCAGCATTACATTCTAGTAGCGTAATCTGCTAGAATTTAGATTTTTCTTTTATTTGCCTCTGCTTGCCTCCTTTTTGCCACTCTATTTGTAGCTTGTTTCTTTACACTGCTTTTAGATTGTGCAATACTTTTAATATGACAGAATATTTTTCACTGAAGAATCAGTGACAATACTTTATCAGTTATTTCCCCAAATGAAAGGCCTTTGGGATAAAAAAAAAAAAAAAAAAGCTTGAAACTGTAAAAAGAATTACCAGGAAAACTATTCATTCATTCATTTGTTCATTCATTTATTATTTATACCACTTAGCATAATTAAAGGATGCGGAGAAGCTCGAGCTATCCCAACAATCATCAGGCAAGAGGCAGGGTACACTCTATCTATCTATCCATCTATCTATCTATCTATCTATCTATCTATCTATCTATCTATATATATATATATATATATATATATATATATATATATATATATATATATATATATATATATATATATATATATATATATATATATATATATATACATATATATGTATAATAATGTGTGTGTGTGTGTGTGTGTGTGTGTGTGTACTTTAAATATATTAGTCAATAAAATAGAAATAAAATAGCATTAGTAAAAATCTGACTTTAAATTTAACTAAAAGCAACAAGGATTATTTACCTTTCAGATTGTGTAAGTAGCTCAATATAAAGGATTTGTTTTGATGAGCCCCAAGACTCTGTTTTAATGTTATATTTGTTCATTAATGCAATTTTTCAAGATGGACTGTCACATCGGCTGGTCTTAAGTATGTCAGTGTGTATAAAAATGAACAGGCACAACTTACCATATTAAATAGAAAAATAAATATACAATCCTAATGTTATATTCAAATGATTTTACTCACTTTGTTTCCCTCTTCATGTGTATTCATAAGAGTCACTTCATATGCAGCCACATTTGATTAGAACAACATTTATGAAAATGATGTATTGAAATTACAGGAATACTAACATGGGCCTATTATTAACACTTGAATTACATCTGATCAGACATGTTCTTAATACTAACAAAAGCAACTAGATTTCTTGGGCTCAGATTTCATGAGAACAACAACGAGACCAGGATGTCTGTGTTGCTTGAGAAAAAAACTACCTCTGTTGAGGAAGGGAAATTCTTCTCAGAAAGTTGTAAACGCATGAATGTGGATTCTCAAATGGGAAATAAAAAGTTTGATCAGCCAAAAAAACCCAACTTTTTTTGGAAAAAAGGAGAAATGTTAGTCTTAAAGACAGAATAAACGCAAAACCAGAAAACAATATGAGCTACAGTTCAAACATTCAGCTCGGACTGGACACTTTACCTGCAGATTTCCTTTGCTGTCCTGTGGCTTAGATAGAAAAACAATCCAGTCATAGGTTGAAGTTTCAAATGTGTCTGAGGAAGCGTAATCCTACAATCCTTTTACTTCACTTCTTCCACAAACAGGTTTAACATGTCTGCATCCTGTGGCTGCTGCCTTGCTTTTATACTGGTTTCAACTTGCAAAATTATACCTTTGACCCCAAGTGAGGCTGACGTTCCTTGAAAGTAAAATCTTGTGTGAGTGTGGTGCTTTGATTTTGCAATGGTAAAAGTAGACTTGTATTAATACAAGTATAATGATATCCCTAACTTGGATGGTGCAGAAAGGAGAAAGCAGTGAATAATGTATCTCCATGCAGATGATTAATGAATATGTTCATATATTCATTTATTAATTTATACATTTGAATTGCCATTTAGCTTGCCCTTATACTTGCTATTATTTAAAAGATGTCTAATTTTTTATTTATTTTTTAATTTTTTTATCAAACTCACTCTAAGGAAGCCTTTTTCAGATGTTTCATTGAGAAATAATACATCTGAGAAGTCAATAAAATAAAGACAATATTCTATTTTATACATTCTTTCATGTTTTATCGTTCATTTGACCCGACCTTAAATATTTTCCTTCTTTTTAAGATTTTCCTCATATCGTTCTGCTCATATCTGAAGTAGGAGAAGTTGGATAAATGGAGCAAAAAGTTGTGCAAAGTTTCTCTGAGTTAAAAGTAAATGTCAACTAAGACGGTACTTCCTGGCTTGAGGCAGTTGAAGTCACATGCCACGAGGTCTGAAAATGTTACCGGTGATAAATAAACATTATTTAAAAGATCTGTCAGCTCTTGTTAGAAAGCGGCCGTGGTTCATTTGTTTCGCTTCTCTGAGGGTATAAGGAATATTTAATCACTTTTCTGAATGACATGAATAATCACAAATAGCATTTTCTGAAAGCCATGGGCACAGATATGCACGCACACAGATGATGATTTGGGCGCTGTTGTTTAAGATTTGAATATATGTGCACATTTGAAAAAGAATTAAGTCTATATCTTAAATTTTCACAAATAATTAAAAATGAGAAAACAACATATTAGTGGGATAAATGTATAAAAGCTGATTAATTTAATTTGTAAAACTTACATAATTTGACTAAAACTCACCTAAATTTAAAATCTATAACACACACAAAATATTTATGAATGTAATAAATCTTGTAATGCCACACAAATCAGACAAAAATGGATTGTCAATATTTCAAGAGTATATGAGCAGGCATTGTGGAGGCTGCAGCTGTCACTCATTAGAAGGATTTAATCACACAGTTTTGGTAAATTTGGTCTGATTCTTTTGAACACATTGACATCAATAAGATCTTTTTATTCCTCGTTGTCCTTGAGTATTTTGGATGATCCTACTGAAAGCACTACTATACCTCACGCCCCTTAAAATTTGCAAAACAAAAACTCTACACAAATGTAACTTCAAATAAATCTGCATTTGTCAGATTTTAGAACCTTTGTTACTATATTCCTTCCTCCGTTTGCCAAAGGTACATTCTTCAAAAGCAGATAAACAGAGCATGCACATAAACTGTGAAATGAGCAAACATTTGAGGGAGATGATTGAGAATTGAAGAAAGAAGGAAACTTTTGTGTGGATTAAGAATTTTTTAATTTTGCAGAAAAAGCCATATCATAATTAGTAATGTCTACCACACTAACACCACACTGTAAACCACCGTTGTTGTAGCTGTTGACGGGGACTGTGCATGTGGATGAGGAAGAGGGGGATTTGGTGTCATCAGTTCAATAAGATTGTGTATGACTTGTAAACACTGGGACAACATCATGGCATTTTTAGATGTATTTTAACCCACTTTGGGTTAAAATGCTGATGTTTTCAGGGTCCCAAACAATAAAAAAAAACAAAAAACTTTATAGTGGATGAATCTAAATTCTTCTCCATGTGATCTTTGCCTAAGATTGCAGTCAGATTTCACCAGTGTACCAAATTTAAAGTTGCCATTATTTATTTCTGCTTGTTCTCTTGTGTTTTGTTCATATTTCCTATTATTTTGAGAAATTAACCTTTTGTTTTCTCAAGATATCCACCTTTGTAAAGCATAATGTAAATGAGAAGAAATTATGAAAAGGAACAAATTACAGGTTCTGGTTATTGTCAGAAGTCTAAAGAAGACTCAAATTGTAACGACTTTATAGGATTAAATCTAGTAAATGTTGAATGTCCACACACGACCCAAGTTTCAACTCCCATCTGGTGACTGCAAGATACTGTAACAACTTAAGTTTTCTTGAGTTCATGAGATGTTTGGGAGTGAGTTAATAAATAAGAAGGTACCTTATTTAACTATTAATACTTGCAATTGCTCAGAATCAGGAACAGCAAGTGAAGGCATGCATCTGATAATAACAAGATATGGACATTATTTTGAGATAACAGAGTTTAAAATATTTCAACCATCATTGCTTTCAACTTTCATAAAAATAAAACCGGTGTCCATGCAATTATGACAATAAACGTTAAGCATGTTTTCATAACGCAACATGTGGAGCTGGTGTGTCAGGATTTTTCAATTCTTTCCTCCAATCAGCTCTCAGATTGACCTGCAGATACCAACAGTTAAACAAAAAGATTTATGGTTATGAAAAGGGACTGCTGATACCACTGAGAATCAACACCCTCAGAGGAATCAGTTGCTCCAAACTTTCGCAAAAATATGGAGAAAAAAAATAAAATCTATCAACTAATAGAAATTCTTTGTCACTTTTGTATGTAGCTTGTGCTAGTTTGTGTGTGATCCCAGTCTAGTTCCTGCTCCGTTCCTCTGCAGTCGGCAGAAGATGTCATGTTAGTCTCTTGCCCATTGGCATAAAGGACACCTGCTGGTTGGCATGGTGACATCTGAGCCTCTGGGACGACCAAAGGGGCATCTGTTCAGCAGACAGAGGGGCTGAACGGGTTGCCCTTAGCAACAGGCTTCGGAGCAGGCCCAGACATCTGCACACATACTGGATAAATAAGATAGAGTTTCACTATCTATCTATCTATCTATCTATCTATCTATCTATCTATCTATCTATCTATCTATCTATCTATCTATCTATCTATCTATCTATCTATCTGCAAAACTGCAATATTCTTTGAAGATTAAATATTGTTGAAACAGCTAGCTGATATAATTGTAAATCTGCTAAACGGTGATGTTAAGTGTTCCACGTTGTGTCATAAAGTCATATATGAAAATGCCTCTAACTCAGCTTTTAAACCGCACAGGTCTGTTGAAAGATGTTGAAAATATGAAACATCAGAAAGAGACAAGGGAACTTCACAACTCCCAAACAACCCAGAGAGAACTCAAACATTACTTGAACATAAGGAGACACACAACCCTGCCAAAGCTCCAACAATGGACTGTCCAGAAATTAAGTACCAGTGTAAACAACTATACCACCATACAACTAAATTTCAGCGTGGAAGCAAAGACAAAAAAAAGACATGCCATCTCAAAGCTGTTTCAGCAAACAGTTGATAAATTATAGTAAACTGAAATATTTACAGACATTTTATACTACAGCTTATCACAAAACCCCTTTTTTTTTTTCTTATAGTGAAATTTAGGTTTAAAGCAAAGCAAAGCAAAGCAAAACAAAACAAAACAGTCACGACTATTTCCTTGTTATCCTAAAAGGTGAGAGTTTACACTTAAGTTGCATTTAAATGAATCGGTTATCCAATTATCACTAATGATTAGAGCTGAGTGATATGACATCAAATCAATATCACAAATAATTGAACAGGTAACTTTGATTATGAGTAATTATCAACTATTTCAGTATCATTTTAGTTTTTGCCTCCACAGCTGACATTTTTTGTTGCAAATATTATCATAATAATAGAGGAGATACATAATAAATTAAAGAAAACATACACAGTTTAAATATATATGGTCATTTAATAATTTTAGATATAAGCAAAAATTTACATTTTCAAACAATTGAAATTATTGACATGAGCAAGATTAGATCATTTATTGGTTCTGAATGTCTGTTTTAATTAATTGTCCAGCCTCGTCGATGATCATGGTGATCATTTCTTAAATCTACAAATCAAAATGGTACTACAAAGTGGTTTAAAAAATGTTGATATGAATGAAGAAAACAGAAAAATGCCTAATAAAAGCAGTTTTCCTCTCAACTGAGACATCTAATGTGTCTCTTTGGGTGTGTTAGAGTTACTACACGGCCCCCAGTGCTCCGATGACCAGGACCACTGCCGTTGCCTTGACCAGCAGACTCCCTCCAGTTTTTCCTTGAACCCTTGTTAATTCTCTAGTTTTGTTCTCTAGTTTGTTCTGATACTTACATCGCATTCATTCGAGAGTTACATCCATCACAGCAGCTTTACTGTGCCGCTTATCCATGATCACAATGTCTTGTTGATTTGCCATCATCTTGTCTGTTTCTGGAAACCCCACAGGATCTTAGATCTCATTGGGAGGTGTTGCCCACTGGGACCTCCACACAGACTACTTTGTTATAGTGTTCCATGTGTCCTTTTCTTGCCAGTATCTAATGCACTGCTGTTGGATTGTTTAAGAGGCCTCCATGCACAGCTTGCACCTTGGATCCTGTCCCGTGTCTGGGCTGGACCTTTATTGCTCTGATGGACAAGCCTTGCTCCTGCTGCCATTCGTAGCACCTCTGTACTGTCCTTCACTCCAGCCCTCTAGCTGTTGGTAGGATTTGTTCAAATCCACCACTTCAATCTCTTGGTGGTAAATACACTGCAAGGGATTTTCCTAACATGTTGGTTCTTCCAACTCCTTCCATGCATCTTCGACTATCTGAGGCATTCACAAAGTGCTTCGTCCCTTGGGACCATCTTCCTGTTGTAATCATGGAGCTTGGTCATATTTGGGTAGAACCCTCCATGTAGGATGTGTAACTTTTGTTTTTAACATCTGTGGCCTGAACTTTCTTCCTTTGTCAGCTTATTATCCCAGCAGGGTATCTGATCACTGATGGAGCATAGCCTGTAATCCTGGTGGTGCACAGTTTTTAAAGTTTTGTAAGGGATACCGTAATCTAGAAGAAACATTGAATAGGAGCAATTCACAGGTTTTCTGGTTTGTGTCAGAGGTCTAAACATGATTTGAATTGTAATGACTTTTTCAGGGCTAAATCTAGTTTACGTTGAATGAATACACACATCCCAAATTTTAACATTCTTATATGGGTTGAACGAAAGTCTTGACAGACTGACCTGATCCAGCCGTAAAAACATCAGCGGATGCATGGTGGGACTTCACCCTGCACAGCCTCGTATTTGGTTAGTTCAGGTTAGTACAAAAGAGAACTGTTTCAATATTATGGGAGCTAAATGAACCAAATATACTTTTTTGTTTTTAGCGTGATTGCCACACTTTATTTCTATTTTCTTTTTGATGAAGGAATCTGTTCTTATGTAAGCGACTGCAGAGTGTTGTGATGGTTAACTGGCATCTTATCATTAGAGGTTTTCTGGTTTGAATCTCAGTTGTGGTCTCTCTCTCTGTGTGGGGTTTGCATGATCTCCGCCTACATGCATGGGTTCTCTGGCTTTTTCCACTGTCCAAAAATATGTGTGTTAGGTTAATTAATTATTCTACATTTACCCTAAGGATGTGTGTGAGCTTGAGTGGTTGTCTTTGTGTTGGCTCTGTGATGGACTGGTAACCCAACCAGGGTGTACCCTGCCTCATGCCCGATAGCAGAGGTGTCCCCACAGGACCACGCTCTTGGTTAAGGATGTATTGAAAATGGACGGATGGCTGCTTCTGTTTAAACTTCAGCTGTGGTCTTTCAGTGCGGAGTTTACATGTTCTTGGGGGTGTGCAGACAATTGTTCACAAGACAAATGCTCACAACATTATTAGAAAAAGAGACAAATCCTCACAAAACTGTTTTTCAAATTCACACAAGAAAAAGAAACTATTTGTTTCAACATCAAATAAAGTCTCACAAATTTACCAATATTTATTTTTCAAATAGAAACTCTACATTCCCTTTTTAAAAAGAAGAATTGATAGTCTTTTCCAGTTTTATGCAGTGTCCAACCACCATGTTTTTCATGGACTATGGAAAACATGAAGTTTTCCATAGTCCTGCGTTCCTCCACAAGGGGGGTGGGGGTTACGTTGTTTTGGTAAAGGTGATAATTGTCTTGATTGTGAACCTTTAAGTGTTCTGGAGATTTAAAAAAGAAAAAGTCTTTATTTGTAGAGGTATAAGCTTATTAGAACAACTAGACAGCACTGTGGGAAAATGGATCAGGAATAGTCCACCACAAAACACAATTCAGTGTCATAATATTCTCTCTTAGCTTCCCAACTGATTTATCAAAATGTAACCAAATTTACCCGATACCACCTTACAAAAGCTGTATCAGTTTCAAAGCCCTTATCAGTGTGTGAAAGAAAGTGTGACCTTAGGTGTGATGGAATTACAAAGGAAATTAAATTTGTTTTTCAAGTGCAGGTTTTTGAAAGCATTTTTTACTGACATTAACCAACATTTCAACATATTTCGTATTTCTTTATTTGTGAACTAACATTTTCTTTTGACATAAATACGCATTTTCTTGAAAAAATTATGAGCAATTATCCCTTTTCTTATAATGTTGTGAGCAAATGACATGAAGTTGTTCTTGAGCGACAATGCATTTTTCCCCTCTAGTACTTATATATTCTTTCTACATCACCAAACATTACATTATGAATATTAGATTAACTCATGTAGCTATGATGGTTGTTTGTAAGAAACACATTTCTTTAAAAGAAAACTAAAGGTTAATGTTTGAGTTGTGAAATCAGTATTTCAAAAGCACTGACAAACTGAAGGCAGTAATTCCAGAGGCAACAGAGAGATCAAAGATAACCCTGAAGAAGTTTTGAAACTCCACAGTGGAGATTGGTACAATATATAGGGGAACAAGCGCCCCCACAAACTTTTTCTACACGTTTTATGATATTCCACCTACTCAACATATCTGCGATTGATTTTATTGGGTCCCTTGAGCACATAACCTTTAATATTACTTCTTGGCCATGTTTCCCTCAAAAAAGAGATTTTATCTCAGTGGACTTCCTGGTAAAAATAAGGTTAAATAAATACGTTTAAAAAAATGGATGGTAATGTTCAACAACTCCAGTACTTGTTTGTGATTCATGCGTGGTGAAATGTTTGGCCTGAAGCATTAAAGAGTACCGTCACTTCATTGTCTGAGAACTGATAGCACCCTGATACTCCTTGTTACCAGACAGACGTTAACACTTCAAATACCTGTTTTTTTTTGTTTTTGTTTTTATTTTATTCTTTTATTCCACCCCACATTACAATGTTCAGTCCAGGAAAAAAGTTGAATAAAAACCTGTTTCAACCTTTCAGATTTTTTTAGACTGGGATAAAGGTTCACCTTCAAGAAGGACATTAACCCATAAGCACACTAAGGCAATGTTTGAGTGGTTTAAGGGGAAAGGTTTAAATGTGTTGAAAGGGCTTTGGCAAAACTCAGACTTCAGTCCAGCTGCGAATGTGCAGCATGACTAGGATTGCCGCACACTAGTGAAACCCATTCAATGTAAAGAAGATGGAGCAATTCTCCTTTGAAGAATTGGCAAAAAGTGGCTTGATGTGCCAAGCTGCTCATGATGTGATGCTTAGCCTTGCAGCTGTAGTTGCTCCAGAAGGTGAGTCTGCTTGAACACATATGTATGCACAACTTACTTTTTTTTTTTCAGATTTTCTAATTTCACTTTATTTATGTTAATCATTTTAATAGAACCTCCATATCCGACTCATCCTTTCTAAGCCAAAGTGCACAGGAGTTACTTTTTGTAACATTTCCTTTAAGCACATAATTTTTCCTTAACTATTTTGTTGGTCAATTTATGCATAACTGGTTTAAAAAAATAAAAGGTGCATCTTCTTCTAATGGAGCTCAGAATGTGATAGGATCTGAATAAATATAAAAACGGAATAAATAATTCATATGCTAAAATGAAGGCTTGTCACCAGCAGTCTTCTCCTTTTTTTTAACCTTCACTAAATGCTTAAACAGCATTTTATTCTCATTCTCAGTCCCTGTGAATTCATTTTCTCACAGTGAGTTTAATATCTTTTTTTGCATCATGTGCCACAATGATGGATTATCTTCACTGTAGATCGGAGCACTGACAAGAAGGAGATGGGGGATAAACCATCTTTTTGGTGGCGTTTGTCCAACTTCACAGACCTATCAACACAGGACAATAAATCTTTCAAAAGGATATTTAACACTGAATCAATGTACATTGTATCTTGAAGGTTAACCTCCTGTTTTGGTGTGAATTTGTTATTCAAAGAGCCTTGTGAGGCAGCATTTGTCCATCCGTAGCACTTATTCATGTTTCACTGACTGTGAGTCACTGTGAAGAGGGGATGATAAATAAAACAGGGTTGTCATTTCAACATGAGTATCTAAAATTCAAATTGATTTGCTCATTTATTACAGTCTTGTGCAAAATGATGCTCCTCTGTTCTTAAATAATGTTATTGAAAGAATCCATAATCTAATTCTTCATCTAAGATCATCTTTAGAAGCTTTTGTTGCTAAGTCTCAATTTAGAAAAACATGAAAATGATAATTTTTTACTTGTGTTAATAACCTTGACCGAGGGGCAGAGCTGTGGGATGGCCATGGCACCACCCACTAAAAACTTGCCAACGCACAAAAGATGATTAAGTTCTTTGGAAAACTACACATTTTGTTTAACCTAAGCTGCATCAAGAAAAGTTTAACAATCAGACAATTAGACTTTGTTTTGCTTTACACTCTTCTTAACTTTATTTAGCACAAAGTGTTTTATTCCCACACAATGAGCATTGAGTTATAACCACCCTGTGGATATTAATATATCAGGTATCATACAAGAATTTAGATTTTTAGGAAATATAAGATCAGTGAATCCTTCATTCCAGTAAATGAGCTGGTTTGGTCCCAACCAACATGAATTGAATGAATACAGTACTATCTTATTTACACTTGATATTGTTTTACTAAGACTGTCTGTTACTGTGTTTTAGCGAAAAACAAAAGGCTCGGGTAGAACAGTAGAGATGGGAGGGAACATAAAGAAAACACTAAATGACCAGTCACAAAACAACAGTGAATTGCAGAATAAAATCTTAAACTTTGACCACAGTTGCAGTCTAAAGCACATTGATTTCTCTTGTATTTATTTATCTTTTAATTGATGGGTAAAAAGAGAACATAAAATAAAAGAAAAAGCTTTAATTTGAATCATTGGATTTATTCATAGACAACACAGTGATTGTGTCCCTGGCAGCGCCTGAGACTACTAAATATCTTGAAGAGGAGAATATCTTCCTTTCTCTTGAAGCTTAAAGACATTTAGGTCTGTGACAAATGTTTTATCGAAAGCATGGCAGGTCTAAAGTTATGGTAGCGCTGATGTCTCAGTTTATTCAGAAATTCTCACACGGTGTACAAAGTACATGCTTAAAATAAAGATGGCAGCAATAAATCATTGTAATTTTTTAGAAATATCATATATATTGTAATTTTCTAGTTTGGGCAAGAAAAACTGTGCAATAAGCTCGGGATTATGACACTGACCAATTAACAAGGTGCCACCCACAAATGAGAGCTGCTAATGATTTAACCTGCATATTAGCTAAGCTTCGTCTGCTGAACAGCAGAAGGACAAACTGCTCAGAGTCTCTGGTTTAATTAGGGATTGACTAAAAAATCAGTCCCTGCGGTTCTGACATATTACGGATACGCATGTTCTCTACTATGTTAACGCTTAAGCATCTCCTAATGGGCTGCACATTATCCCACAGCTGTCTAGTAACTAATGTTTTTGGATGTGGCTTTCCCATGTGGAGGTGTTAAATGCATCTCGTGCACTATACATTCAGTAAATGCAAGTTCACACCAACTTGTGTGTGTAGGTCAGAAGTTCACCTTCATTTGTGTGTAGACATTCATCTTTTTACACAGCGTAAGGAACTAGTCACAGCTCTTCTCAATCAAACCCTGATCAAGCACAAAGTCGGCTTTGACTCTAAATAATACATGACCTGCCTCCTCATATATACTCCCCACTGGGACACCAAAGAGAACAAGCAGGTTCAAACATCTTTCCTCTTCAAAAGTCCTTCCTTCATCTTAGCTGCTGCCAGATTTTCAGCTAGACCTGAAAATATATGGAAGGAATGAATGTTAAAGGGCAATGCTTCTCATTTCAGAGCATGTTTGTCTTTGTTCTCAAAGATGCCCTTTGATTTGGAGAGTGTCCAACAATGATTTTCCAGACATTAGATATGCAAGATATGTTAAAGAAATGTTAAACCGTGGTTTCAGTTTCAGATAAAGCTATCCTTTGACAGAAAAGGCTGATATCGGACCAACAGTTGTTTAAATTTCACTGCTTAGTAAAAAAAAACTGGGTGCTAAAATACTAAGTAGTACTCAATATTCTGTACAAGAAATCTTTCTCGCAAAATAACATATCTCGTAAGACTGACATTTTTGTGATTAATACAAGTACAAAGAATTCTTGTGTTGAGACCTTTTTCAAACAGTTTTTAAGCCCAAATAACCCAAATGACATAATTTTCCACTCTCGACAGATGCGTGACCACACACAAACTTTATGTAACTCTTTTTGTAATGATAGCATTGGAATCACTACTGAGTATCAGTGTGACGTGCAATAGATAGTTGATGTTTTGTTGATGTGGTTGATAGTGTGCAGCAAAATTTCTGAGAAATGAAAGACATTTTAAAGAGTAGAGTATTGTTGGATTCAATTGAATTTATATGAAATGTTTAGGCTAAAAAAAAATAAAAAAGAAAAAAAACATAAAGATGATCATTTTCAAATGGGAAGTGTTTCATCCAGTGGAAGTTTTCTGTAAGTTTGAATATAGAAGGTCATGCTAGCGAAAAACTATAATCTGAAAGTTCTCAGAACTTGGAGTTTGCTTTTATGCTCTTGTTATTGTCATTCAAATTGATATTGTTGAACTTACCAAACGAAACTGTGGCGAATAATCATCTCAGCTCTGCTGGGGGAGAAATTCTGCAGAAAATGCAGAAATGCTAATTAAAGTCTATGTTAAGTTTCCTTGTCTGAATCCTGGTCATTTGATTAGAAAGAAATAATATTCCTGCTTCTTTGACAGGAAATGGAAGCAGAAGTACAGAAGGCTGGCAGCTCAGTAGACTCACAGTGCTGCTGCTATTTGGCTTGTGATAAAGATTCAGCCTGTTCCTTTAGCTCCAAGTGTAGTCATGTGTATAATTGCTCTGGGACTGGAAATGCACCATGTGTGAATATAAAGGAAGGGCTATTTAATAGGAAACACTGTCCAAACAACATAGTTTCAGTTTGTCTTAATGTCCCATGTCACAGAGAAGCTGCACAGGATGGTGAGTAGCTCATGATAGCAGCAAGAAATGGTGACGGTTAAAGGAAGCTAACAGGGAAAAACAATAAAGTAGATTAAATGTGAAGGAAGTAAGCTAGTCGTTTAAGGAGGAAACAAACTAAAATATCTACCTTTCATATTGCAGAAATACATGACTGGAAGTAACTACATTTTGAAGATGGTTATTTTACAGGATGAAGTGAAAAATGGAACTATTAGTTGAAGTCAGTCTGAATGACATTACTATGAAGTCATGGCTGGAAATCTTTCCCCTTCATCCTTATTTTTCTTTGGCAATGTTGAACATAAGCCATTCTGGAAGAGTTTAAATTTGTGTTAGTTGGTTTTTCAGCTCATATGAAACATTCATTTAATGCTGTATTTCTAGTTAACTTGTGAATGTAGGTCCGACATGAACTCTCCCTCTAGCCCTGATCTGCTCTACACTGACTACCATCAGGAAAGAAGGTTTAGCTGTTAAATGTTTCATCATGTTGTCCTGCTAACTTTTTCCATTTGGTGCTTGTTGCTACTCTCACAGATATTTCTCCCTAAAAATTATAAGCTGTAGGTAAAACAAACAAAACTAAAACAGTAAAGATGTGCACTCTGAAACAAAGAACAAGAAAAAAAGGGACACACTTGAAGCTTCATACATAAATAGTCATGATAATTCAAAATCTAAATTACACTGATATCTAAAAAAAATTAAAAAAAATAGCTGAAATTAGTAATTAAAATACTTTATTGCTGAGAACAAAAATGCTAAATATCAACTACCCAAACATCTAATAAACATACACTTCAGTCACATCTAGTAGATAATTCCATAGTATTTCTTTCCCTCCAGCACCATCAGAATAATGAAAAAACATTTTATTTCAGCTGACATCTGAGGAAGAAGGAGAAAAGGTGAACTGACTCTAATGAGGCAGTGATTTGCCGGCAGACATCAAAGAGAGGACAGAAAAGCCACATGCTCACAAGGCAATTTTTTCATCCTGAAGAGAAGAATGAACCAAAATTCAAATGCCTACAATTAATTAATAAAAAAAAAACTGTATTTAAGTTATGAATAATCTCCAAACTAAAACCAAGAAATGTAAAGAAAACAATGGAAAAGTAACATTTATGGGACAATAGGCCACATGCAGTACATCAGGTTTACATTGGGCAGGGAAACATGTGGAGTGACTTAGCTAAATGTAAATATCTCATTGATCGTTTGACCGAGGCAAATGCTGTACCTGCTCATATTGATCTGCTCAAGGCCAAGGTCAGGTTCAGGCTAAACTGAGACACAAGCCTTTGCCACCCTGCCCTTGGCCTGAAGCCAAAAAACTGCCCTTTAGCCTTTGTCATGTAACCTCTGACCCCTGCAGATGTGACCTGAACAGTGCTCTGGCGACCTGTTCGTCTTCACTGCTCCCAGACAACCTGAGCCAAAGCAACATCTCCGGAGAGCAGAAGAAGAAAGTAGGGGGCTTATAATAAGGTAAAAGTTTTTACTTTAGTGCATCTTCACCTGCAGGAGGTGATCAGGGCTGGAGTTGAGAGACCAGTGGAGAGAGAGAGAGAGAGAGAGAGAGAGAGAGAGAATCACAACTCAGGAAGCTTTTCAGTAAAGCTACAACAAGTTAAGTGTTATTGATTTGGTAATTTGATTACATAAACAGATTTTGAACACATACTCAGAAGCAAAGACATGGTGATGAATCATATTAACAAATTATATTTACTTTCTCTTTTTTTATTTGCACTCTGCAGAAGATTCTTTAAAAATATTTTTTTTATAGTTTCTGTCAACAAGTTGTTTACAAACCTTCAATTGTAAAACTATCTATCATTAAAGTAAAATAATTTTTAACAGTATTTTAATTTCTTTTGAAATATCTGTAAACTTACAGTATGACAAAAAGCATATTTTGGTTTTAGAAAACAGGATAAGTTGCTGACATAACTTTATATAATTTATATATAATCACTTGATATAATCAAATTGATCATATTTAAAATGTCATGCTAAATCTGTCTTGTTTTAATTCTGTTGATATAATCATTTTTACATGTTTGCCAGTGGATGGCATTGCATGGGATGACTCGTTCATAAAAGGGGTTGATGTAAAGCTAAACACTACAATCCCAGCTGATGCACATAAAATGAACTATTTTTATTTATTCTTGGTTATTTGCTCCTCACTGTTCGAAATGAGTCGTGCTGTTGGGGAATCATACAACCTTGATCAAACAATAATTTAGCCGAAAACTCATTAAGTATCTTTATATATGTTTATACATATTTATATATCTACTGAGTTAGATGACAGATGCCACTCACCACGAAATGACTATAATACTGAATATATATCTGTTGATAATATGGACAGAATATGTGCATGCGTATATATATATATATATATATATATATATATATATATATATATATATATATATATATATATATATATATATATATATATATATAATATATATATATATATATATATATATATATATATATATATATATATATATATATATATATATATATGTATATATATATATTTCAAACTTTCAAAGTATTACAAATTCAAACATCAAATAATGGTCTCTTTGTTGAGACTGTAGTCTTTTACAATCTCCCATGAAATCCTACGAGGGACGGGTCGATCGATAACAAACACGACCCACCTCAGCCAATTTCAGGGAACACCTGAGCTTTTCTTGAACCACTTTGACAGTGGATGAAACTGTAATAGAAAAAAACTTGACAGCAGTGTTACAACACAGGTTTTGTCTCAGGTCTTGAAATTATACCCTAACAGGCTGCTCTTTGATTATGGCAAGGCTCGCTGCATGAGGTATATGGCAATATGACTGAAGCAATTAACTCAGCTGATCTTTTCGGTACCACCTGCCACACAGGGGGCTCAATCACATTCTTTTTCAGAAGAAAACAAGGAACAATTTCCTTTCTACTAATTGTGTTGTTATGAGGTCCTGGTGCGTTTGTGTTCTCTTATTGTAAGTTCACAGCCTCGTCGCATCTCCAGTTGCTCCACATTGTGTGCTTATTGCCTTTATCAATCTACTGGAGCCCAGAACAAAGACCTCCGTGTTCAAACAGCAATTACTCCCTCATCTCCTGAGGCATCAGCGCAGGCCTAATTGGATTTAAATGAACCCCCAAATTTCCCTTTGTTACAGAAAATAATATGCAAGGGTTTTTAATTAAGATCCGATACAAGTCCACATGGAGGGGTGTATTTGCTTTCATGTCCTGCTCTTCAAATAGGGGCTCTGGCTTGCATAGTGGACAGTTTGGTGCAGACACTGGCTCAGCGGGAGGGTGCTTTTACTGGTTGTGTGTATTGAGTATGTGTTTGTGGTTGTGTGTAATGAGAAGGGCTATCAAGAGAGGTGGATAAGTTAATTAAAGGATCTCTAATGTGATTGATCAACTTCTAACAGAACAGTGGAGACAAGTTGTTCTGTGTCTGACAAAAACTTTGGACTGGTGGAAGGTAAAATCACATTTCATGGTATCTTAGAAGATACTTTGATACAAACTAAAGAGCTTTATTCGGACTCACAGATGCTGATTTTTACATTTTAAAACCATCAAGGTTTAAAGCACTAGCTTTTAATGTCCAAACCAGTGTAGTACAAATGAGCTACTTTCACTTCAAATCTAACTACTGTCTCTTTCTTTTGGCACTTGAAAAAGATGTGACAAACTTAAAATAAGGAAGATACACAATGGATGAATTTATTCATAAGTATCTAAGCGGAAGTTACAACGAGAAATTGTCACATTCACTAAATGCTATGAGACAAGTGTTACTGTTTCCTCGTTATCTCATTCAGAAAAGAAAATCTGGAATATCTGTTGGATTGTAAATTAAATGATTCTGTCCCACAATTCATTGCAATGACAACAGTCAAAGGGAATTTATTCTATGCAGTGATTTTAAATAAGACTCATTTGAATAGATATAAGTATAGCAGTGTAAGTTAGCAGCTATCAATAACAATATAGTTCACTTTAATGGCTTTTAATTTTGTTCTTATATTAACCACAAGACCTTTTATCTTTATTGTCATTTTCATTTTTCATTTAAAGGGAAATACTTATAGCTAGGGTAGGTAATCTTGCTCAGAGACATTTTTTATTTTGTTAGCTTCTTCACGGCTGAGAAAATGCAGGCTTGGTTTATTTGCCTCCTTCCGCTAAACAGCCGAGAAAGAGAAAATCGTTGGTGGAAAAAGCTGCGAAATAGAAAAGCAATCGGAGAGCACAAACCTCCGCCACGGCCTTTAGAATATTCCTGGATTTATACGGTGATCCGGATCACCACCAAAATTAAATCAGTTCTTCTTTTTCAAATGTTTAACTCCTGAAATTTTCAATAAAATCTGTCCAAAATTTTTTGAATTATCTTGAACACAAACTGATGAACGCCGATAAAAGCAGCTTTAAATAATCATTAATTTATTTAATTTTATTTTACAGTTCCACTATATTTATTGGCTCTATGTGAGGAACACCATCACATGACCTTTTTATGGCTGTTCAAGTTGTGATTTAGTTTTTTTGGTAACTTGGAGAAACAGTCTTACCCTTACACTACATAACAGTGACAGTGTTTAAAGCAAGGCTGCATGAAAGAAATCCCCCCAGAGTTTAATTCAGGTCGACTAAATTGCATGAATCCACCATTACCCCTCCATATGTTGGCTTGTTTTGTGGTAGACAAGAACACTTAAGTTATTTTATTTTATTTTATTATATTTTGAACACTTTTAGTTTTATTCATGTTTGCTATGAGAAGAAGAACAATGCAGACATAGAATGAAATACATTGATATTATGTCTGAAATTATATGCATCTGTGATAGAAATGTAAAACAACAGAAATTGAACCTTGCAAATGGATTGCAGCCATAGACTGTATATAAAAAGATGGACGGAGCCTCAGTGACATCACCCATAGGTTCCTGAATTGAAGTTCGGTGGGCGGTTCCTACCATCGCCATCTTGGCAGGGGCATGTGTCTTGTCTCGCCCGGAAAGTACAAAAATGGGCAAAGAGGTAGTGCTGAGAGGTGGGCTATTAGCATCATGGTAGATGACTGACATTGATATACCCGGATATAACAGAAGCCAACCAGCTGAAGGAGGTAAGCGGACTAAAGCTAAGTCACATTGTTAACCAGCTAAAAACCACGGTTGTTCTGTGTTCTTCTTACTTGAAGCGGGAGATCGGGTACCTGTCAATCAAAAAGGACACGCCCCTAAATATGCAAAATTTCAAGATTAAATTACTTTTAAATTGGAGAGTTAGAAAAAAATTCACTCCCTCACAGTTGTCATGACTGACCTATTATATCGAAAATGGATTTTTGGACCAGGCTGTAAACATGTTTATTTCTGCAGTGAAGTTGGCCTTTTTAACATGGGAGTCTGTGGGCATTCACTCTGTTTTGCAGCCAGCCCCTAGCGGATGAAGGGGGAACTACAGTTTTATGCACTTCCACATAGGCTTCATTTTTAACCGCTGGAGGTTGCCACTTGGTTGCCGCTTGGTTCCCGCTTGGTTGCAGCACAGGGCTGAATAATATCAGTTTTGCAAACCAGCACATTATACAAAAACATTTTATTTCACAGTCCCTTCTAGCATTAAAATGAGCCGTTTTGGTCATTTGCAGGGCCTTGGTCGAGTTATAGACAGATTTTACCATCTTAAATGAAAGTTTACATCAAATAATGATGATTCTGAACTTCATTTGTCATGGAAATAAATAGATACTCGAGTTAAGCAGGTTCTTTATTTACCTTAAAATCTGTCTTTCAATAGTTCATGACCCTCTGACCTTTTCTATGGTTCCCATAGGCCTATTATTCCTTCATCACTACATATCACCTCAAGACATTCTCGTATTAAAAATGTATGTTTCCTACAAACAAAAGGGCTCCTAAATGAAGCAATCCACTGAAAAAGTTTGACAACAGTGAATAATTTGAACAATTTCAAACTATTTTGGGCAACAAATTCAAGGCTTTATTTGATTAATCAGTCTTAGGCTAATTAGAAATCATTGTTTTGGTCCTAAACTGAAATTAGTAGCTGAAAACATGAGACTTTCACCCGAAATTAATGTTAAGCGGTGCATTTCATGGTGGCAACTGCAGCTTATTCTTTTGGAGTTATACCTAGAGAAAGTCACAGCCCCACCACCTTATGTACCTGAGGCATAATTTGAAGTTGTGACATGTGTTTAACAGATGCTGCAGCACAAAAGGAAGCCTTAACCTCTGGGATGGAGCAAAAAGAGCTGATTCTTAACAGGGCTGTCTGCTTCTACACTTGTGGTTTACAACAATAGTGACAATTTGCTACTTTAAAACTGATTAAAATAATATGAGTTTGATTAGACTTCAGCCAAGGAATGTTCTCTTTATGGATCATCACCATTGTCAGAGGGACTATGACTGATTGATTTATTGATCTGCTCCTTGTGTCGTCTTATGATATGCAGCTCTTACAGCAGTTAAAACAGGAAGTCAGTCTCAGTCATAAACCATTGAATTTTTCACTTCATTACTTTGTTGAGTCAGCTTTGGCCAATCATGATGAGAACAAACATGAGAATGTGAAATTTCTTTTGTGGCTATTACTGTGCAATCTTCACTTTCATAGCAGAATTAGGACTAGACTGTTGCTATGAAGCCACACTGAGTTCACACTATCCATCGCAGCAGAGAAACTAAAGGAGTGGATTAAATTCTCCTGTGCCTCAGTGAATGAGCAGAAGAAATAATAGTAGATTATTGAAGAACAGGGAAATCATCTTTTCATTTGCTGATAGCAAAACCTTCTCTCTCACTCTGTGACTCTGCACACAGTTTAGGTCATTTCCATTACCACAACTGAGACATTGGAAGGTAATGATAGCATACTGAATGGAATACATACTCACATTCCTCGTTTCTAAATGTATAATTCTCTCTTCTTTTTTTTTATCAAGAAAAAGGTGGAAAAGTTTAGTTAAGCATGGAAATATTTGCCAGGTGTCACATGGCAAGCAGCATCAAACTCATATTGTTTTTGCTACATGTTGGACTTTCTCCATTGTGTGTTCAATCAAATTCATATTCATAGTTCAAACCTGTGTTAACATGCAAACCCAATTACAATATGATCACAGTCTGTGAATGTGTTTCTTCAGAAGTGCAGTGTTTGCAGGGTAACTCTTAGAGTTTTAGGTTTGCATTGATGGAGCAGAAAAAGAGAGTGTGGACTTCCAGCTGAAACTGTGTATTGAAAGGCTGATCGAGTGAGAACGAGACTTTCTCATTCTCTCATTTCTCTCTCTTTTGATGTCTGAAGAATTCAGCTCTTATTCGGTAAGGTAAAGCCGAACAGTTCCATGTGGTTTGTGAGTGAATTAATCATGATGATTAATTGGCTTTCAAGTTAAATATCCAGTGAGCGATGTCAGGCTGCCAGACATCATGGTTAAATTGACAGGCCTTTAGGAAGAAGCAGATTGATTTACGCAGCAGCTAATGAATGCCCCTCCATCGAGGAGGGGAGGAAAGATAAACAAGTCTTTTCTTTTCCTTCCTCCCATCTGTTTAGTTCAAATACACTTTGGTCTCTGAGTTGAACTCTAACCTGGCTGCGAGTCTATCGATGAAGCATACTTGTATTGGTTTTGCCTCATCACAAGACAATGGGAGAAGGTGAAGAAAATGTATTCCTTTGTCAGTGGCAGTTGCATCACACCGGTAAAAATGACATTTTTGCTGTCAATACATGTTTCCAAATACATTTCCAATTTAACAGTGCAGCCCCAAAGCAGTTGTTCATTATAATCACATGGTGAATTAATGGTAGTAGCTCATCTCATACGCATTCACAGTTCTTCCTTCATTTGCCAGTTCATTCTCAGTCCACAATGCCAAGTACTGCAGTTTGTCAATTCATGGTGATTTTCTGATATATGAAAAAAGCGTGTTTGGCGCTAACAAATGTTCTGAAATCATTCCTCTTTTATTTATGACCAAATACTAAGGTTGTCATGCAGCCCATGTGGAAGCTGACCTCATTATTCATTCCCAATAAAAACAAAAACTGATGCAATAAATAATGCATAAACATGCGAATGAACATATATATCCGGTATTTAAATGTTTTTTTGTTTTTTTTTTAATGTTAGATGACGTAAAAATATGAGTATGAAAAGAACAAAGTATGTTTTAAATAACTGTGGTTAGATAAGAAGAAACGATGATTGTTTGGGGAGATTTTCTTTGACAAATTCTCATGTATTCAAACATACAATATATGAATTAATACAATTGATCTTAATTTTAAAATAACAATAAAAAAGAAAGCATGTTATTGGGTAGGACATTTTATTTTTCTGTACAAAATTGTAACAGTGAATTTCTAAATAAAAGAAAAAACACTTTGCAAGACTTTTTGTAAGCATTTGGAGTCTTGCTTTTAAAAACATTTATCTATCACAGCAAACTGACAAACCTTAAAACACACTGGTCTGTTTTCTGTTTTCATATAAATCACTCATTTTTACTGCAGTTCAATCATACATTTAAAAAAGGTCACTTCAAATATATATTTAGTAGTAATGGGAAATATCATTCAGAAAATGATCAAGTAACAAAAGAAATTCCGTATGATTTTTTTCAAAACAGTACTGAAAACACGGACAAAACAAACTTTTTAAATTTTCAGTTAAAATAGAAAAGAAATAAAAAAACAACAAATGAAAAAAATTATCTCTTATCATTAAAATAAACCTTTCCACCAAGAAAGGCAAGAAAAGATTTGGCAGAACTTTAATCATTTATTTTTTTGTCACTATTCAGGGTTGGGCAGCTGCCTAAGCAGGGAAGGCCGAACTTTCCTCTCCTACATTCTCCCAGTGGGAGTATAAAACCTCACCAGGGAGGCATCTAGGAGGCACCCTGCTTAGATGCCCAAGTCACCTCATCTGGCTTCCCTTGATGTGGAGGAGCAATGACTCCATGAGCCCCTCCTGGATGGGTGAGCGCCTCAGCCAGTCTCTGAGGTAAAGTCCAGCTACCCTGCAGAGGAATGCCTTCTCCAAGTCCACAAAGCAAACATAGACTGATTTGGTGAACTCCCATACTCCTCCAAGACCCTGAGGAGGATGTAGAACTGGTTTACTGTTCCACAAATGAGACAAAAACCCTGCTGCTAATAATAAACAAACAACAGTTCTAAAGAACTGTAATCAAGGTAACATGTTCAGTCAATCGTGATATTGAGGAAATGTCACCCAGCCCTAGGCTGATGAATGATATTACTATGGTTGAAGCACACCCACTGGTCCCCCTTCTTGAAGAGGAGGACCAGCACCCAAGTCTGCTAGTCCACAGGATTGTCCTCGATGTCCATGCAAGGAGTGTCAGCAAGACAGCTCCACAGCATCCATAGCCTTAAGGAATTCCAGGCGGATCTTATCCACCCCCAGAGTCTTGCCACTGAGAAGCTTATTAACCCCCTCATTGACCTCAGCCCCAGAGAAATGAGAGCCCAAACGGATGTCTCAGTACATCCCTCTGGGAGGAAATGGGACAAGTTGAAGGTGTTGTGTGGGAAAACTTTGTCATCCCAGCTTGTAATTTTGAACAATTACTTGCCACTAATATGTTGCTAAGTGTTGAAACCTTGTGGTTATTTCATATATTTCTGTGAGATCAAGTTGTTCAGAGAAGTGGGAAAAAACATGTTAAAGTTGAAATCCAATGAGCAAAAAGTTACAAATTCAATGAGAAGATGCAGAAATCCAGAAACACGTCATTGCAAACTGACCAATCACAATGGAGTACTTCCATTTAACCATGCTGTGTAGCACAGGTAAACCTTGGGTCTGAAAGAGGTGACCATCAAGCCTAAACGGACCTATGCAGAGCCTGTGGCGGTGATGCTGTAACCAACTTATTGTGCAAGTATCAGTTCAGCTTTAGGAGTGAGATTGTGTTGCACAGACATGTGAGAGACAGAGACAATCTTTCTGCAACCTGGCAGAGTGAAGAAACTGAGCTGCCCAATTTTCACCAAGTCAAGTCAGTTTCCACATCTGATGTTTTACCGCTTAAAGTTTAAACAAACTAAATGTGTGTTGAACAGAACATCTGGGTAGGGTTAGGGTTTAATGCTTCTATAAATCACATGCCAATAGTGACTCGCTTGCATGTGATTTGTTAGGTTAAATCTCCCCAGCTAGCTGAAAAAAAAAAAAAACAAACATAAACAAAACAAACAAAAAAGAATACACAAGGTTTTTGATCAAGTTGAAAATGAATGGATCCATCCTTTATTCCAGCTGGACCAGATGATAATTAAATGAAAAATACTGTATTTATCTCAGAGGGAAATTTCACAATGCTTGAAATATGTTTTTATTCTCTACAAAAATCATTGCACAATAAAAGGTGTTTCACAATAAAATGGCATTATCAGTATAAAATTAAAAGGTGTGTTATTAGGTTAGAGATGTGAAGCTTTACTTAAGTCGTCGAAAATTAAACAGAAAACTCAGTGAAACTGTTAGATCGGGGTGGGGTGTTTGTAATTATTGTAATAAATGTAATTGTCATTGCATATATTTTTAGATTATAAAACTGATTCTCATGATGTTTTGCATCTTCTCAGAAGGTCACCACAGATTTGCTTGGCTACTGAATGGAAACCCTGCGCAGCTGGATATTAATTTGAGCAGAAATATATTATCCACTGTCCAAATGTTCATTAATTTTCTGTTTGGTTGGTTTTTATTTTAGGATTGTTTATTCTGCAGCACAAAGTCATAATATCAGTTTTACATCTTTAAATTGCACTCAAAGGTCATGGCTGGTGAATAGCAGAAGCTGGAGCACTAGCTGTGTTTTGATGTTCAGTGCTACCTATTCCCTCTCTGTAGCCCCCCTTGAGCCCTTCTGATCTACGCAGCAGCTCATTAAAACACCCTCTCCACCTCCACATTTGCATCAGAGTCATGGTCAGACTGCTTTGTGTTATAAGGGTGGAAAACAATATCAATAACAACAACAAAAACAATAGTAGCCTTTGGTCCAGGGAGGAGAGGAGGAGAAAGGTCTTTGATAATGTACATCAAAGACAGGCGCTGAAGTGGGCTGTGTTTTTGTTGCATGCATGCCAAGGTCGTCTCTGATCCTGCTCGTGTGCTGAGAGCAACTGGGGGCCAGTTTGATGGCATAAGGTGAGCTGCTGGGTCTGCAGGACCTGAGCTCCAGAGTAGGAAGTCAAACATTATAACCAACAAAGCTCTCTCATAGGTTCATGTTGCATCCCTCATTTGACACTGATTTCCCCTGGCTGCTTGTGAGTACATGTGAGGGTTTAGTGTGTGTGTGTGTGTGTGTGTGTGTGTGTGTGTGTGTGTGTGTGTGTGCGCGCGCGCATGTGTGTGTGTGTGTGTGTGTGTGTGTGTATTTGAAAGTCTTGGCATCTAGATTTGTCTACAGTTAGTCTGGGTCTCCTACCACCAAAGAAGCTTTTTACTTGTGGGCTCAGTGCAGAGGAAAGAACTGCTTAAATCAGCTCTTACTATCTGTGTAAAAAAAAAAAACCTCATCAAGGATGTGAATGGACAGAAGCTCAGGATAAGTCATGGTCTAGATTGCCACTGAAGCTTGATTCATGACAGTTTAGGTACAGTACCAGACACCCAGAAGAAAATTAAGAGAAATGTGATTTGAGTTGAAACCTTTCATATTTCTAATTTCATCAGCGCCCAACCTTATTGAAGGTTGGTGCAGCATCACTTTGTGTTCATAACAAAAATCATAATGTGTTTGTAAACTCTTCCTGATAATAGGAGACATTAAACTGCCATTAAACTGTTGTACTTATCAATGCAATCATAATTAGTTAATTACAACATACACTTTAATACCTGCCATACCCCTAATCCTGAGCAACTAAAATGCCGAACCTTTCTTCTGCTTGTATCAGTCACTCGATATTTCACTACATGATCCATCCATATTTTCCGCCAAACCCACCTGAGGAATCATCTTAACTACAGAGAGCCTTTATAACCACATGGACCTTGGTGGGAGCTTCAGAGAGAGGTCTCTCCATTCATGAAAGGCACAGGGCCAGCCAGACTCCGCCAGGCCAGGCCTTCAGGGACAACGGCTGTTTGACTTGGCTCGCGAACGGGCCTGGGTACAGGGCTACAGTTGTCTGTAGCCACAAGCTGCAGAGCTGGAGGTATTTCCTGACTGAATTTCTCTGTCATACTGTTTGCAGTTTTATTCAGCAAGAAAACTTCAGAGACAGAACATGGATAAAAACTAGATGCATGTGTAAAAAAAAAACACAAAAACAACCACAAATTCAATTAACCTGCATTATCTTATTTCTATTCCCGCTCACTAGCCTTGCTAAAACCTAAAATGGAATCAGAAACCAAAACCCATATTTCCTTTAACCCTTTTTCACTTTTCTTTTCTCTCTCTTTTTTTTTTTTTTAAAGCAGTTTAAGTACCACATTTTTCATATAGGTCGTGACTTTATCTGAATGCTCTAAGCCCAGGAGTCTCATCTTTTCTCAATTTCCTCTGTTTTTCCTCTGTGATGGCCCAGATGTTGCTCTTCTCCCCATGTTTAGTTTAGCATAAACATTAATCATAGACTTCCATGCCATCATTCCAGAAACACCTCTCACCATTATGTTAATGCAAACAGACACTTAGAAAGAGGCTGATTTCAGCCTCTCTGAGCACCTGCAAACACCTGGGTACACACACAAAAACATGCTCGGAAATAGAGAAATAAGTGATGTCTTAGTGCCACTTCCCTGCTGTATTCTCGCTGTGCTTCCTCGTCTCTTTGGCCTCACTCAAATTATCCGATGGGACTAATGAATATAATTTTCGCACATTAACTACCCCTCATTCATGCATAATGAGCAAACCCACAACAGCGTTTAACCAGCACGTCTGTCCATTGGGTGTCATCGTTTAAGCCTCAGCAGGGGTTTGTGCCTGACACTTGTTCCGGTGCGGTAAACACGACTTCTTGTCTTTGCTTTCTTGCTTACCTCTGCTAGGAATGATCCCAACACATCATTAGAGAAATGTCCCAGCAAACTTTCCACCCATTATGATTCAAATTTAAGCACGGTTGAAAACATCACATAACAGCGCATTAAGTCACACAGCCAAAGCTAAAAAGACTTCTTTAAACTACAGTCTGGATCGCCATGTTTGTCTCGTGTTTTTCAGTCTCTTTGAATGAGGAGTTTAAAGATGAGTGTACTTTGATCATTTCCCCTTCCATATCCTCCACTTTTTATTCTCTCTGCACCCTACCCCGCCGCACTTTGTCTTTCCCAGTCTTTCTCTGTTTCCGAGGCTGCTTCTGCTTCTGATTTAAACACACAGCAGGGGTTTGTGGGTAGGGACTCATGCTGTGAAGGATCTCTCTGGCTCGGGCAGAGCTGAAGGTCAAACACACTCATGATCAGAACCACAGGATGACACTGAAGAGGTGGAATATAAAGAGTGCTCAGATGAACTTGGGTTCTGTTCTCTCAGTAATGTTTTCAGTGTCGACAGACAGTTCATTAAATAAATACCACGTTGAATGGCTCACAGCAGAGAAAGGCAACAATTTACCCATTTTTATAGCTTTTGCATTATAGCGACACTCACAGACATACCCAATGAATCAGTGAAATGAGATTTAAAGTGTATTATATTCCCTGATAACAGAACAAATTCCATGGATACAAAGGTTTTTCTATAGTCTCCTCAGAAAATATCAATAAACGTGATAATTATGCTGATAAAAGTGGCAACCCTGTCATCCTTGAAAAAATGTGTTTTTGCGTTGTCTGCCTTGTTGTTGCTTCTCTCTCATTTTAATTAGAGGGACCCTTGACTGATAAAGCAAACCAAACAAAAACAAGAGGCAAGAATGAGAGAAAATCATCTGTTTCTTCCAATGGAAAACTCCTGGAACCCAGATGAAGGCTTTTCCTTTTCTCTTTTGCAATTTTTTGTTGGAAGCATTAACATATTTCAAAAGTCTACCAAAGAAAATAGCCCGGGGATAGAAATGGTCGATCTGCATATTGAAGACTCAACAGAGGGCGAGAGGAGGGAAACAGAAAGACACGGAGAGAGTCCCTGTAAATGATTTAAGGTTGATCTTAGAGAAACAATAATGTCAATTAGCTGACGGTGTCATGCTCATTATGCTGGATTAATTGCAGCATTTGCTGCAACTAAAACAGATTATATTCTTAGTTGTCAAGCAGCTCCGTGGAGGGGGAACAGCGAGAAAAAATGTGCATCATAAGAAGGCCTCTTCACCCAGCTTCCTTCATGAATAACAAATAGAGGACCCAGTACTGTGACCAGGCAGCGCAACACATGAAAAACATTACTGCCTTCCCTGACTCGTCTGGTTTTCCCCACATTATGATGGTAGGCTTCAAACATGCGAAACACTGCAGTTCTTTAGTTCAGCTTCTCTCGATGTTTTGCTGCTTTACTAAACACAAGCAGTTACTGTAACTGGCTTTAAAAGCTAGCTTATTGATAGAGTTATAAATCAAATGTAGGAAAGTAGTTTCCATAATTTAAGAGTTATTGTTGCAAAATTTAATTTTAAAAAACCTACATGAACTTTCTTTCTAGAATCATCTATTAATTAATTTAGTTAATATGATTCTGATTATGCCATGATCAATATTATATTATATTATATTATATTATATTATATTATATTATATATATTGTTCTCCAATTTTACATTAAAAAATCTCATCTGTAATGCCGTCTGCCAAAAAGCAAACCCATTTTCTTCAACTATAAATCTCTCTTTGACAGATGATTTACATTTGTTGAACTGTTTTGCACCAAACTGTAAATACAAATCCTTTTATACGTTCCTTGTACCACATACTTACTTTATGTAGAGAACAGTAGAAGTCTGAACTGTTTCCTCAACTTAAACCAAATCAACACACAATTATCTACATCTAATTATTTAGATAAATATCACAGCCTTCTGCAGATAGATAAAATGACTTTGGGTCAATTTTTGGAGCCTTATAGGTAATAATGAAAGAGGAAAAAGTGGTGGAAAAGAGAGAAAGATGGGTAAGACAAGGAGACAAGAGCCAGATGGGATCCTTTTACATGTTGTTTGGTATGAAGCATATATGTTCTACTGTAAACCTTAACTGAGTTCATTGTGTACATGTGTCTTTGGAGCTCAGGCAGATTTTACAGAACTGTTTTACGTTTATCAGTATGTAGAACAGTTTTGTAGTTTTTGTGTGTATGTGTATGCTTTTGTGGTATGCCTGAATGCAATGGCTTCCTTTTCAGCAGAACAGGATGGTTAGGAGGGGAAAGTTTGGGTTTAAAATGAAGGTTGGAAGTTTGGGAGTTGAGTGTGCAGTTACAGATTTATGTGCAGAGGTTAAGGCATAACAGAAATTAGATAGAAATTAGATGGTGGACCATTGCAAGTTACAGTTTGACTGGCCTGGTTCATAACAGCTTCATAAACATCTGACTTGGATCATTGTGAGGACGCTTTCTTATTGACTGTTTTACATGTAAAAACATTTCACGTTATCAGAGAAAACAGTAAAGGCTTTTACCATATTTTTAGACACCATTGTTCTCATAAAGGGAATCTTTAAAAAAAAACAAACCTGTTTACAATTTGAAAATTGAGGCTAAAGACATAAGTTCCACCATGATGACTCCTGGTCAAATTATAGTGTGTCCTTCAATGCCATGCATGAGTTTAAAGCAGCTCATAGACAGTTAAATAGACTGTCTTAAATTATTTAATTAACATTTATTATAATATCTGCATCCTGAGACTTCATCTTGACACTAATTCATCTAAGTATCTTCCCATTTCTTCTCTGCCCTCTATACAACTTATGGAGGGATGTTACCAAACGTTAACAGCTGACTTAAGAAATGCTAAACATGTAAGTTTTACAACTCCATTAGCAAGATGTGAGAGATCTGCTTACAAATTATTGTGGATGTTTCTCTATCTGCATATAAATGACTCAGACTAAAGTCTATTTGAAACATGATTACTAACCATAATGACGGCAAAAGGGATGTAAATGCTGAGTTAATGGTCTCATTTGGGGAAGGGGGGTTTGAGTCTATTTATCTTTTACCTTTTGGGTAAGATCCAAGATAAATCCGCTGAAAAAACATAAATTAGAAGTTGACTGGGCCGCACCTGGCCGTCTCCTCAACACACAGAACTGCGTGTGTCTCGGTCAATGCCTTTCACTCTCTGAAGGGCCGTAAAAAGTAAAGCAAAGCCGTAGAAAATTCCCCACGACACGTTTATTTAATGGTCCATCCATAAACTGACTGAGCGTGGAAACGTCTCAGTAGTTTGTGTTTGTAAGGATGGAAAAATCAAACTGCTGGAAGTTTCTTGTTTGTGGCTCTCTGTTGCGAGTGTTACACCACCGTGGCCTCCCAGTTTCCTTGTGAAAAGGGGAACCAATTAAGATGCAAGAGGCGTTCAAACCCCCCCCCCCCCGTGTACCCCAAACCGAGCTGAGATAGCTTTTATTCATCTTCTCTGACTTTCTGTCCATAAATAGCATAGAAACACCAATCAACCAAATTTGCGCCCTTGCAAAGTTGGTTAGACATGTGCATTACCAATAATAATAATAATAATAATAATAATAATAATAATAATAATAATAATAATAATAATGTGTTGGATGGAGAGGTTTTATTGTTATTTTGTGCCCTTGTTTTAGTTTCTTGATTTTATTTTACAGCAAATTGTTGCTTTTTTTTTCCACCCTCAGCGAACTATGCGCCAACTGTGAAACGCACTAACTCCTCTCCGTGTGTGCATCCAATCAGCAGGGGCTCAGCAGAGCCTTTCTCTTGTAATTGGACGGAGATGGGAGAGGAAAACGCAGCCTTGGCACGACGTAAACTCGAGCTCGTCTCCTTTTGCGCTGTAGAAGACGCGCAGGGTCGAGCAGCTGTAGGCGACGGAACAAGTGAGTGCACCGCAGACTTTTCATTTTGTGTCATTTAATTTCCTTGAAGACGCTGATATCGGAGAAGAAAGTAGCAGTATTAGTTACCTGACAAACAGCTTGTCAGTTTTAACACGGATTAAAGGAGGTGCTGTTTTCTTTTCTCCTCCATCTCCTAAGTGGATTACGCACGGAGCTGCCGGGACAGAAAAAAAGTTCTGAAACTATCATTTTGTAGCGTTGGAATGCGCAAAGAAGGGTTCCTTACTTCACAGGTTGTAACAAGATACTCTTAATCTGCAATTATTCTACGCCTCTATGGGAGAAATTTGGCACTTTTTTAACTGTTTAAAATTGAGAGAACCCTGAAATTGGCTTAATCTTTTAATGGATTAGGACAAAGCTGGGATTCAGTTAAACACACAGAGAGACTCTTCTCAAAATATATGCTTTGGGGGATGGCAGCAGCCACCTCAAGCCCATACCTTGCCAGCAGCAGGATTTTATCCAGCCCGGTCGTTCATTCTGATCGGAGAGGTGGTGGCATGCAGCCGGGCAGCACCGCCGTTACCACGGTGTCTGGTGGATACAGAGGGGACACTTCGGTTAAGATGGTGCAGAGTGACTTCATGCATGGAGCCATGGTTGCAAGCAACGGGGGACACATGCTAAGCCATGCCCACCAGTGGGTGACATCGTTGCCTCACGCTGCAGCAGCCGCGGCTGCTGCTGCTGCTGCTGCTGCAGCAGAGGCCGTCTCTCCGTGGCCCCCAAGTTCCCACCCGCAGGAGGTGAAGAGAAACAGCGGCAGGGATGACCTTCACTCGGGCTCAACTCTACACCACAGGTCTCCACATCTGGGACCCCATCAAACGCACCCAGGAAGTTGGGGAGGCACCTCTTCGGCGCACATCAGCATCACTGAGGGACAGCAGCAACAACAGCAGCAGCAGTCACTCATATATTCCCACACCGGAGGATTTACAGTCAACGGCATGCTGAGCTCACACACAGGGCAAAGCCTCATGCACTCCGGGCTGGTGCGCGGGGAGTCCCCTGAGCTGGATCACGGCAGTCACCATCATCATCACCACCACCATAATCACCAGACGCACCACCACCAGCATCACGGGGTGGGCCACGAGTCGCATTCAGACGAGGATACCCCGACATCTGATGACTTGGAGCATTTCGCCAAACAGTTCAAACAGCGTCGCATCAAGCTCGGCTTCACCCAGGCAGACGTGGGCTTGGCTTTAGGCACCCTGTACGGCAACGTGTTCTCACAGACCACCATCTGCAGGTTCGAAGCTCTCCAGCTAAGCTTTAAGAACATGTGCAAGCTGAAACCTCTGCTCAACAAATGGCTAGAAGAGGCCGATTCCACCACCGGGAGTCCGACCAGCATCGATAAGATCGCGACCCAGGGCAGGAAGAGGAAAAAGCGCACATCCATAGAGGTGAGCGTAAAAGGCGCCTTGGAGAGTCACTTCCTCAAGTGTCCCAAACCCTCCGCACAGGAGATCAACTCTCTGGCTGATACTTTGCAGCTGGAAAAGGAGGTAGTGAGGGTCTGGTTCTGCAATCGCAGGCAGAAAGAGAAGCGCATGACACCGCCTGGACTGCCGCGCACCCCCGAGGACGCATATTCACAGGTTGGCAGTATGGGACCTGACACACCGTCTCCCTCCATAGAGTGCAAGAGGATGTACAGCGACACGTGAAAAAACTGCTCGGGAAATATGAACAGTATAAAGGTGTTTTTATTCTCTTTCCTTTCAAAAGAGAAATCCAGATTATCTGGATGTTTCTCTTCTTTTCAAAACTACCATTCATTCCTAATATGTTGTTTCGTGTGTGTTCATATAAGAAGTGGATAAATGTCTACCTTTATGCATCTCTGGGCATTAATCAGCACTTTGACGGCTTCTTAAACACAAAATCGATTTAAAGTCAACTTCAGTCTGCACAAAAAATAACGTATTTTGAAGAAACTGCGTGTTTACCAGGAGATGAAAAAACTTTGGAGACAAGTTAAGCATTTTTCAGATGTCAAAGATTCTAGTTGTTCAAACACAACAAGTTTTTTTCTTTATCTCTGTACTGTAGAAATAACAGTCCCCTTGTAATGCTGCAGAATTTACCACCCCTCATGTTAGACTGGGCTGTGAAGCTGCAATGGAAGACAATGAATCCGTGGCTTTATTCAACATTAAGGCTTTTTCTTTTTAACAAGCAGCAATATTTTATATTCCTTCAGATCTGTTTCTCATGCTTTGTGTTGTGTGGCAGTGGGCTGTGACTCAGTTAATGGTCAGCACGTGATTTACAAATATTACTTTCCTGTACTTTCTTTTTTTTTTAAAAAAAAAAAAAAAAAAAGAAAAGAAAAAAAAGCAAAAAGCAAACATTCCCCAAAGTTGGTGTACAAGTCTGCTGTGTATTCTTATGTGTGGATTTGGACTATTTATTTTTTCCACTGTGTTTATTTTCTTGAAGACTAATTATTTAATAAATTTGACATAAAAAAAATGTGTTATTAGGTTATAATTTTGTTCTACACACATGCATAAACATAAGTGCACACACTCAAAGTTTAATCTTCAAAACTATCATTTCATTTCACACTTTCTTCTGTAAAATATCAAACTTTTTTGTTTGCTTTAATGTATTTTATACAACAAAACAAAGTTCTATTTATTAAAAGCATAAAATGGAGTGTCTTTGAGAATCAGAGACAACTTTGTGCTGGTCCAGAGGACATGTCTTTTCAAACTGTTCAGGGTTTTCTTGTTTAAAACACCCTCATATCAAGTTGGTTAACCAGTACAGAACAACGATACGACTGGTTTTGTCACCATTTTTCTTGTACATTAGCAGTGCACTGATAATAATCACAAAATGCACCTTAAATCAACTTGATTATGACAATAATTCTCATTAAATATAATTAATAATATTCTGTCGGTATCTGTCTTTTCTCCTAAATCTTCCCTGAACCCATCAGGAGGAGCTGAACTTGTCATACAAGGCTGTTCCTGGGTTTTATGTACACATATATGTGTAATAAACTGCATGTCAGTCCAGTGACTGTGGCAGGGCGATGGATTGCAGCTCTGTGGAATGCAGCCAGCGGAGGTCGGCTATCCCAGATGGCAGTTCACCTCAGCAGTGGTTGCCAAGGTGACAGAGCGATGGAGTGACATGAGGCAGCAGCGAATCTTTTGCCATAGATGGTGGGTTTGGCAGATAGGCAACGAGAAGCTCAGGACGAAGCTCTAAAAGATAAAAACCATTCTGTTCTTATTGTCTTTGCCTTTGCTGCAAACAAGCACGAGGCACAACAATATGCATGTGGTCAGCAGCGTGCACACATGAGCTGATGTTAGAAATCTTATGTCACACAGTTATTCAAGCTGAAATGGAAAGTCTTGGAAAAAGCCACAGAGACGATACAGTGATGAAATTGTGAGGGAGGTCAAAGGTTTGCTGCTACAGTAAGTAAGTAAGTAAGGCTAGAATGAAAAAAAAAAAACAGAAGTTGATATGTTAAATTTATTAATTCAGAATTGACAATGTTGACTTCTTGTGTTATGGAATGCAAAATAAACACACAGCACATACAAAATGTCACGTAACTCACTGCCACCAGTAAAACACACATGCAGGCAGTGAGAAGTGTGAGGTGTGTGTGCTTGTGCATTTGCTTTTGCTGAGTAGTGAAGACAAGACAAAAGTCAAGACAAAAAAATTCAGCAGTATAGCACTTTATGAAACACGTTACATAAAACTCAACAACAATGCTAAAAACAACATTTAGTAAATACAACAAAATGAAAAAGAACATTTTCCTCTAAACTACGTCATTTTTAATCTTTTGTTTCCTTTCTTTAAAATAAAAAAACAGCTGCCTGTTTGGCTTTTAGCTTCTGTTTAATGTGTGTTTATTGTTTCAAATTTATATTTTCTAAAACGTTGCAATGTTTTTGGATTTCCTGTTGGATTATATTGGATGTTGTGTTTTTTATGTTTCATATTTTCCATTTCACTGCAGTGATTTCTGAAATGTTTCTCTCAAGCATCTTTATGTTCTGCAGGGCCGTGTTTTCTGTTGTTTTGTTGTGTTTTGTGACATAATTTCATGTATTATTTTTTCAACCATGGAGCTTTTTTTTTTTTTTTTTTTTTTAAAGAATTTTGTTTGGCTACCAAACTTTGTTAAAGTCGCAATTGGTGTTTTATCTTTTCAGTACAATTTAAACTGTGGTACGTCTGTTGTGTTTTACTTTCTTTTCTTGAAAGTCTCTTTTATTAAAAATAAATCTGAGTGAATTAAAAACTACATTCCTGTGTTCTAAGTTGACATTTTGTAACTTCTGATTAATTATTTCTCATGAAGTTGTGCAAACCAGTTAAAGATTAGGCTAAATTCTCTTAGCTGCCACTGTACAATCACAACAACCAATCATCATCATCTCTGGCAGACTCTCGACATGATGTATTCCCATCAAGCAACAAGATGAAAATGGAGGTGCAATATAAGCTATCAGGATTGCTCTGTTATCCCCTCAAAGCTTAGTGATGTAAAGATGGGAGATAAGGTTGGAATTGAGGGATAAAATGACATTTAAAGGGTTTTGTTGTCATGCGGTGCTCACTGTCTACACTGCATATCAATGGTGGGATCTGGAGAAACGTGTGAATGATGTTACGGAGGGCCCCAACTCCTCCATCAACAGAAATGCCTCAGCTCAAATAAAAGTACAACTTTCATGTCAGGGAATGAGGTGGGCTTGCACAGTTTTGTTCATTTTGAATTTACCATCATTCATCATTAGATTATTGTTTCCTGCATCTCTGAGCTAAGGGATGATTACAGTTTCACACTGAGGATGTTATTACCTCCTTCCAGTTGCAACTACTAATATAATTGCTCATAATTGCTCTTAAAGCCTTGTTCAGAGGTACTTTACATAAAGCAATTACTACACAATTAATCCCTCCCTTAATGCTTGTTGTTTGTGTTTCACAGTATGGGCACAGCCACACACACAACACAAACACACACACACACACACCTGCCTGCGTCCATCCAACTAATGATTTAACAACAAGCAAAGTTCTAATCTACAACTGTTTCATTGAAGTTTGCACGTTATCATTCCCCAGTGCTTGGTGTTAATTATTTTCACAAAGCAGAGACTGGTTAACCACTCCATCTAACACTGATTAACACATGGCTTCTTCAGTGTGATCAGAAACTCAGAAGGTAAGATACTCCTACCTGGGTTCAGAAGTAGTGAGGTGGAAGACTAAGGCCCTAAAATGAGCATGTTAAATGTTGTGTTTGCTTATAAGTGCGTTAAAATAACTTAAACTAAATGTTACACAACTGATTAAATACAACTCAATTGCTATCATGTCTTGTGTGGATTCTCTCTTCCACTCTGAATATTTTCATTTATAGGGCAACATTTTTACTTTGCTCAGGTTTGTTTCTCTTTGTGATTGATGGAGTAGCTTCCAAAGTCTCTCAATCAGGAGGAAATTAAAGCAAACATCTGTGGAATAACGGACAGGGAAATGAATTCTCTTCCCGGTAAGCTTGTTGTGTGGCTGCCACTGAACGTGACAAGCATGCATGTGCCAGACCGCTGGAGTGGAACTCGTTTGATGGGCATGTTCAGTACATGGGCACGATGCCAATTTAGACAAGCGTGCCCATGAAAAGAGTATCAGCCAGCATGTTAAGAGTGTGAATGTAGTTTTGTGTGTATGAACATACCAGATGTGCTGTGTTAGACAAAAATTTGTACATCTGAATTAGTTATCTTTCTAAACGTGTTTCCCATCTGTCAGCATTTAATCAATTATGCTTCAAATATTTCCATAGAAAGTCGAAGAAACTGCCTATATGGAAATTAAGAAGGTATGTTTTTATTTATCGGTTTGTCAAAATCACTCAAAGACTATAAATCTGAATGTATGTAAACTTATTTATAAATAACCATAGTCGTAATAAATGCTTTATCAAAAGCCACTTGGAGGACAATGCTGCCATCTTCTGGACAAAAATGATACTGCCGTTTTTTTAAACAAAAAAGGAAAAAGTAAAGAATAAAGAAAAATAAAAGCTAAAAATTCATTTGAAAAGTAAATGAAATAATTGAACAATGTATGAAATAATAACCATAATAACAGATAGAAATATATATATCGAATATATATCGAATTTGACGAGAGAATGTTCAGCATAAGCTTTTATTAATATTATTTACATTTATTTAGATATCATTCCATTTTTCTATCCGTTATTATTTTTTATTATTTCATACATTATTCAATTATTTCATTTATTTTTCAAATGAATTGTTAGCTTTTATTTTTCTTTTTTCTTTACTTTTTTCTTTTTTGTTTAAAAGAAAAAATATATATATATACATATATACATACATATATATATATATATATATATATATATATATATATATATATATATATATATATATATATATATATATATATATATATATATATATATATCATGGCACATTATGCATGTATAATTAATTTTATTCAAGAATAAAGATCTATTTTCGATGCAAGATGAATATTATAAAACAAAGAATTAACATTAAAAGGATGCCTTTTTGTTGTTTCTCTAACTGCTCCTTTAAATCAGAGACCACCTGCTCCTCTGGCGTCAGCATCACCCACAGGCGGCACGATGGCGATCGTTACGGCAGAGAAATGTTCAGAGCGAGAGATTTTAGGAAGACCTCAGCATGCGTTGGAACAAAGACACAGTCACGGATCTGACGAGAGACTTTCATGAAACCTGGAATCAGGTGTATCAGTCGAGGTACGTCTGATTGTGTTGTGTTATTTAGTTAACCGTGTATTGGATTATTGTGTAAGTCGATGCTGAGAGAGGAGACGAGCATTTTGTCTGTTGCGACTCCTTAGTTGAGATGCAGGAGAACGACTCGGATGCAGAAAGCAGCCTCCACAAATCCGCACAGGGACACAGATGTTGGTGTGCAAATGGGAAAATGCACTGTGGTGGAACTTTGTGATAAAGACACAAAGTCTTCATCACGAAGACAAAGGGAAGCAATGAATTACCTGGGTTTTTTTTTTGTTTGTTTTTTTTTATTTTTAAAAAAAAGATCTTGCTGCGACAGTTCTACAATGATCCAAAGATCAACACGAAAACAAGGAAATTCGGAAGTATAAATCGATCTTTTCTCATCATAACAATGAATTATTGGTTTTTACAGTTTCTATGGCAAGCCACTTTGTTACCACATCTTGCTGACCACACCTGGAAATTGCGACCTGAAACAACATCTGAAAACATCTGGTTGCCACACGTGCGAGTCTTGTATTTTTAGAGGGAGTGTAATCATGAACAGCAGCTGCCACCAGAAAAATCTTGTGATAATACGAATGTTTCGTACCGTGGAATCAGGGTACGGGCTGCTTGTTGCCATGGAACCGGTGACCTTGTTGCCATAGCAACAGCCAGCATCACTATGCAGTGGCTTAAAAGGGGTCTTGTGCTAGAATGTGTCTATAGTCACTAAAAGATTAAGGTTCATTTATCTGTTTTTGTGTTTTTGTGAGGAGGCATTGTTAGAAATAACTTGATTTGACTGATTTGGATATCTCTTAGCTCAGGACAAAGCAGAATGACTGAGACTGTAAAACTCTTTCATCAAATGAGATTAAAAGTTTGCAAAAGCAGAATTTCATCGAGCTGCTTCATATTTATATTTGTGTTGACTTTATTGACAAATAGAGATCTGAGACATTTTTTGATTGTATTTGAAGAACCTACAACCATGACAGGTTAATATTCTGTTTGTAAATAAAACACAGAGCATCAAACACACACACACACACACACACACACACACACACACACACACACACACACACACATATATATATATATATATATATATATATATATATATATATATATATATATATATATATATATATATATATATACACACACACTGTGACTAAAGTAATAATAAAAAGACATTTTATGAAAATCATTACATTATTTTCTAATTCTGGTTCAATAGAAATATTTTTTAAAAAACAAACAAATAAGATTATTTCTTAAATATTACATCACTCATAAACTAATGTTTTGTTGAACAACCCTTTAATGTTTCCGCTACAGTCAGGTGTTTTCTGTTCTTCTCAGTCAGACTTCTGCGCCTGTTGACAGGTATTTTGTCCCACTGTTCAACAGAAAAGTGCGCAATTTGTTTGTTTGTTTTTTCTCTTTCTTCAACTCAATTAAATAAAAGAACAGTGTCTTATATTATTAAATTATGTTTTTGCAAATTTTTAGTTTTTGTTCCTTTTTCAAGGCTCCAGTTATTTGAGTGATTGTTGTAAATTCAGCCTTTTCTTTAATGAAAGAGTATGAATACATATGAGCACAACTGTATCTATCTATCTATCTATCTATCTATCTATCTATCTATCTATCTATCTATATATATATATATATATATATATATATATATATATATATATATATATATATATATATATATATATATATATGTGTGTGTGTGTGTGTGTGTGTGTGTGTGTGTGTGTGTGTGTGTGTGTATTCCTGTTCTGTTGTTAAACACCACAGCTTGGCTGTTAATCATCAACTTTCCTGAGCCAAGTGAGCAACACAGATCTCTGTTCTCTGAGGTGGTGTTTTGTCCCGTGGTTTATACAACTCCTACAGCAGCGTGTGAATGTTATATCTCCTCCCACTTTTTATTTGTGCCATTATTAATGACTAATCTATTAAACAGTACCAGCATCTGGCCACCTGATGACATATCAGTTACCTCCTGGAAGCCTAACACAATGCATTGCTGTTTTTTTGGAGACAATATTCTGATCATTTTTATCACACCCATTAAAGTTTTGATCATTCACCTTATCATGCATGAAGTCATGTTTTGACAGTTAGATTATATGTTTGTCCTTCACTTCAACAAAATACCTGATCTGGGTTTTATGTGTTTCTCTCTCAGGTCGCCATGAATCACCAGCTGCTGGAAAGCATCTAGATGTGTTCACCACAGTAGTCAAATATGTTCACCTTCTTCTGGGCTGATATATTCTAATAAAAGCTGCCATGGCTTTTTGTAATGAAAGCCTGCTGGAGGAGTGTGACTTCTCAGAACCAGATGTAGAGGAAGCAGCAGAAAGCCTCCCATCAGAAGCAGCCACTCCTCTCATATCAGTCACTCTGCGCGTGACCCTGGCAGCCATAATGATCTTCATGATTACTATCGGTTTCCTTGGCAATGCAATCGTATGTCTGATTGTTTACCAGAAACCTGCCATGCGCTCTGCTATCAATCTCCTCCTTGCAACGCTGGCCTTTTCTGACATCATGCTCTCCCTGCTCTGCATGCCCTTCACTGCCGTCACTGTGGCCACAGCTGACTGGAGCTTTGGGAGCGGATTCTGCCGAGCCTCCATCATGCTCTACTGGCTCTTTGTCCTGGAGGGTGTGTCCATCCTGCTGATAATCAGTGTGGACCGTTTTCTAATCATTGTTCAACGTCAGGATAAGCTGACCCCCCACAGAGCTAAACTGTTGATAGCAGGTTCGTGGGTGTTGAGCCTGTGTGTCTCCCTGCCGTCTGTAGTTGGATGGAGGACAGGTGCAGCAGGCATTGGTGGCACCTGGGCGCCTCAGTGTGTGCTGGGTTACAGCGAGTCCCTGGCAGACCGTGCATACACAGTGCTCTTGGCTGTAGCAGTATTCTTTGTACCATTTGCTGTCATGCTGTACTCTTACATGTGTATCCTAAACACGGTGCGCCGCAACACCCTGCGCATCCACAATCACACCAGTGAGCATTCCTGCCTGCCAGCCCTCAACCAAGTCAGCAAAATGAGACTTACTGGTCTGCAGCGGCCACCTCAGATCAAGGTGGACATGAGCTTCAAAACCCGAGCCTTCACTACTATACTAATTCTCTTTGTTGGCTTCTCGGTGTGCTGGTTGCCTCACACAGTGGTCAGCCTGCTGGCTGTCTTCAGCCGCGAGTTCTACTACAGCTCCGTCTTCTACCCAATAAGCATTGGAGCGCTGTGGCTGAGCTACCTGAAGACAGTCTTCAACCCTGTCATCTACTGTTGGAGGATCCGAAAGTTCAGGGAGGCCTGTCAGGAGTTTATTCCTAAAAGCTGCAGACTGTGTCCTCGAGTGCCAGGCAGGAGTCACAGAAGAGTGAGACCCAGCAACATTTATGTGTGCAGCGAGACCCAATCCGCTGTATGAGAGGATGAGGATCAGGTTGATCGACCCCTGGAACAGCTCCAGTCTGTTTTCACCCTTCAGCTGTCCTGGAAAAAGAAGAAGGAATTTATATTAAAACAACATGCTTACTCTGAATGTGAGATATAAGACGGTGAACTGAGGAAGGCCATGTTAAAACACTGAAAATGTCCAGATTAGCTGCTAAACAGAGCAGGTGCTGAGATTAATTGGTCTGCTGTTTGTTCATACAAACAGGAGTTTTATTCAGCTGACTCTCATCTTCACCACCAAGCTGTTTTCTATCTTCTATTGTAAGTTCGGTCTGTTGTTTAGCTTGTCAGCATAAATTATTATTCTGTTGTTTCAGGCTGTAAACTCAATTCCCACTCAGAAATGACTGAGTTGTAGTGGATAAAATAATTTTATGGTAAGTTATGTGGTGAGTTTTTAAGAAAAAAACATACAATATTAATGTTCAGTGGACTGTTAAGAAAACAATGAAGTTTGTGTGAAAAAGCAACATTTTGTCAGTTCAAAGTGTTATTCTGATGTTTTAAACGCTTACTTGAATAAATGAATCATGTTTTATCGACAGACGTGGTGTGGTAAATAAAAAGGTTTTGAAAGTGAAATCATACTGACATAGTATTGTTTTAAGTTTTTGGATGGGAAAATATCACTGTAATCTGTGTAAAATAAAATACAAATAATTTAAAATATAAATGATTTCATTCTATTTACAGCAGATTGTCTAGAAATGTTGAATAAATAACATTAAATATTACAAACAAAGAGTTTTTTTTCTTTCCTTTTAGTTTTTTCTGCTCATTGTAAATAAAAACAAAAACGTTTTTAATTCATGCAAAACCTTTTGGGATCATGTTTTCTTTCATGTCCTCTTTAATTGTCCAAACAGTGATAATTGTAATCGGTCAGCACAGACCCCTAGACTGTGTTACTACAGAGTGATGCGGTTCCGCTGCATACAGAATGTACTGTAGTTTGGCTTGTTAACATAAGCAAAGCCCTCTCTACTTACAGGATGTAGAATCCCTGTGGTTATTCATACCATATGCACTCTCATGTTATTCCAGTAGGGGGCTTTACATGGCATAAGAGACAACAGCATTTGTCCTCTGTAGCTGTCATGATTTCAAGATGATTTCATGGATGGCTGGATTTATGTATTTGGCCCACAGAATAGATTTCTACTTTCCTTTTGTCTGTATTAAACAAGGCCATGCCTACATGAAAGGTGCAGTCTCTGGATATTGTTTATACATTAAAAATTGCACTTATAAATCCTAAAAATCACAAATTGATATCACTCTGGAAACTGTCAAGAAGAAAAGAATCAGTCAAAACAGAGTTTAGATTTTTAAATCACCTAAAGTTGATTCAGATTGAAATCTTTTTACTCTAATATGCAAAAGAAGATGATCTGTATGAGTTATGCTTCAAGGCAATGGTCAACGATAACACTGAGGTTTTCAACTAACTCCAGCCTTTATCCTTTCTTAGATAATCATGTGGTATCAAAAGATACTTTGTATTGTCTTCTGACAAATTATGTTCCATCTCCCACTGAATTTGGAGCCTTATGAACAAAGTGAAGTACCATTTTGTTTGACTCCATTCATCTGTACTAATATCACAGTGGTACAGAAGAGATACTAACCTTGTTACCAATAATTCACTTCTGATTAGGAACATAAAGCCATGTGCGTGGGGAACATGGCCTTAAATTTAAATGTACCACAGAAATCTTTAAAATACGAAGGTAATTGTCATAATGTTTCTTTAGTTTTGAGGAATTAAAGAGTTTGCTGAGCTACCTTATTTGCAGTCTGTGAATATTATTAATTAAAGTCCATATTATCAATAACTTAAGTGTAATGTGTGATGGCAAATTAATGATTACCTTTGAATTAATTAATGGAATGGCAATACAATCAACTCACATGCCCCTAAAAGTTACCTAAAGTATTGGGAAAAAAAAGCCAGTATACAAAGGTTTTTAATTATAGCTGTCATTTAATTCTGACAAAAAAGACCAAAATATTGAACGCTGATATTACATATAAGTGCTCATATCTGAAACTTTGGCGGAGAAATGGGTGTTATATACTGCTGTAATAACTGGCTGGTGATGTTTATGCTTGCATGAGTAATTTTTTTCTCCCTTCATTCTGAGCTTCTCTGCCCAGCTTTGCTGTCAATCCTTGATGTAAATGTTGCGACTGTGATGAGGTTGTGGATGTGAGGAAAAGTGAAGTCCTTTTGCTGAGTTCTTTTGATACAGCATCTGGATGCATTGTTGTATTTTGTCTGGGATGTTCGGAAGATATAGCTCTTAGATGCAAACTTCATTGGCTAATTTATTCTGCCTGCATTTACTTGTTTACTATTGTTTATTTGATAACTGTCCTTTCAAATTGGCCTTCTTTGTCCATAGACATCGATGTACAGGACATCACTCTCTTCCTGTAATGCACTATTCTATAGACCCTTGGCATATTTTCATACCTTACCGCCTCCTAATGAAGGCTAATTTGCCTTTTCTCTTGCACTCTCACTTCTCAGAAAATTCATTTGGGAAGACTATAATGTAAACTTTTGTCTTTCCTCCTGCTTATTTTCTCTTTTTTATCCTTTGCTTCTTTTGATATTATCTTCCAATGTTTCTTTGCTGGATCAGCCATGCTACACCTTCCAAAGTTTTGTGATATGTGCTTGCTGGTGGGTGATGTGCAGTCATAAAACCAAATAAAAGCTGTAACATGATGCTCAAGGCTGGAACACACAGTTGTAAAGTTTGTTTTCTCAGCCCTAAGATGCTGCAGAACAATAACAGAGCAATGTGCATAATGAGGTTGGTGTGCCATAAATATGAGCTACAAGTGTGATGTAGTGTAGCTTTTACGTAGGGATGAAGTTGGACAGCTGAGACCATTCAAATCTGGTTTTCCTGTGTTGATCCATACCAGCAGATCTTCCATGTTTCTTCCATTTAAAGCTCTGCACCAGCATGACGTGCAGACATGTTAATTGTGGTGTTTTACCCTTGTGTGGACCAGTTATGGTCTAAACATTTTGTCCAATGCTGCATTGGAAAAAAAAGACTTCACTGATACTCCATCCTTGTTGAGAAAGACTATAATTTTGTAACTTACCTTTTCCTGTCATTAGATTCTGTCTACTGACTTGAAAAGGATCTCAGTGAGTTCTATAGCAAGCTTAATGTACACAATAATTCAATGTGCTATACATAAAATAAAACAAACTAAAATAAAAAACATTAAAAGCATTACAGCGAGCCGCAGGAAGCTTTTGAAAAAATTAATTAAATAAATGAATGAATAAAACTTATGATAAAATGTTTGTATGAAATAAAAGTTATAGTTTGAAGAATTAACAGATATTTTGATAAAAGGTTGCAAACAAAAACTTAATTAACCTTGATGTAAAGCATCAAGTTTTTGCATACCAGGTGACATGCAAAATAAAAAAATGAACAAGCAAGCAAATGAGACTATATTAATTAAAAGATACTGAACAAATAAGACAATGCACAAAAAAGATAGTGAAACCAGTGCAGATATGACAACACACTATTGCACACAGTTTTACAAAAAAAAAACTTGAATACCACTTGATTTATCGCTATTTACAATTATTAGTGTTTTTCATTATTAGCTAATATTGGAAAACTGCAAATCTACATGAAAGCATTTTTATAAAAGCTTTTAATTCACTAACGTCTGCCACTATTTTACATTATCAGATAAATGCTGTGATCAAATCATTGTTTATTATTTGTTCTGAGAAGGAAACCAAGATAATGGATTCATCCATAAACTCCATTTACTATTAACGGAGATGTTTGCACATGTAGCAACACGTGACGACCTGGCCACAACCCCTCTGTCTTAATCTGGAACTCATGTTTGTTTCTGTATCATAGTACCATCTTAACTTAATCAGATGAGAGCTGGGTCCAACCAGTCATTTAATCACTAAGACGTCAAAGGAAGGTACTTTTCCCTCCTTTCGGGAACTGATCTTTTTACACAACACGTCTAACCAGTTTAAGCTGTTTGGAGCAAACTCTATGTTTGTCCAAATTTTCAGCTGAGCTCTGTGCATTAGTAGCTGTGAAAAACATTATTTTAGGACTGTAAAGACAAAGCCCGTTTGTGTTTCTTTTCCCACCAATGAATAGGATGTGGATCCAATTTGTTTTATAACCGGCTTGTACAGAAGAAAGGATAAATGACTGGAATGATGTGCTAAATGAAGAATATGTGCTTTTTGTAATCTGAATGTTCTAGCTAGTTAACACTATTCATGTGAGGTTGCAGCAGCCACCTACAACTGATGAATAAGCACCGGCATAATGTATTCATTTAGTTACAGGATAACTTGAATAATTAAATATAATTTTATAATAACTGCTATTAGTAGAAAAAACACTGCATACTTTTCTTACATTTGGGAAAGTGGGTGACAGTTAAAAAAAAAACAAATTTAACTAAATCAAATAAAACATTTTATATGAATGTTATTGAGTTTATTCTAGACTTAAAACATTCTTGCTTTTCAGTGGAACCAGTCTTAATATAGTAATGTAATATTGGTCTTTGAATTCTGAATATCTAAAAAAAAAAAAAAAAAATTAAAAAAACTACTCAATTTTGGGCATGCAAAGCACGGAACTTCACTGAAATATGATCCTTCGGAGTTTTCTTTTTTTAGAACAAGTTACATTTGTGTAATTTGTGATCATCTACAAATCTTTTGAGCGTTTCCATCATGAGTCTGAATTCTGCCTTACATTCCTTATATTCATAAACCCCTGAATTATTTTTATAATTGAATCAAGACAATTAATAGCAGACAGACAATCTCTTGGGGTTAAATAAAGTACCATGGAAAAAGGGAGACGTGTGTATAAATCAAATAAAAAAAGTTAATGTTAAAGGGGGATGACATCCTGAAATGGTTGCCAGTCCATTAAAGAGGTAACAATGATATACACTCATTCATTCATTATCTCAACCGCTCAGTCTGATTAAGGGTCACGGAAAAGCCTATCGCAGCAATCTTTTGGCAAAAGTCAGGGTACACCATGGACAGCTTGCCAGTGCATCACAGGGCCACACAGGGACAAACAACCACTCATGCTCACAGGCAATTTAGAGTAACCAATTAACCTAACTTGCATGTCTTTGGATGATGGGAGGAAGCTGGAGTACCCTGAGAGAACCCACATATACTCCACACAGAAAGGCCACCATCAAAGCCTCACCCACGCTGAGGATCAAACCAGCAACCTTCTTGCTGTGAGGCCACAGTGCTAACCACTATGCCACTGCGCTGCCCATTCTTACAGTCAGTGCATAAAAAAACATTTTCTCAAAATAGACATGTTTGCAATGTGGATGATGAGCTCCTATTGAAAACCAACATGGTCTGCATGGACCCACATGACCATTTTAAAACAACAAAAAAAAACCAACCCAATAAATATAAATTTTTCATATTTTTTCATATATATATATATATATATATATATATATATATATATATATATATATATATATATATATATATATATATATATATATATAATTACAATATTTTTTCTAATGTAATTCTGGCTTTTTATAATATCAAAGAAAAATCCTATACTTTCAAAACCTGGAGCAAACCCTTTGCTATTCATTAAAACTGAACTTAAAATTAAATATGAAAAAACATTTGTAGAAATTACATTTTATTAAAAGACCCTGTGCCTGGCTGCATAGTGGCATTTTATTTTATTTTATTTTATTTTATTTTATTTTATTTTATTTTATTTTATTTTATTTTATTTTATAAAAATATTTACAAAAGAAATTGAGTTTCGGGAAAACCGTCCCCAGTAGGCGGCAACACGGCCTCACAGTAAGAATTACGTCGTAAAAATTTAAACGAAGAAGAGACATCTCCGCCGCAGCAGCAGCAGAAGAAGAAAAACAACAGCAAACATGGCGGCTGCCACAGGACAAAATGGAAAGGCTGTAAATGCCTCCAATGTTGATCTGTTGTTACATCCCGAGTTGCTATCTCAAGACTTTATGCAGCTAATTTTAAGTGAGGTGAGTGAAATGTTAGTGGAAAGTGGAACTTGTCGTTTAGTTTCCAAATAAATGGCTTATGTTTACAATTAGCATCTAAGCTAACAGTCAGCGTGTTTATGTTGCATTTCTTCAGTTCGCTTCTGGTTCATTGTCGACTGATGGTTGATTCATGAAGTGAGCTGACAGTGTTGTTTATCCGACTCAGAGACATGTTAGTACCGGGGACTGTGGAAGCAGAGATCGGCTTACAGAGCTGTTCCTGCGGCATGTCATCCCGCTGCCGCAGAGGGCTTTACCGAACAGCCGGTGGGGACGGAGGATGAGGAGCAGAGGAAGACAGACACAGACTGGACACAGCAGGACAGAAAGGTCAGTGTTTCATCAGTAGTTGTTTCTCCGTGATGGAATCCAACACATGTACTGTCCCCTCACTGTTAGGATAGCCTCTTGATTGTTTAAGGTCAGACAAAATAATATTATTTATTAGGGGTGGGAAAATTGAAAATCAGGATTTTTTTTTTTTTTTTTTTTTTGCTTTACAATTTTAAAATCGATTTATTTATTTTTTTGTTGTTGTTGTTTAAAAAAACAAATATAAATAAATTATAATTTTTAAAATGATAACATTTTATAAATTTATAAAATTTTATCAATTTTATAAATGATAAAACAATTTTCATTTGTATTTGGGGCGTTATAGCAGCAGAATGATGATCCGGCTACTGTATTGTCTTTTTCTAATTGAAAATTTTTTTTAAAATTACGAGCAATAAAATAAGTTTTATACATTTATTTTGTTTTTAATTATTTTGTTTTAACCTACAAAATCAGCAATATTAATGAATTGTGAGCATCACAATTTAAATCAAATCGGCAGCCCAAAAAATCAGAATCGAATCGAATTGGGACAAAAGCGTATCGTCACAGCCCTATTATTTATGTCCGTGGCAAAGTGCTCATGTGAGATTTGCATTGATGTTGCACAACAACACACAAGCATTATGTGTGTTGAGTAACCACCACAGTCCATAAGGTGAATAATTCCAAAGACAAATAAGATACTGATACATGCAGCACAGTTTCCATAAATGTTTAATTTTATACACAAATCCGGTTTTTATGAACAACAGCTCAGTGTCTTGTAACTCCATTCAAAGAAACACGCTATAAGTGACCATGCAGTTTTTTTCTGCGAGTCTGGAAAAAAGAAAAAAAATGTTGCATTGGGTTTTATTATTTTAAAGAGTGAACATCTGTTTAACATCACTGTGTTCATTTCTAGCTGCACTAATGACCATAACAGGAAAAGGCCTCTGATCATGTTTGATGGGAGTTCCTCTCACTCTGGCCTGCTAAAAGTAAAGAAATCAGAGGGAACAACAACCCCAACAGGAACCACCGACAGGTTAAAACCTCCACCTGCTACAAGTCTGTCCAACCCCATACGCAGACTTACAGGCAATTCGTCATCCTCTTCCTCATCCACGCATTGCAGTACAGACACAGCAAACCTCAAACGAGAAGCAGACACTTCGGTAGGACCTTCTTGCTCTGTTGCCTTAGTTTTCTTTGGGTTGTGTGCACAGTTTGTATTGTGTATTTAAGATAATCACTTTCCAGTAAGAGGTGGAAATTTGCTTAAGGACAAAGCAAATTTATGTAAAAAAAAATGTAACTAAAGCAAATATGTTATAATTATACCTTTTTATGAAAGGTATAATTAAATCATTAATACTTTTAATGATTTATTTTCTGTTTGCTTATTTTTGTGTTTTGGTTTCTTTTCTTTCAGGCTGCAGTGAAATCTCCAGAAGTGAAGAAAAAGATCCAACATGTGACTTGGCCCTGACCCTATATGGGAGTTCAGGCCTTTGTGGCCTCACCTCCCTCCTCCCTCCTCCCTTTCACTGACCTGTTGAAGGCTTCTTTCCTTGGCAGCCTTTATCACAGTTTTCCAACAAACCAGTTCTCAGAAACCCTCTAAATTGTGTAACAAGACCACCTCAGTGCTCCTGTTCACCTATGCGAGCTGACTTGATGCCAGTGATGTTCAGAAGATCAGCTGCTTGGGGTCATGATCCTTCTTGTTGCTTTTCACAACCTTAAGTGCCCTTGATATCATCATGATCAACATCTTGAGTCACTTTTAGAGGACAAAATAAGTAAGATGACTTTGTTTCAGTAGATGTTTGTTCATAGCTGGCTTAATGGGAAAAGGTACTGGAGGAGTGGTTGAATGTTGTTTTGCTGGTTAAGTTGCTAAAGATGAAGAAGACAACAGGACATGAAACGGCTCATTTTTACAACATTGTAGAAGTTTGGTGTAACATTTTTCAACTGCTATGATGTGGTAATCAGTTGATCATCAAATCTGTTCTCCGTTCCAGTAAAATCTGGATTTTATTCAGCACTATTTCACAAAAATTTCAGGGTTTATGATTTTTAGTTGTGTGTGTACATGTTACAAGTAATATGGAGACACATAATTACTAACCTTTGCTTCATATTTCTGTTAGGTTTGACAGATGATGTGAAGAACACTTGTCTCTTTGAGTAATGCAAACAATTGGAGTGAAAAAGGACAAAATACCTTTTTTTTTTCCCCCAATGACTATTTATTGCTGTGAATTAAACCAACCTTGCAGTTAGCGGTCAATGTAGACAGACTTGATCAAAAACGCACACAGGAACAAGAATTTTGAATCTGGACGATGTTTGTACAAACATTTTTTTAAAAAATAAATTTTGAATATAATGAATCTCTGTTAATTTAATTACAACTAGGCTCAGCCAGCGGTAAGTTTAGTAGTTTATTACCATTCTGTCATGTACAGCAGATAAACTATGTGGTCAACATTTGCATTATTCTGGTGTGTGTGTGTGTGTGTGTGTGTGTGTGTGTGTGTGTGTGTGTGTGTATATATATATATATATATATATATATATATATATATATATATATATATATATATACACATATTGTGCCGTTTTTTTAAATTAATAATTTCATGCACAGCTACAATTGTGATGGTTCATAAGCATAACGATGCAATTTAGTATTTAGAGGCATGCTAAACAGAACAAAACAAACTCAAAACAAAAACACAAACTCATACCAAAAGTCGTTCCTCTCAGTTGTGTCATAACACAGTCAAAGTATGTTTGGGTATTTCTTTACAAAGACCCCCACCCTCTGCAAATATAGTTCCCATTTTGCTACATTTTGGAGATTTTGGGGCTGTTAATGTTAAAAACCTAACTTCAGTTATGCCCTTAAAAGTGGTCAGTCCACTAAACATTCATTGCTTTCACTCTTCAAAGCTTAAAGTGTTCATTAATCGTTAATATTTATTTCAGTGCATCATACAGTATCTTTATATGTTCCTTTATAACATTTTTCATTTTCATAAGCAAAGTTTTTTTTTTTTTTTACAGACATGCTTTCTGTTATTTTATTAGTACTTTCTCTACAAGTGTGTACAGGTAACTTGAATAAACTTTGTAAATTCAAATAAAACCATTAGTATTTTATATTTCATAGCTTAATAATGCTATGCTTTGTGCTCTGATAGTATTTACTGCATCTTTGTCATTCCTTAGCACACGATCATCCAGTGAAATGAATTACATCCATGCTGTATTAGATGTCCTTGCCACACTCAGGACAGAGGATGTCATCACGTTCAGTCAGGAAACCACGGCCAACCAGGGACACGGAGCACTTCTTGCAGTTGAAGCAGTCATTGTGCCACTGGCGCTCCTCAAAGGAAATATACTTGCTGCCTCCAAGACCTGCGAGTGGAAACCATGTCTCAGCTAATGCAGCTATAAAGCTGGTTATAAACTGTCCTTTCTGGCTTCTGGGAGGACAATAATTTATGATTACCTGTGATTGGAGTGGTGCAGGAGGCACACTTCTTCGCATAAAGGTTGCAGAAGCATTTGAGACAGTAGGGAAAGTCATCTCTTGAGGTGAACCTCTGGCCAGACAGCTGCTGCTTGCAGCTAGTGCACAGGAAACAGTCCTTATGCCAGGGCTGATCGCGGTAGGTCACTCCGCCAGTGGTGATTGGCTAATTATAACAGCATCATATTGTTAAAGGATTATTTTTCTGCCACATGAACTCATGGTTCTAATTTTTTTCAAATAAATTTGAAAATGAGTTTCACTTATGACACAGGTGCAAACAGCATCATATAGTGTAGGAAAGCACATCATAATACCCAGATGTCTTACCTTTTTGCAGTGTACACACTGCATGGCAAACTGCTTCTCATAGCACGGCACACAGAAGTTGTGGTTGTCCTTAGGGATGAAGCTCTTGGTGCCAATAGGCTGCTGGCATCTCTGGCAGGTAAAACAGGTCTCATGCCAGCTGTTCCCTTTGTGCTCCATTTTCCTGGAGCCTTCCAAGTATGATGTTAAAGAGATAAAGAAATTAGAGGTACTAAAAATATACAGTTTTGAGTCATGAGACCATATGCAACAGCTGTGTGATATATTTGGAGTAATCTGTGCAAAACCAGGAGCTTTAATACTTTTGTTTTTCAGAACCGTCTTTACTAATTGAATCAGTTGAGAGAAGTAGAGCTGGTGCTTACTCTCATGCTATTTTTTCATTCCTCAATAGCTCAGTGGATCTTTATTAAACTGTATGTAGTTTCCAATATAGAAAATGTTCATCTTTAAACTACCGAAGAACAAATCCAAAAACCCAGGAAAAGCTCTCATGATTTAACATATAAAGTTGTACTTTTATCAACTCTCTGGTGTTCTCTGCTTTGGGCCTTCAGGTTGATTCTTTATGTATACTGAGATGATGGAAAAATGTTTAATAATGTGAAAAAAAAACCATGCCTCTTATGCTTAAAAAATACATCCCCTTATTCTGTTTTTTTTTTTTAGCTTGCATTATTGAAAGCATGTGAAATAATAATCATATAATCATGCTTTAAAACCTCATCTGTCTTTTTGTTTGCACGATTACTGCTTATCCTCAGAAGTTTACCTTCTATTACATCACATTTTTGATGTTTTGGTTACAGAGACACAGACTAGAATGTAGGGCCTGTGTTTAAGCAGATGGGGTGAGGGGGGTATGTGTACTATGTAGGTGTGTATGAGTTGAGTGTGTGTGTGATAAGGTGAGTATGATTAGATGTATGTGCTGGAACTCTAATGTTTTTAACTTGAGTGTTTGATGGTTTTATATATATCTATATATATATATATATATATATATATATATATATTCCCAATTTGTGTTTATCATTTAAAGCACTTTGAGCTGCTTTTGTATGAAAAGTGCTGTAAATAAAATTTGATTTGAAAACTTTGTCCCAAGGTTGAAACACAACACTGCTTAAAATCAGTTACCTTTTGGTGTTGATAAGCATTCATATCTGACTTGACATGTTTCTATCTACTTCTTACCCGGGATGATAGTCTTCTTGCAAGAGTGGCATTTTGAGGAATACTCATTGGAGTAGCACTCGGTACACAGGAGCTGATCGTCCTTGGTGGAGAATGGCTTGTCCACCAGGGAGCGTTTGCACTGGAAGCACTTGAAACAGTCTTCGTGCCAGTGACGGTCCTTGTATGACAGATCCTATAGAAACATTTGTCAGAAAGTTATATCCAAATTATAAGAACCGCACAACAGCTTGAATGTGTAGCTGTATTTTTGGGCATCTCTTACCCTGGTGTTACATCCGATGGGTTTTCTGCAGTCCTCACAAGTGTTGGAGTACAGACTTTCATAGCATTTCACACAGTATGGATTGTCCTCTCGGAGAACATACTTCTTCCCAAACAGGGATTCCTTGCAGTAGTGGCAGTCATAGCGTTCAGTCATTGTAACAAAGGGTCGTTCAGCTGAGACACAAAAGAGAAAGGAGAAATAATTCCCGTCTTTTTTTTTCTTTTTGTTTTTTAGTTGGTTCATTGACAGTTTTAAGACACCGAGCAGTTTCCAGTCAGTAGTAATTTCCACTATGAAGATGCTCTACAAGGAGATGCACATCCTTTTTTTCCATGTTGGATTTCCCCTTTCATCTTTCTGTCTTATCTCTCTCTCTCTCTCTTGTTTTTCATTTTGCTTTTTACGTCAGGAGCAGAGAGTGACCGATGATGAGGATATAAATAGCTCCTATCAGTCCTGCTTAGAAACAGTCAACTATTGCTCTCACTGCATACCAACGCCCACTATGCCAGTGGACACTGAGTGACCCATCCAGCACCTCACCTCCAACTGTCAGCGCCAGATCTCAGGATCTCTTGTCACCACGTGCACATGCATGTGTGCATGTATAAGTGGGTTTGAACAGCACTTGTAATAGTGGCAGCTTACAATCAGCATCTGCTTTTGGTCTGCTTGTGGAACCTTCTGCTATCCCTCCTGCATTTATTTACTCTTGTTCTCTATTGAGCAAAGATAGCAGCTTTTTAATCCGGGCGTCTCTTTGTGAAAAGTGTCTCTCAGTGTCACAGATGGATGTTGACTCCTCACTCACATGTAAACTAATTGTCATGTGACTGTATTTATTGACTCCAAAGCAAAGTTTCCACCATTTAAGGAGTTTCAAGGAAATTTAAAAATAAAAAAATAAAAAAAAGAGAGAAGATCACATGTGAATTCCTTTTGAGGTACTTTCAGATGTTTTTTCTCCTTAATTTAATAGATTCTTGTTTTTCCCTCCACATCCCACATCTCTCTGTCTTAGCTCTTGATCCATCTCCATCTATTCCTACCCTAGCGTTCCAAAAGGAGATCTGTGAGTGATTTGTGTTGTTACTGCCACTGAAAAGGTTGGTATTTTTTATCTGGTTGAGGCTGAGACTTTTAATCCACCCGTCCTCACTGCTCTAAGCATTCTCAAGCCCTCCCACATTCCCTCATTGTCTATTGCTCCCACCATGACTCACCTAGCTTATGCAAGGATTTATCTGACTCCTAAAAATATAAAAGGATAATATGGACGGCCACAAATAAAACCTCCAGCTATTCAGGCACACCATGCAGCTGTTTCCCAGCTTTTGGGGTGCTTTGATGCCTCCCATCTGGGAGACAGAATGAGCTACTGCCAGTAAAATGGCAAGTGGACAGTCGGAAAGATCGAGACCTTAAAGACAGCATGGCAGCCTCTGAAAGAACTGCTTTCGATATCTGTGCTTGCATTTATTCTATAATAGATTATATGTAAATCTACATATCAAAATATTTGAAGAAGTTTAGGTGTTTTAATGATGTTTATGGTTATTTTTAAAGCACTTTCCACAAAATAAGAAAATATAAATCAAGCTCCAATAAAGAGAAAAGGTATTTTCAGATATTTCCTACTTTCCTTAATCTACAGTTAATAATAACATTCCTTGTTAATGACACATAGTTTGAACAAACTCCCACTAAATATAGCCTTAAATTGGATGATTTCAGCCTTTTTGGGATCTGTGGGTTTGTTTGTTTTTAGAATCTTGAAGTAATTAATGAATTATGGTATACACTTACAATAATTTCCACCACTACAGTCACTTGGTAGACGCTTTTATCGAAAGCGACTTACACGTGAGAAGTGATCAATTTACCATGGCAATTAATCTAACAACTCAAACCAAATATCCCTGGACTAAATGAAGAGTTACAAGTAATGGCAGGTGTGGATGGAAAAGTCAGGATGGTGTGCAGGGGGAAAAGAAGAACATGAGCAGGTTGGTGGGGAAGGCAGACAGGAGGATGCCAGAACACCAGCAAGCAGCAGTGTCCTGGAGAAAAGAGGACATGGTGAATGAAGACCAGTGAAGAAGAAGAATGAAAAGGGGAAGGGATGGAGGGTGGATCGGTTGAACAGAGTTTGTTCTTACCTTCCTGTCTGAGGAGTGTGAGTCTGTGCTGAGTCTGAGGCAAACTGAGAGAGGACGCTCTGGATCAGCTGTAGTTACCCCTGATTGCACTACTCCACCCTTCATGGGCTAATTGAAAATGGGGGAGGGACCATAAAGGAGGGAGGGAAGGGAGGGTGGGGGGGCAGCAAGAGGGCAGGGATTCTTTTTTTGAGATGATCTATAAATACAGCAGCGCCTCACGGAGATAACCCCAGGGCTCCCTTTCACTTGCTCACTCAGTCACCAGCGCGACCAAGGAGCCTTTTAAGGTCACTCAGTTGTTGTTCACTCAGTCACACACTCACTGAGTCATTCATTTGTTCATTCACTCAAATATATAAATATATAAATGTTTTTTACATTGTTTGTTTCTCCCCAGAAAGGCCATATCTTTCCTCCCGATCCAACTTCCTGAAGAGAATTCTCCCTTTTTGCTCTGCATCTGTTTTCTTTACATCAGAAATATCTGTTATCATTACAATAACACGGAACTCTGACATAGTTTTCCTTTGGTCTTTTGTATATAATGGAAAACATGCCATGGGTCAAATGTCAAGACTTTTGTCCTGTGAGAATAGTCCCTACTTAGATGTCCCTACCTCCCCATATTTTCCTTTACAGGATACCACAAAGTCCTAAACCTCCGATGTGTTGGCTACAGTATCCAGGCTTGCTAATGACAGACACATGCATGATTTGTAAGAAATTTTTAGCACTATTTTCTGCACCCCCATACTCAGTTGTTCATATTGTGGCTCCTTCTCTCACAACCCCCCCCCCCCCCGGCCTTGCTCCCCCTCCCTCTGTCTGATGAAGGTTTTCCTGACCCAGTGGTCTCTGGACACTCTCCAGTACTAAAATGCGTCAGCGCCGCTCCACTATGATTCCGGTGCTCTATTTGTAGCACGGCATGAATTCTGGTGCTTCAGCAAGTTGTTAAATCAGTTTGTATTCAACTGTTGTATCCATAGTAATACAGTTGGTCCACCCGATCCTTTATTCTACACTGAAATCACTGAAATCAGATGATGTGAATTGACCTTTCCACTGGCACCACCATAAGTTTACATTTGGAAATTGGTTAAAAAGGTCTCAGAGCTTTTTAAAGAAATTGCCATGAAATGTGGAGAGACACTCATGTTACTCACAACTTGTCATCACTCATAATTCACTGATATATTTCAATGAAATGTAATAATTAAATCAAGATTTTATTTGGTAAAAACAATATTTCTGCAGGACATCCATCAGCTAGACCGGCGACCTGTCCACCATGAGAGCAACTGGGATTGGTTCCAGCCTCACTTTGTGACTCTGTATCAGAATAAATGGACATAGACAATGGATGAAGGATGGATAGACATCCATCAGCCACAGCTGCACTTTTTAAGTGCTTACTAGCAAATGTTAGCTCTAAATTTGGATTTTGAACATGACACTGCACCTGCTAAACATCAACATGTTAGCAGTCATTGTGAGGAAGTTTGTGTTGCTAGAATCATTAGGGTTAGGTTAGGGTGGACAGCCTGGAATATGTATCATTTACCTGTGTTAAAGATGACGGCGGGGTACATTAAGAAAAAGCCAAGTAGTAAGATGCATAGTCTGTAACTTTTTACCACACACACCTTCATGGTAATGCTATGTTATAGAGTTCATGCCCCAACAGCTTAGATCTGCTTTGTTGACTCAGGTAGGATCTACAATAAATTAGATTAGGCTGTTTTAACCCTTTGGCATGCCAGTGGGTCACAGGTAGGACACTTTGGGTATTCTTGTGAGACTGCAGGAATGCAAGATTAATGTTGTGACTGATAAAACAAGAGCTAAGATGTAAATAAAATTTATTTTGACATAAAGGATCAAACAGCAGTTTCTTCTTTCTTGCCAGCAAATATTAAAGTTAGGAAGTTTTTCATTTCTAACTGTAGAACAGTGAGTGGTTTTGCATGGCAAACAAGTTCGAGGCAGCTGAGACAAACAGGAAGTTGTGTCATTTTTACCCGTAGTGTGGGTAAAATTGAAGTCAGATGACAACTGTCAGACAGAGGAAGAATTTGTACTAACTCCAATGATGAGACTCAGAGTATATTTTATTTGATTACTCTGCTGTAATAGACATGTGGCACTTGCTATTTAACCCAGGCGTGGGAGACAATCATTTCAGTTCAGTTCCCTTAATTTCAGACATGTGGTCTAATTAATACCTCAAGGAACAAATCTGTTTAATGCCCAGTTCCTCAGTCCTTCCGTTCCCCTTCTTCTCTGTATTTGGCTCGTAGTTACCCCACCTCCACCCTGTTCTCTCTGGGCTGGGGCCTCCCTTTCAGCTGCTAAGGCCAGGGGATAACAGTGCAGCTGTCTGGGCACTGCAAGGCTATCATGATGCTAAAGCCCGGTGCTTACACTGGTTGCAAATACAGCCATATGGAAAGGTCAAACCAGACAGACCCCATCATCACTTGTGCACCGTTACTCATTAGTGCCACAGCAACCAATTGGACTGAAATTTCTCTGGGTCATCCAAGATCCAGTATCATCTTCTGGAAGACCTTCTCTGGACTTTATATCAAATGGGTCGAAATGAATCCCAGCAACTAACTTTAAAGAACGTGCAACATCATAATAAAGGTCTCTAAGGGGCCGTTAGAGCTGATGAAGATGGATGGAATCATTTGAGGGCTCCCACGACAGGGTAGCAACTGTAGAGCAGAAGTCTGTTTAACAACGTGGTGCTGCTTTGATTCGACCTGAGAAGTTTGATACCACTCTTATATTAGCCCAGTAAACATGAGACTAAGCACGTAGTTGAGCTTGGTATAAAACGGCATTCGGTTAGAGAGTCTTTCACAAAGAGAGGGAGATATATAAACTGCACAAGCTGCTTGGGACTCCAAGTTAGAGCTCATGTTTGGCAGCTTTGATGTAAACAAATTTTTCTGCTCTAAGGCTAACATTAAAATGAGTTTAACAAGACCAAAAACACATTTTATCTCCTGGGGTATTGCATTTTGAGGTATCTGTCATTATGTTCCTGTGAACATACAGAGAGCTAAAGAACTGAACAGCAACCCTAAATTTCCAACTCCAGTTAGACCTTTATCTTAAACTTATTTTATTCATTAGTGCATTACAAATTTCTTACATGGTTGTGATTCTGCCAGCTTTATAGAGAGTTAGTTAAGTGAACTGATTCCTCTAAGTTTTTAAAGCAGCTGCTAACAATGGTGTTCTTGGCTTTCTCACATGTTTTGACTCATTTTCACAAGTACCAGAGTTTTTTCAGAGGAATGTGTTATTTTTTGTTTGTTATGTCACTTAGCACTAATTTATTACTTATTTTTTAATAAAAATATCAGGTGATAACAAATTGTTTTGCCAGTGTTGGGTCTAAAGATGACAGACAACTCAGGAAAGATCCAATTGTACATGGCATAAAAATAATACTGAGGTAACTGACAAACATTAAAAGTATTTTTGCACCAAAAAAGCAATTCTCAAATAACTGAAGTGTGTATCTCTACATGATGGGCAGTGTTTTCTGAACGTGATATCCTTACAGAAAACACTAGAAGCACTCGGAGAGCACAGGCCTCTGACAAGCTTTTGTAAAAGCATTCTTTTTGCCAATGATTGGAACTTTTTGTTAAGAAGTTAATGGTAAAGGTATCCCTGTTTTCCCAAAGAACTCTTCTAAACGTTTCTGGATCCAGGCAGTGATTTAGATCAAATCCCAAATCTAATCACTTCTCACTGATTTAATTTCTGAAATTCCTTGGAAATTTCCTCAAAATTTTGATGAAACATTTTCATTTTGATGAAATGTTGCTAATAGACAGATAGACCAACACACCAACATGGCTGAAAACATAATCTCTGCAAAGTGATTGATAAAGTGATTGAAGAGATTAATCCTCTCCAGCACCAGATATCCATGTTTTTGAGGTAGTGTTGGATCATCTTGACAGAGAAAAAAACAAAAGGTGCCAAAACCTGAAGGAAACCTTGGAAATGCTCCTTAAGATTCCTGGAGAAAAACTCTAAAATAGTGTTAACAAAAATGATGGTCTAATAGGTGGCTGTCCCTGGCTGTGGAAAAGCATAAATATTTTCCTGGTAAATATTCACTTTCAAATCACACAAACTCAGTTTTTGTCTTATACAATAAATATATTTTCTTTTGTGTTTGCTCATGTTTTCTTCCCATTTTCCTGCCAATATATGTAGATATGATGACTTGCTACTTTTGCATAGTACTATAAATATTAAAGTTTCCGTTTGTTTGTTTGTTTGTTTCTTTTTTAACTAAAACACCTGTGCGTTGTGCACATTTCTTTGATCCTGTGATTTTTTTTTTCCACCTAAGATTGAATGTAAGACAAAGATTAAAAGGCTCATTTTCTCATTTTCGCTCTTTCTTTGCTCTGTGCCCCTGCAGTGATGTGGGTCTAAATACGACACAGCAAATCCTCAGTCATTTAGTCTGGTGTTGTGTTCCCAGACTGTTAAATCCCTGCAGATATTGGTGGGGTGTTTCAACCTTTGCAGGGACCTCACGCCTTATTTAGATCCCAAAGTTTTATGTTTCGCTTTTGTTCTTTTCTCCAGTGTGTTGATAAGGGATTTTTGCTGCTCAGTGGTACATAGCCAACTTCCATGTGTTTTAAATTCATGCCAAATATTTTCAGTGGGAGCCAGATCTGGACTGCATTAGTTTTATGCCAGCATTCTTTTACTAGCTTGGAGTCGAGCAAGCTATAACAGCTGTAGAGCACGGTTGTTTGACCATGCTCTACAAACTTGTCCTGCTGAAACTTAGCGAAGCTTTCATTGAAAAAATGTATTAAACACATAACTTATTGCTCCAACACTTGCAATAAGTACTGCACCATTGTTCATTAATAACAGGGCTTTTGCAGATGTGCAGATCATGTTAGGGATGGTAATGCTCCTACATTGTACCAATTGTGACTTCTGATCAATGCTCTGAAAACAACCCATATGGGTCTTCTTTAGCATGGAGAAGTTTACATTAACAAAGAAATTCCCATTTTGAGTTATTTAAACGAAAGAGATTTTTTTTCACTTCACCTTAGAATATTTTAAATGAGCTCTGATCCAGAGAAGGCAGTAGTGTTTCTAGATCTCGTGCATGTGTTTTTTTTCATGCATGTTGCATGTGGTAGAAACCATTTTTGTGTGTTTCTGCTCCCTAATGAAAGATAGAAAGATAAGAAGCAACAATTTACTTAATGACAGCTGGGCTTCTCTGTCTCTGGCTGTGTCCATCATATTAAATCTGTTGCAGCAAGGACAGCTGATATGGCATTCCCACTTCTTCATGCTGAGTTTGGTCATTCTGCCAGCGAAGGCCCCTAAATATGTTTGTTTTTTGATAATTGTGATAATTTCACTGTTAATATTTTTTTAAAGTTATCCCATAATTTGTAAGCTCCCATTTGGTCAACAGGCTTTGTGGGGGTTTTATCAGTGAGCATACAGTATAGACAAGAATGCAATCACATGTCCTTTGTTCAACTAAAACAGGAATTTGTGGAAAGTACCATCACTGCCACATCTCTTTGCTCCCTACTGGCCACATTTTCAGTTGTTCTGAAACTAAGCTGTTTGTTTGCAGCAGAAAGGACATGTAGGAAACATCATCCTATGATGAAGAGCTCCAAACTAATTTGTTCAGGTCCAGAAATACACAACAAATATCTTACCTCAAAGGGCTCTCAGGACAAAGGCTTATTCAAAAACATTTGTGTTTTAAGCCCATAAATAGGCTGTAAAATTGATGTTATTTGGGATTGCAGGAGTTCACTATGTAGGCCCAGAATTTTGGACCCAGTACCCATAATATAATACACAAATCCAATATGGGTACAGTCCTGCGATGGACTGGCGAGCTGTCGAGGGTGTACCCTGCCTTTTCCCAAAAACTGCTGGGATAGGCTCCAGCTTCCCTGCGACCCTGATTAGGTGATTAGGATAATAAATGACTGAATATGGGTGCAGTTTTTGAGCCCATTTATATCGCATATAGGTCTCTGATACTAGAAATCTTGTTTGCTGTTTAGACTACTGCACTATTGGGTTTATTTTCTGTTGGTTTAAACTTGTTTCTGTTTTTCTGGACAGCTGAGAGCCTGTAGGTCAGGGACGGGGATCCCCAGTCCTGCAGGATTTTCATGTATCCCTGATCCAGCACACCTGATTTAAATCAAATGGATCCAACCAGCTTATCAAGATCTGCACAATGATTCATTCATTTAAATCTGGTATGTTTCAGTTGATATCTTTGTATGTTAATCTATTATGCACCCTCATGTGCATAACACCCATATGTGCGGCTTGTCACCCTTATGAGTGACAATCCGAAACAGGGAATCATCACATCCTGATGCAACCCTTTGCATTCATCCGGACTTCGGACGGCCCCACAGAGAATATCCGTGCCCCCTTCGGGGCTAGGGGAGAAGGACTCAAACTGCCGACTAGCAGGTCACAAGGGAAATAGTCTTAAGCAAGCCACCGCCACCCCATTATGCACCCTTATGTATTTGAATCAAACTTTATCTCCAGATTTGGGTTTGAACTTGTGAATCTTCAGTTCTTTTAAAATATATAAAATGTCACAGCTTCCTATGTGTTTTATTATTAACCAATCTAAAACTGGTTCAGATTTAGAAAAGTGTGTGATGATGTTTTGATGCTTTCAGCTGTAGCTTGAAAACACTTTGCTCCTGGAGCAAAATCACGTGAAGGTACCCAGTGTGAGTGTCAGGTGTCTGAAAGCCTCTCTTTCAAAAGGCAGTCCAAACATTGCTCAGGAATGTTTGCATTTCTCTAAATGAAATATTGCAAGTCCACCATGCTTTGCTGCAGCTTTCTAGAGACCTTTTCGAGTTTTTTTTTTTTTTTTTTTTTTTTTTTTTTACTGAAGAATGGTAAAAGAAACAGAACTAAAAAAGAAAACAGACATCCAAATAAGCAACAATAATTATATAATGTCGATAATGAAGCACTATGTCCATGATATAAAGGGTACTCATGTAAGTTTTATTTTGTGCTTGTCCATCTGGCCTTATCAAGTGAATCTAATTGTACAAAGTATTCTACATCAACTAGATTAAATCTTCTGGATCAAAGATGTGTCATTTGATCCAGATCCCCTCTGAGTTTTGAACTGCACACAGCAGCAGACAGATTGTAGCTGCACATTACTATGTTTTTGTGATGTTTTAGTACATCATAGGTTTCAGAATTAAATGTATTTCCATGAATTACAATCTGCTTCAAATATATAGCAAGCATTCATTCCTGACAGAGCAGAACACTGCCATGTCTTGTGTGTGCAGTAAATGTCCAACCGCAGTAGAAAATCAGTCTAATTTACAAGGAGACTGGGAACATGAGAAACGAGTTTGTGCAAAGGCAAGGCAATGCACCACGTTGGAAATGAGTGGATAAAATCATTAATGTCAGGGTTCAGTTTTGGATCAAAGTTATGTCCCTCTTTTGATTAATTGCAATCTTAAGAGCTTTGCTGGAAACTGTATTTGACAATTCTTTGAAGACAGAAACAGGAATCCATCTCTTAGCCTGACATCCTCAGATTTCACTGAGTGGTGACATTTAACCTCTTATTAGTCACACCTCAAGGGTCTAATACCTACATCTCACCAGGATAAACATAAAACTCAGACTGAACTAAAGGAAGCTGTTGGAGGACAAATTAATCTTTTTCAACACACACCCCCCCCCCCCCAAACAAAAACTCCAGTTGCCTTCTAGTGAGACGTTCATTTAAAAAAGTTTACTAATGCTGCTAGAAAGATCTTCCATCATTGGCCACAGCTAAGTTTATTATTTTCACTTTTCTTTAATCTTAAATTCAAGAAAATATCTAGAATTTATTTTCATATATAATATATAGTTACAGCTACTACACTGCACAGTTTCATTCATTTCCTCTGAGTTTGCGTCCTTCACACTACTGTTTTGTTTTAAGTTCATACGAGTGACCATAAAATTGTGCTTATTTGTCTTTTTTTTTTTAATGTTACTGCTTTATTTGTCTTCACAGACAAGACGAACACTCATCACTTTATATTGGACTTTAATCATTTGACAGTTTATGAAATTACTTTTAGGCACAATGATGGATGAGTGTCCATGTGTGCTCACTTTTTTGCATATATTTTATTTGAAAGTCACCTTACCCCACAGACCTGCATCTCTTTGTGAGTGTCCATACTTTTCAGCATATTTCCTTCATATTTACACAACCACATTTCACCCTACATTTCTAGACTTCAAATAGTGCCTTCTGGGATGACTACGCTGCTTTAGGCTGATAGCTTGTCTCTCTTCATTGATAATAAACAAAGCTTACATTTCTGAAAAAGCAACTATGAATGAGTCCTTGAATATCTAAGAAAAGATAACAGCTGATTGCAACTGTAGTCCATGTCATGTCCACAAACTATTTAAAACTGTGTGTACAATTCATAAAGTGTATTTTTATACAGAGGTACGTTTTTGAATATTTTACACAGAATAACACAAATCCAAACTATTTTGGAAACTAAGTTAAAAAGGAATGGAAAAATTCTCCTAGAAAAGAGTCAGTTTGACCAGATCTCTAAATTTAATCATGTCTTTGAAGATTAAATATTTATACCCACTGCATAATCCACATTTCACTACATTCACATTTCTCTTGGCCTGGAAGTCAAAGGATAGTCGACATAGCACAGGAGCCACTGGTTCATCACGTATATCATCACTTCCAGTCAGGTGGACGAAAAGACAGGCGCCTTTCTGCCAAAATAAACATCCAGTTTCATCAGCAATGTAACTGTAGCTGCGCTCAGCTGCACGGCACTCAGCAGTCACTCAGTGGCACGATGTGGTGCAACTAGTGAGAATATGAGTGGAGTGACTCTAAAATGGAAGACATCCTGGTTATAGGAGCAGCATGTAGCGTGCTGATAAGTGTTACCCAGGCATGATAAATAAGTCGAGTTTATCTCGGGGTTAAGAGTGGAAATGTATGAAAGGCATGCTGTTAAGAAAAATACTTGGTTTTAATGCAGCTTTGCATCTTCAATTCAGCGGTATTTCAGCTCTTATGTATTGTTACATAATGAGTTTGACTTTAAATTAAATTCAGTCATGAAACTTTACAATGCCAACTGTCAATCTGCTCAGCCTGCCCCTCAGCTCTTTCCAATTAACCTTGAGTCAACTGCTTCGAAACAAGTTTAAAGTAAAACGTGACTCTTCACAAATAAGCATGTGCTTATAGTTAGTTGCCATCTAATCGAATTGACTTGTTGGGGTAAAAATGTTTTTTTTTGTACATGTTGGATGGGAGCACACAGTGCTGGTGGAAGACGCCCACTGCTTGGTTGGTTGTTTTCATATCCTGACCAGTAACGAGCTGGTGAAGGCTGGTATGTATGACATGTGGGATTATGGAGAGATGTTTTAGCTTCTCTGCCTGTGATGCTCTGCCCCCTTGTGATAAAAATAAGACAACTCAGGGCTTCAACAGGCATGACTGAGGAAAATAATAAACACTGAGAAAGTTCAGACTTTTGTCTGAACAGGAAAAACATTCTCAGACATTTTCATTTATGCGACACAGTGGGTCAGTAAAAGTGTAATGCTATTATCTGCAAATAGTTTAGACTCTATTTATTGGTGAAAATTAAATCAAGACAGTATGTTGACATTTAACAGTTTTTATTTAGAGAAATTATCTAATTGTGGTTTTCTTTTAGGAATTTTTGCTTAACTTTCAGTTTCAGCAATGTTTCCTCCTATCAGATATCTGCTCTGCTGGAGTTCTGCATTTAAAACACATATTTTAATTCTAATGGCTGTGTTTCACTGACCGAAGTGTCAAATGATCTCCAGTGTCCCTCGTCACAGCTGACCTTTACATGGAGGAAGCAGCACAATGCTTTGCTCTCATAAAGGTTCAGATTTTTCAACCAAAAGTAGCTGAAAATCCAAACCCATTAAGCCTTCAAAATATAACCATGACTGACAACAGTAACTTAACAAGGGAACATACAGTTGACAAGTTACCTTTTGTTGGGCTGTGTTGTGCACATTGAGGAGTAAAGTCTCAACACACATAAAGAATTCTTAAAATAATTGTGACAACAACTTTTTTTTCTTTCAAGCTCAGTTCTGCTTAAAGGTGGAGTATGTAAGATTTTCAATATTAAAAAATAAATAAATAAATAAAATAACTACAATCATAATTAGATCGTTTTTTTGAACATGTAGGTTCCAGTCTGTCCATATTTGATGTGTTGTTAAACTACAAGTTTAATTAATGACAAATTAATTAATTAAAGCACTTTTCTTTTTTTTTTTTTACTGGTAGGCAAACATTTAAGAAAGGTCTTTGTCATTAATCAAATTTGTAATCTAATAACACATCAAATATGGACAGACTGGAACCTACGTGTTTTTAAAAATGTTAAAAAGGGATCTAATTATGATTTTAGTTTTTTTTTTAGTTAATTTTTTTTTAAAATATTGAAAATATTATAATAGGCTGTTATGAATTGGCCTTCATTATGTTTTCCCCTCTGTCTGTAAAGCGTCTTGAGATGGCATTGCCGTGATGTGACGCTATATAAATAAAGTTGAATTGAATTGAATTGAAAATCTTACATACTCCACCTTTAAGGAAAGATGTCATTCTGCTTGTTATCAGTGCATAGGTCAAAATTTAACATCTAAGGAGATGCATTAGTGGGTGTGACATGAATAACTTTTACATTTGCAAAGCTACTGTTAACACTGAATATTACATTTGAGCTTTTGAAGCAACATCCTGATTACACTACACATATTACATCATGGCATTGCCAAACCACATACTGTCAGTAGTCTTGGTTCAAATTTCCTTTTAAAAGTTCCCCTGCAATTACATAGCTTGAGGGGGGAGTACTCAGTAGAAACCAACCGCTTTGTTTAGACCAGTAATGCTATTTTGCCACACAGTGTGTAGGATGTTCCACAATGTTTTAAATAACACAACAAAAAATGGATGCAGAAGATACAACCAAACCAAGTCAGTTTTTAGAGTAGGCCTATTTTCTGTGTCATGGTAAGTGCTTGTTTTCCAATTCATCACGTGGTTTTGGTTATTGTTTTATGTATTAAAAAAAAAAAAAAAAAAATCCTTCTGCTTGTCAGAGCTCAGCATGGCTGTGTACAGATACTTTCTATTCAATGTTATCATAGAGAAAGCCCAGTTCCACCTAATGAAAAAAGTAGCTTGGTGGATTGAAAAAATGAACACTAAAAAGTGGGTGGAAGCTTTCTATTTCTCACTGTCATCGCCAAGGGGCGACATATCCCCCACAATCTGTCGCTTTTCCTCCGGCGCTGTCCTGTACTAGTCCCGGCGTTAGTGACGTCACCGCCGGGACCGGCGATCAAGTTAAATGAAAACAGCGTGATCAAACCGGAAATAAAGGATGCTCTTTTAAAAATAAGATTTTTTTTTTTTTTTTTTTTTTTTTTTTTTTTACCTTTTTATTTTTTTAACATCTTGTTAATTTTACAAAAAGAAATCTTCTAAATACAACACAACTTGGTGCTTAATTTTACAGTTCTGTTTTTGCCTGTATCCTCTTACCAACTCACCCTGATTCCCTAAAGAAAAGAAAATGAGGGAAGTAAATATCATTAAAAATAAATAAACAAATAAAACAAAGATTTTACAGAAGTAAATATACACATACATACATGTATAGAACAGAACAAAATGAATCACAAAAAAACATTAATATTAATAATACTATTGCTGTGAGTTGAGACCTAATCATGATCATAATAACACATATTGTGGCAGCAAAAAACAAAAACAAAACAGAAACAGTAGTAAAACAATCAATTAGCATGCATCCTCAAACTTTCCCCATCCAAAGATTTAAAGGTAAGCAAAATTCATTAAAGAGATGTCCAAAATTTAATTTCTCTGACTCATCAAGAAAGACTTTGAAAGAAGGAGGGGAGTTATTCTTCCAAATATAAAAGTATACACTTCTTTGAAAAAAAGGTAATCAAAATTAGTATTCTACTTTTTTTGTTGCCTAACTGAACATTATATGTATCTTATAGTAAATATAAACCACTGCTTAAATTAAATTTTATGTCCACGACTGACTGAATAAAAGAATAAATCAAGCTCCAATAATTCTTCAGGAGTCACAGTCCTGAAACATGTACAAAAATGTCCCCTCCGTCTTTTTACAGTTTTGACATACTGATGAGATATTCTCTAATATTTTTTGCATTATTGATGGGGTTAGGTACCATTAGATACCATTTGACCAGCCTTCTTGATATTAGTTTGGTAATAATCTTTTCGTCATGGTCCAGAAGACTTATGGGCCTGTATGATGAACATTGCAGGGGATCCCAAATAATATTGGGCTCTAAAGAGGGATCATTATTTTCTCTTATATAATTTTTTATCCACATACTCATATTTGATTTAAATTCATTATCTTTAAGAACAGAAGAATTAAATATCCATCACTTGATAATAAGCCTTTTCTGCCCACTTTGGATAGTCAAAAAAATTCTTGAATGATCTGAAATGGCAATTGGATTTATTCCACTCATCGTAGTGTACATATAATGAGAAGGGACAAAAAAAAAAAAATACTTGAATCGAGAATACGAGTTATGGACATTAAAAAATAAAGTATAATCTCTAGCATATGGAATTAAGTCCTGCCAGACATCAATAAGACCACAGTTCGCAGCCAGTTCAGAAAGAGCCGTGGAACACTTCAGATTGGATTACTTGATTGGACTTAACATCTTACATTGAAATCTCCCCCAAAAACACCAAACCCTGTTTTCATTAAACAGTTATATCATTTCTGATATAAACGATGATACATCTTAATTATGAGCATATATTCAATCAAGTAATTGTGATACCATCAGTGGTACCTGAAATCATGACAAACCAACTATTTGGGTCTGTGGTTAGGTTATCTAGAAGAAAAGATACATCTCGGTTCAATAAAATACAAGTTTCCCTGCTAAGAGATTTATGTGAGGAAAACTTACACAATCTTTTTTAAGTTTAAGGTGTTTGCTGGCAGATCAGTAAGTCACTTGTAAGAAAACAACATCTGCTCTATCATTCTTCAGAACTAAGAGTATTTTCATCCTTTTTAACGGCGTTACCCAGACCTTTAACATACCAAGAAATGACACTTAAGTCATTTATAGTAACTACCATTCTACTTAAGTATAACCGTCAGTATGAACTGATACAGTTATTTTCATTAGTCATAATTATTTCACAAACAAGCACACATAAAATACATTATGAAAAAACATACAAACAAAAGAAAAATTCCCAACTCACCCATATTGTGAAAATCACAACAAAAATATCTATTAGGCCAAAGGAAGCAAAGTTTTCAAAAAAAAAAAAAAAAAAAAAAATACAACCAAAAACAAAACCACAAAAAAAAGAACCCCCCCCCCCCCCCCCCCCCACACACACACACAAAATATGAACAAGACCAAAAAAAAAAAAGTTTACATATTTCTTCTCCAAGTCTCTGACAGCTTGAAGCATCCTTTCCCAGCATAGTCCAATGAATGATGGACCATAATTAATAATAGTCCATCTTTCATCTATGTCATGAAAACTATAAGATAGGCTTTTAATATAACTAAAAGTAAAGCATTAATTTTCCTCTTTAATTATTTCTCCGTAGAACATGTCTACGACAAAAGACTACATGGATGTATCAGAATATTTAAGTTAGAATAAATAAATGAAGACTGTATGAATACAAAACAAAAAGCAAAAGCATAAAGGGGAAATAACTGTAAATTGACACATTTACTGTTTACACACATTTACTGTTTACATTTTATTCAGGGGAGCTGAGCAGGCAGAGGCACAGACCACTTAAAGAGTAGCAAGTGCACAGGAGACCATCTTTAAATGGGGCTAAGTTTTTGGAAACTGTGACCTGATTACTGTAGGGATGGACTTCAGCTCCTGACATAAAATAAGTAGAATTGAAAATGGATGGACAAATGGATATTACAACTATGTTATTGAATGGAAAAAAGTAAAGCAAAATTTGTAAGGGCAAACCATGACAATGATTTCTTTCTTTTTATAATGTGCAGATGTTTAGATTGTTCTGCATAGTATAGCTTTAATCACTCTTGCACAAAGACCCATACTTCAGTGATGACGCAAAAAACTTTTTTTAAATTTTTTTTTAGAAAAATCAAAAGTTTTCCAGTGGTTCTTCAGCTTCATTGGCCTTTTAACTCTGTACAGTTGTTAAGGATGGTGGTTTTATAGTTTATTCTCTTCAAAAAATGTAAACAGTTAAATCAGACAGTTTGATCACCCATCTAGACTGTTGATGAGATAATACTGTATGATACCAAGTTACGAGTAAAACAACATAGAAAAAAATTACACGCTGTATTTACTTACAATTAGACATTGAGGTTCACTCACTTAAATGTCAATTTACATTGAATATTTTTCATAATTTAATTGTCTCTTCTAGGGATAAATCAGTCAGATTTTACAGACACTCCCCAATCTCTGGCCCTTCCCACTCGTGCTACAACAATCAAGGCCAGATTATCCAATGGGCATTATGGACACAGGCCCAGAGACCCATGCCCACTTGGGGCCAATGTTGGGCCCAGGTAAGGAAAACACCAGCAGTTTGGAAATAAACCAAAATGTATATAAAAGCCAGATAGTTACATCACAGTTTCCAGTGTGTTGCTATTGGTACCATTGGCTGAGAGATGTTAGCAATGTCATTTCACAGTATATCATTCAGAATTTTCACAATGTTGCAGCAGGGAAGGGGGCCCCTGGAACACTCTGGAGCCAGGGGCCTGTGCACTTTTAATCCGGCCCTGACAACAATGAAATGCTTGCTTTACATACTTTATAACCTTCGCTTTTTAAAAACTAGCTTTTTTCTCCCCACTGAAATAACTTCGTAATATTAAAATCACATAATTATCAGAAGACTCCCTAAAATATGTAGCGAATCCTAACGTTGAAAGTAAACAGAAAATTACACGAGAAACGTCCCATCCAAAAACAAAGCTTTGCAAACTATTTCATTTTATTTTGAAATTTGAAACCGGAAGTGATGGTTTCACGCTGACGAGCTTGAAATGAGTGATTGAGGTGGAGGCAGACAGCCTGCGACGGAAAACAAGCGAGGACAGCTCCAGTAGTACATGCCCAGTCCATTTTATTTTAAATTGAGAAAAAATAGTAAACCCGATGATATGTGGATGTGAACGTTATTTTTTGTCACTTTCGTGCGTGCTCTGTTACTTATTGTTTGGCACGCAGGTTCCCATTTTGGCGTGTTGAGCGTGTCGCTGTTTGCCCATTCTCACTGGAGTGAACACTAAGGTAAGCCTGCAAACCACAACTGAACTGTTAAGTTGCTGCAGTTGGACTGGCTACTTTACTCGCTCTTCTGGCTTATGGTTCATTTTCAGTTCGTGTTTGCCACGGCAGGGACAGAAAACAGAAACTGTGGAAGAAGTTGGGACAAAAATGGTCGCGCATTCGTGTCACTTTCTCGCTTTGACGCTTGGTCTTTGTCCACTCAGATGAGGTTTAACTAGACATTGTGCTCAGACCTCCCTTTAATCGTATTTTTTGCTTGACATTGAACACCACAGTATTAATGAGTAAATATTTAAAATAAAAACAGAAGGTTTAAAATAACCCATTCAACCATTTCGCAGTTTTTTTGTTCGGAGCCACTTATTAAAGGCCTATAAGCGCAGGCTGCGGTCCATATAAGCTGCTCTTTAGACATCTGTTTAGAGACGTCTGTTCTGTTTGAGGAAATATTCACATGCCTGTAAATATTTGTGGATTTATTTTGAAAACACTCGTTTTCCTCCCCTCATCCTTTTGTACACTTTCTGTGTAGGAGCTCCTGTTGAAACCGCAACAGCTTACACAATAAACCACACTTGCCAAAACACCACAGATCGGCGGCTGGTGCCACATGCAGAGCTTGTCAATGTTTCTAGTGGCTTTTCGTGGTAACTACACCATGCATCCTCCTGGTCAGTCTCAGCAGATGAAAGAATTAATTTGATTTTTTTTTCTTGTGTCTACAACCATGAATCACACCTTTCTAGATCCATTTGGGGTGTTTGCGCTTTAGAGACAGGGGCTTCTTAAAGGCAGGGATTCAGGTATATGAAACACCTTGCAGACACACCCTCTGCTGAGGCCACCACATTACCTCATACAGTCTAGGACAAGGTTCACCCAAGAAATGACAGGTATGTGAAAGACAAGTGCATGTAATTGGGCTTCTAGACCTGTATTACAGAAACCTTCCTTACGTCATGTCTTTTGGGAAATGAATGCGAGTCTAAATGCTCGGGGTTTTTTTTTCTTCTTTTATCATTTCAAAAAGCTGGCTGAGAAGAAATAGGTAGGCACTGTTTGGATAGTGTAGTCTTATGTGTCAAAGGGTAAAATATATTTACTGTGTAGGCTTCAACTCTAAAGTATCACCTAATCTTATGGATTGTATCGATCTGAAACTGTAGATTATTCGTACAAAGAACGTCACTTAATGCGTATTTGGTGTTTATTAATTTTATGCTATTAAAGCTGGGGTAGGTAATGTTGGGGAGCGAGCAAGATTTGAATGTGGCGCCTTGTCTTGGGTCCTCCCCATGTGGTTTTGCTCCTTGCATGATCCAAGGCTTTTTTATTCGCCGTTTTTTCCACCAACGATTTTCTCTTTCTCTGCTGTTTAGCGGGAGGAGGCAAATAAACCAAGCCAGGTTGGGGAAATCCTTCCTACATTTTCTCCGCCATGTTTGCCTTCTGAGTTTCTTCTTCACTACTTTGTATTTTCATCCTAACATGCTTTTTATGCGCAGAGTGTGGCTATCAGGTATGCGCTGCGGGGAGGGGAAGGAGGGGAGCTGGGAGAAGAAGTTTACAAAATATAAAATATGAACAACTCCATTTCGACCCAAATGTTTGGATTGGTCAGAATTTTACAGTAAACTGAGGGGTCTCACTATATTTCTGATTGTTCATGATTACAACATGTATAGACCTATCAGGACGAGAAAAAAAAAAAAAAAGCCTCTGAGCAAGATTACCTACCCCAGTTTTAAACTGGATATTGTTGGTATTTTGGATCCATGTTTCATCTTCCTTTTTCAAGGATGTCTAGGATATATGCAAATACTTCTGCATCAATCCATCTATAGACTATAACAATATGAGTCAGACTTTGCAGATTAAAAAGAAAAAAAAAAAACTAGGGCGCATCAACAATCTGGGATTTTTCCAGTCTAAATGGTGTGGTAAAGTTGGACAGATAATGTGTTCCATGGCAAGTGCAAGAAAATCTAACTATATTAACTTGTGTTGAACCATTTAATGGTAAATCCTGATGATCTCCAGCAGCAGTAGACGTGCTTTTGATCACTTTACAAAAAAAGCTGCGTTACATACGAAGTTGCTAGGAGTGGGAAAATCGAATCGAAAAATCGGATATCGGGATTTTTTTCTTCACAATTTTAAAAATATCATTCATCATACATTTTTTTGTTAAAAAAAAATCAATTTCTTTTTTTCAAATAAGTAAAATTATTCCACTATAAAATTTTTGTTATTTTCATTGGTTTTATTGATCTTTTTATTTGTCTTCTTGGGTATTATAGAAGCAGAATGATGATTTGGCTATTGTGTTGGTTTTTCCTAACTGAAATCAAGAAAAATTACTAGCAAAAACAAGTTTTATGAACATTTTTTTGTTTTTAATTACAAAAATCATCAGTATTGAAGAATTTTGAGAATCGTAATTTAAACCGAATTGGCACCCAAAAAAAATCGGAATTGAATCGAATCGGGACAAAAGCATATCGTCACAGCCCTAGAAGTTGCTCTGCTGTCTTTCATCGAAGTGTCCAGGAGTATTTGGCACTGGGATGTTGGGGGTTGGACATGGAGTGAACACCTCAGATTATTTGTTGTGTTCTGAGCCTTTCCAAAGCAGATTTAGCAAGACCCTTTGCTCTCCTGCTGGGAGAGGCTGTTACTGTAGGGGAGCGCTAATATTTTGCCATATGGGAGGTAAAACTGGTGTGGAAAAATGGTTATTTGAGTGGCAACGCAGGGATGGAGTTTTCACCAGAGGAACAGTACATGATCATAAGTGGAGGATCATTATTTTACCTGGAAGTTGTTTTAATGTTGTGGCTGTTAAATCAGTTTTCAGTGAACGCTTTAATCCAACAAATTTATCCTGTGGATGAAACTGCTTTCAGAGAGTGAAAGACAGAGGAAGGCAGGTCACGCTAAAAGTAGAGGAGGGAGAGATGGGGAATCAATATTTTATAAAATATTTGGGCCTGATAGGATTGATTGAGGTTTTTTAACTATTATTATTTTTTAAATGAAACACTTTAATTTGTTCCCACATCAAACTAACAAAGTAAAAAATGTCCTTTTGTAAATTTTCCTTTTGGGGAAACATCTGAAAATACTCACGAAAAGCAGTTTATCAAGACTACACATCACCTTGTGCCATCTTAAGCCATTTCCACTAAAATAAAATCCTCCTTTCTTCGTTTCTTGTTAACATCTGACAAAACCACCATTCTTGTCAATTAAAGACAACATCTGTACCATGAATTTGGCTATGGTAACTTGCATAACAATATTCCACAAAGGAAGTCAGAAGCGACTAAATATATTCAGCATTTTTCACACAATCCACGTTGTTGTGGTGTCTAACATATTGTGATGGAGTATGGTGATGATGGGGGAGTTCAAACTATTTAACTGTAGTTTACCTGAACTGTACATCAAACCATAATGGATGAATACAAATAAGACTACAGTAATAAATATGTTATGACTCCATCTCTTAAAATTGATATTAAGGCATCATCACAACTCGTATGTAATAATTAACTTCATAGGAAGGATCGTTTTTAAATGAACAAATGCTGGTGGTAGTATGGACACTGCTTGACTATTTCAACTAGGTGATGTCAAGCATCTGTAACAGTCACATTCATCCTGAACCAAATCCGTCCATCCATTCATCCATTTATTTCCTTAATCACAGGTTTCAGGGAAGCTGGATTCTCTCCCAGCATTCACTGGGCGAGAGCCCGGGTACACCCTGGACAGGTCGCCAGTGAACTTAAACATGTTGGTTCTTATTTTTGTTGACAGACTGAATTTGTTTTTTATTGCATCTCTCCTTCTACTCTCCAACCTTGTAATTTGTCTGTTGGCAAACTTCAGTGGTAAAATGATTATCTCCCTGCTTTGGTCAGCTTGCACAGTTATGAGATGAGACTAATGGCTCTGCTCATCTTCTCATATGCTTATTGCGGCTAAAATGTTCTCGTAAGCAGCTGGTTTAATTTAAACACTGAAATAAGTTAATTTTTCTCATTTTAACTAAGAAGTTATTATTAATGAAGTTATAATTGGGTTAATGTATTCACTTTTTGCTGTAGCTTTAATTTTTTTTTTTTAACTTGTTCATGATGTTTCTTGCTCTTTATAACTATCATATGTAATTTTCTAAGCCCCAGCAGCAGCTTTAAAAAATATAAAACATCATATGATTGGCTAAAGTGTGGTTAATTCCAAAACAATGAATCCCAGTTAGAAGCAGCCGAGTGGTCAATAGAAGCTGGCAGTGTTGTCTGTTATTATACCTGAAAGTTTTCTGTAGCTGCCAGAATGGGATCAGATTTGTCCAAACATGAAAGTTTTGGTCACAAGCTGTTTTTTTTTTTGTTTTTTTTTTTAAAATATACATCAAGTCTCTTACAAGAAACTACCTCTCTTGATAAAAATGACTCTTGCATTCTTTCATAAAAGTCGGAGTGGTTAAACATTTTATAATCTCCCTTCAAGGATCGACAAAGTATTTTTTCTATTAATTTAATCTAAAAGAAGCCTTTTATCCGCCTACTCCACGATTAATAAAAGAAACACGACTGATACCAGCTGATTTGTAAGACTAATCGCAATGTGACCACTTAGAAAAATGTTTCAATGCTTTTCTTTTTCTCATAGACAGCATGGCCGTTTTCTTTTTAATCTTTAAGGGTTTTTATTTTCACTTTTAGTTTTGTAATCGCTTTGAGTTTTCTCAGAAATAAAAGGTGAAATGTATTGGCCTGTATTCTGGTAAGTTTGATGTGCTCCTATTCTGTTTCGAGAGATGCCTAAGTGGTTCTCAAACTTGGGGTTTGGACCCCCATTTGGGGTCACAAGATCATTCCAGGGGTCGCCAGATTATTGGAGAACATTTCTAGCTTACATTTATCAAATTTGGGAGTTTTACCTGGGTTGTCAAAATTAAACCATTAGTGGCTTGTTACAGTGGTGAGCTAAATCTACATGACGGCAAGCTCAGTGGTCTGATTCACTCGTTTTGCTTTGCTTTTATTTACTCAGTTTCTTAAACACTTTGCTTCTCAATGACTGGTACAGTTATTTGCCCCGAATTTCTTGGGTTTCTGTAGTTTTTCCATTCTTTTCTCATTGTCCTTTATCTCTGTCATCACCTCCCTCCTCTGCCACTGGGCTTTAGTTCCTAATTCATGCCCAACAACTGATCTCACAGACCGCTGACTTCAGTGTCCTTGTGTCACCATTGGGCACTAGGCCTAATCCTCCTCTGTGATGGGGGGGGGGGTAGGATGGCAGGGAAGGAGTGAGAGTCAGGGAGCAGGAGGGCAGTAAGTAAAGCTGGTTATAGTACGGCAGTTGTATCGCAGCCTTTCCCACGTCTTGTTCACAGTGTCACAGCTGCATCATTTCTGATCTATGAATTGTTGTAAACTGATTTTAAAGCCTGAGTTGACTCGGGAGTTTACCTCTGAAATCTAAAGTCGGAGAACTTTAAGAATATGGAGGGGGTTGGGTGGATAAACAATAAACACGAATAAAGGATTGATGGAGTGCTTTTAAGAACAGATGAAATGACAGCTGGGACATTTTTCTTTTAAATTAATGGAATGATACAAAATCTGAGATTTCAGCTGTGTGTGTGTATGTGGATGTAGGAGAGGGGGGTGCAAATCTTTGGGATTACCTTGCAAACTCATCATCATCTTACTCAACAAAGAAATGTGGCCATAAATTCATAAACATCCAGAGAGCTACTCGTTAAATAGTAATCAAGGTTTAAGGGTTCCCCACGCTTTCCTTTGGTGTGTATGGAGGTTCGTGTTACAGAGCAGAAAATTGGTATTTCGACCTTAAAGAGAGAAAAAGCGAGAGTGAAACCAAACACTTTTTAAAAGGGAGTTTAAAATGTGGGCAAGTTCAGGACCTTGGCGCGTCTGCACACAGACCAAATACAAAGCAGCTTATCCTTAATGTGAGAAAGTGTGAAACCGTCTCATTGTGGACTCTTAAAATAGTTTCTGAAAGAAAAATAAACCACCTATCAACTGCCCTCCAATTAACATCTACACTCACACACCTCTCTCTCTCTCTCTCTCTCTCTCTCTCTCTCTCTCTCTCTCTCTCTCTCTCTCTCTCTCTCTCTCTCTCTCTCTCTCTCTCTCTCTCTCTCTCTCTCTCTCTCTCTCCTCTCTCTCTCTCCTCTCTCTCTCTCTCTCTCTCTCTCTCTCTCTCTCTCTCCTCTCTCTCTCTCTCTCTCTCTCTCTCTCTCTCTCTCTCTATATATATATATATATATATATATATATATATATATATATATATATATTATATATATATATATATATGGATAATGAATGATAATGACATTAGTTTAAAATGTCATTGCCTACCAATTAAATGACCTCATTGTTGTATACGATTTGCTTTCGCTTGTAACAACTTTGAGTTGTGAAGAGGAGGCTGTAGCTGTTCCATCATTGGAGTTCCTGTGACTTGTGAAAAGAGTTCAGCTATTGTTAGTGAGTTTGCTCCATTCTGTTGTTCTCTTCAGAGGCTTCGATAGGCCCTTCACGCTCTAATTGATTTAATTAAGTGGACGTATCCCCCTTAGGCTGCACAAATGCACAAACCATCAGCATGCAGACATGCGTTGAGTTATCTCATGCTGTGCAACATGGGCTATGCTTATCTGTATTTCACAGAATAATCCAAGACTTCTCCTCAGAGCATTGCAGCCCACATAAAATCCATCCCACGGTGGTTCATCTTCATTAACCAACTGGTGTCATTCTTGTCAATGCTTTGTATGGCTTTTTTTTTTTTTTTTTTTTTTTTTTTTTTTTAATAGTTTGATGTGGATTTAGTATGAAGCAAAATATGTTGGAAAAAGTTACTTCTTTGTTGTTGACTTAGGAAGGCTTTTACACTCATGTATTATTTTAATGGTGGGTCAGTATATCTTAGGATACTTTGTTCTTCTTGAGAATAACATATAAGAAGAAGCAGGTGAGCTTAAACAGCACCTAGGTTAGTTTCTGTGTTTAGTTTACTGGTTCTGATCTGTGAATAACTGAGACAGCAGCTTGTACAAGGTCAACAAATGGCCTCTTTTGGTCTATCATTTATGGTCAAAAATACTGCCTATGGTCACTTCTTAAATTATTTGCTGTCATGATTCTTCCCCTTCCTGCTTTTGTATTTTTCTTCTGTTGCAAAAATAGCATTAGGGTTGTTGTTCTATGCTGCCATGGCTCAGTCTGTAGAGTTCTTGAAATGTAAGCTTATCGGTGTGTCGTATCGGAAAAAGTAGTGCATCTAAAATAAAAAGCAGTGTTTAAACATAAGGATCACATTGTTAAAGTGCTTTGAGCACATGACAAAGATAACAGCCAAGATTTTCATAAAGTAGAATGACAGAACTTTGACTCACGTTTTTCTATTTTAAGATTGTTGAGGATAAGTGTGAAATTCATCATCTGTCAGTAATTAGGCTAATATGTTACTAGTTGTGGTGATTTTGTATGTAGATATCTCACCTTTTAATTTTACCAAACTGAAGGCTGTAAAAGCATGGACGTGGCACAACTGAGGGAGAGGTGTTAATTGCACAAGTCTCACACTTACTTGGCGTCCCTGTAGCCTGCCAGTCTCCCCTTGTTCATAGAAGCTGTAAGCAAACCGGACCTTCATGTGATGCTGTTGGACTTGTTTGCAGGTATTTTGTTTGCAAAGATGGTGCACAGCTTTAATGTCATAAATACTGAGTTCACAGCAGTGATTGTTAAATACTGTTGTATCTAATCTGAAATATGAGGAAGTTTTCATCTCAAGCTGTGACGTTTTTAGGAAAGATTTGTAACTTCAGACCTCCATTGTAAATTTCTTCGAAATAATTGAGAAACCTTAATAATTTAAGGGAAGTCCCAACACCGAACACAAAGAAAATAAGAGTGTACAGATATTGTGTACATGTGCTGGGGCATGCATTACAAGAGGGATTATATGGATGGAATTCAGCTCCAGTGAAAACCTGCCACCAGCCCCGCAGTTTCCACAATGCAGCTAAACCTTTTCGTCAGCGTTGCACAATGCACAAGACAAGACACAACACAGACCAGCCAACAGACTTTCGTTACATTTATTGTTAATGTGGAAAAAGCTCCTCCTGCCAGGCTTTCTGTTACATATTTAGTGCACATTTAAATCTTGATTTTCCTGCAGTGGACTGAAAATAAAAATACTTTATTTGGTGAGTCACATAAAATCTCCTGCAACCCATCTTTGGGAATGAATGGCATATTACACCGAATACAGTATGCTCACTCGTGAAGCGCTGGGAATAAGCATTACACGTTTCTGTGTTTTGGAAGCGTGTCTTCAGGGAAAGTCTCTAGAAAGGACTTTAGACTTTTAAATTGTGTATTTTCAAAATGTATCTTCCTCAAACAGTTTTCCAGGATCTCCTACCCTAATTTTAATTAAATTTATAAAAGTTTTGACCTATTTATTTAAGTTTGACATATTTTTATGCAGTTATTTTACTGCTACTAAATGTTCATGACATGTAAAATTAGATAACTGAAGTAGACTTGTGGTCTTTTCAAGTCTTTCCTCCCCCCTCCAAGTTCATGTTTGACCTCTCTTTTACAGCACAATGCTATGCATTGAATAAGTTAAGTAGATCTGTAGAGACAATCTCTGAAAGTCAAAAGGCAACTGACTGAACTTCATGTAAGTAAAGCCACACCGACCATCTGGATAGTTTGGTCAATCAGGGCTGTTACAAACCTCCAATAAGACAGTTTTTATTTTATTTGTTTATTTATTTGAAAGCTTTAAAATTTTCAAGGCAGATGATCAATCATCACCTGTTGGTACATTTGCAAATGAACACTTTAACTTCTTGACTATAAAGATTGTATTTTCTCTGGTATACATGCTGCTGCATGCTTGGGAGTTGATTCATTTGCTGAATGGAGCAAAATGATAGGCCTCTTCTAATCCATTTGTGCCGCTTCTTTTATTCCCCTTTTGCACACGCAGACGGACACAATCCACAGAGCTGTGGGTGAAGGAAGTCCTGCTTTATTTATGAGATGCATTGCTCAGAATGCTACAGGGTTCTCCTGAGAGTTCAAAACTGCTCACACTGTGTTTGGCCTGCTGAGTGTCTCTCTTGCTCTCACACGCACATGATCATATACGCTTGCTACAAAGCATCTATTTACCCTTTGTGCTGCTTTAGCTTGGCAGAGGTACAGCTGTGTAAACGTGACCTTGGCTGCTCATGGAGAGCCTGGCAGAAGCTTGCTGACTGCGGTGCTTCAGTGTTTTTTGTTTTTTTTTTTAATGGAAGGAGTGATATCATCTGCGTGTCAGAGAAGCCGAAAGGCTATTGTACAGTCAAGCCACATTAAATCACTGTAGCTGCAATGGAGTGTGTTGGAAAATGTCAGGTTATGGTATCCTACTGAGCAGAAAACTATATTAGGAGTAAGACAGCTGAAATGGTGAGAGAAGAATTTCATCTTGTTGCATTATCTGCCAGAGGAGAGAGCAGAGAGGCATTAATGGCATTGTAGCATCTTTAGGAATACATTAAGAAAGCTCTTACATGTATTGTTTTGTACTGGCAATTGGGACTTTTACACCGAACTATATATGAAGTCTGAAATCTTGGTTCTTAACTTCACAGGCCTATTATTTATGTTTCTCGCTGATTAAAATGATAAAATGATAATTTCACTTTGCTGGTATGATAGCACTACATTCAGTGGATCTTCACTTTATGAACTGAAATTTTTCAGTGTTTAACATATTAGGCCAAGCATTCAACTTGCATGCCACTGACAATGGCACTTGCTATTGTATTCTTTTTCTTTTCTTCTTTTTTTGGTGCGACTGTAATGTTATCTTCTAGCACTTTGTCCTTAACTCTGCTCAAGGGCCACCAGCAAGACGGTTGGTAAACTTGTACACCTACCAGATTCACTTATGTTTGCCAGACTTTCAGATGTTTGGGATTACATATATTAGTCTGGTTTCAAGCAGAATTGTCCTCAGTAGGATGTTTTATTTTCTATTTGCAAAAGTGTTAAGTAAAAGAAATGGATTCTGACAAGCTGATGCTACCAGTATTAAATTGTGGGCACTGAATATGTTCTAATTTATACACTTTTGTTTTTATTACTATAACTCATTAGGTTATTCATAGCTGTGATTAAAAATACAAGTTATTAACTTTAATAGGGTAGACGGTTAATCAATATGTATCTTTATAGACTAATCTGATGGCTATTTTGTATGTTATAAGATCTTCATGCTAATGCTAACTCAAATGATTGAGTTAGCATTATTTCATCAATAGCCATGCTTGAGATGAGAAACAAAATGCAAACTACAGGTTTCATACAGGGACAGAGTTACCTCAGCTTCGGATGGGTTGGCCAGATAATGCCTTAGATATTCTTGTAAAACAGAAACATCTAAATTCTTTTTGTTAAGGGTGATTTGTTTTACTTTGAAGTGTCAGACAGAGGCAGTCTTCATAGTTTAAAGGTCCATATTCTTCACGTTATTTCCACAGCTAAGGTCTTCTGCTGCTGTTTGAGCAACTAAGAACAGCGCATGTCCTTTCTAGATTTCTTTGACATTGTTAAGCAATTATCAGCATCAAGCAAAAAAAAAAAAAAAAGGCCAGATTCTTATGAGAAATACTTGTTTCAGACACATAAGCGCCACTGTGAAATTGGCAGACAGTCTGCTTCAGGTATTTGCTTGGGTTACTCTGTAGTAGGATGTTTAATAGCATTCATATTGTTTTTATTTGACTGTATTCATTAGTTTTATCTGCCCCAGAACTGAAGCTGGAAATTGGCTGTGGTTGAATCTGGTACAGTGCAGCTTTTCTTTTTGTAAATACATGTTTTTCTTGTCCATGATCCTTGACAAAAAACAAAACAAAAAAAGGTCATGTTCTCTTCATCTCTGTTCTTCTGAAGTTTGTCTCCAGAGAAAAAAATAATAATGTGACCATAAATTATGTTATGATGCAGTAAAGACTTCCAGTGTGACCTGAAATGAAACAAGTTTGAAACAGAAGCTTTTACACACTGTTAATTGGCTTCTGATTTCTTTTTAATTTCTTTCACCTGACCCACTGACCTTGGTCAATTATAGGAGAAACACGACCCCCTAAGAGATTTGGTGTCTTTTCTTTTTTTTTTTTTTTTTTTTTTTTGCTAATTCCCAAGAAACAGAAAGACCTGATGACCTGCTGGTCAGTACAGTGGAACATTTAACACCCAGACAGATGGACACTCCTCTCTGGAGTAAGCAGGTTTTGAAAAGACACAATATCACATGTACGTCGCAGCCAGAAGTATATTTTCTAGTTGTGGAAATGAGCAGGTATTTGCTAGTTAGTTCAACATGTTTGTGCAAAACATAAAGATGGATTTGTGTTTTTGCCTCCAACGCTCTTTATTCATATACATCTTCAGCGCTCCCATTTTACAGCATCTATTTAGTGTTGAGTTTGCAATCAGTATGGGTGGTTTTTTTTTTTGGGGGGGGGGGGGGGGGGGGTTTGTGTGTGTGTAGTTTTTGCTTTCAAAAAAAAAAAAGGTTTTAGATTTGTTCTAAGACATAATTTACCCAAAAAAATATGGATGGATTAAAAGGCACGGCAACATGTGAGGTGATATTTCATTAAATAATGTCACTTTCGCATATAGTGGATTAGACAGTTCTGGAACCTTGTCGGCACCCAGGTTGCTAGGCAACAAGTGAAATCACTGAGCCCATTCAAAAATTTGCTTTGCAAACACGCCTTGATAAATAACTGGATTTGTTTTTTTTGTTTTTTTTTCTTTTTAGTGGTCACACAACCATAAATGAGTATTAAGATTTTAGTCATAAGTTACAAGCTTGCAGGTTTTGCTGTTGCATGGATCCAGTTCAACACATCCTGTTTTTCTGTTTCCAGTCATCATGTGACGATTAGAAGCTGCTGGCTTTTACATCATATTAACTTAAAAGAAATTTCTGGAAAATATTGTTTTGGTTTTTGATTTGGTTTTTTTCCCATATTAAAATATCAAAGTCTGAAATGAGTTGAAGGTATTTCATCATGAACAAACATCCACAAATCACACCATACACTTTTCAGAGGAAATGGAGACAGCAATATGAAGAATGTATTATTTTGTTCTCTAATTCTGCCAGAAATGTACGAGATACATATCTTGTTCAGAGGTTTTAAAAATCACCAGCATGCCATTTGGAATGAGTACAGGCCTACAGCGATCACTTTTAATCTGATGTTGAAGCATGAATTCCAACAGCTCTTGCCTATGTAATCTGCATATTCAGTAACAGGAAGTGTAGCTGTTACGTACTGTCACTTCAGTTTCCAAAGTACTGATGTTATGTCCCCAGTGGCTCTGACATCAAAAACAAGGTTATGCAACAGAGACAAATAAACATGAGCGAGAAAGACGAGCTTAATACCAGAAACACTCTCTGCTCCATCTCATTTACAGACAGTTCCCATGCATCTCTGAGAACTTGGACAAATATAGATTATTTTTCCCAGTAAATCATTGAACAGAAATAAATGTTTATTCTTTATATGAATTCAGTTTTTATTTGTACGTTTTATAACAATTTTATTTCAGTTATATTGATTGAAAGATTGAAATCTTCTTACAATGACAATAAAAAAAAAGTCAAATTAATACAGCAGGATATTTTCAGAGGTAAACATTCTCATTAAAAGCTCTTGAAGTTTTCAGTTTCTATTATCGCCATCACAAGAGACAATCCTGGTAACTGATCATTTTTCTAGCTGGAAATGAAGACTAGGAAGTAGAGCCTCATTATATTGAAATAAATGAAAAAAATACTGTATTTATTCTGCTTGAAGTTCAATTTTACCAGAAAATGTAGCAGTCATAAATTCATGGTTTACCTGCAGAACATCAGCTCACTCTGCATTTTATCTGTCAACCATCCATGACTTGAAAGTTGAAGCAGAAAAATATTTCAGTGGGAACAGCTACACTGTGACAATAAGGCTGAAATGTGTGGCAAGGTACCTGCAGACATGGGAAATCAGTCAGCACATATCACATTAGATTACTTCTGACTTTGCAGTGGTATGAAGTTGAGATGGTAAAACAAACCTAAGGGGGACATAAGTGCATTGTTTAATGATCTGAATTTACCTCATTTTCAGTCTAAATCACAAATGGGTTTTTGTTTGACCGATCAAACAAACTGATTTAATGGAAGTTCAATTTGAATAAAAAGTTGAAATCTCACTAAATATAGTCAGGACTGATTTCTGTTCTTTGAATACCTAAATTATCTGATGCCTTACTGTTTTTCTGTTTACATGAGTCTTCTGTGAGGGAAATATTGTATATTTGACATGCCCTTTTCACTCCTTTAAAAAAAAAAAAAAATGCATTAATGCTCTATCTATTAAGATTTCAATAGAAAGTGACTTTTAATCTTCGTCTTTGCCTTTTTAAATATTTTTATTTAAATGCAGCTGTAGCCCTACAAATAAAAGTATGGAGACTAAGATGGGAACATTTAACAGGTTTATTGTGCAGGTACCAAATAATTTTATCAGCTTACCTCTCTTTGACATGGGGAGGAATTTTAATGCCCTAGCTAATTTATTTAACGTTTATCAATTTTACTCTTGAAAAGCAAAACACGTTTAATGTTCCTAATTGTGTTAACCCAATCAAAGGATTAGCATTTATGCATTGCTTTTTATCTTAAAACTCTAACCCTCTTAAAGGTCTAAGAGAGGGAAAAAGAGGACACTGTCTGATTTCAGTTTTTCACATATTTTTGCCAAAAGGAAGTTGAAGGCTCTTATCGATGTAAAATTTTATTTGTGGTTTGTGGTTACAGATTGTGTAGTTGTCACTGTGACTATCCATTTCACAGTTGACTAGAAATAAATTTCCTGAGGAAATATCATCTGAGTGGCTGGTTGTGGTTAAAGACATTCAACAGGTCTGCACTGCGTTGCGTCAGTGCTCCTGCACTGCCAACACCACTTTCTCGTGCTCCCTCTTGGGAGCCTCAAGGTAGCATCTGATCAAAGAGAATAATTTAGATCCATTGCTGAGGGAGGAATGAGGGGAAAGCCAAAGGAGATGATGATCTGGAGCTAGAATAAAGTCAACTGCAGTTTGTGTTTGATAAGGACGAAGAAAAAGAAAAGATTGTTCCTTCGCCGTGTTCTAGTTAACCTCGTTGTACAACATAATCTTTTACACCTTATTTCCAGAGTTTTTAAAATGAAGTTGGTGGTCCATTTCTTTATTATAAAGAGTTTATTTCACCAATGACATGTTTGGTCATCTGAGGTACTATACGTGTATGCTTTACATGCTATCCAATTTAGGAATTGATGCAGATTATGGACCCTGCGGGCATGCTTTGTTTGGTTTATCTCCCATGCTACCTCATTAGTTAGAAATCCCTGGTTGTTTTCTTGTTGCTTGCAGGGGTTCCTGACAGATGAGATGTATTATATGCATGTGTTTTAGAAATTGGTTCATGTAGATCTTGCTTCCGCTGTGAATGAAATGGACTTTATGTTTGGTGTCTGGTTCAAAATTTGCTTTGATGGAGACACTCAGAGAACCAACATAATGTATTAATGTGTTTTTTACCGCTGCCAGGAAGTGGACAAGCAATTAAACATGTGCTGTAGAGGAAATCCATCATATGTCCTCTAGTAGTGCATTAGGAAAGTTACAACTTGTTAAATCTGACATTGGGTTTGACTGACTTACTTTATGAAACCCAAATGAACATGTGGTGATTTTAATGTTAATCTTTGATAGTAATAGATTTAGTTTGTTGCTTACAGTTTCTATTTTCTATTGAAATATTACACATACTTAATGAAGACCTTTCACTTTTGCTTGTATCTGTTCTAGTTCATGATTGATTGCATTGTGCTAATAAACATTAAAGCATTTGATAGCAGAATGGATTTAGATTGAAAAAAGAAGTGAAGTGAATATAACTGGGCATTTTCAACATGTAAATATGTCGCTTATCTTTAGTGATAAGGAATGCCGCCATTGTCTTTGTCTTTTTCCACCTTTCCCGTAATACAAGATTGTTTCTCAGCAGGAATTTGTGGGCTGCTGCTGCTGTCTTGCTCTATTACAGAAAAGCATTTCTTTGTGCAGTCGGTGTGCTGTTAAATTCCAGCTGTGAATCCTGTTTCACTTCACACTAGGGCTGGGCGAAATGACGATATATATCCTTTGGACAATAGAAAGTGCCTATCGTTTCATATGCGGATCTATCGTTTACGCTACGGTGAGGTGCTTTACTGCAGTATTTTATGTCAGAATGTGCTTTACGGCATGCGTACTGCAATATATAAACAAACATGGAGAAAGGCTGTAGCAGACGTGTTTCAGAGCAGGATAATTCACTAAAAGATGACCAGCCAACCAAAACTGATGAGCTTGTTCATAAAAGAGGGGACATTTCTGTCGCATGGATTCAGTTTGGATATAAACGGACTAGCACACAGTCCCAACAACAGGCCCCGACACAACTAACTCATTTTATCACCTGCGCAAGAATAAGGATAAAGAATACAGAATAGAGTCAACAAGCAAAAGCTGAAAAAATCGGCATCAAGTGGTGGCGAAAGCGCTCATAATAAACTCCTGACACAAACGCTGCAACAGCCATTTACCTGTGAAATGTCATACAGCCATAGTTCCCGATGACTGAAGGAGATCACTGCTGCCGTTGCCAAGCACATCTGACTAATAACTGATTACTGAGGATATAAAGAGGATATAAGATTTTGGTCATATCGCCCAGCCATACTTCACACTATCTGTTAGTGTTTTCAGACATGCATGAGTTTGGTTTTGGGCGCCAACTCTGTTCTGGAATTTCAGAACCGCGTTCATACCAGTTTAGCCTAAACCGAAGTAGGAGGGCTTTACTCTGTGGAATTACACGTCAACATCTTGCTGAGTTTGTCCTGACAGTTCATGGTGAAGTCATCAGGCTTCATTATAACTTGTGGTTTCCCAAAAAGTAAGTTATATTTAGATACCTGAGAAATTGTTGTAAGTATGGTCTCAGCCCGATTTGAAAATAAATGCAACTATTCACTGACTCATTTCTTAAAAAAGCATCATGAACCTCATTGCTAAATTGCAGTTGGCTCAGTATTTGTTTTGTGAGAAATTATGATCCTTGTAAGGACTACAATACGATTAGGTTTTGAAAAACAAAATCAAGAGGAAATTATCTTTTGTGAAATTTTCATAATTATCTGACTAATTTCATGATTGCTGAGCTCTTGCCAGGGAGCACCTTATCATTTTTTGTACCTTTAATTTAGACCCCGCCAGTGCTTTGATATCCCTCATTTTGCACTGCTGTGTACTCCTGTTATATAACTCAAACTTGCCAATTTGCTGTGCGGTAATACCAAAAGCTAAAGTTGACTACTTATTTTGGCTGCAGGCGTTTTGTCTATTGGATTTCACAAGCTACTCGTACTCCAGTAGTTAAATGTCCTAGCCAGTAAGACAGTGTACCATCAGTGTTTGTTGCCTCTCATCTCAGACTCTTCAAAATGGAATAAGAGCATCATTTGTTCCCTGCACATCCTGTATTTGTTTTCTTTTTCGGGTGGCCTCATTCCATTAACTCTGTTCACTTGCTTCTATTTATTTCTCTATATTTTGGCAGCGTACACATTATACCAAGTGGGGTCATTTTAAACTGGACCATGTTTTTATAACAAAGTGTAGTCATTTTAAGCTGATCATAAAGATGTCTGTCCGCTAAATCTCTTGTTGTTTCTTTTCTTTTTTGTCTGAATTTGCACTTCTTTCAGGAGGTTTTTCCTGGTAAACTTTTATACAATCATAAAGTGTTAGTGAAGAATGTGTTAACAAAACAATCAGCAGCATCTGGATCTGCTCTTTTGTTTTGATCTGTGCCTTTGGTTAGCACTGCTCAGCAGTGTAATGCATTGTGACATTAGCTGCCAAGTCTAATTGAGAGGAAGTATATCTCTTGTTCACACATTGCTCCTAAATAAGTTAGTATCTTCCAAACTTACATCACCATGTATGCTTGACGTTTTCAGTTTCACCTTTCACAAACAGAGTTTAGTCATCTCAGCAGCAGGTTAGTTGGGTGTGCATGTGGCGAATGTCCTTGGAGAGCTTTATTTTATGATCTGTGTTTGTTTGGCCTGGAAATGACCATGTTTATACAAAAAACTTTTTTTTACTTCTATGCCTCTCCCTAAGGCTCTGTCACAAACACCATCACCTCAGGTGTTTTTATGTTTTTTGCTCCAGTAGATGGAAGATATTGGCATTGTTTATCAAAGCTGTGTTCTCTGCCTTCACCCTGCTGTGTTTTACAGTGTTCATCTGTTATTGTTCTGCCTGGGGACATGGATACCAAACTATCACAAAGTTAAAAATAGTCGGGCTTTTCTCACAAACCTGATGTGGGGTGGGAGAAGCGAGAAATACAATAAAAGCCATGTGGATGGTTAAACTGCTTGAAGCAGAGTGAGGTTCTGTGCAGATGAGAGGGTCATTAAATTTACTGAGAACAAGCTACTCAGAGGAGTAGAGCTAGCATCATGTGTTTAGAGTGCAGGGAGGTGGGCAAAATGAACAGGCCCGGCACTGTTATGGGAGCAGTTAAAGTCCATATCAAGGAGTAGAGAAAACAACCCAGATCTAAAGTCTGCTACATGCCTGTAGGGAAGGAGAGAAAACGAAGAGATTAATTTAGTCAGATCTCATTGCTTTCAGCAATCATCATGATGGAATAATAATATAAAAATTTACATGCTGCACTGCTCTGTGCTTGACATAAGATGATCCTAATTAACATACCTACTTGCATGTGATTATTAGAGTAATGAATAAAATAAAAAACACTTTATTTACCCCTGAGGGAAATGGTAAAAGACTTTGTGAGGACTGAAGTGTGGTGCCAACAAAAGAAAAATGTAAAAAATAATAACCTGTTTGCATAAAGTACTGTCATTTTGTTGGTTTAAAACATGGTAAATGTGCATTTGATGTAATATTAAATACAAAAAAATTAGATTAAAATACAATCAGAGTAACAAGTAGTGAACTGGATGAACAGGCACCCCATGCACAGCTCCCAATGACAACCAGGATCCTTTGCCGTTTGTGATTCACACACACACACACACACACACACACACACACACACATATATATATATATATATATATATATATATATATATATATATAATATACACACATAAGAAAAGATGTTCACATTGTGAAATAAGTGCATGATTTTAAAGCTTTAACTCTTGCAAAGATAGTTGTCTCACTGTTTGCTCACTGCAGTGCAAAAAGTACAAAACTTTAAAAAAAAAACTTCAACCACCAGTTAGTGTACTTATTAGCATAAGTGTCCTTCTCAATGCATGAACACATCAAGTAAACAATAGAACAAGCAAACTGGTTAAAATGATCCTTTTTTTCTTGAATAATTAAAAGATTGACAGTAATTCTTTTGTCTATTGTCTACATTACTAGACATTATAGCTGAGTGTAAGCCAGTTTGAGATCAGTCAGTGGCAGCTTTGAGTTGGGTCATGGAGCACAGGTGGACATGCTATTGCATAAGGAGCAAGCTTCCTCTTACTGCTTTTGGACAAAGGAGGGGTCTGTAGCAGGACCCACAGCTCATTCAGAACAAGTAAGTGATGCATTTTTTTCCACGTTTGTCTCCAATAACACCAGAAAATGTGACAGTTGTTCATCAAGAGTTGCTAAAGAGGAATGAAAACTTGCAAAACATAGTGACAAAGGCGCTAAGCTAGCAACACTGTAAACAAGGGATCCATCAGGTAGATCCATTGGGAAGAGCCTGTCTGCTGTGGTGCCTGTTGAAAATGGGTAGAGGTGGCTGGTCCTTTTCATAAACCAGCAGATGGCAAAGTGGCATTTAAGTATCCAATACCAGTGCAAGATTTGTGCACAACAAGGAGGTCGCTGGTTCGAGCCTCGGCTCAGGGGAGGTCTGAACAGTGGCCTTTTTGTGTGGAGTTTGCATGTTCTCCCTGTGTATGTGTGGGTTCTCTCAGGGTACTCCAGCTTCCTCCCACCCAAAAGACATGTATGTTAGAGTTAATCACTGTGGTTAATTGATCATTTATCACATGCAAGTCACTTTGGATAAAAACGTCTGCCAAATGACTGTAGAATAGAAACTTGCTTATTTTATTTTTTTTTTTTTTACAAGAATGGTTTAAAGTCAATTTAAATCCAGTAGCTTGACCATCTTTAGCCCTTTATGGCAACAGGGTAACACAAGTTTTAGCATACATCTGCAGTGATAAGCAAACAGTGTCCCCTTTCGAAAAAGCTGGTTATGGAATCTGAGGAGGCGATGATTGTGTCCCATTGAACCATCAGTGACATAAAGTATTTACGCTTCATATCGTATTGTGCATGAGACAGAGCTGATTTGTTTATGCGCCTAAATCCTACAGCATACTAGTTACGCGTGTTCTTCAGCATCACAGGATCACACTCTTATGCTGTAATACTTGACAAGCTGTTAGTTTTTCAACAGCAGGTTTAGGAAATATACTGTCCATTTAAAACCAGTTTAAACACCATGACAGTTTTATTCCATTAACAGCAAAGATCTAGGGAACATATTAAGTCACCTGAACTTGTCAAAAAAAGAGTCTCCAAAGACTATGAAGCCAGGATACAGATTGTGAACTTGTCTTTCATTTCGGGCGTCTTCCCAGAGCAGCTGAAAACGGCTGTTGTCAGGCATCTGCTAAAAATTGAAAATCTAGAAAGACACAAACGAACAAATACAGGCTGATCTCGAGTCTTCCATTTTTAAGATCATTGATGAAGCTGCATTTCATCAGCTAAATCATTTTTTTCAAATCACAAAACTGTTATGTCTGCCAGTCAGGTTTTAGACGGGACCACCGCACCGAGACCACTCTGACCAAAGTGAGTGCTGCATTGGATACGGTTGACCTCATTATATTATTCAAGTGACAGAGCTCGATGGGTCTCTCTGGCACTGTAGTAAATTGGTTTTAAAAAAAAAAAAGAAAAAACCTACTTGGAGAACAGAAAGTACTTTGTGTCAATTGGTAACTTTTCATCAGATTAGACAAGAATTAATGTGGAGTTCTCCAAGGTTCCATCTTGGGTCTCTTCTATTTAACATCCAAGGTCACCTCGTGCATCCTCAGGATGGTGGAATTGGATCAAAGTCAAGATTCAGTTCAATCTTTGATTTTTCTTAACTAGCCTATTTATTCTGAATTGGCTTGAATTGATGTCTGTAAAGTGCCCTGAGATGACACTGTGGTGAAGTGGTGCTTTAGAAATAAAGCTGAATGTAATTGAATTGAACAAGGCCTGACTGGCACAGGTCATAAAAAACATTAGTCACCATAGATAGCTAGGTAGATGAAATACAAAATTATATTGCAGTGTCACCAGGAGATTGTACAGGCTCTTGGGAAGTGTATTCAGGATTTTATTGACTTGATGTGCCTAAACTTTATTCAGTTAAACAAAATTAAAACTGAGGTGACCATCTTTGGAGCTGAAGAGAAATGATTAAAGGTCACCACAGACCTTCGTTCTGTACACCCAACCAGGTCATAAATCTGGGTGCAGTGATGGAGCTAGAACTAAACTTTAAAAAACACATTAAGTGAATCAAAAACTGTCATCTTAAAAATATGTCAAGGGTAAAATATCTGATTTCACAGCAGGACCTGGAAAAACTTGTCCATGCTTTCGATTTTCATCTTTTAGTCTGCTAGATTATTGTAACTGGGCCTTTCTAGATCTAAATATTAATGAGACAACTGCAGCTTATTCAGAACTTGAGTCCTCACTAAGAGTAAGAAGGTGGACCACATCAGTCCAACTCTAAGGTCTTTACATGGGCTAATTGTCTGTGAAAGGATAGACTTTAAAGTTCTTCTGCTGGTCTTAAAAGCTCTGAATGGCTCAGAACCAAAATACATCAGTGATCTCTTGACCTACTATGAAGCTACCACACCCCTCATGTAATTTCAATAAGCATTTTTTTTATTTTATTTTTTTATAAATGCGTTCGCAGAGGCAGAACCAGAAATGGAGAAGATGCATTTAACTTCATTGCTCCACAAATCTGGAACTAACCCCTAGAAAACCTCAGATCAGCTGAAACACTCAGTCTATTTAAATCCAGGTTAAGGACCCACCCACAAATTAAGCTTCCTCTGCTTAATTTGAATAGTTTTTATTTTAAAAGTCCAAACCTGCACTGTTTCTTTTAAGCTTAAAAACATTTTTAAACTTATATTTTTAATAGTTTATATCAAATGTTCCTTCCTTTTTCCTTTCTCTCCTCTCCTCTTATTTTCTAATCTTTTAATTTCCCTTTAAAGAGCTTAGAATCACCATATTGTTGAATTGTGCCATACAATTTTGGGCGTCTTCCCAGAGGCGCTAGGAAGATGCCTTCTATTACTTCCTGTGTTGTCAGCAGCCTGTCAGAGATTAATTTATTCTTACTTTGTGCTTTCACAAATGGCTGCATTGAATTCCAGGGAAATTTATCATTAAAACTTTTAGTTATACCTGAGCGTTCTCATACCACAGAAATGTGGTATGTCCATGAACAAATGAGGCCATAATTAAAGTTAAGTAGATGTAATCAAAGATAATTCAGTCTTATTGTTTAAATGCTTGTATTCTGTGGTGATTTGTATATTTGTTCACAAACGTGTCTGAAGTAAATCAAAACCACTGACAAAAAGGATAACGTTTCTGAAGAGAAGCTAAATAATTAAACCGCATCAATAAAATCACATTTTTTTTTTTTTCATTTTTCAGTGATCATTTGAATGAATTGGCAGTCAAAGCAGATGATCTTGAAATGATGAATAATTAGTGTGAGATGTCAGTAGATGGATTAACCAGCTATAAAATCTATTTAGTTCTCTCATTTATTCTTTCAGAAGAAAGAGAAAAACATCAGGTTAAACTGCCACTCTGTGGGTGCAGAGCTTATATTTGCCGTTTGTGTTGCTGTGAAGTTGATCCTTTAAAAAAAAAAAGAAAAAAAAAAAAAAGCCAAAAATCGAAGAGTGAAGGGATAAAGTCAAATTCTTTGGGGAACGCCCCTGCCAGTTTTAAATGGACCACCCACTGATTGTTGTTATGGAGACCAGCTAAACAATGTCGGCTCTACACAGGAGAAAAAGGCAGAGAGTAATGACTGAAAATAAAAGTGACGTGTGAAAAATTGCTTGTAGAGAGAGAATGGGGGAGGGAAGAGAGGTTCAACTAAAGAAGTTCCACCTTTGTGTCATCAGCTTTTCAGGAAAGTTAAGATTTTTGGCATGTTTGTGTGCATCTTCGTGGCTTCAGTGGCCCTTCATCACTGGTGAAAAAGATGAAACTTGCTGATGCATATATTGATTAAATGAAGAAAACACTATGAATGCTATGAATTCAATGATCTGTCCGTAAGGTTGTCCGGTGTCACATTGCTTTTTTATTTAATCATTAACACCAAATCCAGAGATTTTAATTTGGGCAACATGTTTTTCAGAAACAACAAATCCTCAAAATTAAGGAAATGGTGCGTTAGGGATTCTAGGTCTATCTTGTAATTTATTTATTTGTTTCAGTCCAGATGCCCTGAAACTAGACTAAACTAATGAGAGCCATTTAAGCAGTTCAGAGTCGCACCTCTGAAAAATGCTAATCATAGTTTAACATAACATTTTATTGCTTTTTGTGAGTTATGACAAAAGGAAATGGCTACCTGTGCACCATCACAGCTCATATACAGTATCTTTAAAACAACACTGTCCATCAACATTGCCTGACTGATCAGAAATAATTGTCTGGTAGAGTTAAATTGGTTTGCTGAACCCAAATGTTTGTTGTCTTTTTAAAGGTGCTGTTTGTGATAGTCTTTATGGGGAGAATTATGCCTCTAATTTCAGTCAAGTCTAACAATGAATGCTCCAATATTTTAATGAACAATTTTTTCATGTATTCTCTATTTGTCTATGGTCTTACTCTGTCTTATGCTGCAACAAAATCTGAACAGCAGCTTGAAGACGTGATTCATTTTTTTGAAGTATTTTTATTCTTGCCACAGAAGTTCTTTGAAAACACTTTTTTATTCATCCTGACTTTGGTACTTTAACAAATGCTATTTGCTCCTGAAGTGTCTTTCAATGATACATTTTCCAATGTTTGCTTATTTCTCGGAAGAAATAAAGCACACTGGTCATTCAGCATAGTTGGCAATGACCACAAATGAATGTATCTGTCCATACAGAATTTGACTTTTTTTTTTTTTCGGGAACAAGTGAGGGTAATCTAAAGAGTTGCATACGACTGCACACTCTAACAAGCAACATTATTTTTAGTACACAATTTATTATATAAAAGGAGCAGAATAATAAACAGTCGAGTGTTGCATCCTCTGTTTATCTAATTATTTGTTATATATTATTTCCCTGACAGAAATGTTATGTAGCTGTGGTCCTTAATCTTGCAAAGTATGTTACCAAAACAGCAGAAGTCATATTTACTAATGGTCAAAACTAAAGCGGTGTTGTGCATGGATGATCACCAGATATGAGTGGTGATAAATGATTAATGCTTATGAATTAAGTGTTTGAGTTACGTACCGTTTTCCTGGCTTTAACAGTTTTCTGTGAAGAGCAGTAAGCGAGGTTTGTTTACTATATGAGCTATTAAGATAAAGTTTATTCAATACTTTCCTGCTATTCAGACGTGAAGATGGTATATTTGCAATTTTGCCACTTCAGTGGATGTTATGAGTCACCCTATACACTGCCACTCACTGGAGAACAAACAAATGTAGTATATAATTTTATATATACAAGAACATACTCGATGAGAAACAGGACACATTTTTCTATAGAATAGATAAAATAAATAAACTAGATAAAAAGTCAAGTAATATTGAAGACAAAAGTCTCTGTACATATCTGTTAAAGTAAATAATATTGTATGTGAAAAAATTTGGCTTTTTTTTTGGTTTGTTTTGTAATAATGTATCTGATGGTTAAAATTAAAAGATTTTCCATTTTGGGATAATGAAAGTAATAAAATTAGAAATACAAAAGTAATGTCAGTGTTGTAGTTGATACCATAAGATAAATTGTGACCCAGTAGTGTAAAAAAGGATTACATTTAAAAAAAGTAGAGAAAACCAAAATTTCCACTTTTCAATTCATATAAAATGAGTCTGCTTAAAGATATGGATATTGTGAAGAAAAGGGCATCATAACAGAATAAAAAGAGTAAAAAGTTATAAGTGTTTGGTGTCCAGACTGAAACTATCTCTAAAACAGGGTACATTAAGTCGAGATTGAATTGAAGCTTCTTTCTTTAAGATGTTCAGTGAAATCATGCATTGACATGAAGCCGGGCTGTGTTTGTGTGGTTGAGTGTTCCCTCATCTTAGGCCTATTTTGAGCTGACAACAAAAAACGCTCTTGATGTTTTCCTTGAGTGGTTTGGGGCTTTTATTATTTTGATGGTATCCATGTGTACAACTCTGTCTGTCCCCTGAAACTGAAGAGGAGCACACAGCAGCCACATCATTGGGAGGCAGATGTGCTCCTGTCATACACCACACCCTGTGCCTCGTCAGATAAATGAGGCGGCAGCAGACGACCTGGTGGAAAATGTTCTTCTACTTGACTGCATGAGAATGGCATTGCATGGAGCTCTGGCCAGGTTTAGTTGTTGGAGACATTGTCTTGTGAAGTTCTATTTTAAATCACAGAGCCTTGTCCAGAGTGGCTGTAACAGTATGTCCACCTTCCTCCCATTTCACTCTGTTCAGCTCAGTCCAAATGCTTCCGACACTGATTGCCAGCAGGGAGTAAAGCAGTCCTCCTCCTTCCTGTGAAAAACAACCACTGCAAACATTGTGGAGTGGAGGGGGAGGTGGAAATGTTCTCCCATTGGCTGAATTTTGGCTGTCTTTGACCTGAATGCCAAACACAGAAAGCTCTGCCAGACGTTTCTTTTTCCCTTTAAACATCCCCTCTTTTTCAATTTAATTTTTTTTTTTTTTTTTTATAATCCTCTTTTATTTTTCCCTCTCTTTGTGCGCCGTTGAAAGAGCCTCTGAACGTTCCCCCTCAGCGAAGGGGAGTTGTGAAGTGTCGTTGAAGCCCAGCTCAGCAGTCTGTCGCTCATCTTTACTCTTTTAACTCTCTTTGCAGAGGAACTTGGGGTCATGAGGACCATGAACTGAAAAGCTTTTCTGTTTTTTAACTCACCCTGCCTCTTTTTAGGATTTTCTTTTGTGGACATTTGTGTGCTTTTTTTTTTTTTCTTTTGAAAAAGGAAGATGTGCTTGCTTTTAAAACCTGATCATTTTATAACCACATCAATAAAATAAGTTAATTGCACTGGGAGGAAAAAAAAAAAAAAAAGAGTATAATTATGTATTTACACTGCCAGATATGGCATTTACAAGTCTGATTCAAGACTCAGACTTTCAACTGCCCTGTTAGGCTTTACTGTCAAAATCATGCAGGCATCAGTATGAGCAGTGATGCAGCTGCTGCCACTCCACCAGACAGGATTTCCCAGGGAGAAGAATGGACGTAATTTGGAGTGGCAGCCTTCACTCCATCTAATGAGAAAGGATATCAAGAGACAGAAATTCCCACCACTGATAGAGAAAGTCACAGTACCCATGTAAGGATGGAAGAAAGTCATGCATTAGTGCCAGTTAATGTGGAAGCACTTGTTGAAAGAGATTACGCAAAGGTAGAGGATTCACTGAAAGGTTTAAGAGGCAGAAATTCAATATTAACTTTTTTTTTTTTTTTTTTTTTTTTTTTTTAATCATTTGCAGCAGTTTGATCCTTTTAAATAATCTGGGATCTGTTCATTTGTTGTATATATGTTGAGCTAAAGCTTAAATTACTTTATTATGATACACTTTAGGGTCCCCCTAATAAAAGTTTGGACTTCAGATGTTAAAACCCCAAACAACAAACTGCTGTAAACTACAAACCATTAGCCACACAACAAAAATAAACATCTTGCAAAATGTCCCAAAAAAACCCCCAAAACATATATTTGCAACAGCCCAACAAACAATGGTCTCTGGTCATCTCGCTAGTTAAGTTGTAAACTGTTAGTTGACCCATTTTTTGTTTAAACATGTCACTCTAGTCAGCGCTTGTTAATGCTGACTGCATGAGAGCATCGATGCACTAAGCTCAAATGTTCCCGCCTGAAAATGTTACCATTTTGTTGTTTCCTGAGCTGTTTGGGATTTGTTGTAATCCATATATAATAAATGTCTGAAGCATTGCATTATTGATTTGGACAGTAGTTGCTATTGTAACATTTGCAGCTTTTACATATTTAGGTCAGCCGGTTATCATTGACATGATAACTCAATTATTTTTGACTGAGTATTAAAAGTCAAATTTGCAAAAGCAATCTTATCATGTCATCTCTTCCTCACATTTACTATCACTTTCAGAATAAAACATCTGCTAGAGACGCATCATTTCCTCATTTATGACAAGAGCAGACATGACCCTGAAGATTGTTTTTACCCATGTGTGGTAAATGTTTTGTTGATAACCTTGCACCTTGTGACCTTGTATATGCTTAAAAATAAATTTAAAAAAAACTGCTCCCATCCTCTGTCAGTTTTTTACGCAGCCACAGCATAATCGACATGTTAACATGAATCAAGATGACCTTCAGACAGGTTGTAAATCCCTGGACCTTGTCGCAAGCACACTGATGTAGGTTTGTCTGAATGAAGCCGCAAGCTTTAATGTCTATGACAGAATAGTGTTGCTAATCTTTTTCCGATGTATTTCTGATGTTAGAAAAGGGGCTTTGCACCCATATGGGCAGTACCAGAGACACAAACAACCACATTAGTTTACCTAAGAGTACAACAAAACTTTATTTTTTGTAAGTAGGTCAACGTAGCATCTGCAGCTGATGATGGTGGATTCCTATGTAGTAACCGAACAGTAAAATAAATTATATGTTGAGACATCAAAGTACCAGTGTGAGAGAAGTGTAGGTGCGAGTGTACTCATTCAGACAAACCAAAGTGGAAAGTATGATGAAATGTTCATCTGCTTAAATAGGCACCTATTGAAGACAGACAGATTCTTTTTATTCCAATATCTTAGATTCCAATATATTAAAAGTGTTTTTCAAGCTTTTTTGAGCCAAGGCACACCACAAACCAAAATGTTTTTTAAAAGTCCATATTGTTAATAAAAAGTCCATCTTGTCAAAGATTCTTGAATAGAAATCAGATAAACACAAGAAGATGGAATTTTATTGTCTTTCACTGGGGCCTGTTTGGATGAACACAGACCTGCTTTTTAGACTAATTAGGTGAAATTGGGTCATTTCTCAGGGCACACCTGATAATCTCTCACGGCACAGTGGTTGAAAAACACTGTATTAAAACAGCAGTGACAGTCTTGCCAGCTAGCTGTCATCAGATTTCTTCTATTCATCCACCCACAAGGAGGACTAAAATATTATGACACAAAGGGAGAGAGGAAATCTGGTCAAATCCAGTTGCTATAACCTGAGGCGCAGATGTACACATACCTCCTGTCTTTTGGAAGGGTTGATGTCACCATCCCTCATTTAGCTATAAATCTGTCCTAAAATTTCCTGCTTTCTAATCCCAGCTGCTGCTGTTGTCTCCGCCTAACGGTCACACTAACCTCTCAATCCTAATCCTTCTGCTGCCTTTGTTGCTCTAGTAAAAGTTGTTACATCCTTGAAAGTTAAGTACTTTAACATATGCCGAACTCGGCATAAACTCTTACAGTTATTGCACAACTCTCCGCCTCCTGCTCTCATTTTCCTCTGCTGTCCTTGTCCCGGCCTGCGAAGCAATCCAGTTTGACAGCTTTAGTGGTAGCAAGCAGAGGCACATTTGCAAGCACTATGCTCTGCTGTGCAAACTGTCGCACTTGAGTTGTTGCTGCTTGTTGTAGAGTATAAAAGCAGCCATTAGACATTCTCACGCAGTGACACACAATCCAGCTCCTGCTCGAGTCTGTAACTGTAAGAATGCACTGAGTAACGGCTGAACTGTCTCCGCCGTTGTGGCCTAATTGAAGCAGAATTGAATCTATGCAGTTGGAAAAAATGGGCAGCATTGTTTGTGTTTCATAATAAGTGGCCTACACAGAAAATATCAATTGTTCCACCAGTAATGGAATCTTTTTATGTGGTCTAATTTGTGCAGCTACTCTTCTTATGAGTCAGAATTCTTCTCTATGCTTCATCAGAGCTTCGCTTTTTCATTAAAGAATAAGATGTAAATTATTACAGGATTTGGGGAAAATATAACATCCCTACATTTTTTTTCTGTGTTTGTGTGTAAAACTCAGTGCTCATTGCTTTCTCACACACACACATGCTTCCTTATCCACAGTTAGTGCCATTTTTTTTTCAGTATACCTTTGACTCAACAGGGGTTTTCCTTCTAAATCAACATGAACCTATAAATGGCTGAACCTGTTTCCATCTTAACCATCTTATCTCTATGAAACAGCTTTGTAAGAGTATTGATTTCATTCTGCTGCATTGAAGACTGTTTAACTGCTCGTATGTTGGTTTTTAGTGCTGTTAGAGCTACTAATAGCATTACCTGAGATTACATAATGGATAAGAAGTTTTATTTCATCTCTGGTTGAACCGAAAAAGGCGTCTTCACATTCATGCTGTATTTCTTTTTTTATTTTTATTGAAACTTGTCTTTAAATAATCATTTTCTCTCATCGAGCTCTCTGGGTTTTCTTCACTTTTTCCTCATGTTTGTTGGTTAAACATACTTGGTGTCATTAGTGCAAGCAATAATCACATCAACAGTATGCAAAAGTTTAATCTTTCCTTTTAGTTTCTTGTTTCCACACTGCTAAATTGGTGGTGACCTAAATATAAACTGCATTCCTTAGATGTTTTTTTATTTTTTTTTTATTTTATACTGTGGAAAATGGTTTTCACAGAGCAGAGGTTTACCTAAAATATTCCTTATTCTTACATGCATAGTCCCATGACCATGATACTTCAAGCAGTGAGGTGGTCTAGCTGACCCCTGTAAAGTGACCTTACCCAAAGCCTGGTGAAGTAGAGCGTGTAATCGCTCACTGCCTGTCTGAAAACCTAATAGGCAAGGTGTGTTTGTGTGCAAAGAGAAGGCTCCAATAGAACGAGTACATGAATTGATTTTGTGTGTTTGTGCTGCTCTCTGCTAAAGAAGATATTTTTCAGATGCGCTTCTTAGAGGTCAGAGTTTTTAGAGCTGCAGTCGCTGTCGTAAAACTTTCAGCTGTCGGGGGTGCATGCGTGGTTCCTTGTGCTGTGACTCTGACTCTTGTGTTCAGTAGGTTGCCATTATTTCCACTGAAGGAATTATTCATACGAATGCCAGTTTGGGCTGTGAGTACTACGATAAATGTTAAGCTCCATTATGTAATAAACTGGCACCCTGTTCAGAGGGATATCCATATTAATGCCCAGTGTGAGCTGGGATAAGCCGTTTATAAATTGTGTGCGGGGATGAATGTGGATCATTTTGTAATGACTTCTCACTTCTGACAGCGGCCCTGAGCCTTGCACTGTATAAGATTACCTGGTGTGTTGGAAATTATAGGTGTAAGTTGCACCCTTGTTAGTATCATTATCGTTAATTTTCAGCCCAGTTTTTGGTTTAAGCAACGCTTTGTTAGATTTACAGACCTGAAGAGTCAGACCCAATGTTTAGTCTTTTATTTCCAGGTTATAGAAACATGGAGGGGCAACATGCTCTCATAGCATTTTCCTTTTTTTGTATGTCCTTGATACCTTTCCTTAAATCTTCTTTTACATCTTAGTTACTCCCAGTAGAAAAAAACGAGGAAATTGATGAGACACACTGGTCAGAATAAAAGACAAGATGAGAAATCCAGGTTTTAGAGCTGAATTTTCAAACACAAGTTCAGTGTAACATCATCAAACCATTGTTTTGTTTTTCACTCTTAGGCTCTGTTGCATTATTTCTGTCAGGTGAGTGTCATAGCTGCTTGCATCGTCTATACTTGTTAACTGAATGTAATCCCATATCAGATATCAAACACTGCTGCAAAGGATATTGCTTAAACCCCTTTAGAAAGCATCGTCTCTCCTTCCTTATATTACACATTTTAAGAATTAAATGCCTTTCAAAAGGTCCTGCTAAAATTCACCTCGAGAGGCCAAAGCAGGAGAACAAAAATGAGATGAGCTGCACAATTTAGACAAATAACCAATAATTAGTCATTAGTTGTAATGAGTGGTTTTCTACTCCTGTCTCTGTGTTTTTACCTACAGTTCTACAGAAGCAGCTTTTTTAACCTCTGGTGTCCCTCTGACTCACTCCATACCCCTTTTTTCTCCACAGGGGGACTCCATGAAAGATGACAGAGGAGGTGATTGTTGTAGCCAAGTGGGACTACACGGCCCAGCAGGAGCAGGAACTTGACATCCGTAAAAATGAGCGACTCTTCCTCTTGGACGACTCCAAGACATGGTGGCGTGTGCGCAACACCGCCAACCAAACGGGGTATGTGCCGTCGAACTACGTGGAGCGCAAGAACAGCCTGAAGAAAGGCTCGCTGGTGAAGAACATCAAAGACACGCTTGGTAAGAAGTATTCTGTTACACACTGCTTAGAAGTCTGAGGCCCCCCCGAGTGTGAGAGTTGTCACTGTTAAGCTGAAAGTAACTTTCAGGAAAAGCAAAACATTTCTGTGTTCCATTTTTTCTTTAAAGCACTTTGTGCTCTGGCAGAAAAGAGAAGTGATGTCAAACAGTGGTCAGTGTGTGTGTTAGCCTTGGTTCTCTCTGTGTTTCCATCCTGGATTTGAGCTGTCACAGCACACACCAGGGATCCTGTTGAGCTGCGATTGCTCTCAGCTGTCAGTGCTCAGTCACTCAGTCCGCAGTCATGACTTGAATGTAGTAGATTCTGTCTGAAAGAATAGCTTTGAACTCATAAAGGGATTCAAAGTCATCATCATTTAGTTTGAGCAGAGCGAACCTAAAAAAAAACAAAAAAACTAAACTATACAAAACCTCTTCTAGCCAGTAAAATGGAAATGTATTATAGAATAATGAATTATTAAATTCTTGATCGTAATTTATTTATTTTTTGCTAATTTAGTGATATTGGCTAAAGCTGATTGGCGATAATCAAGCCAGTTATGACTTACTGAGCTGTTACTTTTCAGGAGCATACAAATAGAACAGAGGTATCCTCAGAAAGCATCCTTGACAGCCTAATCTGCATGCAGCTTAATCTAGAAGTGGAATTTAAAGACCAAAACCCAAGAAAAAGATAGTGGTCAGTGTGGCAACTGAAATTATAATAAAGATTTAAGCATGACACATCTCCTCTTGACTACTTGTGAGGCAAGAAGAGAGGGACATGGGAAGAAAATAGAAACATCTGGTAGAAATCTAACAAGACAGAATTATCAAGAAGCCCAAATGTAATAAATATAGTAACCAAGTGGTCCTGAAAGGGAACCATATTTAGAACTGAGTGGAGGAGAGAAGAGGAATGACAGAGTCTGGCTTAATGCGCAGTCTCCTCTCAGCTCTGTGAATACTGGCCCTCAGGGAAATTCTGCAGTTGTATGTGGGCCACCATGGCACAGCCTGCCACGGTCACCATGACCAGGGTTCACTGGGTGCAGAGATGACATCCCCCTCTTTGTCGGTCAAATCCTCCAACACTGTTCCCATCAACTCCTTTCCCTGTCACCATGGGCCTCTGCTTTTCTGTGATCAGTAGTTTGATTAGTGGACAAGTCTGCTGCCTAATGGTTGTACCGGAGTGATGGATTACCTCTGTGTCCCCTGACGAAGTTACTTATCGACTACAACATTATGGCCCAGTTCCATTTCAGTCTGAGCAGTGTGCTTCCTGTCAGTAGCTCTTTAGTGTTAAAAGCCTGAGAAAATCCAATAGGCGAGCACACTTCCATGATGAGGTGATGAGCAGGAGGGGAGGTCAAGGGCTAATGGAACTTACTCGCACACCTCAGTGAAGATTCGGATTGGCTCAAAGCTAGATTTCTTCATCCATTCTTAAGTCTGGCATTTTTTCCATTCTCTTTAGTGAACCTACATTATGATTATGGAGCATGTGGATTGTCTGTAATTACTGTTTTCTCCTGCTTTTCCACTTCATTTGCAGTGCTTTTTAGTGCAGTTGTGTCATCAGCATCAGCAGTTGTGTCATGCTGCTTTCTGACCAGTTTCATCTCTCAGGAAACAAAACAGGAATGGGTTAAAGGGACAGACAGCGTCTATACCACTTAGTGCAGAAACTGGGTCAGTGCTCACCTGTGCAGTGTATCAGCAAGTTAAGTTTCTGTCCTCGTTAGTTTTAACAGTTCATCACGTTGGTTGCTGTTAGTGTATCAGAGCGTCTCAGTGAAAATCAGACTTTGTCCAAACCAAAGGAAGCAAACGGTTTACACAACTACAAGAAATTTTGCTCAGTGCTTTCAATTGAACATAAGTTAAAGTTGAGTCAGCTTCTAATGTGAAGCCCAACATTCAGTCTGCAATATGTTATTTATGTTGAAGATTTTTGGGTTTTATTTGGGCAAAACGAGTGGATTGAGACTCTACTGAATTAAGCCCCGCCTCCCGCCACTGCACTACATCAGGAGCGCGCACCACACCTGCTTTCGCCGTCATTGTAACATCTCATAAACAGAAGGATTAGGCTAATATGAACTCAATTAAAAAAAACAAAATACAATGTCAACACATAGCATACAGCCCTACATGTTGGAACCTGAATCAGACCCTGAAAACGAAGTGGAAAACAGCAACCCACAGCAACGAATGCAGCAGGATGTCTCTCTTTGGTAAACTCACCAGCCATCGTTGGAAATAACTTTATCCAACGTTTTCCACCCGCCTGATGTATTTGTACATGCCCTTGTTAACCAGTAGAAGGTAACCAATCACCGGACTGGATGGCTGTAGCTCAGGAGGAAGAGCAGTCGTCTTTAACCTGGAAAGTTGGGAGATCGATTCCACGCTTCCCCTGACGAAGTGTCCGTGGGCAAGACACTGAAGCCAAAAAGTTGCCCCCTGATGTGCGTATCAGGGTTTGTACGTCGCATAGGATAAAAGCGTCTGCTAAATAACAAGGATAGAAAACTGACCAACTTTTAGACGTTGAGAAGTTGGTTGATAAGAGAAGTTTCATTTTTTTAGTGAGTGTTGGAGCCTTAACGGCCTTTGGTGCAATATAACGACAGCTTGACAATAAAAACTACAAATACAATGCAATTGGCCAATGATGATGGTTAGAGATTTGCGTCTGTCATGGAGGTATGGTTATGAGATTTTGGTTCATATGACAGCTACTTTGTAACAGTCATACCACTTCCTGTCTGCACTATTAATAGCTCTCCAGTCATTCAACTCCTCCAGTCATTCAACAAATCAAACCAAAATGAAAAAGTCTTCTCATATCCACTTGACTGTTTCAGCCACCCAGTGATCGTTGTTTACATTGGATATCAAAACTCCTAATAGCTGAATTTACCTCTTAAGTTTAAAGACAACAAATATAGGTGAATAAGAGGCAGCTGTTAGTCAGGCGGTTGTGTGATCGACCCTGGGTCGGACAGTTGCTCATTTATGGTAACCTCCAACTTCCCCAATTTGTATGTCTGGTGGCTTTGGATGGCAAACTGAACCCCATATACCTCCCACAATGTGTCCCTTGATTGTAAATGGCTTTGGATAAAAGTTTCTACAACATGAATGTGGATCAAATCAAATAAGAAATGGGGCCAAAGGAAAGAAAAGACTGAATGGCGGGCAGCAGGTTGCTGCTTTTCTCTGGAAATCTTTAGGTTTACCTTTTCATTAGCCTCCTATGGCGCTTTGGCAGGTTTACTGACCCGCAGCAATAAATTAAGACCTCATGGCACTTTATTAAAACCAGAGCAACACTATAAACAGCCCTTGCTGTTACAGTGCTAGCTTTTTACTACACGATCAGGTTGTGTCTTGTGATTACACACACATGTTTCTGGTGGGTGGTACAGTTTTTGCAAGGGCTTATTTCATACATTAGCTTTTCAAATGCCCTCCACTCTAAGCAATGGAGTGAAGCAATATGGTGCAACTTTGAGGCTTTCATCAGTTCACTTCCCTCTGAGTTCAAGTCTTCTGGGCTTGAAAATCGAGTCTCCTTTCACAAGATGAAGAGGTAGGTTAAGGTTGCGAGTGAATGTGAGGGAGGAGAAAATCTAGTCCGCTGCTGCTATAACCAGCAGGTCAGTGCCTTGAAGTGTAAATGAGCAGAGAAGAGAGGTGTGTAAATTCAGGTGATTTTGCTCAGCTCCAGAGTGTGCATGTGTTCATTGCCCTCTGGTGTGTCTTCCTCTACCTCATGGCAGTGACTTGTCTATTTCATTTATCGCCCTGTACCCACCCGAAGTAGCCCCAGGAGTCCTTGGCTTTTGTCTTTGTGAAACTCTCTCACGCAGCTATGTCGCGAGCAGGATGCACACTGTTTTCCACAAACACAATCTGCTTATTATTCCTGTCTCATCCTCCTGCTTTGCGTTCTTGTCAGCTGTGGCCTCTGATGTGCTTGGTCTCCTGTGTGTTTGAGAAACAGCTGCCAAGGGACCCCTTGTCTTTCTCCGCTGCGCTCCTCCTCCCTTCCCACTGTCTCTGCCAACAAGTTTCATGCTCCTCTGTGTGAACCCAGATTTTTCAAAACAATGTAAATGCTCTGTTCAGCTGTGACATTTCTGTGGCATTTTGAGCGCACTCAGTGGCACAAACTGGGTGATGAGCTGTCAAGAAACTCGCTTCCATCTTTAGCAGAACTTAAAAGCATAAATTGACACCGACCTTAACTGTCAAGAAAATGGTTTGGTTGACGTTGTTAGCAGCGTTGTTACCACAATGTTTAATTATTATTTAAGCATGTGAGGAATTAGGAAGCCTCCTTATTTGTGTTGAGTAAAGAAATGTAAGGTCTCACTGAGGTGTGTAAACACATTTTAAAGACCTGTCTTTGAAAGTACATGAGAGGCAGGTAGGACGGGTGCTGACTTTCATCCTTGATGTGCTTGTCATTATCAAACCCATGGTGCCTGCTCCACTTCTCATTATCCCTCCACTATCTATTTTTAGCCTTTTGATTTGTACAGATGTGTGTAGAGTGTATAGACATTGACAACCCTAATTTTATTAGGTTTCATTCAAAGGAATTGGGATCCTCAGTACAAATTAATTCATCCCTCTGCATCGCTTACACTTCTAAGAATAAAGATCCATCATTCATCGCTGACTTCTCTCGTGGGTTATCCTGTTTCTGGAGAAGTTTTGTGATTCTGATTCCTCTAAGGATCCCTGAGAAGTGCTTGCTGCTGTAATTGGTTTCACGCTGACCATAACTTCCTTCTCTCCCCAATTAGATCAGGCCATTCCCTTCTTTCTGCAACGTACATCCAGTCAACAGAGCCTCACACCGCTGCTCCAATACCAGCATTTAATACCGTTCAGATTCTTCTTTCATAATAGAAGATTCCCTAAATTCAAGGCTGTGGCTATTACAAGCATACATGCACTATGGAAGCACAATTTCTGGCATGTGCAGGAAACCTGATGAGGCCACGCCTTGTGTAGCTCTCACACTGTCATGAAAGAAAAAAAGTAAATTCTTCGGTGCACTGACTGTTCTTTTTTTGTCTGGCCTAAACATTTAATAAATTGCAGTGGTTAATATGAAGAGGCAGAAATGTTTTGGAAATATGTCAGTCATCAGAGGTGTTTAATTTCCTCATAAAAAAATGTAAGAAATATCTGATCAGATATATCGTTTTTAAGGTACATTTACAGATCAACATAGAGACCATGTGCTCAGCATCAGGTTGATATGAACAAAGAGGATTATTTAAGAGGTTGAAACAAAACCAAAAAGACAAAGAATAATACATTTAGAATTTCTAAGTAATTCTAATGTTGCTCTTTGTGCAAAGCGTCTGTTAAAAAGACAAAAAAAAAAAAAAAAAAACCCAACTTATCCTGGGATCTGTACCTTTGCTGATTTTCTTTCTGCATAGGTTTGGGAAAAACTAAGAGAAAGATGAGCGCCCGTGATGCATCCCCAACGCCAAGCTCGGATACGGAGTACCCTTCAAACGGCAGCGTGGGAGGAGTTGTGGGAGGAGCCACAGAGAGGATCTACGACCTCAACATCCCCGCCGTGGTTAAGTTTGCCTACACAGCTGAGAGGGAGGATGAGTTGACCCTGGTCAAAGGCTCCCGAGTGATTGTGATGGAGAAATGCAGTGACGGCTGGTGGCGGGGCAGCCAGGCCGGGCGTGTCGGCTGGTTTCCTTCAAATTATGTCCAGGAGGAGCTCGGTGGGGCCGATGACAGAGGGGAAGGAGATTCCTCACGGGGCTACGGGGTCCCTCAAGGAACTTTGTTGGCCAACGGGCGTGCAGGTGGCCGCAACGAAGTTCTTCACCTGGTTCAAACACTCTATCCCTTCAGCTCTGTGACGGAGGAGGAGCTAAACTTTGAGAAGGGAGAGATCATGGAGGTGGTGGAGAAGCCGGAGAACGACCCAGAGTGGTGGAGGTGTAAAAACTCACGTGGCCTGGTGGGCCTGGTGCCTAAAAACTATGTGATGGTGCTGGATGAGCGGCCTGGTCCGCCCTCCTCTACATCTAGTTCCCCGCAGAACCGCTTCATGGCACCGGCACGCTCAGGGAGGTTCGCTGGGAGGGACTGGTACTACGGCAACATCACCAGACACCAGGCTGAGTGTGTACTCAACGAGCGAGGCGAGGAGGGCGACTTCCTCATACGAGACAGCGAGTCATCGGTGAGTCAGAGGGATTGGGTCATGACAGAGTGTGATGATAGAAGATGAGGAAATGTATCTGTGTCAACTAGATCAGAGTCTTTTAGCATGCAAATTTAGAAACCCTTCCTGGCATATTCTGCAAGGTTTGTGCTAAAGAACTGAAGGAGGAGAACAAGACGCGAAGAGCATGAGGCATTTTTCACTCCTACTGACCACAGAGTGTCGGGAGTAACCTGTAGGAGCAACTGCTGTGGCATCACACGATGATCCAGAGTAGGAGTAGCCAGATGGACACAAGAATGTTACTTGAAATTAGTCAGTCTCTTCAGATTTATTTCCATCTGCAGTTCTTCTTTTTTTTAAGGTTTTTGTGGACTTTGACTCTTATTTTTCTCAATTAGAATTAATCTAAGAATATACATTTAACATCATTAAAAATAGATAAAGCAACAATTTATCACATCATAGGATTACAGCTGTTGGTCTTTGCACTGTCTTAGTGATGTAAATCATCAAAAAACTCAAGTGTTTGTAGAATATTTAACATCTCCAGTGACGGTTAATATAAAAAGAGGACATTAATAAATTTGGACAAAAAAAAATTAATTGATAGTTACATTTTACTGATGAGTCTGGAATCAACTGCAGACTCCTTAATTTCTCTGTTTCAGTTTTGTCGTGCCGCATACTGATATGAAGGGTTGCGTGTATGAAATGCTTCTAAACCATTCTTGATGAAGTACGCTTCCTCAGATCAGTTTTCAGGTGATCTGTCAGCAGACAAACTTCTGCACAAACTCCAAGATGAGCATCGATGACCAAAACCAGTTTTTCAGGAGTGGAGGGTCTCAGAGTTGTGAAACGGCAGTAGCGGTGAAGGATTTTACTCTCCTGTCTCAAGAGAACAATTAAACATGTTGCAGTTGTGAGCTGAGATCTTCAAACCAGGGATGAGGCTGCCCCCTGCTGGACGTACTACATCAGTGTTTGTATTCAATTTTTTCTTCTTCTGTCTTCTTTGTTTTTCAGCCCAGTGATTTCTCAGTATCTCTGAAGGCGGTGGGTAAGAATAAGCACTTTAAAGTGCAGCTGTCGGTCGGAGTGTACTGTATCGGCCAGCGTAGGTTTACTTCCATGGATGAACTAGTGGAGCATTACAAGAAAGCCCCCATCTTCACCAGTGAACATGGAGAGAAGCTGTACCTGGTCAAAGCGCTGCTGTGATTCACACTTCCTCACACCTACACTGGATTTCATACACACACACACACTCTTACACACATAACACCAATGCCGCTCCCTGACTGTCTTAACTCGAGCCTTAGCTTTGGACCCTCCCGCTGTGGTATCTCGACCACATCCAGGTCTTCAGTTGCATCTCTTGGTTTTTATCGGCCTCTCTCCAGTGGCGACTGACTGAAAACCAGGTGAAACTTTTTGGAGCTCTTCAGTGGAGCAGTTAACCCCAAGACAGCCAGCACTGTGCCACACATGCTCCACGTACAACACGGCGTGTAATGAGCCTCTCTGTAATGGATGTGCTAACATGCAGTGACTGTATCTGCTGCTAACAGAACGCCTGAGGCCTTGTTGGGATCGAGCTTGTCCTCTGATGTCATACATAATGTCTATTTACAATCACGCACATTATACGTTACACCATTGCTCTTAATCCACGCAGGAGGACCGATATTAAACAGTGCAAGGAGGACTCAGACCTCTGTGGGACCTAAATCTGGTGTTTTCCTGTCTAATTGCTGGCCATTGTTTTATTTTGTTTAATTAAGTTTCTTCTTAGGTGAGTTAACTTTTTTTTCCCTTTATTTTTAAACTAATTTAAATTCCTCCTGTTGGGAGGTTTGATTTGTTCCTTTTTCACAAAGTGACCAGAATCACACTCTTGCCTTTTTCTTCCTAATTTCCATCATTCCGCTACATGTCTTTTCTCCCAGTTTGATTTTTTTCTTTCTTCATTTTTTTTCAATTTTCTCCTTATTTCTGTCTCCGCTGACCCAGTTATTGTTAGTGATACAACACTTTATTGGCAATGAGGGTGGGTGAGGCATTAATGCAATAGTGGAGACCTCAGAGTTCCTGCAGAGTTTGAATGTTGATCAGTGTAACCAAATGTGCCACCCTATACCCATTACTCCTGGCTCCAGGATGGTACTGCACTCACTATTCTTTGATTCATTGATAAGTCTGTGCTTATGCTTTATATTGTGTCACATTGTTCATTTTACTGCTCTGTTGTGTCTGTAGCCACATTAGGATACTGACAGAAGGAAAATAAAACCATTTTGATAACAATTTTGAGTAAATGCATTTGATCAAATCCTGCAGTAGGATGCAGTTACAACATGTAATATCGGTTTACTACTTTTAGAATCTTGTGATTGCAGAGAACTTGGCAGGAATTGTAAACAAAAAGTCAAACAGTTGTTGATTTATTGAGAACCCATAAAATACTGTATAGGAAGTGGTGAACTGAGGATGTAAATCACAGATCTCTCATAGATTAACATGTATACATCACCAGTCTCAAGCCAAGTATTTGTTTATCCCTTTTTCAGATAGGAAGTGTGCAATCACTTAGCAACTGTAACAAGGCACGGCTGCTCTGTAAAGCCCAAACATTTAAAACTAGAAAAGCAATATGAAGAAAAGGGGTTTTGAGCTTTGAGCTACAGCGAACTGAAAGGGAAATAAAACTAGATTTGTTCATAAAATCGCTAATTTATTTAGACTGATTCTTCTTTGGTGGAAGGTGGTGAAAGAAGCCAAACATAGGAACTGTATCTCAATGAGGCAGGGCTTAAAAAATGTTCACTACAAAGACGCCAAATACACCTTCATCTAGTTTCTAAGAGTCTAGGGCTGCCAAACATGTATCTGTTTTTCATTTATGTGCATTTGTTTACCAATGGAAGTGTTGATCATGGGGTCCTCAGCTTTTATGATATATCTGAATGTTACTGAGCATTGTTATTTAATTCTTGTCTCCACTGTATGTATATATTCAAAATAAGAGGTGCATATATGAATCATTAAGATCCAACTATGGTACTGTATCACCGACAACGTGATGAGAATTAAAAAACTTTTGTTCAATAAAAACTTTTGATGAACACTTTAAACTGGTGAGACTGGCAGAGTCTGGATGTAGAGTGTGATGAACGTGATGGATTCGCAGTTGAACCTGGTGCGTGTTTATTTACTGATCTAAATGTATGTTTCAGCATTACCCCAAGAACACGGCCATCAGGTGAATCACCATTCAAAACATTGGTGCAAATAACCTGACAGCAGTGTTCTAATGGTAAAGGAATACTTTTGGTTTTTCTTTTATAGCTTCCCAGGAAACACTGTGGCTGATTCTTTTTTCTCCTGTGTTCTTATAAACAAGAATTAAAAGGCCTACCTGCCACTGAAAAACTCTTTTGTTTTTGTGCTACTTGTTTGAAATCCCCGTTTTGGACAAACCTGCAGTGAAACCATGTTTAATTGCTGCCACAGATTTCCGATCAGATTGCAGTGTGGACTTTGACTCAACTCAAAGCTCTCCTGCGTAGCGTGCGTGTAGTTATAGGCGCTCTAAAGGGAGAACCTTTGTCCTAGCCTCATTATTCCTGTAATTCTAATTTCCACAGCTGTGCTACAGACAAACATCTTCACAGCAAGATGCTTCATGGTGTTCCTGAAGACGAAAGGTTCTCCTTAATGACTAAAAAGGGGGGAAATCAATTTAAATATCTGTTTAAATATCTTATGCTGCTGTTTTCTTTGATCTTAAGTAAAAGTTCATATTGACCCCCCCCCCCCCACCACCACCTATGGTTAAATGATGTCTGTTGATAGTTTGCATGACAACTTAATTAGTTATCTTGCACTTTTGGGTGAATATCAATTCTCTTTTTCTACTCAGTCTTCTAGACTCCTTTTGTTTTATCTACATACTTTTTTCATTTTTCCGTGACACAAAAGTCATTATTCAGTTAAAGTCAGGTTTAGGAATTATACAGATTAAATTGGACAGATGCTTCACTCCAGTGTGCAGGAATTTCACTCAGGGTTGTCCAGCTCAATCCTGCAAGTTTTACACGTATCCCTGCTACAACACACCTGATTCATATAAATCCGTCATAGGGCAGAACTTCATTGGCTGTTGGATACTTCTAATGTAAGCCAGATGTATGGAGCAGGAATACATCAGAAACCTGCTGGACAGCTGCCCTCGAGGACCAATGTTGCACACCTCTGCCTTAACCTTTTGAATTCTGTTATTCATACATATCTATAAAATACAAAAGTCCCAGATGTATTTGGACAGTTCCTTGGATTTTGTTTTTGTTCTTATTCGTGGTGTTTCAGCCTCAGGTGGACCTCACAACAGGTGTTTTACATATTAAACTTAAATTTGCATTTGACAGCATGTTTGTTTCTACCTCAGCATTGGATGAATCTGTTTTGGTGTAAATTATGATCTATTATTGCTTTGCATATGTTGGTCTCACTTTGCAAACACTGTTTGTGGTGTTTGGATATAAAAGTTGGTATGATACTAAACACGAAAAAAAGGTACATGCAAGGAAAAAGCCAAATAAGAAAGACCAACTACATCTATGTTGCTGAGAGGATGGATAAACTTGTCAAATTGTTGGATGTAGTGAACCTAAAGTTGGCAGCAAAAGCCAACATATTAACATGCAAATTTAGATTAAATGCAGGATAAACAAACACATTAACATCATGTTTCACCGTATACTGGCTCAGTCACCAGTCTGAAGTTGTATCTCTCAGCAGATGAAACCAGAGAGTGGCTGAAGGCTCCAGATTGGAGAGTTTCTGTCAGTCTCGCTTACATTTAGACCACCATCTGCCTGTGCTTGGGAAACATGGAGCTCCCAGCTGGGATATTCCATCTTCATGTGAGTTTGGAGACTGGACCACCCTCCTTGTGCACAACACCCTCATCTCACCTTTCGGATCAAGGAGTTTAAGCTATCTGTTTTAGACCAAATGTCATCTACAGGGAGGTTTTCACCTGGAACAGGACCGAAGGGTTGTCACGGTGATTAAAATATATTCAGCCACGAGGGAGTCTAGAATTTGTGCTCCTTCTACTTTACACACGATGGCAGTGTTGAGCTTCCTGAGTCGCAATTTGACATCTGCTTACATATGTCTGAAGGGACAATGAGATTACGTTCTGGTCAGATTCAAACTATTATTCATTTAATTCTACCAGTAAGTTTGTTTCAAAAATGTAATCTATGGCTTGTGTAGAATAATTGGTTATAAATAAAAATAAAAAAAAGACATTTTTAATAGCTTTTTAGAAGAGAGGAACATATTGAAGAGAAAAATGTAATGAAGCTTGGATTCTGTGCTGTATCTAAATCAGGTGTAACAGCAAAGGCACAGCAGAACACCCACCTTCATGAAGACTTAACATGATAATTAGAGAAGTTAGAGCTGTAATTTACTTTACAGCATGGATAGTCATTTTGATTTCATATCAAAGAAATATTTAAAAAATAACATGATTTTTATCATTTAAAGTTATTAATGCTTTAATGGTTGAAATTAAATTTTTACTCGACACTTTTAAATGAGTTTTTAATAAAACAATACTTTTAATAAGTTAAACACTCCCATGTTTGGTTAAAACAACTAAAACACAGTAACTCAGTTCAAGGTCTGTTTTATACTCAGTTGTTTGCATCTTGTATTCCAACGATGTACTGAGAACAGAAACCTCTGGAGGTCAAGAGTTCACTCAGAGCAATGCCCTCATTGTCTTGTTACTGTTTCAGCTGCTTTTCCTTCAACTCTTGTATCCCCTGCTCTAATAGTTACAACTTAAGACAACTTATGGTATTCTGATGAAAATGTATTTCACTTGGTTAGATTTTAGCTGCAAAAGTGAGTATTACGGCATTCCTATAAAGAGGACTCAATGGAAAAGTTACAGAATTTAATGATGTGCAAGATGTGAATTTGTACTTTTACTTACAATTAGGCTGTGATGCATTTTATCCATGGAGGAGAGACATAAATAAAGTAAGGTAAGGGAGTAGGATGTGACCACTAGAAGTATGCTGGTGGCTGATAAATGCATCTGATCAGGCTCCTCAGGGGTCAGGAAGAGGTGAAGATCAGTCAGGCTGAAAAGAACAGGAATCAGACTGATTGAAAGTAGCAGGAAACAAGATGACTGGATCAGAGTTGGGATTACAGATTTAACAATGAAGTAAGCATGAGAAAATAAAGTTTATTAAGTGTAGCAGGACAAAATGCACAAATTGGAGAAAGAGCAGACATGAGACTGCATGTCATCCTTTCCCTACTTAAACAGGCTTCATGCCATAGATTGTTGTCAATTTAAAACAGACCATAATGGAGACCGGATGTTATTAAAGAGGTAGACATGAGCCAGATTTTCAGGAAACAAGATTTGAGTCTCTGGGAGAGAGAGGAAAAGTAAATTAATTACTGAGTCGGTGACAGGCAAATTCAGGAGAGAATCCAAGGAAAATGAACTTTACCGATTGCGAAGTCTTAGAGTTTTGCATTATCAGAAGGATTACAGGGGGGAATCACTTGTTATCTTTAGAGGATATTAACACCACCAGAACGAGAGCAAGGAGGAGAGCATTTAAGGCATGGCAAATCCTCCACAGGCATGTTTTAGCAGGAACGGTTTGAAACCAGTAGACAGGTAAGTTGCACAGAAGTTAGAGGAGATCAATAACTTCAAGAGGCAACACACAGGGGTCAGCTCACCACTCAGAGGACAATCTGACCCCTAGACTCATATCAGTTTGCCTACAAGATAAACAATATGTTAAAGAAAAAGAGATCTCACATTTGCTTTGTATAAAAACTCTGATCTGCATAATCTAAGCAATATAAGAGTTATGCATTCATTAAATGTGTGTATATATATATATATATATATATATATATATATATATATATATATATATATATATATATATATATATATATATATATATATGTGTGTGTATGTGTGTGTGTGTGTGTTGTGTGTGCATTGTTTTGTAGTGGTATGTGTGTAAGAGTTATGAAGGTGATCTTCATTGCAGAGGTAGGTGTTGATCCAGGAATCAGAGCAACTGTCCATCCCTGAACAGGGCATGGAGTCCACGTTACTCCTGATGTGCTTGTTGGTGTGTGATGGAGAAATGTGTTCAGTGTTGAGAATAAATAAGTGCTCTGTGAAGGTATTCTTTTTCAAAATCAACACAAATGCAACCTTTCACTGCCAAGTTTGCAAATCTTGCAACAACAAGATTTGTTTGAGTGTAAACAAGTGCAGGAAAAAGATTTTTCAAAGCCAAAATGTAGAATTACTCCTTTGTTCCCATTTTTTTTTAAATTTTTTTTTTTTATGATACTACACAGACTTAGGAATTTAGCATGCTAACCAAAGACCAAATGCCTACAGTATTTTGGACGAGCCCCCATTTTGCCCCAAGAACAAACCTATGGAACTGCATAAACTAATCCAGGCCAAATTACCAGCCAGGAAGTATCTTATCCCTTATCAGAAAAACAGACTTCACAGTGTTTGTTCTGATTCCAGTCACACCACCATTCATTACCCCTTGGCTTAAGGCTGGCAACGAAATGATAAGTTACACAGAGGTGTGTTGGATCGACTTAAGTAGGGAGTGTTTGAGCTCAGATGAGTGAAAGTATTAGTGTGGTGAGGTTTGTGTGGTGCAGTGTGTTCAAGGAAATGCTGGGCAGCTGCTGTTGTGGACATTTTTCATAGCAATGCAGCACTCTAAGTAGTGTTCTACCGATCAGATGACTTTTTATCTTATCTACACAAAGCTAGGCCTTATCACACTTTGGAGCCATCAGAACATCAACTTCGTAAACATACATTTTCTCGTGCTGATGGTGAGTAAAAGATAACTGAGAAGATATCAAATATGAAAATTCGATTAGACTTTTACTCTTTCCTCTTTTGATTCACCAGCAAACACTACAAAGACCTGAATGAATAAAAAGGCAAATTGTAAAGGTTGACATACATGCAAACATGCACATTAACATTCTTCCCCATCTGTGTACATCAGGGGTGGCCATTTCCCATCCTCAAAAGCTGCAGTCCTTCAAGTGTTAGGAGTTTCCCTGCTGCAACACACTTGACACACATAAGACTTAATCAGCAGACTTGCAAAGAGCATGACTTGAACTCTGCACAAGTCTGCTAATTACCAATTGATTTGAGTGGTTAAAAAATTTGAGTGAATGAAATATTCCTGATAAGGACTCCTGAATAGTAAAAAGGTCAATCTACTGGTCACATGGTATTTCAACAACAGTTTACAACAGTTGTTGCCAACTGTTGTAAACTGTTGCCAGGCATGAGTGTTTGTCTCTGTGTAACGGGAAGGAAAAATCCTAAAGATGCCATAAAAACATTAAGATGATGTAAAAACTGTGAAGCAGTAGTGAGAAGTGCAGAGTGGCAAGATGACAGGTGACCCACTCAGAACCAAATGATTACTGCAGGTCCAGTTCTTCATAAATGAAGGAGCACTGAGCTGCTTGAAGCCAGTAAGCAAGGGATTTAGTCAAAACAGGAAAAACCAAAGTAATCAAATCCGAATCTGGGAAACAGGTACACTGCAAAAACTCAGCCTTAAAAAAAAAGAAGAAAAATATGCAAAAATTAGGTAAATGTTGCTTAAAATAAGATAAATTATCTGCCAAGAGAACAAGTAAATTTGCCTTGTCAAGACTTCCCAAACAAGTAAAAATACTCTTAAAACAAGAGGGAATTCTCTGGCAGAAAAACTAGGAATTATCTTACCTTTAAAAAAAAAAAAGCATATGTGTAGTCAATTTAAGATTTTTTATCTTATTTAGATGTCAGTTTTTGCAGTTTAGAGGGAAGAAGAAAAGGACAAAAAGTTCTTTATGAGGCCATACTATTCTACATGAAAGCAGAGGCATTGGGGAGGACAGAACAGAAGATCCAGGCTTATGAGGAATAGGCTGTCAGTGTTGTCAAAGCTGAGTGGAATGGCTAAGGCATCACTGTGGGAGCCTGACCTGTGGGAAGGCATGAGCAGGAGAAAAAAACACAAAGAAAACACACAAGAAAATCCACAAATCCCAACAATACAGATGTGTGAATGGGAGAACAGTGTCCTGTTCTTTTTTCCCAATCATCTTTCTCACTATTTCCTTTTTTTTAAGGTACAACAGCCTCAGTCCCACTTGGCAAAGTACGATGGCGACACAGTCCTCCTCTCCCTGCTCTCAGGTCCATCACAGCAGTGTGTACACTGGTGTGATAGCTCATGTCTCGAGCTCAATGTTAGTAAAATCAAAGAGAATGCAAAAAGCAGATGTGTATGTGCATATGTGGGTGTGTGTGTGTGTGTGTGTATATATATATATATATATATATATATATATATATATATATATATATATATATATATATATATATATATATATATATATATATATATATATATGTACATTTGTACATTTATACATTAGATATGTGAACTTGTTGTGGTATATATTAGATGTCACACACTGGCACTTATTTAGCTCCTTTTTTTTTTGTGTACAATTGCTGCTGCGGTGATTTTTTTTAAAAAAAATTCCCCTGGGAACAGACAAAGGTTTTTCTTTTTTATTTTTATTTGAATTTGAATTTTAACCCCATCATCCTTGTGCCATACATTAAAGGACACATGATTACCCTGTCATTAAAGGGATCTTGACTAAATTAAAGTTAATCGCAGTGTTGCTGCACATACATAGACATCTGATCAATCAGTTAGGCAACCTTCTTTCTGAAGTTCTTTTCTTATTTACATGCAACTGTGCAGTACAGACATAAAAAGCTTCTTTGACCTCTTATTTTTGCTTTCCTCTATCAGAAACATGCCTCATCCCTCTCAAGTTGTCCAACACAAATTCTTCATATATCCAGTCAAACTCCATCCTTTGTTACTGTCTCTAACTTCTTCCTCTGCGGTGTATATTTGCTGATCCGAACACAGCTCACAGACCACAACACAGGTCCCAAGCCTCCTCCTGTGTCCTGCTTTTTCTCTGCTTTCAATTTTGTCTTGTGAACCCCCCCCCTTCCACTCTTGTAGATACATGTCTGTCACAAATCACTCCAGCACTTCTGTGTCTCACCTTACACCTCAACTTCAACAACCCCACTTTTTAACCAGTGGACACCATGTTCTGTCCCAGCTCCCTTTCATTCTTCTCTCTCTGCCGCCTTTACCGCTTCAAGAATTTCAAAGAAGTTTCTTACCTGTATAACAAATCTCTAAACTCCCCCTCACTCTCATTAAATAGACCTGTCCATCATCCTGGCAAAAAGAACCGTTTCAAAGCCAAAGTTTGTTGCGATTCCACCTCCACCTTGAACCAATTTGTCACACGTCAACATCTCTTTCAGCATTAAAGTAAATCTTTCACCAGGCCATCAAATACAAAACAAACCACTCTGGCCTTTGGCATACTGCAGTATCAGAAAATGCGTTTTTCTTCCATTTGTATCAGAACAATACAACTGCACAGCTGAGTTATTATCTTACAGAACATTTATCTGGAGACTCAGAAGAGCAAACTTGTTGAAAAGCCATTGATTTATTTTTTTTTAGACCAGGACACAGCTAAAGTAGGCATGAAATAGCAGCAGAAAGACAGTGAAAAGAAGCCAGAGTCAGGTCACTGGTGTATTGGATTATATTGTTAGCAGCAAGCAAACTGCATTAAAAAATCTCACCAAAATGTCAATGACATGCAATTTTTATGCTTAAATATCACATTCCACCAGGAAGCATACACAACCAAACTCCTCTTTTCTTTTCTGTCCATGTTTGTCCGACTTGTTGCAATCTCTTTATGGGAAATGCAGTAACTCTCCTTTATCACAGCAACTCCTTCAACAGAACGTATTATGTCTTCATGAGAAAAAGTGCTCTCTGTCTGTATGATGTTGATGCAGTCAATGATTGAAAACAAAAGTATCATTAACTGCACTTAAATTACCTGTCACCACAGACATAGTTTAAATCAGAAGGAAGCCATTACATACTAAGCACATCAGGAGCAAGATGTCTGGCAGATTAGGTTATTTATAGATGGGAAATATTATGAGGAAATGTGTAAGTCTTCAGCATTTCCAGTGAACTGGGATGTTATGATGCGGTGACACATTGACAATATAATGCTTCCTTCTTTTATTGGTTATCTCTTCATTTCATCTCGTCAGTCGACTTTCCACCATTTACACTTCCCCTTTACTGTCTTATCACTCAGGACCCGCTAAAAGCTCAACCACATCGCAAACCAAAGCTCCCCAATCTACATTTAAAGCTGATGGAAATGCTTTTAACGTGTTTTCATCTTTCTGTTTATGGACTTTTCTCAAATCCAAAGGTTAGGCTTGAAAAGTCATTTCATAAAATTCACAAAAGTGCCACAAGGAAAGGCAAAGTTGAGGTGGGGTCAGAGAAGAAAGATCAGAGAAGAAGATGAAGACAGAAGGGTGGATAAGGAAGAGAAAAAGATGTATAAATGGATAAATGAATAAGAAGGAAGGATGAAGACGCAGAGGAATAATGGATGAAGGAGGGGGGATGAATGAGTTGGGCCCACAAATGGGTGACGGAAGAAGATTGGAAGGATGAATTGGTGAGGAATGGAGGATGAAAAAATTATTAAAGAGACATATGGATGGATGGAGGGAGGGAGGGAGGGAGGGAGGGAGGGATGGATGGAGCATTAGAAGAGGGAGGATGAGGAATAGTTGAGGGAAGCGCAAGAAGGATGGAAGAATGAAAAAGTGAGGATGAATAAGTTCAATTCAATTCAGCTTTATTTGTACAGTGCTAATTCACGACAAAGTCCTAAAGGCACTTTTACAGACACAGTCCAATTCAAGTAAATTAATTGGTGTCTAATTATAACCCAGATATTACAAATCCACTCTTTTTTGCACTTGACTTATTTGAAGACAGCCCAAAATTACAATGACTGTTCATATCAGCATTTCATTAAAAAAAAAAAAAAAAAAAAAAAAGCTATTTGCCTGGCGAAGGAAACCTGTGCAGGCCGAGTACAGCTGTGTTCTCAAAAACACTATTTTGTCATGACAATGGGATCATTTTGGGTGTAAAAGCTGAAAGCAATAACAGGTTAGAATAACTATCACCTAAAAAGATCATTCAAAGTCTGAACAGGTCACGAAATATAAAAGTGTGTGTGACAAAAAGAAGATTTTGATATTTTTAAAGATTTTTGACAAAATCACAAAACTGTTATGTTTCAAGAAAAATCTGAAACCGGCCAAATGGTCCAAAGTTATTGTTGGTTTATAATGGTTCAGTGTACAGACATTCAGACGGTAGCATGCCTCATTTCTCCTCTTAGATTTTTCTCTTTCTCCCTCTCTCTCACACACAAACACCATGCATCATACTGTAGGTGTTTCTACCTAATTTCTTCACAGCCCCCCTCTCACACTCATTAGGACCTTTGCTGTTACCACAGCCACACAGGTGTTCAATCTTTATGACTGCCACACGGGGAAGGCAGGAATTGGCTGCACTGCCATCCATCATAATTTCTTCAGAAATTTTCTAGTTTATCTCCACAACTGATTATTCAAATCTAGGGTTATGAGGGTGTTGGAGCTTTTCCCAGTCCATCACAGGACAGAAACCCTTTTAATCAGACTTGCAGGTAATTCTAGGGAGAATTTAGTGACTCACATGCATGTCTTTAAACTCTGGGAGGTGTGTGAAGTGGTTGGGAGGGGCGCCTTCCTTTAACAAGGATGAGAGCTTAGCCATTGTCTTCTTCTTTCCCAACATCTCAACTGGCACCTCTAAGGGCCATCCCAGTACAGAACTGTTCTGTACTGGGATGTCTGAGTAAAGTCAAGCCAGCAGCAAATGGAAGCTGGTGTCCAATAAAGGAACATCCATTACTTATAAATACACCTGATTTTACTCTGTCAGGTCTGATAAAGGCTGAAACTGTAATGTGTCTCACTGTTAAGTTACAGAACCACACATGTACACCATGACTGTAGCCCCTCCACAGCTGTCATGGGGTCTATTTTGAATAATTAAGTCAGAAAGAACACAATAGCCACTGTTGAGCCCCCTTAATCATCTTGTTATTTTGTGGTAACTGGAAAGGAAAGGTAAGCCTGTATTGTTGTTTTCCAGGAAGGAAAACTCCCATTGGCTGGCTGATTGGTAGAAGAGGACTGGAAAGAGGTCAACAAGCACCATAACTCTAAGCCGGGGACACTTATTACGTTCATGCATGACAAAAAAATAAGTAAAATTGAGAAAAATTGAGGAAAGCACTCATGGGATATCCTCCCAGTGGAAGCCTAGTAACATAACTAGTGATTGCTAAGGGTCACCAAGCCAACCCAAACTACCGGTATTTTACATAAAGGAACATTTTTTTAGACTAATATTAAATTCCTTGTCTTTTTATTTTAGATTATTGTTTCCTTTTCAAAGGAAGTCTTCACAAAGATGCTCAGAGACTTAACAGAGCTAAATTCTGAAAAGAAAACACTAAATATGAATTCCTTTGTGTTTTTGAAGGTTTGACAACAAAACCTGCTGCTTCTAAGATCTTATTAACTTTAATGAGGCGTGTCCTTCATCAGTCTTGTTCTCCCTCTGATCAGCTGCTGAACCTCAGCAGGGCTTCAGATACAAAGCATCCTCTCTGCTGGTGTCCTCACAAAGACACAAATGTGCAGGGAGAAGATAAATGGCTGGCAAGAATAAAGAAAAAAAAAAACCTGTCAACTAACTTTACACCCCGTGGCTAAATGTTAGTACAGTCTGCCTGGATCGCGGGTGTGAAAACTGTCTGGGACATGCTTCTTTTCATTTGCTTTCACTCTTCTCACCCTTTGCTTTTCTCACTTCTTTTTACCTGGGAAAAAATCTCAGCAAATCTCTCACTTAGCCCCTGATGGATGTGACAGGGCAGTCATTCAGTATATTAGAGAGAAAAGTAGAAGTGGTTCTTTGTGGATGAATACAGAAGCTGGACCCAAATATGGCATCTTGTTAAAATAATTTAGGAAACCTGATTTAACATGTCTCTATGAACAGCATGAAAGAAGTGTGTGATTTGGAGACAGGCAAGTGTGAAGATGCAAAATGTGGAAAAACAAACATGTCCGCCTCCTCTTTGCCTTGAGATGCAGTTGTTCTAGGATCAGTCTGAAGCAGAGGGACAAAGCGAAAGTCCACAAGCATAATCTGCTGCTAATAAGGTAAGAGGAGATACAAGATGATGAATACTTGGAAGCTTTGTTTTTATTTAAAGATCTATGCAGTCAGCTTGCACTGTTTTTAAATGTTCTTTTCCACCAAATGTTGATTTAATTGATGTATTTGTGCAGAATTACTTTTCAGTGTCAAATCTTTCGTCGTGTCTTTCAGTAGCTGGAAGTATGTTGGTGATGCTCTGTTTTCTTTTGCTGGGCTCTCTGCTTCCTACTGGTATGTCAGCAGCTCGCAGGAGGCATCGGCAGAATTTTCAAATGACATCCGTGGTATGTCATTTGAATCCATCCATTCCCACTTATTTATATCTCTGTCCTCTCTGACAGGGGCAGAGGAGAGCGAGAGAGAGAAAAGAAGCTTACCCTACTGGGGACTGTGGTCGTCAGACTTTTTTGGATGGTTGGAGGAACTCCAAGCCCAGGCAGCCGAACATGGGATTCAGGACCTGGCTCGCACCTTCTGGGCTCACTTTCCCATAAGCAGTGAGCTGGGTTATGAAAGCCCTGGGGCTGACCCTCAACCCGAGGAGTGAGGCGAGAAAGGAGCCACTTGCTGAGAATTTAAAAAAAAAAGAGCAGGGAAATGTTACCTGCAATTTAAAAATCTGATGAATTTATATTTTATAGAATAATAGTGATTGCTTTATATATCTTTTCAACCTTAATAAAAGACAATTGTGGAGAAAACATGCTGAAGTGGTGACATTTAGACATAACCTGAAATTACACATTTAAAAATCTAGACACGACTGGCAGGTTTTGTTTTACTGTACAGTATATAGTAGTCTCTTTATTTGCTGTTTGGTTGTAATATCTTTTCTTAACATAAATATATTGCCTAAGTAAAGATTTAGAAGTGCTATAAAAGTGCTGTCAGCACCAGTAAAACTTACCAGTAGACTAAAGTAATGCAGCTAAAAATAGACCTGGAATTTATCGGTAATTGTGAGATATAGCATGTACTTTATTTAAGGTTGCCTTATACACTGCCTGGCCAAAATAAATATCACCACCTGGATTTATCCAAGCAAAATCCACAAATAAGTATACGTCTCCTGTTGGATAATTAGTGCACTTTTTTGTTCTAATAGACATGTGCTAATACGGTTGAGTCGGAGATCTTTCCCTTAGTGACCTCACGAAGGGGAAATTAACCACTCCCCCTGGTAGTGGCAACTGTCATTGACCTGCCCCCAACTAGGTTTGTGCCAGGGCCTTTTTTGTTATGTCCCTGGAACAAAGTTTGTGTAATAGTTAATATTAATTTAACTTTAGGCATTAGGCATTTCATTCACATGGACCTGGCCTTTTCAGAGCCTAAAAACACAAACTCACAGTGCCTAAATGGGTGGTCATCAAAGTCTGCCACACAACTATTTTAAATCATATGATCTGAGCCAAAACTTTAAAATAAAAAGTTATCTACAAACTCACAGTCTTGGCATCTAATCAGTTTTTGTCCATACTGCGAAGTTTAGTGAGACCAGTGAGCTAATAGAGCTACAGCAGTGAAGTAAATATTAATGTTTATCCTAGTAACCTTGATTTTTCCTGCATCTTTTCAATAATGAAACATGTCTGAGAAAAGCCACAGTGCTGATGATTCATCACTATTAAAAGAAAAATAAAAAAGTTAGGCTGAGTGTTGATAACTACTTGGTTTCATGAAAAGACAGCACTCAGTCGGGTAATGACGCAGCAATATTTGTGGCGAGATCCAAAAACCCAACTGCAATTTCAGCATGTGGTGGGATGGGCAAGTCAATGGCTTTTGTTGGTGCTGAAGGGGGTCCTCAAGGGAAATAGATTGGAGACCAATGATGTGCTGCACCAATAGTATTAGGAAGACCATCAATAAAATTAAATCCTGTTTTGACTGTGATTTTGTTACTGAATAAAATGAAAGAGAAATACTTTATTTTTCACTGAGGGACATTATTACACTCAAGACATAATCTGCAATATCTGACATTGTTTAAAAATCACATAATGCTTAGTAAATTGCAGTTATCAAAGGTTACCTTTAAATAAATTCGCAAAAATTGTAGTTTTGTCTCATAAGCTGAACAAATGAAGACAACAGAAGCAAAACATCAAACTTGTTCACAAGAAGTGCTGCTGATTGAGGCCCATAGTTTACTAATTTTATTGGAATTTTACTTGTTGTAAAGTACAATAAAGTACTGATGGAGAAGATCTTTGAGGCCTGAAACTGAAGTAACATAATAATTCTGGAATATTCCTGAAACTTTAAATGGCCCGAGCTCATTGAACCTGAAGAAACTGAGTCAAATATAAAAGCAAAAGTTCAAATTTTTCAGTATTTTAGAAAAAAAGGATTGACTTTCGCTGTACTATGATTTTTACTTTGGCTCTTTAATTTCGAGAGATAACTTTGTTTGAGCTTTGATGGACTTATGGGACGTCTGAAAGTGCTGAAAGTGTCTGCCTCGGGTCACAACACATGGACTGTCAAGTCAAGTGTGAGGAAAGGTAAGGGAGGAGGGGGGTGGAAAAACAGACAAGAATAGCGAAAGAGAAGGAGCAACAGGAGGAAATTGTGTTTTTGAGGAAAGTGCAATGCATTTTTCTAATCCTTTGATGTTCTGATTTGTGGTTTCGAATTTCCGGGACACCAAGCAAACACACGGGCATACAGTACATGAGAGGATTACCTTTCTGCTTCATCTTTGTTCAGGAATTCTCTGATGCAGTCATGCTCATTTCATGGCTTTGTGGGCAAATTTCTAAAGGGGGGAAAAAAGAAAAAAAGCCCACTGTGTGGAATAGTTGGAAAGACAAGTTTAAAACAAATGTCAGATGAAGGTTTAGGGACTTTGAAAACCTTCATCTTGTCAGAATAATTCTTGCTGTCTCATTTTTTATTTGTCCTCTCATTCTCCTCTGTTCTTGCTCTGATTTATGACTGAGAATTACAAGTGACATCTGAGGGGAACAAGACTGATTAGTGTGTGTGTGTGTGTGTGTGTGTGTGTGTGTGTGTGTGTGTGTGTGTGTGTGTGTTGAAAGCTCATGGAAATCTGAGGGTGGCTCCTGGAAATTCACAAACAACTTTTCTTTTATACTTTTGTTTGACAACTTCCTTTGACATATGTAGCCAAGGACAGTGAATCTTAGAAAAGATTTGCTGTAGAAATCGGCTTCCAAGAATTATGAGGGACTGACAACTTAAACTTAAGCATTTCACTGTTCCACAGCAACCAGCCACAAGTCAGGCAGTTCTACTAAAAACTGACTTCATAATGACTAACTTTTTTTTTCTATAATCGATGTGAGCGTGCAGCTGAATTCTGAATGTGCGTGAAAGCGCATTGCTAAAGTGCTGTTTTCATAAAGATGACAGAGAGGCGTTTGGCTGGGGGCTTTGAATGTTCACACCTCAACAGTATGTATTTACCTTCAGGCTTTTTTCATCCTTCTGTCTTTTGTTCAGTCGCTCTGTCTCCTTAAAAAAAACCCCACTGAAGTTCGTGACTTCATCAGCCAGCAAGTAGTTGTCCACATTCCAGCACTACCAATGAGATGCATTTCAATTTCAAGCCAAGATAAATAAGCATTTCTAAGTCAAACCTGAACTTAATATTCACTCTGCTGGTAAATACTGTGTTCATTCAACGGTTGCTGAATGGAACCATTATCCTGCCATTTTTATAGAGCACAATCTCTCTTTGTAATACACTCTGCTGCTTGCAAGTTCGTTTTATTTTAACACTGGAGTTGAAAATAAACTTAAAAAAGTGCTCTAAATATACCTTGTCATTTATGTCTCTTCGCACTAAAGCTACATGATCCAGTTTAATTTAAACAGAAAGCTAGCAGAGTCTGTGGGTTTTAGTTAAGTTCTTGTTCTTCTATTGTAGTATTTTCTTTAGTTTCTTACTCTCCTGGCTTGATTCCTGTTTTATTGTGTTCAATCTATCCCCTTGTCTCTTCTGATCTACTTACTTCATGTTCCCTGATTCCAGGTACTGATCGCCCCACCTGGTTCTCCTTTTTAGTAATCAGTCCCCTTGTATTTATGCTCCAGGCTTTCCTTTGTTCATTGCCAGTTCATTGTGTTTAGCTATGTTTTCTCAGTTATGCTGTTAGTCTGTTTAATGTTTATTGTTTTGTTTTCATTTGTCAGCTAGTCATCAGGATGGTTAAACTCAAACCTTGTGAAAGACTGAACCACTTTGACACAACTGCTGTGAGATCAACTCACTGCTTGGAAACATAAATATGTTAGCAGAGAGCTTCATTTGCTGGCTGTATGAAGCATTTGAGAAGTGTTGATGTGTTCTGGAAAGCTTCACAACCACAGTTTAGCTTAACTAGCTTTTTTTTGTTTGTTTGTTTCAGTCACATATCATTAATTTCTTTATATTTATAGAGCAATCAACAACTGAAAGACCAAAACAGGCAGAAGCAGTAAGCTTGCATACCTAAATAAGTATACACTCAAATTAGTCACCTTAAGTTGTACAAATGATGACAAATTTACTAACATAAGACACTAATATAGACAAATTTAGTACATATACAGTATGTGACCCTCACATTACACATCTGTCAAAAATAAATAGGTAAATCTTTGTTTTTTAAATAAATAAAAATTTACCTTTTTAAAAAAAAAAAAAATCTGATTAATTTTTTTCCATAGTTGAATATTGTCATTCAGCTTCTTGTCTCACCTTTGATTTAGTGTTAAATAATCATTAATAATGCATTCTCAGCCCTGAGTTACTGTTTCTATCTATCAGTGTCAAACTTACTGTTTTAAACAGGAAAAGTAGGAGACAAAGATGTTCACACAACTGGGACAATGATTGTGTTTCTGCATTTATAAAGTTTTATTAAAATAGAATGAGACAAGTGCTTTTGCAACCTCGTGAAGCCTTTCAGATTTTTATTTTTTGAAACATATCACTTTAATGATGTTTGTCTTCAATCTGCTCTGCTTCTGGGACACAACCTCTCCAGCTTTGGAGAAGTTGTAACTGATAGGATAAGAATAAGATGATAGTAAACAAACTTTCAAAGCAGTAAAAATCATTGCTGGAGGTGATTAGAAACCAGCTCGCTGTCAAGATCCCGCATGTTGTTGAGCTCGTCTGCGGCTTCACATCGAGACGTTTCCTCTGCTGTTTCCTGATAAAGTTTATATGATTAACAAAAAAGTGTGCTTTTTCCAAAGACAGCAATGCATTAGAAAAGGAAATATTTCCTACCTGTGATGTTGAAAGCACCACCTAGTCCATTCTCATACTCTGAGCTTATTTAGCAGTTACCCTGGCAATTGTGTCTTGCACAGATATTGATTCCTAAGAGCTAAAATCATTTTAATGTAATCTTACAACCTAAAAAAATTTTTTTTTTTTGTTCGCAAAAAGTCCATTCAAGAACATTTATGTTTACAATACTGTTGAAGCATCTTTTACAGTTCCAATAATATACTTTTTTTTTTCTTTACCAACAATTTCATATGAAACTGGAACACCCTGCCGCCTGTGTCAGCACAAAATAGGACTTAGTTCTTAATGTCAACCATTCCTAGAAAAGGTTCTGGAAGGGATCATTTCCCCTCTTGAAGATACAGAGAGATCTCAGACTAATCTGTTTGTGTAGATATTTGTTTTTTTTTTTTTTTTTAAAAAGTGGAGCAAACAAGTAACACAAGTAACTGAATTTTCTCACTTTTGGGCCTGTGGCAGTTGCCAGAAGTGCCATGGCATGTTGCCACTGCCACAATATGAGCTTGCTGTCTCACTTCTTGCTCTTTTTCTTCTGCGTTTCAGCTGGAATGTCTTCCTTCTCAAATAAAATTTGCTTCTCACAGACACTAGAAGAATGACTCTCACACATTCAAGTAAAATTTGATTTAAAAAATTTCATTATAGAGTGTAAATGTCAGTATCATAAATGACAGGATTTCAGTATAGTGTATCAGAAGTTTTAACATGATGTGTGAATGACTTAAATCATGTTTCTATGAGAGTAAACAATGTCCTGAATAATGTCTCCTATGGCCCCTCATGCAGAACTCTTCCCCCGACTACCAGATACTTTGACCCAAAAGAACACCTGATATTCTTCAACTTGTACGAAGTATTTCCACTTGGTCATCCAGACTTTTAATGTTTTATTTTCCATGCCACTCTATTGTGACCACAGTTTACATAAAATCTGTTTCCACTGAGTGGTTCGGTTCAGAAGTATTAGAATGGTTCAGCCAATTTAGGTGAGCGTTTCCATTGGCGCCATACTACACACAGACCTGACCAGAGCTTTCTGTTGCTTTTATCTTTCCAACAGCGTGGATTGAACAGCAATGTTGTGTTGGTTTTGTACTTACATTTTGTTGTGGCCAGTGACATTTTTCTGTCCACCAGTCAATGAATTGTATTTTATGACAGTTGCTCCGCCTTAACCGTAGGCCTACTATTTTCTATGGACCTAGTGAAGGGGGCAGTGAGACAGTGCAGTTTGGTTTTATGTGACGTTTTATCATGAAAATAAACAAACTAGCGTACCATATTGGCCCAAATCGAACTATCAGTAGAAAGGGCTTAATTTCCTCTCTAACTTTGTAGTCCCTCCCTGATAAAGTGTTGAACGCCATCTAGGCAGGGCATGTCTACCTTTGCCATTGCCAGATGAGTGAACGTCATGTCAGAACTAAGACATCTGATTTACTACATTGTCTTTTTTGAACTGAGCTTGTGTGAAGTTCTTATTCGTGCCAGAACACTCTCTTTGGAAAATCAAAGAAGAAAGCTCATGATTTAAACTAGCAGATGCTCATAACAGGGACAGAAAGTTGGAGTTTCACCATCTAGAACAACTCAGATCTCATTAACCGGTTTGAGGGAATGCTGTGTCCTTGCCTCAGTAATCCAAAGTAGTGGCTTCATTGGATTTTAAATATCTCTTCAAGGTTTATGTAAATCCTCTTTTAAATGAGTATCACATGAGCTGTGAATTGGCAGATAATAAATAGGCTAAATTTAACTGAATTTTAGATTATTTTGAAACTACTTTCCAGTGTCAAGCTCCACACACAAAACATTGTGTGCTGTGAAACATCGGAGAGAAATAACAAACTGCTGTCGACTGCAGGCAAAACTTTAAATATTGAAAAGAATTTTAGATTGAGCTGCTTTGCATTCCTGCTTCATAGCACTGTATTCACCTTTCTCTCTCTCTCTCTCTTTTATTTTTTTAACCCGAATCTGACCTTTTTTTTTTTTTTACGCTTATAAGATTCCCCTCAGCACTTGTGCAGTCCTTCATGACTGTTGGCTGTGATTGATGTTTTTAACAAGCACACAGAAATCCAAGAGCGCTTCTCTTTTGGGTCACTGACTTGCTGTTAAAATTTGTTTCGAGTAGCTTTTGTCCTCATCCAGGTTACTCCTCAGGTATTTTAATGCAATCCAGGATCAGTTCCAATAATGAGGAGACACTCAGACACGCTAAGTTTAAAAAGACAACACTTTCTTTCTTATCTCTTCTTGGACCTGAAGCCAAAAAATGCAGAGATGCATTTTTTTGAATTGCAAGATATGCAGATGTAGAAAGATTGCTTGACTAAATAAACTGAAGTAGTTAAATAATGAAGGGTTACACAGATATGTCAACCTGCGATTGGATCATCCAGGTCTGATGAAAACCCAACAGCTTCAATCTCAGTTTGCTTTGATCAAACGCTTCAACAACAACAATTCAGACTTTTGCCAATGCTTATCAAAGAAACATATCACGTGACCCTGGATTAGCCAGAATGAAAAGACTGATCAAAAGGAACCACTCTCCAATAAACTGAAATATATGACCTCACAGAGCCCTGGTAATTACAGCTTTTGCTTTGGACGTTCATACTACTGCTGAAAACATGTGGAGGCTCAAATGGCTTGGACGGGACTCTTGGCTCATGAATGCATCTCCACAACGTCCCACGGCAGCAAAGCAGAAACCAAGAATCACTTCTACTGCTGTGATATTTCACACCCAATCTGGAGCCTCTTTCATAAAAAAAAAAAGAAAAGTTCTATTTGACTTTTTTGTTTGATGTGGACTCGGTGATGGACTAGCAACCCAGTCCAGGGTGTACCCTGCCTCATAAAGTCATTTAGTTTCGTTTTTTTGTCAAACACCACCCCAAACCTCATGTGGTTATTGGTTTTAGACTTTCAAAGAGGGGGGTGCACCTTTTTGATTTTTTGGCTGGTGGTGAGATAGTTTTAATGGCTTATAATAAATAAATGGATAAATGATATTAAAGTTGGGGTAGGTAATCTTGCTCAGAGACATTTTTTTTTTTTTTACTCTGGGTGAAGTGGTTCCTCATCCTGATAGTAGTCTGTACATTTTGTAATCATGAACAATAAGAAATATAGATAGACCCCTCAGCTGAAAAAAAAAACTGTAAAAACTCTGACCTGCATATAAACACAGTGTTAGGATGAAAATACAAAATAGTGAAGAAGAAACTCGGAAGGCAACGATGGCTGAGAAAATCCAGGAAGGAAATCCGGCTCGGTTTATTTGCCTCCTCCTGCTAAACAATCGAGAAAGAGGAAAATCGTTGGTGGAAAAATCTGCAAATAGAAAAACACTCGGAGAGCGCAAATCTTCGCCACAGCCTTAAAAAAAAAAAATTCTGGATCCAAACGGTGATCCAGATCAACACCAAAATTAAATCAGTTCTTCCTTTTTACATTTCCAACAACAAATCCTGAAAATTTCAATAAAATCTGTCCATAACATTTTGAGTTATCTTGAACAAAAACAGACCGATAAACCCTGATAAAAACATAACGTCTTTGGCGGAGGTAAGAAAAAAACCTTGGATCACGCAAGGAGCAAAACCAGAAGGGGAGGAGCCAAGACAGGGTGCTACGTTCAGATCTGCCAGTTCCCCAACATGACCTAACCCAGCTTGAAATCAGACCTGCAGAATGGTTCCAGATTGGAAACTGACTCCAGACCAGTTCTTCATCATTAATTAATTAAGTCATTAATTAAGTCATTTTACACATGATCACTGTAGAAAATGTGCATAAGGTTTGTTGAAGTTGTTAGCAGACACTGTGAAAACAAAGTGTTAGACTTCTTCAGAGCTATTTTCAACCTAAAAGCATGAACTGTTTCACTTCAAAGACATGAGCAGATCTGAACACATACTTTATAGTAACTTTGTTAAAATGAAAATTCAACTTTCAGGTAGTTTTTTTTTTTTTTTGCAGTGTGTGCTTAACACCTGGAGGGCAGAACTTCTGCTTAGAGGACACAGCATGCAGGATGTGGTGCAGAAATTATAGACTGTGTAAATTACTGTGTTTCCATTACATTTTGATAATAGAAGATAAGATGTGGAAATGTCTGCAAAAGGTTTTGGGTGAATGCAGCAGATATTTATGTTCCCACTTGCCACCATGCTGCAACATGTCTAGAACATTTCAGGACAACAGGGCATGTGTGAAAACTATCTCAGAGAGTATAACTCGCTCCTACCAACTCAAGGGTCCTCGAGATCAGCAGTTCTGCAAGCTTTAGATGTTTCTGTTTTTTAAACACACCTGATATACATGCGTCACTGAGCAAAATCTGATAAGCTGTTGGATGCATTTCATTTAAATCAGGTGTGTTAGAAAAAAATATCTGAAACCTGTAAAACGGGGTTCTATAGGACCGACTTTGCCAGGCACTCTAAACTCCACCTTTTATCATTGATTTATCTTATAACTGTGGATCATCTCCAGCTTGATGAGTAAACCTCTCATGTTGACAGAATCCGTATAGGTGCTTTTTTCTCCATGAACACAACATTCATTATCTTAATAACACACAACTGTTTAGCATCTTTACAAAAGACCAAAGGATTCAGATTTTTATTTCTGTTTTGCAGCTAATGACAAAATAAGCTAGTTACAGTTACTCGACTCCCAAAAGTTGGAATATCTTGGTCAAAGTTAGCTGTGTGCTACAATTTTTTTTCTTTTTGAAATCTTGAAAATAAGCTTGGCTGGTTTCACCATGAGAGGATTCTGACTTCGTTCTTCTACTCCAAGAGAAAGAGAGAGAGAGAGAAAAGTAGTTGACTTATTAAATTCCTTCCTGAGTATATAAACAGAAATCCCTCTGAAAGACTGTAATCTGGTAGCTCCAGTGTGTTCTTCAGTCTTCTCCAGAACATTCCAACCTGCTCCAGCAGACTGACATTAACTTTAATGTGGCCATTCATCATCTGACTCCTTGCCAAAGCTGGAACACAACACACAAGTCAAAGTTACAAAGTCAAGTCCTCTGAATCCTTTCTCATTGCACAATTGGATTTCCCCTCCAAGATATTCTTGACAGACTTATTTAATCATAATCTAAGCCATTTTGACAAGTTTCTAGATATGTTTGTACCCAAGGCACAATTAGTCCTCTCATTCATTGCATGTGTTGCCTTTGCACTCGCAGAACTGCGGTTTTTCTGTCAGTACCTGAGTCCTGCAGATTCTCCACCAGAGCGGAGACGGAGAGGCTGAGAGGGTCAATTAGCAGGCAGTTAGTGAAAACATTCGCACCACCTTGCGACTGCATGATTTCCTGGGCTGTAAAAGGAGGTTTATTCAGGCTTATTTTCCCGAGGGTACCACTAAGAAAAAAATGCTGTCAAAAATATGACTTAAATGTTGAACATAAATGTGCAAAAATAAAAACCATCTCCACTTTGTGACCGTAAAGCCACTTCTGTGAGTGCAGCAATATGCACTGATATGTGAAACTGCACTGTTACTTTGGCTACTTGCTTCAGACTGCAGCAGGAACACCTAAAAGGCATTAAGAAGAGACTTATAACTCAACTTTACCATATTCTACCTTCCTCTTATGTGTTTCATGGAAAAGTCCGTGGGACATGTGAAAATTCCTCTCAGAAGCTAAAAGCTCCCAGTCACATTGTCGTTCCTGAAGCCAGAAGTAAAAAAAAAAACATTCCACTGCCACAGGCCAGTTTCCACTTGAAAAGTTTAGGTGTCCGCCCACCCTTCCCTCTGGTTGTATAGCAGTTTATGCAGACTTCTTCCATTCAGGGACTTTTGGAAAAACTCTGAGTAGGTGCAAAATGGCATCCCTGCAGCTCTGTTTGAGGCTAGCAGGGCTGGCTGCATTCATGATTCTAATCACTCTCCGAGGTAGGAACAATATATTGCTTTCTTTGGCTTTTTCTTCTTTAGTTTTGTTTTGCTTTTGTGAAGACACATCTATTAGTCCACATTAATCTGTCTATCAGCATCCAAACCTGTGTTTAATTCTGGCTTTCTGAGACAGTCGGGTGTCTCGCAGCTCTCAAAGTGAAATTGCTAAATTATGGTGAGTCAGAATGTGCGATATGTCCTTCTACTGAGAATACAGAAGAAAAGGAGACTGAAACATTTTCAAAAGATATTTGATGGCGGCTGATTTTCTGTCACAATCCTCTTTCTATTAAACTTACAGACTTAATCTAAAAGCATGCACTGTGGAGTCCACAATAGCCAACAGGGTGGCTGACGGTTTTTATACCATTTAGAATTGAGAGAGGGTTCATTTGTAGCTCTGCTTTGTCACTTTTTGAAGCACTGAGCATGCGAGAACATTTTCCTTTGCTGGAATTGTGCATTTTATTCATGCAACATTGAAGGACGGCTCTAATTAGCAGACTTTATAATGAAAAATCCGTGCCTATCAGCTTCATGCCAGCTTTTATTTTAATGAGCACATTCTCACAACATTTAACCTTCTGTTAGAAAATGTGAGAGCATTCCGCAGCACATACCTAATAATCAAAGGATGCAGGATATTTAATTTACATGTTCCACAAAAAAACATAGTGTCTTTTCCCGCATAAACTTGTATTTTTAAAGGATGGATGCATGTAAAGTAAGAATGTGCATACGTCACACACACTTCACATTCTGCTGCACACATTTTAGGGTATCTTTTCAGTAATAAAGTGAAATTAAAAAAAAAAAAAAAAAAATTTGGGCAAGTTTAAGCAGCTGGTTCAACAGAGCTTCCTGTGACTGGGATATTTTTTTCCAGTATTACATACACTTATATTAATATTAATAGAATTAACCAGTCGCTCATTGCAATGTCAATAAGGTAATGTGTGGATGATTCTGTCAGACCCCTATGGTGCTACAAGTAGCAGCATTTATGCATGATTATGATTATGCTTGATGACAATTGCTCTTGTGGTGTGTGATGATGTTGTACATGTGACTGTTCAACCATTAATTCCCCCTCCAATCTGAACTCACAGAGAAGAATGTCTGCATCTGTTTAGAGCTAAACGTGTTTATGCACATTCAAAGCGACTGAGAATACAAATACATGCAGCTTAAGAAGTCTGCCAAAACAAAAAACAAAAAAAAACAACATTATCCTTAAGGCATGAAATAAATTTAAATTTAGATGTGTGCAAACCATGTTCTTTGAATCGCAAGACAAAAAGAAATGTTTTACACTCGACAGAAATTACACTGTGTAGATAAACATACTTTAACACAATGTTGTGGTGCTTGGGGAAAAATAACTCAACTTGTGCTCAGAATGACAACTTCCTTATAACTTTGCTCTGCAGTTAAAGTTTAAGTCTTCAAATAAGCCCCCCCCCCTTTTTTTTTTTCATCTTCCATGAAATCACATACTGTACAGAAGCAAGGCCAAGATATTGCTTGCTTTTTTCAGGACAATAAACACCCAAACCTGAGGTGTGGAGCATTTAAAGGTGGCTTGATCTGATTAATCATATTTCATGAATATGGACAGCTTGGCGTGTGCGCTGTTACTGTCGAGTCATTTGATTCAGGAATGAATGCAGATTAATCGCTTTGCCACTGCACTCACAGGCCAGATGTTACTGAGCTTTTGACCGGCGTTTGCAGAAAGAACTTAACTGCTCGAAGCGTATTCGGGAATATAAAGAAAAGGTTTGACATCTGCTTTAATGAAAAACAGTGGTATAAGTGCTGCATCTCTGCATTTTGAATCAACTCTGGGAAGAGCTAGTATAACCTCTGCTAAACAATCTGATACTTCTGGATGCTTCATAAAGTAGTTGCTCTGCTGTTTAGATCCATGCCAAGAGAATTCAAAGCCAACTTTTTTTCTTTTTCTTTAAATATTGTATTACATAGAAGCTCTTCTGTGTTTTTTTTTTTTTTTTTCTAATTACTGGTTTGTAGTGCTCAAAGTGAGTCCTCATTCATATCCTGGAATTGTTTCTGATACTCTGGATTCAGAAAACTATGGACTTTATCACCTCAGATGAGAACTGTATCCATGTCGATCTGAAACTCTTTTTATTCAGACAGCACAGAACATGTCAGTGTAATAAAAAAAAAAAAAAAAAAAACTTCACAGTGTGGAAAGTCCCTCCTGTCACAATTGTGAGGCTTATTACCTGCGAGCATTCAGGCCTGAATGGTTTCTTAGATCTCCATTCTTTCTTTCTTTGTCAGGATCCATTTTTGCTGAATCCTTTGAAACTTGCTCACTCTCCACTTTAATTGACCAAGAAAGATTCTGGAAAAAATAAAGCCTGAAGCAGTCAGTAGAAGAACATCATCTTAGGCAGCATAGACCTGCTAGAAAGTCAGTGATCCAAATCATAGAATCAAACACAAAGAAATGATAACGGTTTCAGAGCTGAATCTCTGCACTCCTGGTACAAAATCCCTGCAGATGTGAGCAGAAAGATTAATAACAATTTTCGTTACTGTGGTGCAAACAAATGTCTTTGTCTTAAATCTGTTAGATGGGTTCAATTTAATGCTTTCAGTAGTTTACCTTTATGTCCTTTATTACAAGTCAAATGAAACTAACCAATAGTAATGTGAATCTACTATAAACCCATATTTGCCATTTGGAACACAGAAATTTTTGTTGTTTGTGTAATCTATATGTCAGTGGGATGATTTGTGTTGGAAAATCAGGATAAATGTAACTAATTCAATTAATAAACCTTAAAAAGAAAATTCCAATAAATCCCACTTGCAATATGTCTAATGTTTCCACTAGTATGGATGGAAAAAAAAAAAAGAATTATAATGCAAAACAAACTGTGATGTGAAGTAAGACGCCATCCTTTCAGCCAAAATGCAGAAGTAGCGTGTGGAAAGTTAATTACTTTTCATGTTTCAACAGGTTAATGTCTCAATTTTTTCTTTCAGGCATGTTTTCTGTTTTTAAAGCCGTGTTTGGGAAGTTTGCTTTGGCTGTCGTTTAGCTGTCAGATAGATTACATTAAATCCTACTAAAGAAAACTTTGGCATACAGAGGAATTTGTGCTTGATTTGTTCATTTCAACATATCTAAATCTGGCATCAACAAGCCAAAATCATACTTAACAACTGTATGATGAGTTTGCACAGATATGGTGGCTTTTTTTTTTTTTTTTTTTAATTTGGTGCAGTGCATTATAACTAAATATCTCCATATTTGTCTTCCTGGTTTTAAAAGTTTTGTGTTCCAAGCCATACTAAGGTCCGTAAAGTTGGACACGTGGATCTTGTCGCATTTTTGGTCGCGTCACTGAGTATCACACATTGTAATCTTGGGGTGCATTTTCTTGGATATCCACTTCTGGGAATATCTATGTCTGAGAAATGGTAAACTCATAAATAATACTTTTAAATATCAATGACAGAGTCAAAATAATTTCATAATGGCCTGAATATTTTTCCCAAATTGGTGAGCAGCAACAACTGCTTCTCAAAGCTGACTGCTCATGTCTTTCATGTTTGGCATTATGTTATCACAAAGACTTGTTCTGGCTTAGTTCTGCTCAATTAAAAATGATTTTTTTTTTCTCTTACATGTGACTATAGATTTTGCGTATATATTCTAATCAAAACCTTTTCAGTTCAGAAATTAAATAAATGAAGTGCAATTGTATTGCTTTTGTAACAATGGAGAATATAGTGTTAATTGTATGACTAATGTATTATTGCTACTATAGAGACGTTTACACATCTCTACTGATGGTGGAGAAAGAATATTAAATAGCTCTTACAAAAGCTGTGGAAAGAATGACTCATCCCATACATTTTATAAAGTAGACCACTTCAGTAATGAAGATAATTAAGGTGAAATTAGCTGTTCCCTCATCTAGTTATTCATCTGCATGAAACGCTGGAGATAAGCAATTTTGTCAAACTGTCCAACTTCATCTCTGACTATCCATAGAAAAGCTTCAGTTCTCAAGCAGATGGAGTGAGATATGGATAACGTTCATTTTATTCTGTTTTCAAACTAAACAAAAGGTGTGAATAAAATCCTGTAAGATTAAAGCAAATGTAGACTTTCTGTATTATCAGTGAACATAGCCCCAAGTCTTTTGCAGTTACAAATATAAAAGGTCATCTGACTAAACTGTCTATGTCTATGTATATGTCTATATATATATATATATATATATATATATATATATATATATATATATATATATATATATATATATATATATATATATATATATATATATACATATATATATATACATATATATATACATATATATATATACATATATATATATATATATATATATATATATATATATATACATATATATACATATATATATATACATATATATACATATATATATATACATATATATATATATATATATATATATATATACATATATATACATATATATATATATATATACATATATATATATATATATATTTTTTTTTTTTTTTTTTTTAATTACTCATTTATCATCAACAATATTCATACTTATTGGAAAAGCACACAATGGTGTACAACTGAAAATAATAATCATTTTGTTCAAATACATTTCTTTTGAAACTATCAGATGTAAAAAAGCACAGAAGTGAATGTTGCCATGAAACTGGTCATGATCAAAAATATAAAAATGTACTCAAATGACAAATACTGAAACATTGTCCATGAGTACAATAACTAAGTATTTCTGTTTTGTTACTTACAGTATGTTTAGCTTTGATTCTTGCCAAAATTGGATGAACAACTAAGATTAGTGAACATAAAGACGATGACAATTCAGTCATCAGTAATATCTGATTTAGCTATGTGTATGTTAAGTCTCTCTTTTCTCTCTTTTACAGATGTATCCAGTGACAACCAGTTGCGCAAGATCTTAAAGAAAAGAGATGGTGACAGTTTTACACACAACCCCAGATTAGAGACATTAAGAAAATGCAAAATAAATTAATAAAAAATAAACAACTTCTTTAACTTGTTTTCCCATCTTCCTCATTGAATTTGCAATATATTACAATTTAAAAAAAAAAAGGGTTGAATTGGCGTGGGTAATTAGAAGCTAGTAATGAGGGGAGGAAAAAAAAAATGTTATTTCAAACTAGTGTTTCTAATCATAATTTGCTCCAAAAGAATGATCATTGACAAGTTTTGGAGGAGTTTTCAGGTCGTAAAGGGCAAGGGAGTTAGCCAAGTCATTTCTAGCCACTTAGATGTCATTGCATCAAAAACCAACATCAATAGCTCATATAACCTCATGGGTACCTGTGGAAACCTGTGGAAAGTTCTGTCAAGCACCACAATACAGAGTTTCCCTCACAAGTGTCAATTTGAACTTAACAGGGCAAAAATGAAGTCTTATGTGTCGACTTCTCTGGATTTTGAGGCAACTAGGATGGATCATCACAGTGGAAACATGATAGTCAGACTCAGAACAGTCAGTGCTTCTGATCTCTTTTGGAATCATTGAGGCTTTACGCTGCAGACCAAAGATGAGAAGGACCAGACAAGTAACAAGTCTGGAATCTGTGAAGGTGTGAGGTTGTATCAGTGGTTTTTTTTTTTATTTATTTAGCTTGTTTGGTAAAGGTATTGTTAATGAGTAAAATGCACTGAGGTGGTGTAGGAACATATGCTGCCTTCATAGGATGTCCATGCATTTTTGATCAGGACAATGCAAAGCCAGACACAGATACAAAGCCATAGCTGCACAAGAACATGAGCTGTAGAGGCCTTTGTGTTATCCTAAACGGACCACACCAGAGAATGTGTCGACAATTTAGAAACACAGCAAACAAACCAAACAAAGCATTGCACTGTTTCCAGAAAGAATTTGTAAATTATTTTTACTAACCACATTTTTTGTAATTATTTGAAATGCAAAATGAAATTCAGCTGATAAGAAAAAATATCACATCGTTTTAGATTAAACTTTAAACCGTCAAAGTATATAAAACAAGGACCTTAAAAGAAAAAGTATTTTCAAAAATTCCTTCTGAATATTTTGCCTTAATACACAATCTCTTGTGTCCAGTTGTAAGAGGTGGTGAGGCGCCATCAAAGTCTTCTGTTGCTGTTCCTCCTTCCACGGCCAAAGAATTCCTGGCAAAGCTGAGCAGAACCAAGAGGAACATTTGGGATCGCAGCAGACCAGACGTGCAGCAATGGATTATGCAGTTTATGTACATGGGATTTGATGAGCAAGTGAGTTATGTATATTTATAGAGGATTTCTTTGTTGTTGTTTTTTTTGCATTTTCTGCACATATTGAAAAACTAAAATCAAAATATAATGGATGTAACTGTCAAAAACAAAATATTTAGACAAATACAAGATTATTAGTTGCACTTAAAGCTATAGCTGTGACTACAACTGTTGTTTAGTATTAAAAGTTCACAGGGCCACACAGTATAGCAGGTAAATGTGATCACACGTAACTTCACAGCCAAGAGTTGGAGACAGATTTTGTGTTAAATACATAAATATTTTCACCTAAAAAACCTGCATTGATTCCACCTCCACTGTATTGATATGACACTTTAAAAACAACACAGCAGACCAAAGTGCTTTACAAACACACACAAAAAAGTTCAAATTACCAATAATAATGAAAAAGCAGAATTTAAGTGGAATGTAGCCCTCATTTATATGCAAAGGAAAAAAAAAAAAAGATTGCTACTAATATACACCAGCTGCCCTTCACATAAAATAAAATAAAATAAAACAGTTGACTTGTGTGCTTGCACTGAACACCAATGAATTAAAAAGATTAAAAAAAAAAAAAAAAAAAACAGAAATCAGATACTAAAAAATCAAAGTATAATTTTCACCCAAACTTCTTGGAGGTTAAATAAATAAATAAAAGAGGGGGGAGGGAGGGGGGAGTAAACATCTGTGTAGTCTGCTGACATCCCAAAGATGGTTTTCCAAAGCCCCACATATCCCCACATGCAGTTACTTGGGTGAATGAATAAATACGGTGTGGAGCCTAACACATGAAAACACGAATTTCCTCTCTCTTACAGAAGAATAAAACCACTCATATAGCCAGATAAAGTCTTCTTTCAGGTCATTGACTTTTATGAATTCCGTAGGGACAGTAAGGAATGGAAGGAAGAGATAACGAGAGCAGAGAGCACGGAGGGAAGTGCACAAAATAACCCCCCGCTGCCACCATTTCTGACGGCTGACAGCATACGTTCCAGCCAACTAGAACAGCATTACTCCAACAGCTTTACACACGACACCCTGTGCATATGCCATTTGCTGTTGCTTCCTTAAAAGGCCAAAGCTGTCAAAGGATTGGCCTTTTCAATGTTTGCCTTTCATTCGTGTCTATTTGCTGTACTCGTGCCTGCTGACAGTCTTACTGAGCATCTTATCAGCTGCCGCTACGTCTATCAGACATGCAGAGATTTGGGAGTTGTCATGTCATGTCTGTGGTGGTTTTTCCTCATCAGAAGCTGGAGACTGACCTGTTGTACTGGATGGACCACGCACGTGCCAATGACCACGGCCGTCAGCATCACTACGATGAAAACTCCCCCATCGGCCCACGCTACCCTTCGTCTGACAGACACGGTGCAAATGTCAATTACGACTACTACTAAACACAGCCACATACACGCTTTGTCAGTCGTTTCCATCATGGTTGGAGGAAATTAAGCTGCGAAATAATGTTATGGGATCATTTCTCCAACCTGCCAAGCTCTCCAAGAGTTCTAGCTTACAAACCTTTTTTATTTTTTTATTTTATTTTTTTTATATATAATTATTACTTTTACATCTATCAGTGTAAACAACTTCCAGCTCTTTTTATTCAACTTTGTAATCAAGCGGGAAAAAGACATGACCCAACACAGAAATCTAATTTTGTTTTGGCTTCTGGCTGTAAATAAACATGTAAGTCGGTATTGCCTCTCTCTTTTTTTTTTTTCTACAAGTGATAAAATATACTGTTGACTGAAAATATCCCACACAAACTACTGGAAATATTTTATTAAAATATTATTTTCACATCAATATAATAACTCACATCTTGACATGAGATTTCACAAAACACGTCTTGAAAAAAAGATCACACGACGATGCCGTAACAGTCTTTCTAGATTTTTGTATTCCTGCAGTAAAAATAAAACATCCAGTGGGAAGAAAAAAAAAAAAAACTCAGGCAGTTTATGTCAGGACACAAAATGCCATGAAATGGATAAAATAAACACAAAGTACGTCTGCACAGTCTGAGCCGTCTGCAGGATTCTCATTGGCGGAGCATTAAATAGCAAAAGCACAGAATCAAAAAAAAAAAAAAAAAAAAAAAAAAAAAGGCTGGACTCTGGATGCCTTGTCAGTCATAGAAAGTTCTTGTTAGGAAGGCCTCACTACAAACGCAGCTGCAGCACCTACACAAGGCAACACCAGCTTTTAAGGGAGAGTTTGAAGTCTTGAAAAAAAAAAAAAAAGGACACTCTCCCCAAAAGTGCACACCTCAGCAGGGAACTTCAAAAAGTCCCATGGCGATTTGAAGAGTCTCCTCTCTGGGTTTTGTAGAGAAACGCATGCAGGAAGACCCAGCATCAGTTGTGTCTGGGTCTTCCTTTCTTCATGCGCGCAGCTTTCGGTTTGGGGATGTACTGGTTGTTGGCCTGGTGCTCCAGTTCTCGACTGAAGTACTGAATGGTTTTATTCAAGCCTTCCTCCAACGGCACCTGTTAATACGAGATGCAAAACAACCAGCATGAAGGTACAACTCTTAAATACATGGATAACCACCACACACTGCAGACGGACTCATCTCATCTGAAAAAACTTTTCTGTATGAATGGAATCGTTACAGGAACCGTGTCAAACCCGGAAGTGGTGCTGTAACGCTTAGGGGTGTGACAATATGCTTTTGTCCCAATTCGATTCAATTCCGATTTTTGGGTGCCAATTCGATTTAAATTGCGATTCTCACAATTCTCCAATATTGCTGATTTTTGAAGGTTAAAAACAAAAAAAATGTATAAAACTTTTTTTTTGCTCATCATTTTTCTTAATTTCCATGAGGAAAAAACAACACAGTAGCCAGACCATCATTTTGCTACTATAATGCCCAAGAACACAAGTAAAAGGTTCAATAAAAAAGTAAAAATGACATAAATTTTATAGTGCATTAATTTTATTTATTTAAGAAAATCGATTTTAAAATTGTGAAGAAAAAAATCCCGATTTCCCCACCCCTAGTAACGCTGTAACAAACAAACCAGAGGATAAAACATGGAGGGCGTCCATAAAGACGTGGGATATGAACACCCAACTGAAGAAGAAGACATTCGTGTGGATTTTGGTTCAGTAGTTTCTGCCCCATGAAAACAAAAGTATAATCTGCCAGTTATTGGAGCTGGTCAAGAGGTACGCACATGTGGGTTGGGGGTGAGGCGGGGCTAAGCCATCACTGGCTTAAAGACGCGTATGGGTTGTAAACACGTGTATAAACAGTGGTATTGTCTGATTTATTCACTCTGGGAGCCAGTTTTGGCATATCCGATGTATCCAGTCGGCATCGCTTTGGAGTAAAAAAAAAATGGCACAAAATCTTGTGGAACAAAATCGTATTTTTGTCTTCTGACACTTAATGTACATCAGGAGGCAGATTATGCTGTAAAAATGATCAGATAGGACATGGGAATAAATAGTAAGTACCCCAACCCCCCCCAAAATGTTTGTTTTCTTTTTTACATTCTGTTGAAGGGTCTAATAATTTTTTTCATTTTTTCATGGGTTGGGTCTTTAAGGGTTAAAAATGTTTGTTTTGGGGCTCTCAAAATACTATTTGCATGAGAACGAAATGTCTAGACATTTTAAAAAAAAAAAGAAAAAGAAAAAAAAACCTTCAGCAGTTACACCCTAACTCGTCTGTGTGGCTGGACTGATCCATAAGTTAGACATTATCATCCAAGTCTTATTACAAAAAGGCAAAAGCTGCTCTGGATATGAAAAAAACCGAACAAAAAAGGTGAAGAATGTGTAATATGGAATTACTTTAAATAATTGTTTCCTTACATCTATCAGTGCCATTAAAATAAAAAAAAAAAAAAAAAAAAAAAACTTGACTAAAAGAGAAAGCAGCTTCATCATCTGGAAACTTTCACAAAGAAAAATGATTTTCATAAATAAATTGAAAAATACCAGCTAAGATGTGTCATAATACATTTTTCATATTACTTTTTTTTTTTGCTGTCATATATGGATAAATTCACAAATCCAAACTGATTTTACCAAGTTTGCAAAAACGTTTCCACAATGTGAGATTTTTCACACTTTGAGATTTTTTTTTTTTTTAAAACCAGCTGCATTGTTTGTTACCTTGACAACAGATGTACCATCACCTCGTAAAAATAATGAATACTTTTTATTTAGCCCAGCCAGCAAATATCTTCATCTTAATTAAACATATCTTGACATATTAATGTTCCAAATCACAACCTGACTTTATAAACAGCCATCAATGCATTTTGTCACTAACCCTTTAAAAAACAGAAATTAAAAATATCTATGTCACTGGAAAGACTTTAAATTATTTTTACATTTTTATAAAAAAAAATTATGACAGCATGATTTTGAAAGATAAACCATGTACTTCATGAGCATTGATGGTTCACACAAACAAAATGTGCATCAGTGTGCATTTGCCCTTTAAAAGCATTTTAACACTAATCCTTCAGGCTGCTGAGCATCCACTTTGATCACGTGTGTGAGTGTGAATGTTTCAGCTTCTTGTTTCTGACTGGCGTGCATCACACTTACCACGGGCTCCCAGCCGAGCATCATCTTAGCTTTTCGGATGTCAGGTCGTCTTCTCTGAGGGTCGTCCTGGGCCTCAGACAGGAACTGGATCTGGCTTCGGCTCACTACGAGTGCATGTTTGTGGACATGGGGGATGTTTGTTAAAAGGTTGTTCAAGAACAGGGAGAGGTATAAAAAGAAAGAAATAAACATTTTGCTGTGATTCTTCATTCTCCAACTGGAATAGTCAATATTTCTGCTCAGCAGCTGTTCCAGATGTGCAGCTGGAGCTGATGTGCAGCCTCAAGAAGGAATTTATGAGATAAATGATTCCACAGAATCATAAGCGAGTCATCTTGCTCTGTTTCTTTCCTCATGTTTCTAATCACAAGAAAGCAACACTCACCAAACTGAACACAGGTTTTTAAACCTTTAGTATCATTTCAGCTGCCGATGTTGGCCTTGGTTGCTCTCCCTCAAAGAAAATGTTGAAATGAACTGTGATGCGTTTGTGTTCAGAATATTCGGACTGCACGACACTAAATTCTCCTTGCTGTGAGATGCAGGGTGAGAACTGTCTTCTGCAAAACTCCAAAAGAGGATCTATGTGCATGGAAATATCTGAAATGGCTACAGGAGACAAGCCGGCTTCACTAAACAGAGTTAGGTGGAAGGTTAATGAGCATGCAGCGACACACAGATGGCGTTACTGCTTTACCAACAAGACTCTTGATGAGACGGGCAAACTCCAGTATGGTGTGTTCTTCTGGGTTCCCCTGCAACCACATCATTTATTTTTGTTAATTTGCTCTAAACAAGAAAGAAAACTTTTGCATCTCGGTGTCTGAGAAACTTGGAAATAACTAACTTACCAGATTCACAGGACTGCTGATGTTACTGTTCATCAGCAACACAAGGCCGTTCACCAGATCGCTGGAACAATATATTGAAGAAAAAAAAAAAGAAAATAAATATTGCAAACAGAGGAACTGTAGTTTGTTTTTTCTCCAGTGAATGGAAAGCTTAATGAGAACATTACAGAGGACTGTACATGCTCACAATTCAAATTTTCCATTAAGCACAACATCACATTGGAACAAAAACTTCCAAGGCCAGAGCCCGCCAGCTGCAACACGGTGCTTTTCTATTGCAAACTAAATGTTGTTTTTCTGACGATGTCTCACAAGATGAGTGTGTGTGAAGGCAAAAAACCATTTTGCTCTCGGGTCCAAGATACAGGCTTCATTTAAATATAGAAACAAGCTATTTGATTGGTTAAAACTGACATCACAACGACTGCCACATGATATCAGGTGGAAGATGGTCCGAATATTTCTAAAAGCCCAACATTCTCCAGAGTTCCCAGTAAACAACGAAGTTTTCTGGTAGGGAGCAAACTAAAATCTTTATGACACGAAAAGTCAGAAAAGAAGAGTCTGGGTCCAGCATAAAGATTGTGTTTAGCTAAGATAACACAGCGAAGGCAGGAGAACACCATCACATTTACAACTACTGCTCGCTAGTAATAAATCTGAAGCGAGCTTAGAGTATTTCCAACAAGACTCTTTCCTCTGGTAAAAAGTGCTGGCAGGACAGTGTGAACGTCTCATCACAATTTTAAAGAAAAAGAAAGTTGAGACAGGTAGCTGACAAGGATGCAGTGACTTGCAGTGATTGAGAAACTCCATCTAATACCCTTAACTTAATTCATATTGTATATTAATATTCAAATTTTACATTTAAAAAATCTATTTCTTTCTGGAAACATATGAAAACAGACGCTGCTGTTCAGAAAATGGACTGAATATTTAAAGAATTTCTTTTAAATCTTATGAAATGTTGATGGGCCGTTTCTGTATCCTAAAGAATTGAGACCATTTTGAAAGCAAATGAATTAGTCTGGTTTCCTTCAAAAAAATGTGAAAAATGAGTCATTTTTAATCAACAGATGCAGATGCCTGATAGAAAATGTTGAGGCCATGTGCAAACACACCAATGCAAACAAAAACTAAAAACCTCTCACATTTATCAACATTAGAATTAGCTCCTATTTCTGTAGCGTGCCCCAGAGGTCAGTGTCACTGATTATTTACCAATTAGATAACACATTCACTACGGTTCAATCCACATTTGTGACACGCAGCCGAGGGCAAGGAACCGATGTTCTTTTTCCTCTTGTATTATTTCTTTGCATCGCTCTCAGACAGCTTCACTAAGGAAGTCCGTTTCTGTATATCAGAATGAGAAAATGTGCATTCATTCATGAAACTTACCTTAACGTTAAGTGTAGCAACTTGCAGAACGTTGCTTCATCTACATGTTTTTTACAGATATTAATAATATACTGCTGGATATTTGTGCTGTTGCTTTAAAGAACAACATGTTGCATCAGAATAAGAGCCGTGCAAAGGTGCAGTTTAACCCCCTGAACCATCAGCTGCTGCTGGTGTGTGAGGTTTCTGACACACTGAGCATTTCCTTCCTCTCATGTTTGGTGGAGAAAAACTGAAAGCTGTAATCAAATGTGGCAAATTGGCCGGAAAATAAAGCAAAAATAAATCAAAAACAACTGTCCAAAAGTGACTGCATGGCTCCCAGATCCATTCAGTTCTAAGAGACTGGAAATGGCAGACTTCTGAACCGGTTTATTATTTAAACTCACAAACTTCAGAAAAAGGTTGAACTCTATATTAGCGGTGTCACTGTTCATCACCGGTGGCAGACAGGCATCACCCACCCCCATCAACTTTACAGAGACTTGCCTAACATTTCTTTTCTAACTTACAGCTAACAGAGCCGCTTCTTCTCACTTTAAACACAGCAGCGAAGGAAAGCGTTTCTACTGAAACCAACGTTGCTTTCCTTCAGCCTGTACAAATACACCACGTGTTTCACCAAGGAGGCAGAAAGTTGGAAGTAGAGAGGTTACAGTGTGGCGATTAATCCAGCAAGAAATCAGTCATTTAAAACTAAATATAAAAAAAACTAAATTGATAAAGACAAAACTAGTGGCAGTCTTTCTGAGACAAAGTCATCTTGGCATCAAACAAACAAACATGCAAAGAAAAAACTTTCCTTAAGATCACAGCAGCTTATGAGGTGATACATTTATGATGTGCAGCAGCTGAAGTCTGAGGCCGGAGGAAAGACTCCTCATGAATCGATTCAGAAATAATCTTGATCAGACGGCTCTAGCTTTGCACTCATCTGCCTGACAGAGAAAGGTCTACAACTCTTCTAAAAATGAACTCAGAATGGTGGATTGTTTGCTGCAGTGGCTCCTCTTGATGCGATAACAAACCTCTCCTGGGGGTTTGTTCTCTCCACCAAGCAACATGACATCAATAGAAAATTTAACACAACAGTTTGTAATCACATCATAGTATTTACAGAAACCGTGGAAGACATTTCCATTTGCATTGTCTTTAGCGGTTCTTTTGGATGTTGGAGTTGCATGCTGGGATGGAAAATTGTATTCTGGTGCCCATCAAATCTTCATGACTGACAGCGGTGACATGGAGTGCTTGCACAGTGCCCACAGATTCTACAATGACAGTATAGAAAGGAAACTACAGCTGCAAAACGACACTATGGAGCAGCTCCTTGCTGCAGACGCCTCGGCTACATCATCAAAACTGATTAATAAGACAGATCATTTCAGGCAGATTAGGGTCGATAAGAGTCCATTTTTAAGTAAATTTATAGAATTAAAAGAGCAGCTCGAGATAAAAGACCACTGAGGAGCAAATGTTTGAAACTACTGGTGGGTTATTGCAGTCTTTAGAAGCTCTGCAGATGTGAACATAGCAGACTTTATCCATATCTATCCAAAGCGCACAAATCGCAATACAGGATGTCGTTTTCAGTGGGTTTGTGTGTATTTATTGTAATTTTAAACTAGGGGTGGGTGATGTATCAAAATATTGAATCCAGATTGTCACAGCAGCGCTTTAGGTCAGCTACATGTGATTTCCTTCGTAGTGTGACCTGCTCTGCTTTATTGTAATGCCACTCACAGCAAGACGGCGCACTCCAACGCCCATCAAGAAAACACGCCCGCCTGCGTGCAACAGGAAATCAGGAGAGATGGAAAAAAAAAACATGCAGAGAGCCAAAGTACTGAACATATTTCCTCTTCTTTTCCACTCTAACTGAAAACATGTTTGAAATGATTTCCCTTTTTTAGATAACAGGCTGCTCCTTTTCATAGCCAACTAGACAATCTCTCTGAGCACGCAAACCTCCACCAAGCAGCTCATTTTCCCCCATTCTGTAAAGGATCTCTTTAAAAATTCCTGTGTCCATAATTCCTTCCTGGTCATTCCCAAAATTTAATAGAATCTAAGTCAAAGACCCACTTGTGCGGAAGTAATCACAAAAATCTGCACAGTGGCGTTTGCATTAGGTTGCTAACAAACAGACAGGCAAGTAAACTAGAGCAAAACCATAACCTGCTTGGCAGAGCTCATTATGTGCCGTCCTCAGAAAGGAGGCTTTAGTACTCAAAGAACTGTGTGTACTGATCTTAAACAGCTCCTGGTCTGATGTGGTCTAGATGCCCACAATAAATAAATAAATTACAAAAACACCTGGAGAGGATAGACCACTGCCAAGCAGCCCATTTCCACCAATACTGGGATTTCCAGTCTATGTTACAATCCTACACTCATTTTATATGTATACATCATCACATTCCTAGATACCCTGATCATAAATCCACAGTGTTTGTTGATATTTATATGTTCACTTGTTATCTTAAAGTGATGAAAATTATGAGGAGCACCTACTTCTTCCTGTTTTGGGTCACAGTGTGCAGAATGTTGCTGGGATCCAGATCAAATTTTACATCTTGTAAAACCTGTTGGGAATTTCTCCTGTATTTCTTGGCCAAGCAACTTGACTTTTTATTGTGTGCATATTATACTGAAATGGTCCTATCTTACAATGATAGATAATCCTTCAAAAAAGTCCTTCAATCCAGACGATGATTGGATCACGCCAAAAATTATATGGAAAATAAGTTAAACTCTCAGAAAATCCTAAAATTCCTCCAGTAGCTAAAGTTGCTTGGAAACAAACAGACAGGCAAACAAACAGAAAAATGCTTAGAAAGAAATAAACCCTTCAGCAGTGGTAATAAAACAAGTCTTATTCCCATTTTCACAAACAAAATAAAGGTTTCACAAATAAAAAGCTGTGTGTTAATAAATCTACAAGCTCTGGAGAATCATTCTTGTAGTTATCAGTGTTAAAATGTTAACAGCCGGGCGCTCATCAATTAGAACGTCTTCTCCAGGCTGCACAAACTTACCCTCCACCTCATCGACAAAACTGATATGACGTAGCATTAACAAGTTATTCACCAACATTTCTACTCTCATATGGGCCTCTACCATTCCACAGTTTCCAAACCCTGCTCAACTTCTGATTGGTTAGTTGTGGGTATTGTTGAGAGAGAAGCTGGTTCTTCTTACCCTGTTGGTAGATGCCATGTGACTATAGCCCCTGTTACCACACGCATCAAATCATTAGATTATCTTTTTTTTCCCCCTCACTTCAAAAACTCTGCGTGCCAGAGAGCCGTTATGGTGCAGTAACACTGTTTTCATGCTGCCCAGCATAAAAACAGTGAGGCATAAATGTATAAAAGGCTATTATTCTGAAGGACACTTGATGGTTTACTTCCTGCTAGACAGGAGGTGACGTCTTTCTTTTCTGTTCAGAGTTTGCGTTTGTAGCCAAGGTTTCGAGCTAAAGCTAACAGACTGGGTTATGTTTCCTATCGTTCCACACACTGGGACAGTTACTGGCAGCGCATCAAAGTTTCCCTCTGTTCAACGTGTGCTTTATTGTGACACTCCGAGTGTTCAGTGAATGAAGAAAGTGAGTACTGTCAGCTGTTCTATGATATATGTGAGGTGTGCTAGGTGTGCCTAGTCATCTCTGTTCTTATTCCCTCGCCGGGAAACGAAACTACTGTCTGTTTACTTTGTTTATTAAGTGCACTTGCTTTGTTTATGGGGAAGTCGTGTCGCGGTGGTTTGCAGAGAGCTGCTGGCGGACGTTAATTGCGCCGCGAAGGAGAGAGGGGAGGGGGGAGCAGAAAGAGATGCCGTGCTGCGGAGGAGCTCGCGCCTGTAATGTGCAGACTGACCAGCAGATGGTCGTCGTCGTCGGCCTGTGTAATCCACTCGAATGCCTAAATGTGCAGATTCTGACTGTTAAGTGGTGATTCTTGATGTGTATGCCCACTAGCTGTATTTTATGCTAATTCTTTAATTATCTGATGTTGATATATTGTTTATTGTTATTTACAGAACTATTACAACACTGAGTGACCACAATAAAGTGCCTGGCCTTTGAAACCTGGTTAACGAAGATACCTGCGCTGTGTAATTAATCTGTGTCCTGACCGACACCCTCATCTGGTCTGCTGCAAACCTATAAGACGGATTAGCGCCCCAGTGCTTCCATCAGAACATTGGTCCTTCGAGCCGGATGCAGCAGTCAAGATGCAGTCAGAAGAAGTGTACATCGATGCAAGACCCAAACGTTCCAGACGTCGACCTACCAGGCTTCAGGATTTTGAAGTCGATTATGTAAGAGATGCATCACCATGGGGATCATTACCTCCTTCTCCGGGGCAGAGCGGGTTCCGTCCCCAGGAAGGTCCAGTCTATACATCCCCCTTTCATTCATCTCTGCCTTACCTTGGCGACGTCCACGGGAATGTGGCTCCTCATGAGACATCCCAGCTAACCTCAGGTCGCCTCCAGAGGGGAAATCCCTATCCCACCTATAACCTACCCGGTGCTCCTACTCCCTCTCAGTGGAGCTACCGACAAGCCCCTCCTTCTTATCCAGATATCAGAGCCCTTCAGGAGGAGAACGCTAAGCTGCGACAGTCCCAGCAGGTTTACCAGTCCACTCTTAGGGAACTTCACGAAGCCCGGATGGAGATGAAGGAGTTAATTGCCGCAGCTCGCTCATTGAAAGACAACATAAGGCAGCCCTCTGAATCAGATCCCAATATCAGCAGGTACAAACCTCTGGGTGTTATTGGGGCTTCAGCTCAACATTATAGACCCCCATCCAGACAAAGGAGGAAGATGATGAGACCTGGCCGGACCCTCCACCCTGGCCAGAACCAGAGGAAGACCTGCCCAAGGGTGTGTGTGGTCTGCATTTGGAAGGACAGAGCTCATTTAGTTCCCCACCCCCTCAGAACTCTCAGACTCCAGCTGAAGGATCCTGCGAGCCAGCAAGGTCCCCTTTACAGCCCTCTCCGCTCATGTATGCCGCTCCTTATAGCCGGACACTGCCTTATGTCCCACCTCAGCCCTATGAACCCCTCTCTCATTCGGCTCCTACCCACTCAGATTCCAGACCTCCCCCACCATCGATAGGGGTAACATCCGCCTTGCCCCCTTCTAACCTTCCTGCCCAGACTTCTGTTTCAGAACAAGTGTATAGAGGTCCCAAACCAACTATACCTAAGCTGAGCCATCCAGATCCCAGTGAGTTTGCCAGACTCCGCATCGCCTTGGAGAACCTGCTCCCCGCTGACTCCACAGAACTTTTTAAGTACCAGATTCTTGTTGACCACTTAAAGTTAGAGGAAGCCCGGTTGATTGCTGATGCTTATCTGAATTCACTCACCCCCTATTCTGACACAATGAGAGCCTTGTACGACAAGTTTGGTCAGCCTCACCAGCTGGCTCTTCGGAAGATTGCCAGTGTCTTAGAAGCCCCAGAAGTCAAGCGTGGGGACACTGCCGCCTTCCAGAAGTTTTCCCTCCAGATCCAGTCCTTGGTGGGTCTGCTACAGACTTTGGGTCCTGAGGGAGAGATTGAACTCAACTGTGGTTCACACGTTGCTCGTCTTTTGAGCAAACTTCCTTCAGAGCAGAGAGCCGATTTCCGTCGTCATCGGTTTAAACAGCCCGGGACTTCACACACACTGTATGATTTGTCAGAGTGGTTAAGCTATGAGTCCCGGTGCCTAAGTTTTGATAGTCATCTCAGTGGTAAAGGCAGCAAAGATAGACACCCTGTAAGGTCAGATGGCCGTTCTGCAAAACAAGTAACTGTCCTACATGGCATCAAAGAACAGCCCACAGACTCCTTCACAATGGATAAAGGTGCTGGGAGAAAGAAACCTGTGGGTAAAGCCTACTGCGCCTACTGCCGGAGTGTGGAGCACTACTTTAGTCAGTGTGAGGATGTTGCCAAGCTATCTCAGGAACAGCTCAAAGAGTGGATTCAGGTCAACAAATGGTGCTGGCGCTGTGCACGAAACCACCAAGCTGCTCAGTGCACCTTAAAGAAGCCCTGCAGTATCTGCCAGGGGAAGCACCTTTTAGCCCTGCACGAAATAAACCGGCGGACAGAAAGACCCGATAAAGAGGTGGCTGTGAAGGAGGAGAGCTGCTTAACTAACTCTGCCTCTGATTCCCTCTACCTTGACAGACCTGCAGCTGGGAATCGGGTTATGCTTAAAATCGTTCCTGTGCTCATATATCACAAAGGACAAAGTCTGAGCACCTTTGCTCTTTTGGATGATGGGTCCGAAAGATCCATGTTACTACCTGTGGCAGCCAAACAGCTGGGATTAAAGGGCATTCCAGAGGATCTACCCCTGCGAACTGTTCGACAGGATATTCAGGTGCTACATGGGCACAAGGTATCTTTCCATATTTCACCAGTTGGCGACCCTCAGGTTCGTTATGAGATTGGTGATGCCTTTACCGCTAGTCGTCTCAGTCTAGCCCAGCACTCTTACCCGGTGAAGCAGTTGCAGGAAAGGTACATTCACCTCCGTGGTCTCCCAATACCTCCCTTGAGGGATGCTAAACCTTGGCTCCTCCTTGGCTCAGATCAGGCTCACCTCATAACCCCGGTGGAATCAGTCAGACTTGGACCATCCGGGGGACCTGCTGCTGTTCACACCAGGCTGGGATGGACCCTTCAAGGTCCTATCCGTGCCATAGGGCAGCCAGCCCACCCAGTGCAGTGTCTGTTCACCTCTTTCCCACGACAGATGGATGAGCTGTACCGCCATGTCGAGAGGCTCTGGCGGATCGACACTGTCCCTTATCGACCAGAGAAAGAAGTCACCCGATCAAAACAAGATCAGCAGGCTGTGTCACTGTTGGATGCCAAGACAGTCCGGGTTGAGGTCGACCAGGTCAGAAGGTATGCCACACCCCTGTTGCGTCATGCATCCATGCCCTTATTACATGCGCAAAAGGAGTCAGTTATGGCTTTGCTGCGGAATACTGAGCGGCGGCTCCTTAAAGATCCTGGGCGAGCAGAGGTCTATAGGAAGGAAATGCAGAAGCTCATTGACGGGGGGGTTGTGAAGGTTACCCCTAAGGAACCCTCAGAAGAATGCTGGTATATCCCACACCACCTTGTTACCCATAACGGGAAAAGTCGGTTAGTCTTTAACTGTTCTCATCCATATCAAGGTCAGACCCTTAACCAGTATTTATTGCCAGGGCCCACTCTGGGAGCTTCCCTGGTGGGTGTGTTACTGAGGTTCAGAGAGCACTTAATCGCAGTCAGTGGAGACATCAAAGGGATGTTTCATCAGGTTCGCCTTTTACCTGAGGATCGGCCCTTGCTGAGATTCCTATGGCGTGACCTGAAGGTGGAGGAGGCCCCACGAATTTTCGAGTGGCAAGCCCTGCCTTTCGGAACCACTTGTAGTCCCTGCTGCGCTACGTATGCCCTTCAGCGCCATGTAGCTGATCATTGTCAGCCTGATGATATCCTAAAATTCTCTGGGGAGCATTGCTTCTATGTTGACAACTGCCTGCAGGGTGTGCCCACAGTGAAGGAAGCTAAGTAGCTGGTGGATGGCCTTCGACGCTTGCTGTCGTCAGCGGGCTTCGAGTTGCGACAATGGGCTTGCAATGAGCCAAGTGTCCTGGAACACTTGCCCAAAGATGCTCGATCTCAGAGTCTTGACCTGTGGCTGGCACAAGACAGGGTCACCCCTCAGGAATCCACCCTGGGTCTCAGCTGGAACTGGCAGAGTGATTCTCTGAGCTACAAGCAAAGGCCTGTGTCCTACGATGTTCCAACCCTGAGGAACATCTATAGGGTCCTAGCTTCGCAATATGACCCTCTGGGTTACCTACTGCCCTTCACTACTAGGGCAAAAGTCATTGTTAGACAACTGTGGGACAAACAGCGAAGTTGGGATGATCCAAACTTACCGGCTGTTCTCCTTCAGGCTTGGTCCAGCTGGGAAGATGAGCTGCAGTCCTTACCTCTTCTCACCTTCGCTCGAGCATATGTTCCCGCTGATTTTGACCTGGATGCCACAACCCACGAGGTGCATATTTTTGCCGATGCCTCAGAACAAGCTTAGTGGGCTGTGGCCTACTTGAGGTCTGAAAACCAAAAGGGGAAACGACACCTCTCCTTTCTTCTCGCTCGTTCCAGAGTAGCTCCAAAACGAGTGCAGTCCATTCCTCGCCTGGAACTTTGTGCAGCTCTAGTAGCAGCCCAACTAGCCAGTCTCCTCAAAGTAGAACTTACCCTGAAGATAGCCCGCATCATCCTATGGTGTGACTCCACAACGGTGCTTACTTGGCTTCATTCTCAGTCATGTCGCTACAAAGTCTTTGTTGGAACGAGAATAGCAGAGATACAAGAGCTGACTGAGGATCACAGCTGGTGCTATGACTACTCAGACCAGAATCCTGCTGACGATCTAACAAGGGGCAGAACCCTAAAGGAGCTGAAGGATCCAAATAGGTGGTCCCAGGGACCTGCTTTCCTTCTTCAAGGTCCTAACAGTTGGCCCAAGCCTCCCAGCTCTGAACCAGAAGAAGACCAAGCTGAGCTCCGAAAGATCACCTTTTGTGGAGCTTCAGTTACTTCACCCATGGGAGATGGCCAGGATGACAAGAAATATAGTTCTTGGCAGGAGCTTGTGGAAGATACGGCGAAGGAGCTTCGAGGAGGATGCTCCCCTTCTAATGTCCTCACTGCAGAGGACTATCAGCAAGCTGAACGGATGGTTTTGCAGCAGGCCCAAAGGCACTCCTTTCCTGAGGACTACAAGCTACTTGCCGCAGAGAAACCAGTGTCACCTTCAAGTCGTCTACTCACATAGCCCCTCAGCTTGATCCGACCTCCGGTCTGATAAGAGTAGGCGGCCGGCTTAGACGATTAGAAGACTTGGACTTACCCCTGCACCCTGTGGTTCTTGATCCATCCCATCCATTTACCCATCTTTTGATCCAGAAATATGATGGTGATCTATGCCATCCGGGTCCTGAGCGAGTTTTCTCAGAGATGCGGAGAAAGTATTGGATCCTCCGAGGACGAGAGGCAATCCGTAAGCATCAAAGAACCTGTGCTGAGTGCCTACATTGGAGGGGGCGGCCTTCCATTTCTATGATGGCTGATCTTCCTGCCGCTCGCCTTAGGCTACACAAACCAGCATTTTACTCAACTGGCGTGGATTGTTTTGGACCCATGGGGGTGAAAGTTGGCAGACGCCAGGAAAAGCGCTGGGGGATTATTTTCAAATGTTTGACCACGAGAGCGGTTCACCTGGATCTCCTTAAGCACATGGATTCGGACTCCTATTTGCTGGCTTTGAGGCGGTTCATTGCCAGAAGAGGAACTCCAGTGGAGCTGTGGTCAGACCAAGGCACCAATTTCAAAGGCGCAGAACGAGAGCTGCGAGAAGCCTTTGGGAATATGGCCCCATCATTGCAACAACAGTTACCCCGCCAAAAGATCAAATTCAACTTCAATCCTCCAGCTGCTCCTCATTTCGGTGGAGTATGGGAGCGAGAGATTCGATCCGTCAAGTCTGCCCTCTACACGTGTGTTGGAGCGCAACCTGTACCTGAAGAAGTTTTGCTCACAGTTTTACTGGAGGTGGAAGCAATCCTTAATTCGAAACCCTTGGGCTATGTATCCTCTGACATTGCAGACCCCGACCCTGTGACGCCGAACAGTCTGCTCATGGGGCGGCCCGATGGCTCCCTCCCGCCAGTGGTGTACCCAGAGGCTGAGATGTTAAGTCGCCGTCACTGGAGACACTCCCAGGTCCTTGCGAATCAGTTCTGGTCCAGATTCATTAGAGACTATTTACCGGGATTGCAGACAAGACAGAAGTGGCAATCTTCTCCTCCTGACCTGCAAGATAAAGCTGTGGTTATGTTAGTGGAGCCACATCTGCCTCGAGCCCAGTGGCCATTTGGACAAGTTGTAGCAGTTCATCGGAGTGATGACGGTCGCGTCAGGTCAGCAGACGTCAAGATCAAAGGACACATCTTCACTCGCCCGGTAGCTCGGTTGGTATTACTACCAGCTCTCCCTTCTGGTAGAGGTCTTCAGAGGTCCGGATGCACTAAGACTGACTAAGTTTTTTTTTTATGTTATTGGATGCAAATGTGCCATGCACATTTGGGGGCGGCTGTATAAAAGGCTATTATTCTGAAGGACACTTGATGGTTTACTTCCCGCTAGACAGGAGGTGACGTCTTTCTTTTCTGTTCAGAGTTCGCGTTTGTAGCCAAGGTTTCGAGCTAAAGCTAACAGACTGGGTTATGTTTCCTATCGTTCCACACACTGGGACAGTTACTGGCAGCGCATCAAAGGATCCCTCTGTTCAACGTGTGCTTTATTGTGACACTCCGAGTGTTCAGTGAATGAAGAAAGTGAGTACTGTCAGCTGTTCTATGATATATGTGAGATGTGCTAGGTGTGCCTAGTCATCTCTGTTCTTATTCCCTCGCCAGGAAACGAAACTACTGTCTGTTTACTTTGTTTATTAAGTGCACTTGCTTTGTTTATGGGGAAGTCGTGTCGCGGTGGTTTGCAGAGAGCTGCTGGCGGACGTTAATTGCGCCGCGAAGGAGAGAGGGGAGGGGGGAGCAGAAAGAGATGCCGTGCTGCGGAGGAGCTCGCACCTGTAATGTGCAGACTGACCAGCAGATGGTCCCGTCGGCCTGTGTAATCCACTCGAATGCCTAAATGTGCAGATTCTGACTGTTAAGTGGTGATTCTTGATGTGTATGCCCACTAGCTGTATTTTATGCTAATTCTTTAATTATCTGATGTTGATATATTGTTTATTGTTATTTACAGAACTATTACAACACTGAGTGACCACAATAAAGTGCCTGGCCTTTGAAACCTGGTTAACGAAGATACCTGCGCTGTGTAATTAATCTGTGTCCTGACCGACACCCTCATCTGGTCTGCTGCAAACCTATAAGACGGATTAGCGCCCCAGTGCTTCCATCAGAACAATAAAGCACTGCTGACCCTTTGGTTGCTTTGGGAATACATAGACAAAAGTAATACCATCATCCCAAAATGTCAAATACTTTGAATGGAGAGGAACAACTGCACAAAGTGCCGCAAGTCAGCAGCTTTGGGACACAAAAACTGAACTGTGGTTATTCTTTTAACAAAAAAAGACCTCATATTCAAATAGATGGCTCTAATTACGCAACGAATACAAAAGATTCCTGTATTTATGTAAGAGTATGACTTAAAAACACAATAATTTGGAACATATTTTCCTATCAATTTAAAAAAGAAAATACATAATTGTATAAAATGGACGTCTTGTATGAAACATCAGTTATCTACATAACCGTTTGAGAGCAAACAGAATGCAGTAAATACAATGACAGTTTGCTAAATATGTAATCAACATTACACAAACAGAAGCAGCTCATGTTGTTGTTCCAATGTAAACAAAGTTAGTAAACCTGATGTTTAAAGAAATATTATTTCAGCCTTAATTAACTTGCAGGGAATTTTTATTCAGTTTAATATCTTAAATACATGTTTCAGAACTAAAAAACTTTATTAGGTTTTGATGACATGCATTTTGAATGCGTGTGTTAGTCAGCAATCCCTAATTAAATCCATAGAGATGGAAGACTCCAATAGAGAACGTCTGTTAAATGGAGTGCTTCTAAATGTGATCAAAGTTAAGTTTAGTTACAGCATGACTGCACTGAGGGAGGCGTTAGATCTAAACACATTCCTGTAGAAGCAACGGAGGAGTCGCTTGAGTTTATCCCAAGTCATCTGAGGTTTTGGAAAAGTTTACCTACAGACTGTTTATACAACACTAAAGTCATTCAGGACAGCAGGTTAATGCTTCGATGAGATATGAAAGCTTCAAATGCTCCGTGTCTCTGATCTCTCTTAGTTAAACTGATTAAATTAATCTCAATATTACCTACAAACAAACTGATAACTTCTCTTTGAACCTGGAAAACACTTTGTGTCACCGTTTCTCTGCCTTAGACCAAAGTCTTTGTGAGGGCAATAACACAGCGACAGTGCCCAGTGTGGAGCGCCATAGGACTCGTGTCAAGCGGCGCCTGTTCCATATGGAGAATGCAATGTCGCTTTTATCTGACACACACACACACACACACACACACACACACACACACACACACACACACACACACACACACAGGTTGTTGTGAAATTCCTCTTTGTCACTTTTTAATTAACAAGACAAAAAATAGGTTTTGATTTGCAATATGATCATTTGAACGCAGCTGGAGGGTTATTAAACATGAGATGTTTTCTGACTAAATACAGCCTTAACTTACAATGATGTTCCTACTTTTCAAATCTTACAAGTAGAGGGAAAATATAAGGGCTGTGACGGTAAGCTTTCGTGCAGATTCAATTGTTATTGGTGCAGATTCGATTTAAATAGCAAATCTCACAATTCTTCGATTATTGGTGATTTTTGTAGACTAAAAACAAAACAAACTAAAAAAAAATGTACAAAACTTTTTTTGCAAGTCATTTTTCTTCATTTCAATTAGGAAAGAACAACACAGTAGCTAGACTGTCATTCTGCTGCTATAATGCCCAAGAAGACAAGTAAAAAGATCAATTAAAAATACAAATATGACAAAAATTTTATAATGGATTATTTGTATTTGTTTGAAAAAAAAAAAATTAACAAAAAATTCCATTTTAAAATTGTGATGCAAAAAAATCCTGATATTCAACTTTTGCGATTCGATTCCCTGCCCCTAGATAACATACAGTAGTCCATTGTTCTAAGACAGCAGGTGCCATGGTTGTACTGTAGTGGGATTCAACACATACTTTGCTTTTAAAAACACACAATGGCTATATTTCCAATATTAGCTGAATTATAGAATGGATTTTAAAGGTTTAATCTTCCAAAATTTACCTGAAGAGTAATAATTCCAATAGGTTTAATGATGGGACAGAGCGTTGTATACCTCTCTCTTCATTAATATTACAGATACTGCATGTTTCATATGTCCCACTGTGCTAAGAAAAAAATAACTACTTAAGAACCAGAAAAGAATAGCTGCTGTGGGATAGAGGTCTAGATGTACCTGTACAGGACGGGTAAACTGAAACCTAAAAAAAAGTATATTTTTAAAGGAGTATAAGGGTTAAAAATAGTAAAAAGTTTGGAGCATCATAAGCGCTGCCTTGTGGCAGAAAGTCGGAGTGTCTGTTTTGACGTTCGAAAAACACTTCTGGTTATTCTTTGCAATCAATATAGAAGAAAAAGAAATTTGTGTTAGATTGTGGTGTTACTGGTCTCATCTGTGTTAGCCATCTGCATCACTCTCAGACCCCAAAGAACAAAGTTTTTTTTCTTTTTTAAGATTTGTGTAATTTTTGTTTAAGATAGATGAACAGATGTGTTTTTCACCAGAGACTTAACAGTGCATGGTCTCTGGAAATGACACCACCAACAGGTCAAATCCTGATTGGTTGGTGAGATAAGCTTAAACTGGGAGGGGCTACCAACAGAATTACTATTACAGAACAAGAATAAAGTACCAGAAAAGACATTTTTTTTACTACCCAGCTTCCTTGTTTTCAATCATTAAATAGCTCTTCATCCACTCTGACTTCTGTCTTTGCCATAGCAGAGCAAAGATTATGAACAAGCATGACTATGACTGTTCTTCATAATTCTAATACAGCCCCATGTAGCAGCAAGACACTAACATCTAGATGAGGGCTTGCAAAGCACTAAAGGAGGAAGGCCACCAATTTAAACATAAAAAACTAACAACTCCCAACAACAATACAGTATCATTATATGGCATCTAATACGTTAATACAATCTGTTATTAAGCTATCTACACTTTTATTTAATTTCATTATGGGTGATGGACAACAAAAGTGTCAAAATACAAGTTACTTTCATCCCTTACCTGACATACTGGAAGGCTCTTGTTTGGGAACCAGTACCATAAACCTAGAGGGATGCCAAGAAAAGGGTTGTCAGGACCATGCGGCATTAAAATAAATTTCTATTCAACATCAAATTATGAACCTGAGGGCTGAGAGTTAAACAACACCAAAACTCAGCAAGAACAATGTGTCTTATGTATTCTACTATATTATTTGGAAAGAAAAGCAAAAGCTGCAATCCTCGTCAATCACAATCTCATTTAGCCTTGCGGTGTGCACATCTCTTTACTGCTGATAGAAAGTCTGAATGTTTGTCTCAAGCACATATAAAGAAAGTGAAATGATACAAATAAAAGGCTTGAAATGCATACAGTGAGAGGTTCTCCTTGCAGAGCCTGAAGGATGAAATTACTGACAACACGTCCGTCATTCATGTGCATTCGGGAGCCAAACGTGTTGAAGATTCTTGCTACTCGCACTTCTACACCTTCCTGCAAGCAGAGAAGAAAGAGAGCCACTTAAATAAGAACATTTCATTATTCTGCATAATATGCTAGAGTTACTGCACATCACCAAGTTATTTATGTATTTATTTCACAGTTAAACTGGAAAAGAAAACTATATGGATTAAAGGAACTGACAGTGTAAAATCTATGAAAGAAAATATGTAAATTGATTTAGTGATGGTCTCTGCACTAAATAAGCTGTTTGCACATAAATAAAAGGGAACAGATGCCACATAATGTTAGAATTGGAATTACTTGTAACACATTTTTACAGTCTTTTTTATAATTGTAGCTTATTATAGATATTTAGTAAAGATGTGCTCACACTTTCAAGTTCACAGTATGTGGTATTTAACAACTAGAACAATTAAAATTAGGTTATACCACAGTAAGCTTTGACACATCTCACGAAGACTACAGCCTCCCACTGCATAAATGTGCAATTATCAAATATGAATTTTAGGTTGTTTTTAATCAAGACCTATGATGCGAATCAGCAGGCGGTTTAAAACCAACTCTTATTTCTTCATACTTTGCTTCCAAGAAACCAAGCTTTCTTGAAATCTATGGGTTGAGCAATAATTCCAGGACTTTCTCAAGATCTTGCAGTTTTTCTTTCGACATAAAATGTTTGGGTTTTTTTTTTTTTTGGCACAGATGTTATATTTTGTTTAGCTGCTTTACAATCATCTATAAATCATTCAAATAAACACAAAAAGAGCCACTGTTGTTTTAAGATATGACAGACAACGACCCATTTTGCATCAAATCTTTAGATTTGATTTACTTTTAACTCTCTGCTTGTCACTTAAACATATCATTTGATTCCAAAAGCACAGTTTCACAGGGATAAAACAGCATTAGTGTACCAACAAAGAGATTTACAAGAAGCTGTTTGCTAAAAGAAAAAGAATGAAATCATAAAGCTGAAATAATTTGGATAGTTTTTATCCTGGATGATGTGCAGCATGTTCGTAAAAACATGAGGAAACTGGACAAGTGGAGGACAAAAGAAGAAGGTCAAGCATAAAAGACACCTTTAAATGGTGAAAATCATCTAAGAGTGATGTCCTTAGGACAGATTTAAAAAAAAAAAAAAAAAAAACATTCAGAAAAGATTGGACACAAGACCCGAGAGGTGCAAATAAATCTTTCAATTTACTGACATTTCTTTAGAAAGTGTCTCCATGGAAGAGTAGCTGTAAAGAAGTCAATATGAAAGGAAAAACTGTGATATGCCACATGACACATGAACCTGACTGAAAATCAGTGGCAGCGGGTCTTATGGGGCAACGAATTCTCCTCATATGAAGCAAATCATGAAAGCAAACAGAACAAAAGGAAGCCTACATCCAAAGAGCTTTGGAAAGTCCTTTGCAACTCCACTGAACTTTTCCTGAAAACATTCTAAATAAATTACAAGCAGGTCTATGAGGGTTCAGGCTGTGTTGACAAATAAAAGTGGCCATACCAAGTTTCCAACAAGCTCATCAAAATTGTTCAAACTGTTGTCGCCTTATGTATTTTCCTTCCATATGTGTTTACGGAAGTTACCATTTTCCTATTTTTCTGGCAATATATATTTTTCTTAGACTTTTTTTTTTTTTTTTTACAGAACCTTTCCTCAGAAAGTCTAACTTTTATTTAAAGGTCACTACTTGTAAGCATTTCTGCCTCTTCTTACTGAATAACAGAAGTATTCTCAAATCAGCAAACAGCTACACTGATAACAAAGGGAAGTAATTTCATTTAAACACAGAATTTTGCTGAAAGTCCTCTGAACACTAAACAGTATTTACTCAGGGTTTTAAATTATGTGCATGTATACTCAACAACAACTACTGCTTAAATATACAGCCTAGTACAAGTTGTGATGATCTGCTATCTGCACATTTTTTAAAGGGTAATTTAACCTGATCAATAACACGATTCCTGCACTGCAACTATACTACTAAGTGTCAAGCCACAATAAATCCGTTTTTTGTTTTTGTCACATTCTGTTCTGCATGGGTCATTATGAAATGATCGTCTTCTCCAGTCAATGGAAGCAGAATGAACTGCATTACAGCATGTGAGAATCAATCATACAAAAGTAAATTGACCCTTTTAAGAAGAGTTCTTTTCAGGGAGAACATCTGACAGACTAACTCGCACTCATCAACAAAGAATAAATCAATTAGGCAAACTACATGATGGATGCTCACATTGATCCTAAAGACGCAGAAAACACTCCCTGTTTCTTAAACCCATGGCTCTTTAAGTCTTCCAAATGCATCACTATATACTACTTTAGATGCTAAGTGGACCCATTTTTGATGATATAACATGAATAAAAACATGAAAATTATGTAGATTGCTTGCTTGAAAATGTGTTATAAACAATTCATAAGATTTAGACTGTAAATATATTCAGTATGGTGAGGAACAAGGACACAATATGGACATAATGATAAAAAGGTCTCTAAAAAGGATGCTCACGTCCACCCAGTGTGTGTAGATGTTGGTATATTGGAACTAACCAAACTTTAGATGGGACGCTCTTCTTTAAACTTAATTTACAAATCTTGATGATCGTGGCGACGATAATTCAGTAAATGAACATTAATTAAAGGTACATATAAACATTTTGCCATCTAAGTTTTGCACAAACTTGTTGTTTCTAAAGAACAGTGATTATAATTAAATACACGCATCTACAAATACAAAAGGGGCACTCACACCGGGATGGTCCGGGGGGGCTTGGTCCGACTGGGCGGGCGATTTACGGATATTTCACAGCTTGTTTTAGTTTGGTTTGTGTTCAAACTGTACATAACTTAAGCAGACCAAAGTGCCGGGACAACACTGCATAGTTTAAACAATGCTCACTACATTACACGGTAGTACTCCTGCAAAAACATAGTTTTGAAAGTGCAAATTATAAAGATTAAATATCAGGGGTTCATATGCTGACAGATATTTATTTAGTCGTGGGATTACTCTTTTCTTTCTTATCTTTGTGGACATGACAGTACATTACTTCTAAGGCACCAAGAGAATTTCCAAACTGGGTGCTTAATGTGAGGAAAGTTCTCATCAGAGAATCCATTGCAGCCAAAATGGGATTTTTGATGGTTGTGTGATTTAGGAATGGAGAACACACCTCAAACCAGGGATGGTGGATGACATTGTGTTTCTGCAGGATTCTCGTAATCAAACGAATAAAGCCCCGAAGTGGCAAAATAACAGAGAGGTAGCCTCGTGGTTCAGTGTTGTTTATGCAAATTAAAAAGTCTTAAGATCAAGTTCTGCATAGAATAAAGCTCCAGATATATTTACTGTGTGTTGTTCTCTTCTTCTTTTTTTATTGTAAATGAGAACAATGACTAAAAAACATTCATCACGTTAAATATAAGAACGAATAATGAGAAGTTATTTAATGAAAGAGGGACGGGAAGTATAAAACGTTACTTAATGTGTCAGAGTCCGGGGTGGGTCAGGTCATGGGAAATACAGAAATGGGTCCGGTCCAGATTTCAATCAGAGATATCTACATGTCGGGTTTGGTCACTGGCCCGTGCAGTAGTACTTCTTTTGTCCACATTAGGGTGGGCTTGGTGTTCACACTGTGCCAAACGAACAGTACTGTCCCTGGAAGCGGTCCATGGTCCATTTAAAGTGGACTGATCAACAGCAGCGTGAACATGCCTCCAGTCAAGAGGTTATCTGAGTAATACAGAATATTGATATGATTGGATGTACACACACTTTCTAGAATAAAGACGCAAGTTTTATAGAAAAACTTAAAGAACTTGAGTGAACAGGTGCTCAAGACGTTTTTACAACATTTAATGCGTGTATTCTGTAAAATGACGAGGCAAAGTAGTCTACTAAAGGTTTGTAAGTTCACTCTGCTATTTGAAACAATTTAATTTCATGCAGTATGTTAAATTTTCAGGTTGTAAACAGTAATTAGCTGTTTCACAGAAACAGACTTATTGCTGCTTTAAACCCATTTCAAGTTTTTTCCTTTTTCTTTTCGCGCTCTAAAAGGTTCAATCATACGTCAAATTAGATTCACATATCGGCTACTGCATTTCGTAACAACCTATCAAGCACTGAAGCCAATTTCCAAGTCAAACTAGAAGCAATCTGAATTTTGCTGCTGAGTAATGCATATCAGAGTGGAGCTTCCTGTCTTTTGTTCGCTACTGATTACCAACATCCATCTGGAAGAAGGTGTATGTAGTTTGGCCTTCAAGCCTAAAGCTTGTAAACTAGACAGCCATTCATCAAACTGGATCACAAAACATGTCTAAAAGATGTATTTACACAATCCTCCTCCTGGCGAAAGCTCTGCTCTCGCTTCTCCTTGGCTTTGGCTCCTCCACTGCAGAGCCAAGAGAATTATCCTGTTTTATCTGTCTGCTACAGATAGCAGCAACGTCTCAGACTGGAGCAGCACTGATTATTACCTACATCATAAATATTTGGCAGAACCATGTATAAATAAAGATTGAATAAAAAAATCTCAGCAGTTATTGCATAAAGCTTTAAATACTGTATATATTTGATGATTGATCAAAGCATTGATCAGATGCCTCTGCAGGTAAAAGAAAAAAAGCACAAAAGACATGTATTTTCATCCACTGCATACCCCATGCCGATCACTTTTTAAATGTTAATGAATTTTGATTATATGACTGGGCAGTAGATGTAATGTGTGATATTTTCGTCCGTCTGCATGAATGGCTGACAGCTGGATTTTGAAAGGCGGCCATTTCTGAGAAGTCTCCCAGCAAGTGTGAAAAAAATAATGAGCCGCTGAGGAGTAGCAGAAGACGAGGAAGATAAATAAATATCACCTGCCTGAAGGAAAGGCAAGAGCAGTCAATCATATCAGATCATTAAAGGCTGCTGTCTATCAAGTCATTATGGGAAAGACTTTACATAACTGGAATTATCTTGAGGCTTGCTAAATTTATCATCATACACCTCGTCTCAGATTCAGCAATACTGAACTTTCCCCTCAAACAGCTACTAAGACACATAGACATTATGTTTAATGCTGCTGGTCTACCGTGATTAAACTTATTCATTTTCATTCAAAACTTTTTTCTTTTTTTTTAGGTCTTTTAGCTCTTAAGTCTTTGCGGTATTTGTGATGACTGTGCTTAGAAAACGGTCATATTAATTTTTCATTACAATCAATAAATTCTCAAAAACCAACCACATCTCCAGTGACTCCTAAATGGAAGAAAACTTGTGTTTTTGTATCAAGAAATGCATTAATAATACATCAACAGCGATAGTGCTTGACTGTGAATAAGAACTATTTCTAAATCAACACAAGCATCAATCAAACAGGAAAAAAAATTAAATATGAACTTTTTTTTAAAAACTTGTTACACTGGCAATACCTGCTTCATGTAAGCGTAACACATCGTCTCTGCCACCCGTTTCCCCTCATCGTAGCACGCACGAGGACCAATTGGGTTCACATGCCCCCAGTACTCTTCATTTTGAGGGTGAACTTCTGGATCTGAAACAAAAACACATGTAACAGCTACCCTGCGAGCCTGAACTGAGACAAGCAGCATAGAAAATAAATAAATAAACGAATGGATGGATGAATAAATTAATAAATAAATAAATAAATTATATATCTTGCTCAGTTTTACACACAAACACCTTCTCTTGCTGTTTTAACTAAAAAAAACTTGGCTGCGTTTTAGCTCTGAACAGTTTAGATTAAAAAATAAATAAAAACTCAAAAGGCAGATTACATGAAAGGGTCACTGGTCTGCAAAAAAATTTCAGTTTCACAAAATTCAATTTTATTTGAAGAGTAGCTAGATCTGTCGTAGTCTAGCCATCCATTACTTTTGCAGCAATGATGACGTCACCTGATTCTCTACTTTTCTCATGTGAAAAATACAGTACTGCCATCTCTTTTTTCCGCAGGTCTTCCTGAATAAAAGCTGCTGTACATGTTGATCTGTCTTTCCTGTCCTCTCCACCCCAACCAGTCGAGGCAGATGGCTGTGTTCCCTGAGCCGGGTTCTGCCGGAGGTTTTCCTCCTGTTAAAAGGGAGTTTTTTCCTTCCCACTGTCGCCTCATGTATACTCAGGATGGGGGATTGGATCAATCATGGTCATGATTTGATGCAATCAGTTGGTGTCTTTTAGCTAGGGTATTTATGAATTGGCTTGAAATGATGTGTAGGTAAAGTGCCTTGAGACAACACTGTTGTTAAGTGGCGCTATACAAATAAAGCTGAATTGAACTGAATTAACAAAAACTGTTAACTATAATTGCTCTTCAGCTGGCTTAAGATACTTAACTATTAACAAAAACATAAATAAATAAATAAATAAATAAAGTTCCTTCTTTTTTAAACAAGTCTGCAGACATCTGGGAAATAAGAAGCAGGAAGTTTGTCTGATACAGAACTCTAGCAGCTCTAATTTCATGCTTCCTAATGTTCCAAATACAGAGAGGTGTTGGAAAATCTGGACTGCAGATTGGTCAGTAATAATAGTGCATTAATGGTCATTTTATCACTTTAAGGAAGCAGGAGAAGGAAGAAGAAAAAAGGAATAAATGGGTTGTCATCTGCAGTCTGTCACTCCACAAAGCAGTAGCAGGTAGGAGAGGTACCACTTTGCTGGAATGCTATGGCTTAATGGAAATAACAAGAAAAGATGCATTAGCATGTGTCAAATGAACCTGTTTGGCCCATCAACTTGCTTTAAATTAGCTGAAGTGTGATCATAAAGTTGTGAGGTAACATTAGATGTCAGCTTGCAACATACATGTTGCTCATTTGTCAGTCTGCATTCATCTGTGAACTCAAACAGGAACTAAATCAGAACTCTTTCTAACGTAATACGGCTGCTGACAGGGCTGCGAACTCTCGCATACTGACCGCGAGACTCGCACTATTTAACCTTTTCGCTTGTCGTTGTGCCACACGTCTACTTTTTCTCCTTGTGAACGGAGACTGACAGCACATGGACAGGAAGGGCAGAGCATGCAACAGCACTCATCCTTGTGGTTACATGTTACAGTCTGAGTCCGCAGCCTCCAACTGCAGTTATGTCCACAGAAAGTCTTATTAATAGAATTTATAACAGGCTTGTTTGGTATGCTTTCACAGTAAGAGCATCCCTTCTGGTTTAACTGCTTTGCAAGCTTGTGTGTGACTTCAACTTACTGAACCTAACATGCTCTGTACTTTAGACCTGAGTAAGAGTGCAAAGACTCTGGGCTTGAATTCATTTTTGGGCCATGAAAAAAGCCTTGGGCTGCATAAGTTCTTGGAACTCTTCACTTAAATGCACCATTTCTTACCTCCGTAAACCTCAGAAGTAGAAGCCAGGAGTAGTCGTGCTCCCACACGCTTGGCCAGGCCTACAACACAAACATTGTGTAAACAGTCTTCTTTTATTGCACGAAAATCAAGCTATTGTTTCTAGGAAATAACCCACCTTGAGCGCAAATGTACCGTAAGTTGCATTACTGTAGAACTTGAGATGACAATAAACTCCTGGCTCAAACACTCCGGTGTAGAACATCTTCATATAAGTGTTGAGCAACTGGGAGTTATGACCTAAACATGTTGTGCTGTTTGTGTTGTGTTGTTAACACACTGGTTTGTGCATTTCCTGCTGCACTGAACTCAGAAGACAACACATCTTTGTGTATGCCTGGAAGGTTGTCAAGTCTCCAGATAGTCACCGTAATACTGGCCAGTAGCTGCACTGGGATGAGCAGTTACAGTAAAATAATCTCGAGTTGGTCCTTAAGTACTTTGCTCATCTTCCTCCCTCTTCATCCCTATCCGGTAAACCCCAGCCTGCACACCAGTGGGTGGTACGAGTCAGTAAATATTAATCTGTGTGGGTGTTTTTTTTTGTTTTTTTTTTTAATATACTTCCACACAGAAACATCTCCCATCTTCAATGTGCACCTAACACCTAATTTCTCTGAGATTACAGGAAAGTAATACTTTTAACTGATATCCATGGTGACAAGACCTAAATGTAGCACTTCTGAAGGACAGAAATGAGTTAGAAAATAAGAGGATTATGGAAAATGATCATTCTCACATATCTAGTTGCATTGGTAACAGATTTTGATGTTTAAAGGGTTCAATGGAAAATCTTAGTTGAGTTATTCAGTAAATGCAAGTTCTAAGACATTAGATGGATTTTTCTTTACTCTTTATTTTCTGTATTTGTGTGGTTTTACACTATAAACACTTGAGAAAAACTGTCATAAATTTAACGAGGACCACAAATGGGGGCCATTTCCTCTTTTGCCTTAACCAACAAGGAGAGACGATTTTAAAACAGCAGAATATTCAGGGACATTAGACAGGGACATTATAAACAAACATACTTTTCTTTTCAATTCAGACTTCAGTCAAAGTCAAATATAAAAGTACAGCAAACGTGTGAGAAGAATTCAATCCTTTATCTGCCTCATATGATGTTTAATCACTCATGGATTATTTCTTACCGAGCATGTTAAGAGTGCCGATTGTGTTAGTCTTGAGTGTCTTGATGGGATTGTACATGTAGTTGGGAGGGGAGGCTGGAGAGGCAAGGTGATAGATCTGGTCCACTGAAAAGAACAAGGTAAACAATAAATTCCATCGACTTGAGGCAAATGCATGTATCAATAAAATATTAATGACAATACAAGTGAATTATTTCCTTTGTTAAAGCCTAATATTTGAGATATTTGTAGCCATATGTGTCAGAATAAGAAGAATTGGGAATTTTGGGGAAAAAGAAAACACGGAGTAACGCAGTAAATTAAGGCTGTGATATATATTTTATTTGCATTCTAAACTTTTTTTTTTCTTTTTAATTTTATTATTATTTTTTTTTTGCATTCTAAACTTTTAATCATTACTTAGTATTTCAGAATTTTGACATACAGTGGGTTTCTAAGCATTACCGCTCTGGGTTGAACTGATTTGCTAAGTTAAACCCAGAATAACTGCTGACCCTGAACACACCACACCACAAATACTGAGACCACAAAATGCAACATTTCAGCAAAACCTACAATTAGGCAGATTAATGCTTGAAAGAGTGTCTTTGAAAGATTCCCAACTGGTGTAAACTTGAGGAATTTCAAGGTTAAGTAAAGATTATCAAGATGTTACTCTGTCCTTTCATCGATACCCAGACAGTGGGATTAAATAAAGACAGTGGTCAGACATGGTTTCTGGAAACAGTATTCATTTGTTTCTCTTTAACATAGTGTGGAGTCCGAATGGGCGCTTGTCCTGCAAATGCAGAACTAAACCAATCACCCAAATGCATGAACTTCATTTTAAATGTTGCAACAAAACATCTTCATGGCAGTTCATGAAAGTTACACAAAAGTGACATCAATTACTTGTCTTTTTTTTATTATTTTAACCTAAAACTAAGCAGACGATATTAAGACATCTATTTTGAAAAGGAGTACAGCAAAACAAAAAGATAATCTAAAAATATTAAGCAAAATTAAAACAATAAAAGGCAGGAGTCAGCATAATACATTAATTCATGCTTGTGTGTACGCTTTTGTAGGTAATTTTGTGCCTTTTTTGACACTTTTCAAAGCTGACCCTAAGATAAACCCTAAAATAAGCCATAAAATAGCAGATTCTAACACTGAAAGATTGTTGTGTACTTTGCATGTACTTTGTTTACGCTTGAGAAAATAGGTCATGCATCCATGGACTTCTCTGCCTGCATCTTTAATAAGTCTTTTTCCCTTAAGCATCTGACCCCTTCCCTCCCATCATCCACATTTTTATAAACTATTTCGTTCTTTTCTTTACGAAGTAAGCCGCATCACTCATTGAAAGCTTAACCTCCTCATCTCTGCCTCATTACAATTCAATAGCTCGTTCCTTCTGTTTCAATATTTCTCAGTCTGTTGTAGAGCTTCAATTCCACACATGAATAAAGAGACACCAACTTTATGCCAGGATGATCAGTGGGGGAACTCTAGATGTCATGTATTAAAAGAATATTTTGACATACTGTTATTTTCAAGATTACAATGGGAAATTTATTTTAAATCAGTAATGATAAATGTAAATCAGGCATGTCTGAGTGATAGTTTCCCTCTAAAAATGGTGCATCTCTAGTGCTTTCGATGAATTATATTATTCTAATGTGGTCTCCTTAGCATAAATTTGAGCGAGCCCTGCGAGACAATTCAAGGTTGACAGTCCAAGTGATACATTTACCCAAGATACAGTCAATTTACTACCAGAGACATTTGTGCACACTTTGTGCTTGTTATCTGAGCCTTTAATCCCCGTTGACACAGCTGCTTGTACAGCATTTTATGAACTCAACACCAACCTTCTCATTCGCTTACAGCCTCTGAGTCTAACAGAGCTAAGCGATGTGCTTTGACAGGTGAAAAGAAAATAAACAAAGGATCAGAAATGCACTGCTTTGTTTGGCTGAGGATGTATGGAGGCTCGGGTAATTTTAGGAAACCGCTGGGAAATTAAACTGTGATTTGTCAATACTGACAGAACAGAGGGACGTCTAGCGAAGACAAACAGAGGAGCACAAACACTCTGGAGTTAAAGATGTCTGGAAACGTACCCACCTTTGTTTCCAGGTCAAACCTTCTGACAGGCTCCTACGTGGCTCGTATATGGCTTTAAATGCAAACCCTCACATATTTACTTAGCTTCCTTTTGAGTCTTGGCTATTTCCTAAATCTGTAGTGAAATCTGTATTTGTTGTTTTTGTTTATTTGTTTTTATCACAGTTCTGTTATGTTAACATTATTCTTGATAATCTAATCCTGACTGATTCTGTAACATGAATTCTTTCGATTACAGATGAATAAGTTCCCTCTTTTATCTCGCTGTTAAAAGGATCTGAGGTTCACTTTTTGACATAGAACTACTTTTAAAGCCAATTTTCTAATCGGAGGAGACTGAAGCCATCCCAAGAATGATACTGTTTTCATTTTAATTATTGATCAACATTTGTTTTCTCCCCTTTTACACATTTACAAAGATAACTCCATAATGATTTTTTTTTTCAAAATACCGTCTGAAAAATAGAGTGTAAAGGCAAGTAAATAAATTACAATAAAAACCAAAAGTTTATGCTCACAAGTGATTGTGATTCATATTTCACATGTTTTTGGTGGGTGAGAAGGTTAAACACAGGCTTGCATTTCATTAAGCAAGTCAATGCTTTAATGCATTATGAGGAAAAAGAAGGAGCTTTCTGCTAATCAAAACTGTGAATTAGGGCAACACTTAGGGAAAGTAAACAAACTGAATATCTAATGAAAACATAAGAAAGATCATTGTGCTGTGTGTGATTCAGAAAACAAATAAGTTTGATTAGATGAAGGTGCATCAATGAAAGTCTCTATCAGGTAAACGTATAATATTTAGAGAGCAGCTGTTAAAAACCACTTCATCTGAAGCTGCTGGTGTGTTACGGAAGTCCAAGAATCTCTCCAGATGTACGTAAAGATGTATTTTCAGCCGCCTTTAACCAAAGCTCACATAGAGAAATGTTTGCAGTGGGTTCAGAAATACATGAAGTGTGAGTTCATACAGTTTTTTTGTCCCATTGCTGATGAATGCTGTGCTACACTGATTGGTCCAGATAAACAGAGTTTCAGATGATTGGTGGATGACTTGGAGGTTCCAATAAGGCTGGGACATCAGCAAGGTGGTGATGTAATGATGTTCTGAGCTAGAAAAATGGCGAGTGGCGAAGGTAGGTTTCTTCAGAGCACCTGAAGGTGGTGAATGACCTCTGCAAAATGCATGCAGATATTAACTGACCATTTCCTGCTGTAGTATACAAAGAAAAAACTGGACCTTCTGTAGTCACATGATTTTCTGACAAGACACCCTACCATCCCACAGTGCAAAAAGAATTTAACTTAGAATTATTTTGCAAGAGACAAACAGATTTTACTGGCTTGTTAAAAAGTAAAGTTCCATCCTCTATGTGCCACCATCAGGCACTAAACTATTAATTAATCTCAATTGCAAAACAATATTTGCCCTAGAAAGCAACATTTTTTTTTCCATTTAAATAGAATTTAGTGGATGATTGAATCCATTAATAGACACAGACATTAATATTGTAAACTCAGATCTATTATCATCTGGAAAAATACATTTAATATTAAAACAGTGAAAGAGAAATAGAAAAAAATCCTGTATAGTTAAACTGTCATTTCATATACTTTAACAGCTCCAGCTGGTCTCTAAGAGTCTACAATATTTTACTTTTACCCTTTAAAATATTTCCATTCAAACTTTTTTTTTTTATTAAAAGACGATAATATCTGACAGTAAAGCAGGACGGGATCAGCCAGCGGCAACTTCAGTCTGGTCATGCAGCAGAGGCGACTTAATGCTGCATGCTGAGGACCAAGCTTCTAGTGTGTGTTCCTTAAAACACAGTAGGAGCTCATGGAGAGTAAAGACACAAGCTCTCCTGTTACCCACCAAAAGTCTCCTATATCACCAAATGACTGGTGTAATGTAAAATAAGGAAATAGTGTAAAAATGAGGAGAGTTAGGATTATTTATACCCTGTAGTCAACAGTATAAAGTAACTTCCCAGGAGAGTAAAATCAGCTTTGACATGGATTTGACTCATTGCATTTGTCGTCTGTATTCTTGTTGTTCTGATTAAACAAACACAATCTGCTTGTGCTTTGCTGTATCCAGTGATGTTTTTTTTTTTTTTTTGTTGTTTTTTACTTCTGACCACATTTCTATAGAAATATTGCCAATAAATCTTTGAAACCTTTCTTGACATTTCTGGGCCTAATAAGACTCCATACAATAGAGAGAACCTTGGATTAGTTAGATCAGCTTCATGTCATAGAGTTGGAATTAGCAAATGACATTTAGAGTCGAACAGAGGAAGACAATATCACAACTTTGCAACACAAAACCAAAAGTGAGTCAGTCTGTCTGAAACATAAAAGGGAGACGAACAGTTGAGTTACTTTAACCTTTCAGTCACACATCAGATGCTGTCTTTTCTTTTGGGAGTGGACAGCAGCTGGACTGGGCATCCTGCTGTTTCCATGCTGTTGCATCATTTTATTCTTATTCTGGTTTTATGCATTTGTTTATTCTCGTTTTATTGTTTAGTTGTTTTATTCTTCAGCACTTAGGACAACTGGGGTTTTAGTAAATATAAGTGAAAGTTGAAGTACCGAACCCTCTGCACCACATCCTTGCAGACAGCAGAGTCACATCACATAAGTAGTTCCTGCCACGTTGATGCCTTGTGATATTATTGTATATGATACACAACTTTGTGAGGTTTTGCTGTGGAAGGGACGTTCTGATATGAAACCCCACCAACTATCTCTGTCACCAGAGTTTAGAAAAAGAATAGAAAATAGAACACTACTTTATTAATCCCCAAATGGAGAATGAATCCATTTAGCAGAAATGGATTCTTTTGTTCATTAGTCATATCCCATCAAGAGTCATTAATATGTGCATCTACTTTGGGTTTTATTACATTCTAACTTAATAATAATAAAAGGGAAGTTGACTTTCTTTATTTTGTGTATTTTTTTTTTGTATTTTGAACATCATCCATTTTCTGCCAGATAAGGAGAGAACCTGAGCAGAAATCCCCAGACATTCCTCTCTCAAAACACCCCCTCTAGTTTATCCTCCGGGGCACAGAGGCATTCCCAAGCCAGCTGAGAGATATAACATGTCCAGCGAGTCCAGGATGTGTCCTACAGCTGCCTCCCTTTGGGACATGTCAGAAACACGTCCTAACCAGACCGACTGTCCTTGATGTGGAGAAGTTGAGACACCACTCTGAGCCCCTCAGATGGCTCAAATCTATACTAGCAATACACCGTACATACACCCAATTCCTACTGGTGAGCCCAGCGCTAGCACATATCAGCCTCCTTCATGTGTAGTCTCATTTATTCAGACACTACAAAATACGATAACTATCATTTATTCCTGTTTGGCTGAGTTGCTGCGGAGCATCATCACTGCTGCTCTTTTTCAGTAAACTCATCACATTAGCCGGGGGGGGGTTAATAAATAACTGAAGATAAAGGCACTGTGGATTACAGTCAAAAACTGAAATTATTGTATTTTTCTTAAAACAAGCTTCACTTTGATGTGCATGTTATCACCGATGACTCATACAAATTATATAAACTATAACATGTAATCATTTAAAGCACTATTTATATGTTCAGGTACATTTAGTTCTACAGCCTTTTTTTCGCTTTTTGCTTTTAGGGAACACAGAGACAATATATTTGATGGAAAAAAAATATATATTTATCATTGAAGTCCATATAGTCAGATTAATGGATAAAGTGGAACAGAAAGTAGTACCAAATTACAAATATGAATGTTTCTTACATTTGCTCACCTTCAATATAAAGAGGCTCCACAACATCATGATTGATGAGTTCGAAGTTTTCATGACCAATCCAGTGTTCGACGTTCCTTTTTCTTCCTGTGAAGAAGTTGTCAACCACAGTCACCTCATGGCCATCCATCATCAGTTTGTCAGTCAGATGGGAGCCCACAAAACCAGCACCACCAGTAATCTAGAAGAAAAATACAAATCAATTGGCACCACCAGGTCATGTGTGACTACCAGCTAATTGACTTGGATAGGATTAAAACTCTGCCTTTGTAAACAACAGAATTAGTCCAAACATACACATAATTTCAGAGTTTCTAACATTTCTTGATACTATAAAGTCTTACTGAGTTATTCATGCTTAATTTCACTCATATGCTCAAAATACATCATCCAGAAGAGATGCCGCTTTACTAAGTAGCCGCTATAAATGTTCCTTTGCGTTTTCCTATTAAAAGAACAACCACAAACAGACAAAAGATGCCCTTAAATGTATGTGGTTCCCAGGGGAGAAACTCAGCAGTTAGCTGCCATCAGGGAGTCTCAAGACAGCCAGGATCTGTTTGGTCCAAAAGTCCCTTCAGACAAACGAGGACAACAACAAAAGGTTGCAGGTGGTTTGAGGAAATCTGTGAGCCTGCTGTTGAGGGGGCAGAACAATCAGCAGCTGTGAGCCCACCAACAGGCAATTTGTTATTTAATAGAAAACAAAATAAATATTTTGTTCAGCCATTCTGCACGTAGAAAATTATTCCACTTTATAAAACTGGAAGTTCAAAAATAATGTCTCTGCAGGGAAGTTATTACAGCATCTTCCTGAGGTGTCTTCCTGATCCTGCTCATTTAATAGAAACATGTCATTTAGTCCTAGTTAGATGGTGACATAAATCATTCAAGTCTTCTTTGTTGACAATTTGATGATTTATTTTGTCTTTACCTAAAACCTCTGATTAGGGAAATGAAGATTACTATCTTTGCTTTCCGGTTAGTGAACTAACCGAACTTGATTGGCCAGTATTGCAAACCTAATGTAAACGGCTGTGCATACTTTTTAAAAATGCATTTGCATCAAAACAACCTGTTTCTGTACTTTACAGAAGCAAGTAATTCACTTGCAATCACTCTACACTTCTTTATATGTTAAGCTTTAGCTCATCACCTTAAACACTGAACACTGAGTCAAAGACAGTATTTCACATTCATGGAGGAACAAAAACACCAAAAAGAAAAAAACTGCAAGTGTCTTACAAGGAGCTCTGAGTGCTCGTCTCTGTCTGCCTCTCTCAGACATAATGTTTAAAATAGCGTCCAATCTGTGTTTGAGTGGCTGCCATTAGCATGAAGGCTTCAGCTCCTCAGAGCAGCCAACTCATGTTTAAATCCCAGCCTGGATCCCTGCGCTGCATGCCACCCACCTCTCTCTCTCTGACCCCTTCCTCGTCAAGATATTGTCAAAGAAATGCCACAAAAGTCCAAAACTGAAAATCGGAAAATATTACCATCTTGTGTTAGATTAAAGCGTGATTTGCAACAGACAAAGGTCACTTACCAAAATTCTCTTTCGATCCTTCTCTGAGAGGAATTTCACAGGTGGGTATTTCTGGGAAAAACTAGAGAGAAAATGAATTCCATGACTAAAAATAGGTTAAAAAAAAAAAAAAAAAGTGCAAACTAACAGGAATAACAACTAAAAGCACAATGTTGTTATAGTTCTCTCTTTAAACATACATCTGTTTTAACAGCATATAGAAAATAGCTGGAATTAAGCAAACACTGCATTAAAATCTTATTTTTCTGAAAAGTTGAGCTAGAACCTGCTAACTTTGCGGTCGGGGGCTTCAGGTAAAAGGCTGTCAGTTTGAGTCCCAGACTTTACAAGCTTTCTTCAGTCAATTTGCTGTTGCTATTATTTACTTTTCTACTTTGCATTCAGCTGTGGATGGTCCAGTAAAAAATACATCATCAGTTTTTCAATCATCGCTGAACATTCACATTATGCGGTGGTACCTGGCATGAAGCACGAACGTATAAACGCAATGCAATCTCACAATTTTGAAGCCCGTACTGTCAAAATATAACATACTGCTTGTGTGGAAAAATATTTCTATTTGACTATTTATGGTCAGACTTTGCTACAATTGCTTCAAGTGTAAGCAGTGTTGTTGTGACTAAAAAGAAAAGACGACAAAGGCAAAAAGAAAAAGGGGGGAAAATAAAAAAGGAAAATAACCAAAACTTTCCCTAAGATAATCAAGACAACAACAGATTTATTTCTATCTCATCTGTATTCAGGGTAAACCTGTCTCAGTAACCTCCAGAAGCACAACATGTTATCAGCAGCAGCTGCACGACCACAGAACAGCAGTGCTTTAATTATCAGGAAGCCTGTGACTACACAGCTGCAATCCTCTACTGTGGATCTTCAGGAGAATCCCAAGTATATAAAGTATACTGATTTTAAAGGGGCTCATAATACTGTGAAACACTGCTAATCTGTAAGATACCTCATAAAAAAGTGCCTCATCAGTATAATTTCAAGCATACAAAGTGTCCATAAATCTCATTATTACAGACATGAAAAGACTTTTGATACAACCTGTTTAATTACATTACCTTTTGCCACATCTAACCCTTATTTCTAAGGAATCAAGGACATCCATGCAAATCAGCAGCCTCTGACAGATGTACAATTTTGCAAATGCTATTAAGATGCTGCAGACACACAAACGTTTTAATTTTTCACGTTATTAAATATTTAAATGTTGAGCAAGCCTGTCCAAGCTTATGCACAAAAAAAAGGGAAAAATGGATAGACACCTCTGTTCCAGGTCACGAATCTTCTCTCTCAGTGGAGCTAGAACCTAGAGTGAGATGAAACAAAAGATGCGTGAGTTCACGTCAGTGCATCGCAAATTATAAACAGATCCCATGGTGCGTCAAGATTACCTAAACAGCATGTTAACCAAGGTTCTTTCATTTTCATGTTCATTGTGTATCTCTTGGTAAAGGTGCTTCATCATGCTCAAGCAAGCAGAGCATATCTTTATAGTGTCTTGTTTCCACTTTCACACTAGGACACTATATATATAAAAATACACACACACACACACACACACACACACACACACACACACACACACACACACACACACACACACACACACACACACACACACACACATATATATATATATATATATGTATATATGTATATATGTATGTATGTCAGCCCAGATAATAAGGTGTCTGCGCTGACACAGGCTCTGCATCCGTTGTTTGTGGCAGAAAAAAAGTCCTGAGCTGAAAGCTTTATTTACCGCGTGATCCATGTTCTCACCTTTCACCTATGGTCACAAGCTGTAGTTAGTGACCGAAAAAAATGAGATCCCAAACACACACGGCAAAAATGATATTCCTCAGCAGGGTGGCTGGGACAGGGTGAGAAGATTGGTGAACCGTGAGGGACTCTAAATAGAGCAGCTACTCCTCTGCATTAAGAGGAGGATGAGGTGACGTTGCTCAGGCATCTGGTTGGGATGCCTTTTTTATGTAATCCATAGTGAGGTGTTTTAGGCATTTCCCACCCAGAGGAGACCCCGGGGAGACCAGGCTGGCCTAGGAACCTCCAAATGAACTATAAGAAGTGACTGAAAAAAGGAAAGTCTGGGTTTCTCTGCTTCCCCCATGACCCATCCTCAGGTATGCTGGCTGGTTGGCTGGCTGGCTGGTTATCTAGCTGGCTGGTTGGCTGGTTGGTTAGCTGGCTGGCTGGTTATCTAGCTGGCTGGTTGGCTAGCTGGCTGGCTGGCTGGTTGGCTAGCTGGCTGGCTGGTTATCTAGCTGGCTGGTTGGCTGGCTGGCTGGTTGGCTGGTTGGCTAGCTGGCTGGCTGATTATCTAGCTGGCTGGTTATCTAGCTGGCTGGTTGGCTAGCTGGCTGGCTGGTTATCTAGCTGGCTGGTTGGCTGGCTGGCTGGTTGGCTGGTTGGCTAGCTGGCTGGCTGATTATCTAGCTGGCTGGTTGGCTGGTTGGCTAGCTGGCTGGCTGATTATCTAGCTGGCTGGTTGGCTGGTTGGCTAGCTGGCAGGTTGGCTGGTTGGCTGGCTGGCTGGCTGGTTGGCTGGCTAGCTGGCTGGTTGGCTGGCTGGCTGGTTGGCTGGTTGGCTAGCTGGCTGGCTGATTATCTAGCTGGCTGGTTGGCTGGTTGGCTAGCTGGCAGGTTGGCTGGTTGGCTGGCTGGCTGGCTGGCTGGTTGGCTGGTTGGCTGGCTAGCTGGCTGGTTGGCTGGCTGGTTGGCTGGCTAGCTGGCTGGTTGGTTGGCTGGCTGGCTGGCTGGCTGGCTGTTTGGCTGGTTGGCTGGCTAGCTGGCTGGCTGGCTGGCTGGCTGGCTGGCTGGTTGGCTAGCTGGCTGGCTGGTTGGTTGGCTCGTTGGCTAGCTGGCTGGCTGGTTGGCTGGCTGGCTAGCTGGCTGGTTGGCTAGCTGGATCTTCTGTACTTGATTTTTCACATTTACTCTTTAGTTGCTTAGAGAGGAGCCTGTTAAAATCCATGTAGCCAAAAGAAACCCTGATATGGATATGATATCTATATGAGTGACTTTACAGAGTGAACTCCAGAAAACATGCAGTTAACTGATCTCTGCTATATTCTTTAACTTTAAAAAGCTTGATATAACTTGATATTTTGGTGCAGCAAAAAGGCCTAAAACCTGTTCAGCACAATCGACTGCTACAATGCATATCTTTCGTAAAACGCCATTTATCCATCCCAAGCCAGCTACTTACCTGATAAATAATAAGACCTTCCTAGTAAAGTAAGTGCATTTAAACAGAGTTTTGAAGGTGAACTGTATTTGAGTTTGAAAACAATGAAGCCTGCTTTCAATTAGAAAACCATACTTTTGATTAAAGAGACTAAAATGGGACCATATATTTCATAATGCAAAGATTCCTTAAGAGGAAAAACATAACTTCATTCATACTAAAAATTCACTAATGCAACAAACAACTGAAGTTTACAAGAGTAACCAGTCAATTATTAGCTTTGAGGAAACAATTTTGTGGTTTTCCATGATGTGTTTTTAAATACTTCTCTAATTCAAAACATTACATGAGCAACACAAACTTAAAAACAGGTAAACATAACCAGGAACATTTGCACGCTATCTCCTGTTATTTTTACGATGTCATGATTATTCATGTTTATAGTTCAAAATCAATTCAAAGCAGCTTTATTTGTGAGGCCTCTGGAAGCGCGCTGGATTTCAAAGGCTTGTCGCCTCTTTAAACACTTAAGGTCAACCTGATAAAAGACTAATTATTTCAGTGAGCACCTGAAACCTGTGATAAGGACATGCTGGGACTTGATACTATGTAAATCATGATTTGCATTAACACTGATGTCATGCTTCACCAGTGTCTATGTGGGCTATCTGCTTCCTAATGCAGTTTAAATGCAACAATGTGCAAATCATTTAAAACATGTTTCATTGAAAGCTGTAACAAGACAATAGAGCAAACATTTAAAGACAGTCATTTTATACTTATTTAAAAATATATGCTATGCTCGTTCAAAATTCAGCGCCAGAAACACTACTGTGTTGGCAAGAAATAAAGATCCGCAGTAGTTTACCAGTCAAGGCTGAAAACTGAATTTGGGAATTTAATCATTTATGAGACATGAAGGAGAAATCTCCACCACTGGCAACAAAGTCAATTTGATATACAAGTTTAAATACTATAACATGAGTAACTGTAGGCTCGGAAATATGTTTTAAATCCTTTCTGGAAGTCAGTACATGCACCTTTATCTCAAACAGCAGCTATCTTTCAAGACTAACAAGATCACAAAGGCAAAGGAAATGCCAACCTATCTGTTTTTCCCCAAAACACACAGTTTCCAACCACTCAGGGTCCTATGCTGGCAGCTCCTGGCATGTGTCGGATGTGACAGCAGTTACTGTGAGCGCTCCTATTTACTGCGTGACTACACTTCTAAATTATCTAATGATAATAGAGTTGCATAAGGAAATGGGTGCATGTCTTCCACGTTGCCTCCAGAAATACACACATCATGTGGGTTTTTATTGTTTTTAATTTTTGCATTGAACCATTTGATTGATTGTTTTGTAGTTTAAGAAATCTCAACAAATTTCAATAGTGTTGCAGGGAGGTAAAGATAAAAACACTCACAGTCCAGCGAGCAGCAGCCCAAGTATTTCTCCTGATTTTATTCTTTAATCAGGATTTTATTTCTTTAATTTATGACAGCCGAGTGAAGCTGTCGCAGGAATTTTGAATTATTTTGTCATTATCACACATATATTCACACTACAACAGGTATGTTACCTGTTCCAGCTGAAGAGTTAATCAAGTTATGATTCAGCTGCGCCGACTTTACGGTCTGCAGAGATTTATTAAGCCTGTATGTAAGTTGTTTGTATGAAATATGCTTTGCTTTGCTCCATCCATCTACTGTCAGATGAATGTTAGGCCAGTGTGAAACAACCAAGTCTCTTGATGGGAACAGGTTTGGCCTGCAGATTATTTGTCTCAGTGCCATTTCTGCCTCTTCCCGCAGTTGCTGGACCTTTAATTATAACTATGTTATCGAACTTTTATCTCAAGAAAAAAATTCCCAACAGGTACTGACACTTATTGACCGATCAATACAAATAGGTCTGTTCAGGCTCCAGGAATCACAAGTTAACTAATAACGCCACCACATCTGTGTGGATCGTAACATCCTTCTCATTGATGTCAGGCTTTGAACTTGCTTAAAGCTAAATAACTGCTCGAGCTCTGCTGTGGATTACATTACTTCACTTCATGTAAAGCAAGCTTAAGCTGCATCCTCTATAGGCCAAACCAAGGCTTTTGATGTTGCTGTGTACAGTGTTCAAACGTATGCCTCTCCCTGTGGATATTTCGTTGACATATTGGCAAAATGTGAATGATCTGATGTTAAAAGAGAGAAAATCAAAGACATAAAAAGACAAGAAGTTTGAGTTAGAAGTAAAAACAAAAAGGAACTTCATGTCTTCATCCATTTACCTTCTTTTTTTTTTTTTTAGTATTATAACTACTACAGGAGATAACAGTATATGCATGAAGCAAAATAAATGCATCTATGGAACATTTTATATAGGTGCATGTTAGTTAATATATTCATCTTTTTCACATATAAAAAGGGTCCTTCTTTCCAACAGAAAGCATTTTCTTTCACCTGCAAAAAAAAAAAAATAAAATAAAAAAAGCATTAAGGTGAAAACAGCTTTCTGTGTCAAACTCACTTCATCAATTTTCTGCTCCATTTTTATGTCTCCGGGTTCTTGCATTGATCTGTAAGGACAGAAGATAAAGAAACAGGCTTAGAAACAGGATAGATGTCAATACATAATAACAAGGTCAGATAAGCTCTGGGCAGCTCCCTCAGTGAGCGACTCCATCCACGCTGCGTGAAGGCGAAGTACTGCAGATCTTTCCTGCTGGCTGCTGTCAGACTACACAACAAACATAATGCTTGCTAGTCTGCAGACCACTTCACGATAAACAACAAATAACAGACTGATCACTGGACTAACATTACACTTGTGTTATGGGCCATTTCATTGTTCTTATATAAGATTCATACCTGAAACATCATATATTTCTGATATGTGTATTCTCAGACACCTTCATTTCTACTCTATGTATGGCTATCCAGCTGAAATTATTATCTGGGATTATTTCATTCTTCATTTTTCTATTCTATATTTTTGTTAGTTATTTCTTATTTTATTGCATTTGACTGCTTTTTCCTCTGTGTGTTTTTGCTGTTGTTGCACCGTAAATTTCCCCGCTGTTGGACAAATAAAGGAATCATGAATCATGAGAGAAAGCTGTTGATTTTACACAATTTTTGCATACATAGTAACTTAATAAGACCACCACATCCAATGGTAGGAAAGAAAATCTTATCCACAATGTATTTAAAAAAAGATGTTACAACCTCAGCATCACATTTAAATGAAAATAATTCACGCTGAATGCAGATTAACAACATGACAGACATAAGAGAACTCGGTTCTGTATGTTCAGTGTTTTGTTTTTTTGTTTATTTAGATTGAAATATCCTTGCAGTAAATGCCTTACCTTCCCATTAATGTTCTCTGATTTTCCTAGAGTACTATGGTATAGAGTGACAGCTTATCTTTGTAAAAACGGCAGATTACAGCGTCGGAACTGCTGCAAATGGGGGCCTTAGCATCGCCAGTCTGTTAATCCTAAAGCAACACTGGAAGCAATTAGAAGAGGAAGAAAAAAATAGCCTGTCTGACCATAGCTATGCATTTTCATTTGCATAATTTGGCTGGACACCAGAGCCAGAGCTCCCCAGGTGGTTGGTGGCTCCAAAGGTCTTTCATTTCAAATTTAGGAAGCTACTGTTCCCGTCTGACACTTTAAATTTGGCAGAAACGTTCTGCATTTCTTCAGGTTTCCTCAACAAAATCCTGTATCAGTGGTTTAAGAACAGTTGTTATGAAGATATTTTCACACAGTGTGACCGTACTACCTTATTTAATGTCCTTAAGGGAATAATTATCTTCCATTTTTGTTCATTCCATTTCACAAGGACAGATATGAACCTTGTTAACAAAGACAGACTGGGTCCATTAAACAAATCTGGAACTGTAGAAGAATGTTAATGACCAGGATCGACGTAGGAAACCAGAGCAGTTACAGGAAAAACAAAACATCTATGCAAGAGCTGTAAATTTTTTTTCTTTAACATTCTCAAAACTGTTTTGTTTTGTTGTTGTTGCAGTTCATGTTTGTCATTTTGTCATTTGTCACCCCAATAACTGTGTGTGTTTCCCCCGTTCAGCTAAATAAATGCATATCAAGCAGATTTGTCACACATTAGTCTAAACATGAATGCACCTCTGTGTTTCACAGCACAGCAAACAGACCACAAGCAGGGCATGTAATGTGTTGTAAAGCCTTAAATTATCATTCATTAAATTATTAGAAAAAAAAATCTAAGATAAATTCATTTCTCTTTGTCACCATGACATGAATTGCATAACTCTCCCATCTAAATAAAGCAATAATATATATCTCCTAAAATAGCAATATTTTCAACTATGAATGAACGAGTCCAGAAAGCTGTCATCTTTCAAAACGATTACATAATTTTCAACTTGCTGCTTTCTTTCCCCCATCCTTTCACTGCAGTTGTCTCAGGTCATGCTGCACTGAAATGTTGTAAATTACATTTATATAAAACCTTTTAAAATCAGCTCCATTACAGTCCAGTGTTGCCAGCAGCTCTATCTTCTTAGAATGCCAGATCAGTAATAGTTTAGCTTTTAATCTTCCAGATGTAGAACATCTGTCAAACGATCTGTGTTTTACAGCTGGACTTGAAGTTGAAGTTACCAGATTTGGTTATTGAATCAGATCAAGGTGCAGGACATCATGAAGCAAACAGGTTCATGCTGATTAAGATGGTGATTAAAATCCCCCCCATTCCACTTTATACAGATGAATAACTCTTGGTATAATTGCTAATAATGATAAAGTTAAATGCATGTGTAGCGCATCAAAAAAAGAGAAGATGACAAAAACTAATTATATTCATATGAAAAACATAATTCTGAAGATATCAGACAAAAACAAAATGAGAATATTGAAGCCACAAATAAAACTTACTGAATTAAAAATAGAAGTTAAAATTAAATAAATGCATTTGCATGTTTGCCAAGACAGCTTTAAGACTGTTATATACCAAAGTTATGCGGTATTTACAGAATCCTGTCACCTATAAAGCAGACAACAGCAAATATATTATTTCAACTGCATGCATAATACAAAGAATATTTACCTCATGTTGGTGTATGTTCCCCAAACAGCTGGAAGACAGAAAGAGGATCGTTTTTTAAAATGGCAGCATTATAAATGCAGAGCAAACATACAGAATACAGCGACGTTCAGCTGAATCAGTCTGTTGAAGCTTTAAAGCACAAATGCTAAAGAGAGGCTGGTGAAGAAAGTATGCTTAAGTTGATTTTGCAGCAATATGTGTATTTTTTTCTTTGTTTGACTGCTGGATGAAAACTTAATCCCGAAATTAAGTAGGATTTTTCTTTTTTCTACACGTGTCTTTCAGAGTGGCTGTTCAAGGAACGAGGAGCAACTCACTGCATCACTTGGTGCTAAATGACTTATTGCCAACTAAAACATTGGCAGCACTGGAAAAGTGCAGTACTTTTCCAATGGCTGACATTTATCAATTTGCTTTGTGACCTTTAGGAGTTCATCTTCTTCCCATTAAAAAAAAAAAAAGAAACTAAATCTTTTCATCTGTTGTGCACTAGAATCCTGATCCAAACATGTACTTTAGATTTGCAGAACTGGGTATTGGGCTTGGAAAGCTCCCATAAGTTTATAGATACGTAAAACAATAATGACACATTTACCTTCAGTCAGTTTATGGTTTAACAAAAACCTCCAATGAAGTAATCACCTGCCAGCAGCAAAGTGTGATGAGCTTGGGTGAATTCCCTGAGAGATGATCACAATGTGTTTACAAGTGCTGCAACACAATCAAATTACACTTACACCCCCGATCAGAGTACACTGGTGGCTTTCTAATCGTGCATATTTATCACTAGTTGTCGATGGTGTAAATGATTCTCCACATCATGTCCCACTTGCATAAATAGTATAAAAAAATAAAACATATAGGAAGAATAAATGATTGACCTTAAACCGTTAGAACCACTGTCTTCCACTTCACCCTCCTGTTCTATACATGTAGGGAAAAACCAGCAATGAAAAACTTAATGGGTGAATTTTGAAGACCAGTGACATTTTGGTCCTTTCTGTTACCCTTGTCATGCAGCATTTTAACATTATTATAGGTAAGGTGGGAGGATCAGTTTCTCCTTTAGGATAGAATTCGCTCACTCTACAGCAATGAAACACAGCAAAACTTATCGTCACAAAATTTTACACTAATAAAAAATGTAATTCTGAACATTATTTTGCACTTCTACAGATGGTTGGATGTTTGTTTCTTAGTGCTGGCACCCTGTACAAAGCTCCCACCCCGTCTCATTGTACAATGTCTGCTGGGAAAAGCTCCAGCTTCCTGTAAGGAAGGGGAACTTTGATAAAAGAATCATTTTAAAACAGTAAAAAGTGTCTTTTATTCATTCACTGAAAACACTTACATCTTCAACATAACATCAGTTGGCAATAATAGAAAAATATGCAACAGCATTGTGGAATAATATGTGAAAAATATGGCCTGGATTATAATAAGAAATGTCTTTATATAAAGCAAATCTCCATTATAATGATATAGACGTCAGATTACTGCCAAAGAAATCCATCTATGGAGAGATCAGTTTTGCTTGTCTTAATTAATGTAAAAATGTCTTTGCAATATTGATACACTGCATGATGATATTGCGATTATGACACATTTTTTAATATTGTAAAGCCCTAATGCGCGTAATGCTGTAGTTTACAAGCAGTAACGCAATAATAGGTATAACAACAATAATCTTCCAGTTATTTAGACTCCAGGTCCATGAAAATGTACAAAAATACAAACATATCTTTTTTTAAAAAAACTGTCATACTAGTGTTTCATAGCAGACTTTCACAGTACCAAGTACAGGCTTGGTCAACATCATTATAATCACATTGCAAGAACTATTGAGTTGACATATAAATTTGAACATCAGTCGTCTTAAAAGAGCATGAAAAGTTCTAAGTTGTAAATTACAAAAAAAAAAGTTCAGGTGCACTATACTATCTCGGTTTCTCAAGCAAAATGCACAGACAATCATTATATCCAGCCTGACATTTTTGCATACTGGCCTTTTTGAAGTAACTCCACAAGGGCACAGTATAAAAAGGTGTGCAGAAGGCCCTGAAAAGACCAGCTTCAACATTATCCACAAGGAAAATTTCATGCTCAGCAAATTTGCCTGCGTTTATAATAATAATAATAATAATAATAATAATAATAGGAGAAGAAGAAGAAACTTAAAATCATCAGATATTTTTCTAACAGTCGCATTTTTAGATCTCCTTTTCTATCCATGTTCACCTTCAACTACTTTTGTAACAGAGCCTCTGAAAAATGAAGGGACAGTCATCATGTTCCCATTGTCAAGTTATTATTAATATTTGGTGTTTATAACTACCGCCCTTCTAACTCTTGCTGTAATGAAGCCAAAACCATCCATAAAGTTTTAAGACACTGTAATAAAAGATACAGCTTAAGTACAAACCACCACAACATTGTCATTTATCTCTCTACCATAAAAAAGGCTTTAGGTTTTATTTAATCCGTCACCTATTTGAAAAGGGCTGATCTTAATTAATAATTTATGCCATAAGGAAGTTTTGGGGGTAACAAAAAATTAAAAAAGGGATATAAAAAAAATACACTTACAGCTGTTCTATAGTTTCAAAATACTTCACAGTTATGTCTTACTCAACTTAAAATTCTTGCTAAGTCACCATATTTATTCCCAAAACATTTTTCTGCCTGTTGAGATTTGTGGATTTTCTTAACAGTCTTCTCCTTTCAGGATATTCTGTATGGAGGGCTTGGTGTGTCGTGGTGACTGTGGTGTCATGGTCAAAAGAAATGCATGCTGGAGTATTGACAGACCTGATAGATCCAAACATATAACATAATTGTACTTACAGGCAATGTAGGCGATCAAAGCGAGGGCAAAAAGTAGCTTCATCATTCTTCTGTTTAAGCCTGAAATCATCCAGATGACCCGCTTCATCATCCGCTTAGTTCAACACATCCAGGAAACCACTCGTTGAAGTCCAACTACAGCATGCTGAGTAGCAATTCATCTCCGTGGATGATTTCCAGCCTTTATGTTATTTTGTTCAACAGGCAGAATGCCAACAACTTGAAATGTATGAAGATGCCAGACAGGACAGGCAGGCTAGCTGCTCCTGCTACGTCAACACCAAGCTGGAGCAGTTTACGTGGCTAGCGGTGTAACTGCACAGGTAGCAAACACTTTCAGGTGGCAACCTTCACTGTAGACTGACAACACTCACAACTACACATTTACTGATTTGTCAGCCTAATTTAGGTCTGGACTAAGAAAACTGGCATATCAATCGCACCATTTTTGTATTTAGCAAATACACAAAGGATGTGTTTACGATTACCCATTGGTAACGACATGGGAGCTCAAATGGTTAGCCTCCACGTTAGCCTCATCTAGCTAGCAAGCGACATAACTGACAGCTCTTCGTTACATTCTCGGCTGCTGCTAATAAAAATCAGAGGATGTGAATTTCGCATCAAGATTACACGCGTGCAAAAGACGACAACAGTCGATAATTCTAACGCCATAAAATTGTAAATATGTCTGAGTTTGCTCCACTCAGCTGGGCCGGGAATAGTTGAGGAGCGACTACTCGTTGTTCGATTTAGAAGCCTGACTTTCCTGCGAACTGAATGACGCGAGTTTGTCTTTGCAAACCTGAAACTTTTTCTTTCTTTTTTATATAAAAAAAAATCATAAAAATGTTTTGTTGTATGACTTTGCCGTAATTTGTCGTGTGATACACACACACACACACACACACACATACATATATATATATATATATATATATATATATATATATATATATATATATATATATATATATATATATATATAAGTAAATTTGCAGTTTTAATGACACATTTTTACAGACTGCCACAATGTTATGACGTCATTAAGGGTTAGGAAATAATTTAATATCAGCTGGAACAATAGCTCATTGTTTCCACGACTTTACACGGTAAAGAGAGTCATGTTTTTATAGCCTTAGCCAAACTGTTTGCCAGTCCCTTATTCAAACTTAGATTAATTTCTCTTATAATCAAACATTTTAGTTAGCTACTAATCCTTTAGCTCATTTATAATGTGCATGCAAACAATTATTTAGCTTTATACTATTACTTGAAACATTTCAAACTTACAAAGTTGAAAATAACAGTAGTAAATTTACCATTTTACTAATAACAGTGATAAATATAGCTCTTTAAAAAACAAATAAAAATTTTTTTAAAAAAAGCTTCCTGCTTAGCCAGCTAATATCTGTTTACTATTGTCCATGAGGTGTTTAGCTACTTAATTTGCAAGTTTGGCTTTCAACTGTGGGTATTAAAAATGATTTATTACTGTTGAAACGTCAAACTCACTGCTAGTGCAGGTGAATACACTAAGTAGGCCAACTTTTTTTCAATTCAAATAGTTCATCAGATTTCTGACTTAACATTTATGAATATCTGTACTACAGAAACCATCTTTCCATTGAAATCTGAAAATGATGAGCAGCAATTTGCTGTCGAACAATAAAAATATGTCAAAAAAGGATAAACTGTGCACTTCTGTTATAATTAGTTGTATCAAACACTTTAAACTTTACCTTTATTACAGAAGAAGAACTTCCAGTCTGCCCCATACAGATTCAGGCCCTCGTGGAAATTGTCCCAAAAGAAAAAACTTAATTCATTGATTCAAAGTACTTTTTAAAGCCTGCCTGCCGGACCAATCACATTGCAGTGCACAACCTTGACAAAATAGTTTACATAAAACAGTAAATAAAATCTAGAGTGAACTCTAGGATCCAGTCCTGACTAAAAAGACTGATGTTGGACAACTCAGTCTGTGGGACCTGGAAGCAAATTTAGCAGTTTGGCTTAAAAGTCTAACCTATAAATAAGTAAACTTTAGTCGTTGGACCAAACAACGAGAACATGGGTGCGAGAAACATCAGGATTGAACCTGGACTAGTTGTGTTTCATTTCCACTAATGATTTGTCGACTAGTCATGCACATCACCGGTTAATCTATTGTCTGCACATACTCTGTGAACATGCGCAGTCAAAAATTCTGCTTACCACCTGTGACTGAAGGAAAAACCAGGATGACAAAGTCGCTGAACTGATTTTTGTCAATAAATGTTTGTGTGCTTCATATTGATGTTTGCTTTGTGATGCAGACCCAGCCTCTGAGATCATGACTCTTTATTGGCCATGATCTCAGATTCATTTAATGTCAAATTACCTTCCCAAGCAGCATGACTGTCATTATCAGTTGTTTACTTCAGAGATGATTTTAAAGGCTTGGTTGGTGATAGTTCCGTTTATGAATGAACACGATAACCAAGCAATGTTATAAGCTGAGAAATTATTCCATTTCATGATAATATGTGTAGTATGTGTATACAAATAGACAAAGCAAGTCTCAAAATGACATCTGGGTGACTTTCACATTGTAAAAAGAATGGATTTAAACTCCAGCTATGAATTTTTTTTTCAAAGCCAGGTATTTTGACTTGAGGTTACAACTTTAAAACGTTTCAAATTGTTGTCGTTTTGAAAACCAAGAGGTGCTCTTAAACACTGCATTTTGGGTACCTGTGAAAAGACTTACTATATACCCTTATAAATTTAAGCAACAGTAAGAGAGTGCTGCAGGAATTCTGTATTAGTTTAAAATGACCTGCTTTCATTAACTCTACATGGAGGATGGTTTTACAAGACAGTCCCATTGTAGTGAGCTAAAGTATACCCCGATAGTTAGGCAAAATAAATAAAGGCCCTCAATAAAGAATAATCCACTTTTCTGGGACTTAAAGGCAACATGTCATTGATCATTTTCTCTGTCCATTTCCATTTTCAACCCTGTAATGAAACATTTCTATTCAGTATACTTCACAACATACTTTAAAACATGCCCACAAAATGCAGCGCTGGGTGCGGAACAAAAGGATTCGCAATTAAAATATGATAAATTTTAAAGGGTTTGTTCAAAATACACCATAGACACTTTGTCTTGACAATCTATTAGTTTGTCTAGACAATGCTTTTAATAATGTTTAGAAGTAAACTGTGGATGCCTAAATATTTTACTTAACTGTGTCGCATCTCAAAATCGCAAGTTAAATTCCTTGAAAACAACTATTTTGCATTGAACACCATCCTTTTATCTCAGGGAGAGAAAAATAGGCTGAAAATTAAATGTCAGAATCAGACAGACAAATTATTTACTCTTCAGAATGAAAGACATTTATGAAGAACATTTACACTACATCATCTTTGACATGTTTAATGCGGTTAAACAATTTGCTGATTGGCTAAAGTCCCTCAGGGATAATTTCACAATGACCCATCTGTCAGGATCGTTGTTTGGAAATGGGCCATCAACTGTTATTTGTGACAAATTGTGTGTGAAAAAGACAAAATAATTATTTCATTTTGTAAGTTGTGGCCCTGTTGTATTGTAAAAGATGAAATCTGTCTATACTCACTACACTAAATTGAGCTTTTTGTTCGCACTATTCATCACAAATTGAGCTTTTGTGGTCTAAGAATGAATACCTCCATCATGTCAGGATAAAAAACAAATAGTCCTGGTTTCACATCAAAAGTTAGAAAGCTCTGACTTGAGACTTGTTTCCTCTGTAAGAAACTGTTCACACAAATCAATCCATAACTTTTTCATTTTGCTGTCAGTGATACAAGCAAGTGCCACCGATCCTTTAAACTCTTCAATGGAGATAAAAAAAAAAAGAAAATTGTTCAAACGAGATGTGTGTAAGCGACTCACATTTTTATCTACACTTTTGAATCTTTGACAGCACTTTGTAATAAAAGTCCATGCTGGAATACAGAGAAACCTGCATGCACTCTCCTGCCTCTGCATGGACTCTTTCAAATATTTGGGAGAAAAAAAAAATGTCTTGCTGACTTGATTGATTTTAAATAATAACCACAGCTGGCAATAACTTATCAGTACCTTTAGTCTTCATTTTGGGACTTTTTTTTCTTTCTCTTTAAAGAATGTTTTACACTATCCTTCAGTGTTCACAATTAAAAATAAAGAATAGAACAGAAAAAAGAAACTCTAAAAGCATCATGGCATAAGATGAGAACCATGGACCCCTGGCTTGCAAGACAAGATGTATCTCTGATTACCTCCACCATCACCACCATCTGAAAACTGTACTTGGTCACTTTTCATAAAGGTGAGTCTAGAAACACAATGAAAAAGATGTTTCATCTAAAAGCTAAAACACATGAACGTTAGTCAACGTAAGAGGAACCCAACACTGGGAAGAGTGCCAGAATCTAACCTGCCCTATGGGGGTCACATTCAGACCAGTCCAACTCAAATAAGGTTTTAGCTACTGGGACAGGCTTCCAGCCCCCCTGTGACCCTGCATTGGTATAAGCAGGTATAGATAATGGATAGATTGATGTTGTCCACTTAAGTGTTTTTCCACCCTTGTGTTTATTTTTATGTTTGTTTTTAGCTACTACCAGATTCTTTTTCAGTACCAGACAGTGTCCTCTATTATTGTCAGATCAAAGCCATCAGTGGAACCTGTGGAGCATTTCTGGAACTCCCAAATCACTTTTAGTCCATTGGAGTGTATACAGTATATATGCAGGAGTAATTTGGACCTCAACTACATAATCTGGCTATTTTAATCTGGCTTTGAGGGATTTGTTCTGAATAACAAAACTGTTAGATTTCTGGTGTTTTATAGACATTCTGACTGACGTTCTCGGTTTGAAGTGACTGGTTTCATTCGGATGTGGTTGATTGTTGAATATCCCACCAGGAACACTAGGAGGAGCCAAAGGCACTTTACTTTGTCCTCAGATTATCTCCCGAATTGCTGCCAGAGTGCTTTAACAGTTTCTTCAACTGTATGAAAAACTTGTCTTTCAAATGACTAAATTCTGTTTGAGTCCATGAAGGAACACTTACCATGCACTGAATGTGAATTTAAATCCGGCTGAAAAGTCGACTCATGGAAAAGGACAAAGCAAAGGAAATAGTACCACTTTACCTTTTGTTTACAATTAAATTGGTCATTATTGTAATTTTTTTCAAGAAAGAAACTGTATTGTTAACAATAGATGATAAGCATCTAGTTAAATAGTTACATTTAAAAAAAAACTTACAGCACGCAAGCTTTTAAAGACAGACAGACAGACAGACAGACAGATAGACAGACAGACAGACAGACAGATAGACAGATAGATAGATAGATAGATAGATAGATAGATAGATAGATAGATAGATAGATAGATAGATATTGTGTTTTTCTGTTCTAAATAAAGTCAAACAGCTGCATTGCCATTCATCCATCTTCTACCTGCGTATTCCAGTCCAGGGTCCATGGGAAGTATGGAGACTTTCCCAGCTGCTATGGGGTGATAGGCAGGGCACACTTTGAAAAAAGTCACCAATCCAACAAACAGACAGGCTGCAACTCATTCTCACTCTCACTCTTCAGGAGATTTAACCTGTCCTGTATTTTTTGGAGTGTAGGGGGTAGCTGGAGTTTCTCACACATGCACAATCATAATATAACAAAGTCCACACAGAAAGGACCTCAGCCTTTGGGGCAACTGTGCAAACTACACCATCACACACACACACGGCTGCTCCTGCTTGTAGAAAATAAATGTGGTCTAACTTGAAAGAACGCGTAAGTTCCCATCATTGCTTTGCAGCATAGAAGATCTTTGTATTTCCATAGTTACACCCGTTAATGGAAACAAAAGTGATGTTAACTCAACCTGTCAGTTTAAAAAGTGACATACTTAAGCAGGCTACTACTATAGACTAAAGGCCCATTGCTTGTGTCTCTATCCAGCAGTTTTTACACATAGCCTATCTTTATTCTTCTTATTAAAACAAACAGATGGAAAGTTGACAAAATCCTAATGGTTTCATGTTTGGGGTGGAAATAATGGTAAATGCAACTAAGGTGCAAGGATGCAAGTTCAGAAAGAGGTCAGCTATGATGATGCAATCCTGTAATCTATGAATGCAAACAGAGTTGTTACATTGGCTGCGATACAGCTGATTTTCCAAGGGCCTGGACATCCGTGGTTCACTTCTGGCTTTCATGATATGAATTCAGTCAGTTTTTTTTTTTTTACCTGGTTTAAAGTTCAGACTTGTGATTATATTATCTGTTTAGTGTCCTGACTTTTTTCTGAAGCTGCCTTGAGAATTACCATCACTCACTAATGTTATTCCAATATTAGATAGGTCTGTATGCAGCAAATAGAGAGAAATATAGAAAGAAAGAAAGAAAGAAAGAAAGAAAGAAAGAAAGAAAGAAAGAAAGAAAGAAAGAAAGAAAGAAAGAAAGAAAGAAAGAAAGAAAGAAAGAATCCTATTCATGGTCTGGAGTTCATCATCTTTAAATGTCCCCTCTTTCAGTCTCTCAAACACAGATTCCCCCCCCCCCCCCCAAACAACAGGCGTCCATGTTACTGACCACACCACACCACACGCGCGCGCACATGCACGCACGCGCATCCTTCACAGGCCTAGGATCCTAATGTCTCGTGACGTAAGAGCAGCCCTGCCTTTAAAAACTGTGGAGCAGCGCGCGCGCTTCGCCACACCGTTCAGGCTCTTGGGTCCGCGCTGAGACAACGGATTACAGTGAATATAGACTTAAATATGACAGACATCCCCCTAACATAAACAGAAAAAGCTTGAGTCAGTGCAAACTGGCATGAATTAAGGCCCGAACATCTTCTTTCTTTATATATAAAAAAAAAAGTGTAAATGTTTTGACTTTTACGTTTAGAGCATTTTGGGAGAGCTTTTTGAGAGCTTTTTGGAAAGTGCTGAACACGGAGGAAGAGATGCGTTAAGGTAACAGGTGTCCTTCAGCTCTCTGGGAGCGTTTTAGCAGCTTCTCAGTGGAGGAATGTGCGTTTGCAGCAAAAGATGAAGCTCGCGGGTCCTCCAGCGGAAAACTGCGGGGAGAAAGATCCCAACAAGCTGCTGCGCGTCTAAACTTTGTAGCTGCGCGATGTGACGAACCCTGTGTTGCTTCAAAACTACTTGAGAGTTAGGTAAATCTCAGATGAATGGACCGCAGGATGTTTTCTGGTCAGGATGGTCTGAATTACAGCTTCAACCAGAGCGACGACCGGGAGCTGGAGGACACGCCGACGGGCACGGCGAAGCTCTCCCCGGCGGGCTTTGTAGTGCTGTCCGTGGTGCTGGGCTTCATCATGACTTTTGGCTTCCTCAACAACTTCATCGTCTTGCTTCTGTTCTGCAAATTCAAGAAGCTGCGAACGCCAGTGAACTTGCTGCTGCTGAACATCAGCGTCAGTGACATGCTGGTGTGTTTGTTTGGCACCACTCTGAGTTTTGCTTCCAGTATCCGCGGGAAGTGGCTGCTGGGGCGCAGCGGCTGCAACTGGTACGGCTTCATCAACTCCTGCTTCGGTAAGTGTCCTCGCCATTCTCTGCACCCTGGAGGAAGGAAAGGAAAAGTGGAAAGTGATTGTGGCACTTTAAAAGATTTATTTTTTATATACATCTGAAGTAGCAACATTTTTTTGTGTAGATTTAAAGCAGTGACCATGATAGGCTGTTATAATTAGGCTGGAAAAATGAGTTGGCTAAAACAGTTTTTTTTTCTTTTCACACTTTTTCTGGAAATTACAAACACTGAGAGCTAATAATCACTTTAAAATTAAGTACAATTTAAAAGTAAACTATAATTATGAAAGAAAAAAGAAGAATATATATATATATATATATATATATATATATATATATATATATATATATATACATATATATATATATATATATATATATATATATATATATATATATATATATATATATATATATATATATATATATAATCTTTGAGTTATATATATATAGTTATAATGAGTTTGTATTGTGAACATCGCTCTGACACTTCAATGCCCAGCAGCACATAAACTTTCAAGAACAATCCTGCAAGCACTTGAAAACGGCTTCTGAGTAAGCGGATGATGTCAACAATATACTAGTGCTTTTGATCAACTCAATCTGTTGGTTTCCTTATATATATATATATATATATATATATATATATATATATATATATATATATATATATATATATATATATATATATATATATATATATATATATATATATATATATATATATATATACATATATATATATATATATACACACACACATATATATATATATATATATATATATATATATCTCAAGACGCTTAACAGACAGAGGGGAAAACATAATGAAGGCCAATTCATAATAGCCTAAATAAGGAAACCAACAGATTGAGTTGATCAAAAGCACTAGTATATTGTTGACATCATCCGCTTACTCAGAAGCCGTTTTCAAGTGCTTGCAGGATTGTTCTTGAAAGTTTATGTGCTGCTGGGCATTGATGTGTCAGAGCGATGTTCACAATACAAACTCATGGATTATATGTGCAGATGTCACAGTATCAAAGGTTCTTCTGGTGGAGTCCTTGGATATATCTGAAGAATTGTGATAGCAGGGGACTATAACTTACTGTAAACTTACTGTATCAGTGCTCTGTGATGCATACGGTAAGCTATCACATGGTTAGTTTAGCTGGTTGTTAATAAGCACAGCTGTTTTTGCATGGGCAGTGCAGTGTGTCCAGAAGGTGGTGTGACAGAGTAACAAATTTGATGCATTAAACTTTAAAATACTCTCTGGTCAAGCTCAAGAAAAAAAAAAAAAAAAAAAAAATCAGAGGCTTTTTGATTTTGTCATGATTTAAGTTTTGTGCTTCAGTAATCATTTTAGCTGGTTGACTGTAGGGGATATTTTTCCATCAAATATGATTTCACAGCGATTCATTAACCTGGATTCAAAGAGTGGTTCAAGGAGAATGAGCCATCCCCGGGACTGGAACAGTACAAAGGTGAAACCAAACACCAACACACAGAGGGAGGCAGGAAAATGATGAACAAAAACATGACTACCAACTTGAATAAATCCACAGGACAAGAATCCAAAGCAAGCTGGGAGGTGATGACTAATGCACATAGAGGTGCATGGGGAAAAAGCACTGGTGGAAATAAAAAAAACTCAAAGCAGGTGTGAAACAAAGAAAAAAATGGAGCTTCAGGAAAAATCAAGAGTTACTCTGATTAGGAGATGACAAAGCATGACATAAACCCCCCTCAAAAGAAGATTACTCCTATCATTTTATAAGCACCAGATCATATAAGATGCAAATGTTTGCACGGTGGAATGAAACTGGGCTATCGGGAAAGAACCATGCACAGGGAGAACTTGCAAACTCCACACAGAAAAGCTTCAGCTGAGATTCAAACCAATGCCTCATCCTTGCATTATTTATATTAAAGTTTGGCACAAAAATGTATATAGCACAGAATGGAAATTAATCTTGTGACATTGCATTAGTTCTTCCAAGTGAGTTATCATATAAATGCTGAAATTCAAACAAAACAAAGTCTAATTAACCAAATAAAACACCCCTCTTCCAAAAAGTTTAGGGGAAATTGAGCAAATGTTTGCAGACATAGGCAAATTATGGGAGAGACAGAGATTTCTCTGATTTCTCATTAGCTAAATGATAATCCTGCCTGGTGTCACACTACAGCAGCAAAGCCCTTTAAACCCATTCTGTTTTTCATCTCTGCAAAGATTTTTAATTTGCTTTTTAAAGATGTTTAAAAGCTCATAAAATGAGGAAAAAGTACAGGATGTCATTCTTCCGTTGTTCAAGATATAAAACTGTATGCAAAAACACTGAGATGTCACTACGTTTTGGTCATGAAAAGATTTTGCCAGCATACCAGTTCTATTATATCAGAATATATACATTATTATATTATATAATAATTTTAATTAAGGCCCTGCGATGGACTGGCGAGCTGTCCAGGGTGTACCCTGCTTTTCGCCTAAAGACTGCTGGGATAGGCTCCAGCTTCACCGCGACCCTTCATTGGACTAAGCGGTTTAGATAATGAATGACTGAATGGATTTTAATTGATATGCTGCTTTTTACATCTGAATAAATAGAAGTAAAAAGCAGCAACGCCACTGCTGTCAAAATGGAACCCCACGTTTTCATGTACTATAATTAATCTCCTTGTAAATCACACCATGTTACTTGATAAAAAGCAAGAACTGAATAATGACATTTGAAGCGTTTCCTGCTGATGTTTACCATCAGCACCGCCTGTGCATCAGTAATGGATGCAGCTGGTGATGCAGCTAAGAGCACTTCCCTGAGTGTCAGATCGTGATGCTGTGGGTCGAAAACGGACACAAAGGGCTCCTGATCAAAGCTCATTATGTAAAGATTTATAAATGAATGTGTAGTTTTTTTCCTGTATATATAAACTGCTCAGCGCTCCAGTGTGCAACGTTAAAGCTGATTTGTAAGTAGAAGCAGAGTTCAAGCAGATTTTTCATTGCACATTTCCTGAGTTAAATTTTTTCTGCCACTTTTGACATTTGATTACTTTGCATGTTTATTAAAAGGTTTTGAAATGTAGAGGTAAACATTTCAAACATATATAGTTTTATATTTATCAGAAGATTGTAGTTGTACACTTGTAAGCATATATACCCCAACTACTATGAAAACCATGGGCTGTAAGATGAAAATGGCTCCCAGACTGGAAGTGCATTTTTACATTCCACTAAATTGACAGCAAGTGTGAGATCAGTGGTGGCTTTTCACATATGTGTTAATCTGTTTATGGTCTTAATCCCTGCATCAACTTTTCCTCAATACATCATTACATTGATTTAGTAAAACGATTATCTTATTTAGAGTGTCGTTAACAAAACAGGGTATGCTTCAGGGTTGATCCAACTTGTGATTGAAGAAGTTTAATGCAGGTTTTCACCTTAACTAGGTTCACAGTCAGTTTAGCTGAGTCAAACAATGGTTTAAGTTTGACCACACCATATAGCTGCAGAACAAAACATCAAATCTAGCCTCCTTCACTTCCCAAGTTGGCCTCCTGATCCACCCCAAGAAGGCCAAGATCCTGAAAATCAAGTAGCAGCACAGAGCCAGTGAAGCTGGGCAACAGCACGCTGGAAGAAGTGGAGACCTTCACGTATCTAGGCAGTGTAGAAAACAGGGAAAAACGGACATGGACACAAAAAGCCACATTGGAAAGGCAAGGCCATCCTTTATCAGCCTCACATTGTGTACCAAGATTTGCCTGTTTAATTCAAAGACCAATGTCAGTCCCACTGCACGGAGCTGAAACATGGAGAAAAAGCCACCATCAAGAGGCTACAGGCGTTCACCAATCCCTGTCTGAAAAGAATCCTCAACATCCACTGACCAGAGACCATCAGCAACACAGAGCTCCGGCAAAGAGTAAAACTGGCGCCAAGAGACAAAGAGAAGAAGATGGGGTCGGATAGGTCACACTTTGAGAAAATCAACATCCAACATCACTCATCAAGTCCTGACGTGGAATCCTCAGGGGAAGAGAAAGCGAGGAAGACCATGGAACATGTGGAGAAGGGGCCTAGAGAGGCTGACACCAAGCAGATCAGCATGCCTGGAAAGCGCTAGAAGGGATCACCCTGGACAGAAGGCGATGGCGGGGAAGTTGTTGATGTCCTGTGCCCAACAAGGGATATCAGGCTCTAGCTAGCTAACACCATATAGCTGGACCATACCTCGTGTCAGTATTGGAGGAAATCCAGTTTTTAACAGAAGTTCAGTCAATGTCAAAACACATGGACCATGCAAGAATATGCACAAGACAGACTGCTGTTCAAGTTGTAGGTAAGTTGCATTCCAGTGTAAAAGTTAGAAAATCAGGATTTTAACCAATTACAGCAACGATCTGGAAAAGCTTTATGCAACTGCAAATTGCCACGTAATCTTAATGGGCTGCTTTTCAGCCTCAGCTCCTGATGCTTTACACTGTGTGACAAAATAAATCCCATCAAAAAAGAAAAACATGTTCATGAGAGCAGCTTTATTGGGAATTTGGTTGTGTTAATCAGGCCCAAACGAGTGAAGTTGTGTGTGTATACAAGCAAGAGTTTTACAACCTCAAAGTAAATAGCATGGCGTGTTAGTTCAATTTAATTTGCCTCATAGGATTTCTGTGCATTGATTTATATGCTTTTTAAAAATTTGGTTTTGGGTATGTGAATACATTCTTTTCTTCTGCCATGGAAACCTGAAATTTATGTTTTTCATTTACACACGAAAGGTGTTTACTATGCAAGAAGTTGCCCCAGGGAGCAACTGGTGGCTCCATGTCTTGGCCAGAGTTACCTCAACATACTGTGTGGATGTGGAGTCAATCACAGACCCTGTAATTAGTTGGCACATGTTCTTTCACACAAGCCATCATCCCCTACAGTGCACACGCAGTTGTGTGAGCGTCAGGCTGGAAGTTATTTGATGGGATCACAACATGAGGTATCATTGGATGGCAGCAGCTAAAATGTTAAACTCAAGATTTCAAAATGGCAGATGCAGTAGACTGTCAGGTCATAGAATCATGACCATAATCACGTTTTCTGTAGAATATAATGTTTTTAAAAGGCGCTCAGCCTATTTGGTCAATTCATTTTTATAGAAAACAGAAGAGGGGAAAAACAAAGTAATCTGTTGACTCATGAGGTCAAGACTCAGCCTCATGGGGTTAAGAGAGTCCTGGCTTTATCCAAATCTCATCCTTATTAAGGCCATCAAATAAACATATTCCATTAAAAGCTAGAAGCCACTGAATTTATCCCACTTGCGAGTCCTGTTACGGTCTGGATTTGACCGAGGTAATGAAAGTCTATCTCTGCAGTAAGAGCGATGATCATTACTTCACACCGTTGGGATAAAAATCCTCAGTAAACTAGAAACTTATGCTGGAAATGCTCTAGACTTAAATTATGCAGTTGTGCTTCCTGCTCTGAAAATGTGTAATTCCTTGTCTTCCTGTACGGATGCTCATGCTGCAGTTGAGCCCATATATCTTTTACAATGGCTTGCTCTCTGTTTTTTATGGTCTTTTATTGCACATTCCCACAGTGGTTGAAGGAATGTTTGAAGATAATCTGAGCTATTATACAAATGAAATAGTTTTTTTTCCCTTTTACCTCCTGTCATCATTACTTTCATCACTTTCTTCTGTTTTCTTCACATAAAGCACATGGGCCCTCGCTATCAACATGTATAAATCTGCACCATTGCACTATTCTAACATAGCCTTGCTTGTTTGTTTGTTCATGCAAATCTCTGGGAATTTTTATGTAGCGGTATATTCATTTTACTGACAAAAGGCAGGTAAATTTCATGCTGTGTTTAGATTAGCATTTGCTTTTGACTTTCTTGCTGGGGTTTCTGCTGTCCTCACGGCACTGTATTTTTGCATGCATACAACTTGCCTTAGTGCTATACTGAACACTGGAGCTTATTGCATGTGCACGACATGCTGCGCTCAAGTTATTTGCCAGTTTGGCAGAGAGCAGACTGAATCAGGGGAAATGAAAGCCTTGCCCTTTGAAACCAGCAAATACAAGTATAAAGAGTAACCTTTATGTTAGATGATCAGTCAAGCAGATATGGCTGGTGCTATCTCCTCCATTGACATCCCTTTTGGGGGGTCATTCCGCTTTAAGCGTGCAATTCCTTGTATAGTGTTGCAGTGCATAATACTTAAATATTTACTTCTATAATTGTAGTAGCAGTGTAACACTTTGACATTTTGCATGGGCATGCTTTAATGTGTTTGACAATGAGTCTTTTGGTTAAACTGGAAGTGCAACTATAGTGAATCCCAGCTTTAATTTTTCACTCCTCTGTGTTTATGTTGCTTTTACCCTTCAAATGGGATCATAGAGAAGCTTTTTTTAGTGTGTTACTGCCAGAGAACAAAAATACAATGCAATATCATGATTGATCACCATTTACTCTTGGATTGCCCCAGGCTTGTTCAAATGAGGATCAAATTTACAAAGGGCAGATAAAGGATCACATTCATGCTGCAGAGATCAGCGAAGACATAGGAAGTCACTGTCTTTTACAACCTCAGTGTCATTTCTCGTTTGCGCCGCAATCATATTCAATCATTGTCTATTTACCTTTAGTTTTCTGTGTACAAGTAGAACCAAATGCCAGGAGCCAGCATGAGGCAGGATGAATCATACTTGTCACATTCCATTCTTCAGTTCACATCAGCCTTTTGTTCAGTTAATCTAAGAATCTTATCTACCACTGGCCAACATATTCCCTCCTGCTGATTGCACCTACGTGGAATCGACAGGAAATGAGTGAGAAATATATATATATATATATATATATATATATATATATATATATATATATATATATATATATATATATATATATATATATATATATATATATATATATATATATATATATATATATATATATATATATATATATATATATATATATATATATATATATATATATATATATATATATATATATATATACATACACACACACACACACACACACACACACATAATGGCGCAGTGGTTAGCACTGTGGCCTCACAGCAAGAAGGTCGCTGGTTCGATCCTTGGCTGGTTTGGTCAGTGGCCTTTCTGTGTGGAGTTTGCATGTTCTCCCCGTGTATGCGTGGGTTCTTTCCAGGTACTCCGGCTTCCTCCCACCATCCAAAGACATGCATGATAGGTTAATTGGTCACTCTAAATTGCCCCTAGGAGTGAGTGTGAGCGTGAGTGTGGTTGTTTGTCTCTCTGTGTGTGGCCCTGCGATGGACTGGTGAGCTGTCCAGGGTGTACCCTGCCTGTCGCCCAAAGCCAGCTGGGATAGGCTCCAGCTTCCCTGCAACCCTGAATGGAATAAGCAGTTCAGAAAATGAATGAATGAATGAGTTGCAGGATGACAAGAATTAAAGGACTCTGCACATTTAATCACATTTTTACTTTTAGACTATAGAAAACAACAAGACATTCACATTTCTGTGTTTATTAGACAGAAATGATTTTTGCTTTTTTGTGACTCAGTTTATTTGTTTACATGATGCCTCATAAGTAGTTATACTATTGGGACATTTCAGTTTGATAAGGTTGTAATTTTGGGCAATAAATGAAATTCAAACATATTATAATTGTGCCACAGCTTTTGACTTTAGCAGCTGATGTAACTGGCACTTTTTACAGTACTTAATTCAAAGGGTTAACTCACCAGCTCTTACTTTAATGCCTTTCATGTGATGGTATCAAATGGAAGGACCTAGACTGGAAATATATGGGTCAAAAGTCAAATTTTCAAGTCCAGCCAGGAGTCCAAGAATAAAAAGACAGCAATAGTGGTTGATACTGCAACAGCCCAGGAATACAACATCAGGAAAGATGCAAAAACTCATTTTGGGGAACAAGAGAATTCAGGGCAGAGGCAAGACAACAAGGGTCAAACAGCCAAAGAAAAAGAAAATCATACTATGTCTCTGTTATTTATACCTAATTTAGAAATCTATAACTCAGATGATTTGATGGGAAAGACAGAGAGGCAGACAGAAGAAAAAAAATCAAAACAGATATTAGAAACTGGATGTGGACCAAAACAAAACACAAAGGAGCAAACCTGAAAAATGAAAAATAAAAAATAAAGTTTCATAATAAAAGAGAAAAAATTAACTAAAATGACAAACACTTTCTTTATTTAAACCAATCCAAGAGCAGGACAGAGTTTTGCATTGAGATCTTGCCATTCATTCATTCATTCATTCATTTTCTAAACCGCTTAATCCATTCAGGGTCGCGGGGAAGCTGGAGCTTATCCCAACTGTCTATGGGCGAAGGCAGGGTACACCCTGGACAGCTCGCCAGTCCATCGCAGGGCCCTTGCCATTCATTTCAGCTATTAACAGTCTTTTTCATACAACTATAAAACTGTTAAGACATCAAATCAGCATAAATATGTTTGATAATTTCATGAAAACACTGTCTGTTACCACATCCTCCTTAGTTAATTTTAACAGCAATGAAAAGTGTTAAATTTGTGACCCTGTTATATTTTCATGTAAAAGCGGCGACCACCACGGGTTCTCCTACGGGCTTGGAAAGCCAGAGCTTAGCGAGGGGTGTTCAGCTGGTTTAAATCTGCAGCCTCCCTGCAAGATGCCAACAAATCCCACTCAATGGTCCTATGATTTAAAAAAAAAAAAAAAAAAAGAAAAAAGTAATATTAATAAAAGCAACACAACAAACCAAAGCCAGAAAGAAAAGCTGCCAAAGAATAACAGGCAGTGCGAATCTGTTATTTTAATATCAGTACCCATCATTTTAGCATTAATGGCTGTAACCATGTAAAGTTATGTATTTTATTAGATTATTGAGCAACTTGGGTAGATTAATGTCAGACAGTCAGAGCTGTTGGTTTTCTGGGACAACCCTGGCAGTGAAAATAGAAAACAAAATGAAATATATAGTGTCCAGAAACAAATCAATCATCCAATTAGTTGAATAAAATTTAGAAAACACTTTGAAATCTGAAAGTTTTAGAAGCTGAGTGGGCACAATTGTGTAGCAGTGCTATCTGGACACAACAAGCTAAAATTAGTGCAAAACCTAAACAACACACACAAAAAAAGAATAAGCGAAAAAAAGGGTGTAATTAGAGTAGAACATGGAAAACGAGTCAGAGTTGATCAGCGAATTTAGAGGATCTCTGTCTATTAAGAGCTAAAGATCTGAAGCCTCTTAACAATCTGAAATTATTCCATTTTTTTTCATGACAATTAACAGATCACTAAAAAATGTGACTTATATAAATATTAATTTTCTATCTTGAGCGTAATCGGTCCCAGCACAACACAGGTTACCATGGCAATGTACCCCTGTGAGTCTCTTTCTTAATTGCCACAGTATAAATCACCCCCAACTTTCCATCACTCATAGTAAATTATTTTTGCACTGCTTATCATCAAGCTTTCCAACTGTGTTAAATTAGCTAATGTTTGTGTTTTCACCTCATGAGTTTCCACATTTGCCTGCTTGATCGTGTTTTTCTTGTTCATTATGTTTGGTTAATATTAGACTCAGACTTTATGTCATCTCACAGTGGAGAAATTCACCGGTTACAGCAGCGCTCACCGAATAAAGTGCATGAAGCAAACATAAAAAAATAAACATGCAACACAACAAATAAATACATAACACACAAATGTTGAAATTCATATACATAAAAGTGTAAGTAAAACAACATTACAAGCTGTATACATATGTAAAAAGTATGATGATATAAGTAATGATTCACCTTATCTCTATGTTTTGCTTTTATTTTTGTTACAACTTCACAGTTGTCCATCTCAGTTGATATTGCCTTCTTCCCCTGCTGCTCATCTGGTTGTAGTTTATTTGTTACCACACCTGCATCGCGTTAGTCACCTCCTGCACCAGGGCTTCCTTTGTTCTCGACCAGATCCTTATCTTTGCCTTATGCTATCTCATGCCAAATGAAATACCCTTCTTAACTCAGCCACTTTATAGAATGTTTTCTAGACTCTGTCTTGCTGAAGGCTACCCTTGTTGCCATATGTAGAGAGGTGGAGTACAGCTTGGGATGGTTGCCAGCCTATGAGATGGCCAACGGAGATACAAACATGACAAAGAGCCATTCAGATTCAATCCTTGAGTCAATTTAGAATCACCAATTAACCTAAAATGTGTGTATTAGGACTGTGGGAGCGACACAGATTATCTAAAAAAGCTCACATAGGGCCGAACTCAGCGCTAAGCCCCCCAGCCAAGAACCAAGGAACTAGCTAAGAAGCGACCACCACACCATCGTGCTGCTCTAAACAAACCCGATTTCATTGAAACGTCATTAAAAGAGATTAAACCTGTTTTAAAACTATTTTTTGTGCATTCTTGTTTACTTTCAATGTGATGTATGTGCACAGTTAGTGTGGTTTATGTCAAACACGAGAACTTCACCAGTTACTAAATGTAGTTATTTAGCTCAGCAGCAAGACATGAAATCATGTCTTTGGACGAAAATGACAAGAGTAGATTTATGTGACTGTAACCTGTTTTCCTGTGAGACTGTATTGCCTCAACATGGGCCTTGACTAAATCTGCCAATATTTAATGCTGCCATTCTGGATTTTGGCCATGTTTCCTCTGTTTTAAGTCAGTTCTCTGACATTGTTGTCATGGTCACTTAGCTGATGTAAGAGTGACAGTATGAGGAAAACAAACCGCCACAGGATAATGGCATCTATAATATGTTTGAATATTTCATTGGAAAGCTATGTTGTGTTTTGGCCTTCGAGAAACATTATGATCGCCTGTATGTCAGTCACATTTCTGAAAACAATGAAGCTCTTTCCCAAGCAGAGAACAGTTAATAACCACACAGGAAAGTGAAACGAAGAGATTAAAGGGTTTTTTTTCCATCTCATACTGACAGAAAGACAGATGGTCTCAATGAACAAAGCAAGAACATCTTTAGAAAGTCATTAGCCTTTCTATCAAATTAGTTAACCCTCAGTGTAACATTACAGGTCATAATTAAAATTTAAGACTGTGAGAAGTGATATGTGTCTTTTTTTCTATTCCAGAACAGCCATTGTGAGGATGCAACATTACAACACAACAGCTTATATTTTTTGGGTCGGAGATTCTTAACAAGGATTTCAGAAAACACTCTGATCCATGGAGTATGTTTAGAAAGTTTGTTCTTCTAATTAGATTAAAAGCATAATGAAGTTTGTCACTCTTCATATCAGGAGTTAATAATTGGTTCCATAATATGCAGATTAAATCCATGTTGTCTTATTATAGTCAAACTAATTTAATGAATAATGCTTCCAGTCAGCTGTAATGACATCATAGCTGTGTAATGCTATTAGTGTAGTTCCTCAGCTCCAGCTGGGGAAAAAGAAAGATATAATTTCTCTCACTTCAAACTGCTCAGCCAATAAACCACAGCTGGATTTGATAAGAGTGTAAAAATGCCAAACAAAACATATCTTTGATTCTTTAAGCAGGATTGGTGTTTTCATGTTCATCTTTCAGAGGTTTCAAAAAGTTCTTGTCTTGGTCACAAAGGTTTTTGTGACAATGATGGCTTTTTAGTTGCAATAAAGGACAGTGCTTCAGATTTTTATTTTATTTATCAAAGTTTGTTGTGCTGTCTTGCATCTTTTGACAGATTTAATGAAGTCCCACTGAGCTGTTTTTGGTTAAAAAGACTACACGGTCCATGGCCATCAAGACTACCTGCTAATTAATGCTCAGTCTTAAACATGCATTTGGACAGAAAACTCCATCAAACCTCTTCCTTCATTTTATATATATTTGAGTCTGTTTTTATGGATCTATAGACATTTTATAAACAGGACAGAACCACCAGAGATCTTATGGACAGGGTAGACCACTTTTCTCTGCTTTGCTGTCTCTTTTTATGTCTTCTTCAAAGAATATGTTCAATGATGATCTACTTTACTATTACCCTTGTTATTGGACTGAAATTTGAACTTAGGAAAAACCCTGCCAACCCTGTTACAGCCCATATATTACTATAAACCATGTAAGAAAGGATGCATAAGAATATGTGGTACTGACATTTGAAAATGTTGTCAGAGACAAACTATTGTATGCATGGAAAGGGGGCAAAAATTTGCTTTGAGACTTGAAATTATGTCTGAATGATTGTTTTGTAGATGTCCAGGCTGATCTGAAAACAGCGTTTGAATTTGCTGCAACTTTGGAGGAACTGGCAAAATTAGACATTTAAACTGAGGATCTTCACCCTGCCAGTATTTCTTGTTCTCCATTAAGATACACGATTGCAGGAGCTTCACACCCACCCTTCGATACTTTTGCCCAAATTTTCAATGATAAAACTGTTCCAGATTTTAAAGTCTATAGTCTGCAAATGCTGTAGTCTAAAGCAATCTTCCGGTCATATCACAGATTCTCAGTTGGATTGAGGTCTGGGTGTTGTCTAGGGCATTGAACACTGAAAAATGTTTTCCCTTAAACCACTCGTGTTGCTTTTGCAGGAGAGTTACTACCCTACTGGTGAACCTACATCCAAGTCTCAAATCCCTGGAAAAGCCAGACTCAAAAGGATATTCCTCAAGAGTTCCCTGGTGTTTTTTTCCCAATCCGTTATAACGGTCCCTGATGATGAAAAGCATTTCCACAGCATGATACTGTCACTAAGCTTCAGTTGTGCAGATCATTATCTTGAGGCGATGAGATGTGTCTATTTACAGGGGACAGTTTTTTCCTTGACGACTGAAGAGTTAAGTCTTATTCATGTCCAACGCTCATCTCAATCTCCAGCTTGCAGTTCTTGAGGATGTCTATTAGTATGTGATATTTGTTCTGTTTGATCATCTTTTTTCCCTTTTTAAATCCAACCTTCCTTCCATTGCATAGGGAGGCAAAGGATGTTTTCTGTTTGTTTTTTCCTCAGAATGCATCGGTCTTATGTTCATTTGCAATCTTACTACGCTGAATATTCAAGCGAGCATTTAGCACGTTCTCCTTTAGCTTCTTTTGCAGTCACTGGAGGTTTCTATTCGCCTTTGAGGCAATCAAAACATTCTCTTTCATAGCTGTGCGTTTTCATTCACACCTCAAACTGACCTCCAGCTTCCCTATAAGTGCTGCTTCTTTATGCTTCTCAAACTTAGGAAAAAAGTTACTTTAAAACTTTTTCCTCCTAAAGACTTTTCCTCGCTTGTGAGCATCCTCTGTTTTAGTTCTGATAATCAATATTTTAAACTTTAATACAGCATGAAATGATGGCAACCTGCTATGTGAAGACACTTACCAGAATGTGCAGCTGCTCTCACTCTGCAAGCTGTGTGTTTCATGCTCATAAGCTCTTTTTTTCCTAGAAGGGAACACACGTGTTCCTGCATATTAGCTTTTGTTTGAGCTAGATCAGTCCAGTTTTACCTCAAAAATCCATGTTCTTCATTTTAAAATGACTTAGCGAAGGATACAGTTGTAGTCCACATTGGGAAGTTTTCACCAAGACATATAGATCTGTGTGCTGGTTCTTTTCAGATTCTAGTTGGGTTTCCTTTTCAGTTTTGGGATCTGTTTGCTTTTGACTCCAAGTTGCTTATGGAAATCCATATTCATACATTTAGTTTTAAGAATGTAAAGCAGATTTTTACAAGGATCCATGTTTGTTGAATTTTGGGACAACTTTGAAGAAGTCTGAGCATTGTGAGGCTTTTAAACATAAATCACCTTCTGGCTTTCCTCAACAATCACAGCATAGCCGTGTGAGGCACACAAGAAATGGAAATGTTTTACAGAGAATTACATATGCAAACCCGTGGCCCATTTTAACATTTTTTTTTTTTTACAGAAGCTACAGTTATTCATTTCCTCAGCCTGGGTACGATAATCCTCAGGGGAGTGGAAACTGACCACCTGCTGAGTGGAATCTGCTTGCCGTAAATCTTTTTTCTTTTTTTCCCACTGTGTTTTCTCCGATCTTTCTTCCATAGAATCAGTGGATAAACCAATAAATTTAAGGGGAAATAGGAGCCATGACCAGAAGCATGATATGTACTGCCTTATCTGGACTTTTTTTTAAGCTTACCTTGCAAGCAGCATTGTAGTAGCAAGGATGAGCACATCTTCTTTTCCATTTGCTAAATAATGAAGATTTTATGCTTACGTTATTAGCAAAATGCACTTCGGCATCTTTTCTGTCTTTCAATGCAACAGTGGATTTGGTTTAGAAGGCAAAGGGTGTGATTCATTAAACTTCACAAGGTATATGAAGTTGGGGAATTTGGTGAGTGTCACAATGTCTTGTAGCAATCCTCATAAAATGTTTGTCATAGACGTTAGAAATGGAAGCATTTATCATGTTTTTTAAATTAATAGTGTTCACCTTAGCTCTGTAATCATCTGGTGACAGTTTTTGGTATGTGAGGATGAAAACAGTGTAATACAGTATCATGCTGATAAAATATGGGTTTTAATTATAGTGAATGATTTGAACAGATGGGGCAGCACAGTGGTGCAGGGGTCTGTGCTGTCAAACAGCAAGAGTTTTCAAAGTCACACTGTGCTGCAATATGACTACTGTCCATGTCCAGATCTGGGTTTTGAAATCAAGGGTTTGTATTGTCTTGAATTAGAAAAGCGTGTAACAACATGAAATGGACTAAAAGAAGGAAAGCAAAGACTGCAGAGAGGAAATACCAAAGTAGATGTTTGAGGCAGGTCCCTGGTCAGGGCTGTTTGAGTGAGCGCTAAAGCGCTACTGGATGTTGTAATGTCTGTTAAAGGCCAGTTTGGGTTACTCTGACAACAGTAAAATGGAGAAAAACAGCATTTTGACCCTTTGATCTGAGGGAAATTGCAGCTCCAATCAAGCATTGATGAGAAAAAAGAGCAATGGATTCTGTTAAGAGAAAAAATGCTGCCCCAGTGAAGCAAAACAGACTGAAAACATGACATAAAATACAAACATTGATACCAGCAGTGGAGTAAACCTAAATTAATAGTATCAGGACAACAGCCAGTGCCGGGAGGGAGGAACTAAACCCATCTTTTTACTGCTTTTGGAACACAGAATTTAATAGCTTGCAGACTGTGCTTCAGCTTTCTTGGAAAGACAGCAATCTCACCTTAAACATTCTGATTATGGGTTGCATTTACCATGGCAACCTCTCCAGGCTCTCGTGAATTTAGTTTAGTTTGTGCTACATATAAACGAACATGAGCATGAAATAATGTAGGTTGGGGTGTGTTCCACAAGCATTCAGGGTTTTCAAACTCACATTCTGGTTTTCTTTAGAAACAAGGCTGAATGAAATGTTAACATTTCCTCTTTATTTCCCATATGTTTTTTTTTGGGGGGGGGGGGGATGGTTCTAATGGTGGCCTTTCTATGTGAAATTTGCATGTTCCCCCCATGTATGCATGGGTTCTATGGGTACTCCAGTTCCTCCCACCAACAAGGTTAACTGGTTACTCTAAATTACCCCTAGGAGTGAGTGTGATTGGTTGTTTGTCTCTCTCTGTGCTGACCCTGTGATGGACTGGTGACCAGTCTGAGGTGTTACCTGCTGCCTAATGATTGCTGGGATGAGCTCCAGCTTCCCTAAAACTAAGCAGTTAAGAAAATGGATGGCTGTATCTTTGTGTAGCCTTCTGAAAAGAAGTGGACATGCAGAGTTAGTAAGTCAAGCACCATAAAGAGTAATTGGTTGTTTTTATTTCATCATTTTGTGTCAGATGGCGATTTTTTTTATACCATTTATTGGCAGGACTGTATGGAGTCATCATCGAAAAAATGTTTTCTCTGCGCTTGTCACGGTTCTCCTTTTAGACGTAGAGCAATTTCAGATGTGTGGAGTGAGAGAAGACAGGCTAATGGTACAGTCATTTTTACAATTTAAGTCTTGAGTCAATGTCTGCAGAAAATATACGGATGTCTGTGAAAGCAAAAGCCTCTGTGTTGCTTTTTATTTATAATATAAAAAAAACACAAGATTGTCTTGTAGAAAAAAGTTGGAGAAGAATGCTGCAGCAGAAGAGTGCAAGTAGTAATGATGAACCAAATTTAATTTAATGCTCAGTGAACAATCACTAAGTGAAGCAGCAATAAAAGCTTCGGTATGTGTCAAAGAAGAGCTTTAAATGAAGGAGTCAGCTGATGGTTGAACAAGATTGTTTGTTTAGTCACCCGGTGGGATAATCCATCAATGTCTGAATCCTGACCCACTGCAGGTTTTAGCTTAGATCAGTATTTTCAGTGTTGTCAGATTGTTTCATTATTCACATTACAGCATGTATTTTAAGAGAGGAGAGGCACCCGAACCCGAAAGAACGTTATAAACTCACAGGATTGTGGGAGAAATTGCCATTTTGGGTGTTTAAATCGCTTTGGCTCTCCTCCTTTTCATCTCCACCTTATTCAGAATTTCTGACAAGTATTTCATATTATCAATTTTGTTCCCGAGTTGTGTCCTCGGCTGCAGCAGTTGCTTCGTGAGCAGCACACAAAAAGGAAATTAACCAGCGGATTTTCATCCTCCATGTCTGTCTTTGAGGCAGTGCAATGATAAACACTTCCCAGAGAACGGTGGACTTCTGCCGAAACTCAACCAGATGACGTGCTTCTGGCTGACCGTGATTTTGCATACAAGGGACAGTGTGGGTTTTGTGTGAGTAGAAGTCAAGGTGACTGCATTTACAGCACGTCAACTGGACGAACTGGATGACGAGAAAACAGGTGAGGAGGTACCTTCCAGCTGACAATTCAAGTAGGGTTGCTGACAACAGGCACAATAAATATGTGGTTTTAAATGCAACTGTGCCGATCTGGGTGAAATCCCCACATACAGATGAGAATAGCACTTTCTTCCACCAGCTTAGCTGGTTTGCTGGTGTCTGATTAGGATTTCCAGGGTTTTTTATTGTCACACATTCAGGACCATTTTCTCTTTGAAACATTTCAGATTATCTGCCATCAGATCAAGTGAAGTTTTGTGTATTTTTTTTTTTTTTTTTATCATTCTTGTTATCAATAAATATGCTTTCTTATATTTTTTTGATTGTTTCCATATTTTCACTGCTTATTAAATTGATTATTTAGACATCCGTCTTCCTCTTATAAAAAGTCCAGAATACACAGTATTAATTTATCAGAAAAATACACACAGATGAACAGATTAAGTTATTAATTCAATTAATGTAAATTTTCAGGATGATGATGTAGTTACAGATGACAGACTCATGGATTTGAATCCATCTGCTTGTATAATGGCTGCATGGGTAATTCATGATCAATAGTTTATAAATTCATGACAGTTGTTGGAGCTTCCACCAAAAACAAGGTAAACACCAACATCTGAGACAGAAACAGGTGGGAAAAGTTAAACCTGAAATTCATTTATGGTTCAGCAGATTGTATGGATCGAAAATCACTGACATCTAGTAGTTACCATGATTTAAATGCCAAGCACCACTGTGTCACAAAATCTATCTTATAGTGATGTTTGGCATTTGATGTCTTCAATGGGCAAGCATTTAAAGCAATTTATACAATTTATCCAATTTTGAAGTAGTTACCCAAAAGGCTGTCATCGCTGCACTTGAGGCTATGATTCATTGCAGCCGACATTGCAGAAGTGTTTGGCCAAAGTCAAACTCTAGCCGCCTCCATACTGAGTACCTGCCAAGTAGCAACTTGTGGTGGTTAGAAGTGAAGCCTCTGCTTAAATTACAGTTCACCCCTCATCCGCCAGGAGCTGGCTCCAAAACGGAGCAAATCCCCATAGAGTCCCATGCTAAAAAAAGGCCAGCTTCACAGCAGAAATAAACATGTTTACAGCCTCGTAAAAAAGAAACATTTTAAGTTTAATGGGTCAGATTTATGGCCCTGTGACAGACTGGCGACCTGTTCAGGGTGTACCCTGCCTGTTGCCCAATGATTGCTGGGATAAGCTCCAGCCTCCTACGACTCTAAATTGGACTAAGTGAACCACATTCATTTCAAAATTCTGCATAATTAGTGGTGTGTCTTTTTGATCAACATGTACCAGATATTCTGTTGCAAGATGGCAGCACAACCATGGTTTTTAGCAGCGTGATTTAGCTTTAGCCCACGGCTCTTGCAAGACATCAACTGGCTTCACTTGCAAATCGAAATAATTTCAATTTATTTTACTGGAAACATTTTGGCCACTGAAGGCCACCGTCAATGATTCTTGGCATTTGAAGTCATTCCTTGTTCATCTTCACCCCTAGAGGTCAGTCGTTCTTACACATTGTTGCAGGTGCAACCGACGAAGCGTATGCACAGTAAAACCCAAACACCTCCCAATGAGACTTGTACAAAGAAGATTATTTTTAATTTGTCCCTGACATTTTGAAATCCTGGTTTTGTTGCTTTGACTTTAATATATAGCATATAAGATTTATTTAAAATAAAAAGTTTTTAAGGGTTTGTTTTACATTTATATTAAATCATTTTATTTTAAATGTGAAGATAATGATAAAAACATAAAATTTAGGTTTTTTCATGAAGTTTTTTTTTCCTTATCTCTGACATTAAAGGAAAAATAAATGTCAAATGCAATCACAAATAGTTATCTTTAATGTCTGTATTGGTTTCAGAATTTCACAACTGATGCATTCCTTTAGACAAAGGGCTTGCAGAGAAATCAGAATTCTATACTACACCAGCTTGAAGCTCTTTCACCCAACGTCTGTAAAACTGCTGTAAAGCTCTGGGGGTTCGTAACGTTTCAAGTGCACTGAGTCTGTTGAAGAACATGATTTGATATGTGCAGGAATGTGAGCAGAGTTTGTACATCAGGTTCAGTCATTCAGTTCAGCATACTGATTTATGTTGTGCCTTGAGCATGGTTTGTCCAAATACCATATCTTGGCATTGTGATTTTATTTCCCGGATTAAAGTCTTTTTTCCACTTTCTGCTCTTCATCGCTTTCTTTTTCCATCAAACTGGACTATTTTGACCAGCTTTTTAGCTGAGCAAACCAAAGTATGACAAAAATTGCAAATACCTCCTACGTCCCAACATGCAACAAACGTCTCCATATTTGCTGGTTCAAACATTCATGTCACCCAGAGAGTGTGTTATAATCAATCTAATGGTTCTTTGACTTTTTCTAGAGTTAAACATTTTAGATTTGCTATTCAGAGCCCTTTTAATGACAACTCAAGCAGAGTGAAGCCTCAGTGAGAATCAAACAAATGAAAGTCTTATCTTGACCTTTCTAACTGCTGAACATGTTGCTTCCCACCCTGACTTCATCATCCTTCCATCTTTTTTTTTTTTTTAGGTATTGTGTCGCTGATCTCTCTGGTGATCCTTTCCTACGACCGCTACAGCACTCTGACAGTATACAACAAGCGTGGGCTTGACTACCGTAAACCCCTCCTGGCTGTTGGGGGCTCTTGGCTCTACTCCTTGTTCTGGACGGTGCCCCCACTGTTAGGGTGGAGCAGCTATGGTATAGAGGGAGCAGGAACAAGCTGCTCTGTCTCTTGGACGGCAAACACGGCTCAGTCGCACGCCTACATAATCTGCCTCTTCATTTTCTGCCTGGGTCTGCCCGTGCTGGTGATGATCTACTGCTATAGCCGGCTGCTTTGGGCAGTCAAACAGGTACAGTCAATCCAAGTGTCTCAGTGTGTGTTTGTGTGTGAGATTATTGATGTTTTATCCCTTTTAGAGTTATAAAGTTTAGGGAAAGACTTCCAACAAAGAAATCAGCTTTCACTTTTGCAATCAGAGAAATAACTGGTGACAGACATTACAATACTGTAGTACTAGATGGACTTTAGACTTTCTTTGTGATCTGTCTTTAAAGTTGTGGAGTGTTACTCCATAACCATTAAAAACATATCTCCCTGTCAGCCCCACACATTCACAGTCATGCAAGTGAATTTGTCGTCACACGTGTTTCTGTGATGGTTCATTCTTGTTGATATTAGAGTTCTGCGTGTTGGTAGCTAGCAGAGAGCCTTGAGAAAGGCAGCGAACATCCAAGATTTACAAAGACGGACCAAAGATTTTTACAAAAGAAATATTAGATTCAAGTCAAAAATGGGACTAAGGTGTCAAACTGGGTCTCAAACCATGAAAATAAATGTAGATGTCATAACAGGGATGAGTGTGCTGATGTTGTAATGATGCTTATTTTTGCTTAACTAGAGCAGTAAGCTAAATGTCAAGAGTTTCTGAACCGACTGTAACACTATATTTGGTAGATGTTACGTAAAAAAACAATGGCATATGAAGAGCTCGACTTTTATGGTTTTGTTTTTTCTATTGTTTCAGTGTAGGAATCAGCTGCAGCTTCAGCTTCCAGACACGGAACGATAACATGCTGATCCAATAATAACAAAAAGCAAACACAATATGGTGAAAATATTCACTAAAGCCTGAAGTACAAATAGAAGAAAACAAAACACACCTAAGAAATCTTCCCTGACAAACAAGAAAAACAGAGTTGTTGTGATATGTATTTTAATGGGGGTTATTTGATATAATATTTAGTATTAAAAATGGTTATGAAAATGATTATCTGTTATTATTCTTACCAACAGAGCCAAGCAAGGCAAATTGGACAATTTAGTAGAAATTCAATTCTTACTATTTGTCATAGGAACACATAACATCCGATTCCATTCCTTTTGTATCCCTTTCTTTTGTTTTACTTCTGAGGTCCCCAGCGAGTGAAAGCCAGTCTGATGTTTATTTTTCTCCTGTCTCCTTCTTGCTTTTCTCACTTTCCTCTAATAACATTTTCTTGGGTGTCCTTGCCCAAAAAGCCATGGTGTTTCGACTGCATGTAATTTTAAGATTCACACATTTCTCTGGGATTGTGTCAAGGTAAAAAAAACCAAAAAAAAGAAAGAAAGAAAAGTTAAAAGTCTGCAAAACTGCACATACCATAAAAGGAGGCGTGCTCTCAGAGACTGAACTCTAAGTATGTTAATAGAATACAATAATATAAAGTAGGTTTTACACTTTATTTAACTCTTTAATAGATGCTATTTGTTGTCAGCTCTTGCTTTCATCAATTTCCACTGCAGACAGTGTCTCAAAAACTTGAATTTGGGGACTACCATTGGAGAGATGTGTGAAGCTCACACAGACACAAAACACAAAAACCAGTTTGAGTACAGAAGCATTTGATATTCAGTTTGATCACGTTGCACTGGAGATGTCGCATACAGACAGAAAGAGCTGCATGTAAAACTGTACACCTAATTAATGAACTGTACTCTTGGATTTGCAATTAATAAGCATGGACTTGCAATCCATGTGCACACGTGGGATAAGCGTGTCTCATAGTTTTTTACCTTGCATGTTGCTTATATGCACATTGTGTGCACAGAATTTGAAACATGTTTTGTCCTTAGAGAATAGGTAAGTGTGCTTGGTGTTGGTAAGAACTCAGTGCTGCTACACAGATAAGAATTCTCTCTGATCAGCTGAAAGTCAGCATTCAGTAGAAAGCTCATCTCAGCTGGAGCCTCTGAATTCTGTCCACCATGGGTGGCAGCTGCTGATCCCAACCCATCGGGTCCTGTGCCCTGTGGCTGAGAGGGGGTGTCTGTCTGGGTCCTTCCTCGACCACCTTCTGGGGTTGCATGGTTATTTTTGTAATATGGTGGCCAGGATTCGTGCTCTGGCTGCTGATCGCCAGAGTCTTGAGGGTCCCTCGGGTCTGCAAGTGATAAATTACTCAGCATAACACAGCAGCCTTCTGCTTGCTACGACGCTGGACAAGACAAGTTTTGCTGGACCTTGGAGAGTGGACAGACTCAGCAGTCACCCAGAAAAACCAGGAGAAACTCATCCATGCATTCATTCCCAGTAGACTGGATTACTGTTATGGTCTTTTTATAGGACTTCCTGACAAGAGAATCAAACCTCCAGATTGTTGCTGCGAATGCTTTAACCAAAACTAAAAGATCTGAACACCTCACACTAGTTTTAAAATTTTTACACTGGTTTCCAGTCATTCACAGCATAGATTTTAAAACCTTACTCATTGTTGACCAGTCCCAGAATGGTTTTGGATCAGAATACATCTGTCAGATGCCAGACACTTTACACAGAGAGAAATTTGCCCCCCCCCCCCCCCCCCTTTAATAAACACTTTTAGAATCAATCTCAAGATGTGCATTTAAAGGTATGCGGGAGGTAATAGTCCCCAAATGATAGCAACCTGCATGCTGGATGAGAGCCCTTTGATTTGACTTCATATCTGATTTAATCAGCTACAGCTCAATGAAACTTAAAACGCACCTGTAGATCTAGTCGCTCGGCTATGCCGCAATGCTTCCCGTCCATCTGAGATATCCCGCAGACAACAGTGAGAAAGGCTGACGGATGACACAATGTAACAATGTGATATCAATGGAATTTCCAGCACAGCACAATGAAGTTTGAGTGAAGAAAATTCTGACTAAATACATCAGTAGTAAATGTCAGACGTGTTTGACAGTCGATAAATCAAAGAGATATCCATCATGGAAAGGTTAACACTAAGTTCTGTTTAGTTAGCTAAGAGAACAGGGCTCGCTGGAGGATTAGATGTGTTTTCAGCACAGTCACATTAACAATCACAACGGTTTATGCACTTGCAGAAAAGTTTCAGGTTTGTTCTGCATTTTTCTGCAAATAAAAGCCTTGACATTAAAATCAGCTGCACTGCATTGTTGCTTCAGGAGGAGTGTTAAGACTCTGTTTTGATGGCTCTTTGCTTTGTGGAAATCAATGTGGAAATACTTTCCGGAGGGTTGCTACTCTTATCAACCTCATATAAAGAAGGCAGAGATACTGAGAGATGGAATACGATGTTCTAAATGCCATCTGATACAAGACAGGAAACTAGTTATCTACGGAAAAAACTGCTCTGAACACAACAAAATGACTTTGACTGTGCAGGTAAAGTCAATCCAAGCTATCCATGTTGTGACTGTTGACGGTTTTGTTGAGTTTTCAAGAGTAAATTTACTTATCTTAAGTACTGAAAGCTGTTGAATTCCCAGTGATTTATTTCAGTGAGCAATGGAAAGTAGCAGGGCAAGGGATTATCACTGCATTACGCCTTAGACAAATCCTAAACCGCTCCATCTTCTTGTTCTTTTTTTTTTTTTTTTTAATCCATTGTTCTAAAGCACTTTTGGACCTTAGACTGACCTCCTGCTATCAATAAGCAGCTTTAGCAAAGTGCCCTCTAACTATAAAAACCTCTTCACGGGTCACATTAAGTGAAGCAGCTTCAACTCAGTTTCATTACATTTGTTCAGTCTCTCTTCGAACCATCTGTTTGCTTATGTCACTTTGGATAACAGCACGTATTTGATTTTGTGCAGTTTGCTGTGTGGTTTCAGTTTCTATTAAACTAGATGTCCCAATGTGGACAAGACTCTAGGAGACACAATAAGATCTATATAAACAAGATTTACTTGTCATGCAGACTGTTGATTTAGAATGAAGAGGAGATGCATTGTCTGCTGTGCTGGTCCTGCTCTTCTACTAATTACAGGATGAGGCTGGTAGTCACGTATCATAGTAAAGCCTGGCTTTTGCATGGCACAGCATGAGCATATGGCCCTGTAAAAAATTTTTAGCAATCCAAGGTTCAATCTCTTTAAGTTTTGCACCTTAGTAGGCTGACAGCAGGCAGACTTTATAGTCCTATAAAACGACAGGATGCTTTAAATTGTTGTATTTTGTACATTTGCCTCCAGTAGTTCAGCAAAGGTTACAAGAAAATATCATCAGGCTGGAATTGCAGCATCAGTCACAGCAATCAGTGAAAAACAGAAAGATATTTAAAAAAAAAAAAAAAAAAAAAATGATGTGCATCAGCAAACCACAGAAAGCATATGTGACGATAAAAGATATAGTATAGTAATGCTTTTATAATCTAAGCAAGTTTGGAAATTTCCAATGTATTATTACATGGATAAACACACTTAGTTTAATCCTGTAACACCTTGTCTAAAGCGTAGCCATCAAACAGTATACCCACATGGCTTCATTCCTGCAGAAATATACGTATTAAAGGATTGTTTGTCTTTTGAACTACAGTCTGACCTTGTCCCAGCTGGAAGCATGCTTTACTGCGACCACACATTGTCACAAAAAGTTAACAATAAAAATACTATTTTGTCTACAGTCTAGACTAATGTACCTACAGTTCGTAAATGAACCTCAGGGCAACTGTCTGTGCCTGAAAGCTTGAACGGTATTAAAGATTCTCAAGTATTAAATGGTACATCTGTGTACTGTTTTCCTGAAGTATTATAGAGTACTAGGAGATAGTCTGTTAGAGATCAGAATTTGACAGATATGGTTAAACAAGCTTTATTCATAGATTAGAAGACTTTAAAGTTTTATTTTACATGCAAAAGGTGATTCTAACAAATGGGTTCGTTGCTAAATCTGGAGGAAAGAAAATTTAAAAGGATTTGATCTAAATTCTTAACTTGTTTCAATTTGCCATCATTTGTTTTTAAGGTGACTACATCTACAGAGAAAACAGGCATTGTTCAGTCAGTTAGTGGTTTTAGTTCAGGTATCCTTAGACAACATGTTGGTGTGGCGGTGGCTCAGGTGGTAGAGCTGCTTGTGTTGTGACCTGATGGTTGGTGGTTTGAGTCCTGCTCCCTACGCTGCTGCAGCCCTGAGTTTGTTCTCTGAGGCCTGGTCCCAGAGGAATCTGGGGTAAAACATGTGCCAATTCACTTGAGCGATGATTTGCTGTGGCAAACCCCTTCAAAGGGACAAGCTGAAAGGGAAACAACAGCATCCTTAGACCACATGTTGAATTGTTTTGGGCAAGACCCTGAACCCCAAGTCAGACCCCAATGCTTTCATTGACATTGATGGAGAAATTGTTAAATTTCTTCAGGCCTATGGGGAGAGACAAACTGGGGCCACCAGTGGTACAATACTGGTCTTTATAAGCTGATCTACAAAGTAATGACACTGAAGGTCCCACACTGCACAGGACTCTCATGATTAGACACTGATATTGGTCAAACAACTTTATAGGAGAAGGAGAATTTGGTTTATATGTTTTATGTTATTTTTTTTTCTTAGAATTAAGCATAAAATGTTAAATATAAACCTGCTTCCACATATTTATTTGACTGATGCAGAAGGTTTCTAAATGTGTTTTAAGTCAGCTTGTTAACAGCTGGCTGCAGCAGTGCAGTGTAAAAGTGCCTTTGACAGCAGTCATGAGAGTGTAGACGTTTAAAGAGCTCAGGTGCAGATATGAAAAAAGTCATAGAATTGGAATGTTTCTCAGGGCCATTTCTAAACAACCATAGGTTGTGTTGAAGGCGCACATACAGAACACTTGGCAGAGGTTCATGCAAGGCAGCCAGCGAAGGCAAAACGTGTGGAAAAACCAGATAAAACAGGTTCCAAAAAAACAAGTAAACAGGAGTATCTGGAAGCAAAAGATAGAAAGCAGGCTGAGGATCAAAGATAAAAACCAAGAACATTAAAATAATTAAAGATAACTTATTAAAAATTTGACCTTTTTGCTCCTTAGATGGACTGAAAAGGGCAACGAACAATCAAAGAACAGGAAAACTGAGGAGTGTGATGATTACCTGAAAACAGGTGTGAAGCAAATTAAGGAAAACCAAGAGAAACATGTGAGGGGGGGAAAAGGTTTTTAGAATAACAGGAAATGAGCAGAAACATGACTAACATGAAATAGGGCAGTGGATTTTTCAAAAAGACTTGAACTTATACCAAAATAATCGATTCAAAACATAAACACAAGTTATTTGGAGAAGAAGCCTTTTTGTTAGGATCCAGAAGATCATAACTGTCACCATCAGCTGAAATGATGGTCCTGGTCGTGAAGAAGAACACAGGAACTATTAAGGCACCTGAATCATCCGTACATTGTCAAGATTGTAGCTGGGTAGCGGAGTTGCATTACCTGATGGAAGAAGCTGCTGTAAACAGAGAAGCCGCTGCTTGAGGCTTGTTTGCAACTTAGTACATGGACAAAATGGAGGAAGTACTACCTGAGAATTCCCCGGCATAACCTCAAAACATCGACTTGGCTGAATTCCTAATGGCCTAGACAAGTAACTGTTATAGACTGAATAAGTAATTTTACTTCTGTCCATGTCTACACATTAAAAATGTAGCCATTGCTCCACAGGTGACATTAAATATCTTAGATGTAACTAACAAAATAATGGGGATATACAGCAGTGTGCAACAGCTTTGAGTCTTTATACATTTCCTTATTCCATTAAAGAAAGATCAAATGAAATGTCGATGCAATGACGGCTAAATTCTTATGCTGCTTCACGGAGGAATGTGACATGAAGGAGAATAGTAAAAGCAGTCTAGACTGGTGGAAGCAGACTTCTGAGGAGACTCCATCTTGGGCAGCTGGTGAATCTGGTAGAGGAGGAGGTGAGATGTGTGACACATGGTGTGGAAGGAGATTGAGAGCAGATGTAAGATTTACACAGGACACAAGACAGGCTGATGGGCTGAGTGAGAGATAAAGCAGCGCAGTGACATCATAATTAAGATGGAAGATTTGACAGCATAGGCGGAAAAAAAAGGACCAGCAGGGTAGCTAAAGAACTGTTCAAGTGGCAAAAAACAGAAGGAAAAGGATGTACCAGATCTCTCACCAGAACCTCATTTGTCCAGGAAAAATGGAAGGGAGTGTGAATATACAGAAATATTTTAGGTGGAAAAAAATCTGTAAAAATCTGCAACTTAAGTCTTGTATGCAGTTTTGTGCTTTTGTGCTTTGCATCTCTGGGATGCATATTTGCACAAAAAAAAAAAAAAAAAAAAAAAAAAAAATACAAATGCAAATCCTTTTTCTACACATTTACAAACTTGACTTCTTTAACTGATTTTTTTTTTTTTTTTCAGAATGACAAAACTTGATTTACAATTATGAGCTCTGAAATTATTTGCAAATATCCATTTACAGCTGCAAAGTATTTATGATTTTATTCTGAGTCCCTCCCCCTAAGTTCCTGCTCTGAAAAGATCTCACCTTAAGAGCTCTCTTAAGTGCTCAGATTCCTTAGAAATACCTTTATCTTGGATCTACACTTCATTTTTAGGGGAACTTCTAAGGGTACATTCACATCAGGATAGTCTGCTAGACTTGGTCCGATTGGAGACTCGGCTCAGTTGTGGGGGGGTGTCTCCATGTGCACTGAGATCGCGTTCACACCGCACTTTGGTCAAACGCACTAAAACTGTACAATAATATATCACCATTCCCACCAAAGGTGGCGCTGCACTAGTATCTAGCAAAAGAAAGGACAAGACCCACGTGAAGAAGTAAATTCCTTTGTGAGTTAAACATAGAGCATAACACTGTCACTGTTTTGGGTTTTTATTTTGTCTTATGCAAGAATACTGCAGAAATACACTACAACAATAGATACAGTATGAACCACAGACGAGGCAGAGGACTCTTAATGCAATCGCAATGTATTTACCCACAATGCAATGCGAAATCAAATGCAGGAAGTGACTTTTTCTTGTAGCCCGCTTACTGTATTTGGTCCACTTGAAACGGGCCGAGACCTGCGTTTGTAGGTGGACCAGGTCTGCTTCTTTGGTCCGAATCAGAATTTATTTAATGCGTTCACAGCTCCCCAAACGAAGCGGACTTTCCGAGCAAAAGACTCGGATTCAAATCAAAAAGGCTGATGTGAATGTGCCCTGAAAAAACATCAGAATTCTCAGACTTTGCTTTGAATTGACCACCAGGATTCTTGAGGAGCACGACCCCTGTTGTAGCGATTTTCCTATGCAAGGCACCTTTTCTTTTGTCTGCCAGTTGTTTCCACTTCCTTGTTTTAAGGAAGCACCACTTCATGTTGTAATAGTTTTCATCTAAAAGGTCTTTGGTTATAATTCTGATGGTATGCCGTTGTGTGTCTCCCACACTGCATCACAATCAGTTTTTTTTCTTTTTTTTTTTTTTGTTTAGGTGGAACTAATGCACTACAAACCAAAGATGTAGAATAGCAACAGACTGCTATCATAAAAATAAAGATACCATTTAAAATAAGTCTGTTTGCTAAGTTGTGTGTTACAGGATGTGTTGAGATGACACTTGATCGTCTCTTAAATTGAGGGTCTTTTAACTTAATGAATTATTCAATGGTCAGTTGAATGGCTTCATAGGAAAAAATAACTTAACATCCTCTGAGTGTTAAAGGGATGTTGTGTAAGGACGACTGAAAAGAATATTGATGAACAAAAAGTTTGAAAGATCTTCAGAAAACTTGGAAAGTTATTGCCTAAGGCCACTTTGAATAAAGAAAAAAAATGTCTAGTTGTGTGCAAACAAAAAAGAAACAAGGCTTAGTTAAAAACTTTGCTCAGCAGTGTTCTATAAATGAAAGCACGCTAACGGTTTACTTCAGTCTGACGAAAGTCTTATGCAGAATAGTGTTTCAGTGTGTCAGCTTTGTTGGGTGCATTTGAGAAGTTTTTTTTTTTAAATAAGCTTTTAAATATTTTATATAGTTCTGGCTTGTTCAGTAAGAAACAAAGTATTGATAGGAAATCAGTCATAAAGTGTGATTTACCCAAAAAGACTCTGCTACAAGCGGCAGCAACACGGATTAAGGTGGGAAAAACAAATACCCAAAGCTAACGCATGCATAAACATGAGAGCTTAGCAAAATCAACAATAACACACAGATGGGGAAGTTGGTGGGAAGAACTAACAACAAACAATGCCTGAATCATCACATTTTTTTTTTTATTTCATTTTTTATTTCACAGAAAACTTTAGCCTTTGTATATGATTGCAAAATATATCATTGTAAACAAGGCACCTCCAACTGCTAACAAAATTACTACTATGTTACTAATACCATGGTATTTATGAATTTTTATAGCTACAAATGGGGTGTGAATAGGTGAGATTTGGGAGCCAGAAATGCTTCATTTCTGTAGGAGGCTGTTCAACAAAAAGTTCCCTATGGCTTGAAACAATTGTCTGCAATCATTAAGGAAATTATAGCTTTTCATCTGGGTATTAATCCTAAAAAATAATGGGTGAAATATTATTATTCACCTCATTTCTGGAGCGGGGTGAACCGGACATCTCCAGGAGCAAGTTATATTACTGAAGTTATCTCATCCATGAGTGGAGCTGAGCTGCTGCTGGCTTACGGCCAGATAAGTCCACTGAGGTTTTAAAAATGAAGGATTATACACATTAAAATTTTTCACAGTTTGAAATAAATGTATGAGAAAGCGCTGGTCCACGTGGAGCATCTGAGAATTTGAACAGGGAAAAAGTGTCGTCTGTGACATCATCACATGCTGAAGTGTCCACATAGCAGACGAGTGGCAGCAGAGCTAAGATGGAAGCAGAGACATTTGTGTCCCAAAACATCTAAAGCGTGTTGTTTGGATAATGTAGATATATATCACTGGTGTAGTCCAGGGTACACGCAGGTATACAGAGTGTACCCACTTCTTTTTCAGTCAGCATAGAGCATATCCACTTCTAAACTTCTAAGCTCCCTGTGATGCTGCTTTTACAGTTAGAAACGTCCTTACACATGAAGCTCCGTCACCCAGCAGCTCAGCTACGGTTGCCGATGCTACACTGGTGCAGTTAACCATCAGCTGTATTAACTTTAGCTTGAACATAGACATAATAAAGATATATAAGTCTAGGAGCCTGTCTCTCCCCAGCTCTATGTGCCAGTATCGGTTTAGTAATTTCATAACTCTTCCTCCCCGAAACAGAAGAGCAGAAATTATGTGACAATGAGCAAATATACTGATGGATTTTTGGGATGAACTAAATAGAGTAGTCTTAAATGTCACTTTTTATGAAACAATGTTTTTCTGATCTATTTCTTTTTTCTTTTTTTAAACAGGGGCATAAAATTTAGAGTATACCCACTATTTGAGGGACCACTACACCATTGATATATATGTAGATGTATCACTTGTACAATGACGCAGACTTAATATATTTAGTGTTTGTATAAGTGATCTGACTTAACTAACCGGAACAATGGAGATCCCACAAAGCCATAGTAACAATTAAATCAAGAAAGAAGCATAATTTAAAAAATCCACATGAATGCAGCTGATCACCATTACTTCTGTGTTATTAAAGCAGGATTTACGGTTGTATATTTTATCTAATTAGTGTGTTGAAGAAGTATTCTTGACATACATGATTAATCAGAATGAATTCCAACAGCTGCAACATCGGTGATGTGGAATTATGTTTGTACTTAATAAAGAGCATACATAGAAGTGAATCAAACTGGTCAGTGATTTATTGTAAATATCCAGTTCATTTTTCATCATCCAGACTGAAAATTAGTCAGTGAAAGCTCAAAGGTGCTCTGTTATTTTGATTAACTTAAAAAAACTGACATGTTTTATAAGATAGATTGGGTTTAATATGAACGTACAGACATTATTTTCTGCAGTTTTGCTAGTTTATGCATAGGCTTTGCACAACAGAGAAGCTCTAATAATTAAAGGAAGTTACATAGTTTAAAGTCTGTAGAAATAAGCAATACACAAACCTAAAAGTTTCTGTTTCAGCCTCTGTTTTAGGCCAGTTAAGGATTCCCATCAGATGACACAACAGTCTTACACATGATAACAGTGCAGTTGGTCTTTTGCTTTAAGAGAATTGGACTGAGGCTCGTTCATCATCTGATGAAGGTCCAAAAGCCGTGCTCTCGACCGAGCTCATGTTATATCTCGGGACCTGAGGTTTTTCAAAGGTCTTTTCTCCTGCTCTAATTGAAGTTACCAAAAGAATCACAAATAGAGTTGGAGCCAGAGTTATTTGGACCGTTGCATCTCTTTCACCATTTTTAATTCTGGAAGGTCTTTGCTGTGAATGAAAACCAATATCTTCTCTCTAATTCTCTCTGGCAATAAGTATCTGACATTGCCGATGAGGTCATTTCCTCTGTTATGATGCTGTGACAGCTCTTTACTTCATCTGTCAATAGGTGTTTGGCTTTTTATTTGGGGGGGGGGGGGGGGGGGTCTTCCTTCTGCAAGACTGTAAATAAAGACTATGATGGCGCTGACGTGCATGGTCACCGTGATTGACCATGCACGTCAGCGCCATCATACCGCTTTCAAAATTTTGAAACCACAATGTATTTTTGGCTCATGAATGTTCATTAGCCTTACAATGTTTTATCCTTCTTGGATTGATTAATTTTAGTTTCATCTGCCTGCTGCATGTTCTTTCCATTTCTAAAGAGACATCCTGTCCTTTGTATCAAATTGTGAACACTGGTTTTTGCTCTTAAAGCCTGGTCGTTATGATACTGTTTGATAGGTCTATGTCCTGGAGAGTATTCTTCAATCGAGTTATTTCTGCATAAAAATTATCCTGTAATCACCTGCTGTTGTGGTCTTCTGTGGTTGTATAGTCCTATTCATGTTGTCAAGTATTGTTCTCAGAATCACACTCGATTTGGTCATTTCTAATGCTCATGCTATTTCTTTAATGGATTTGTTTTGGTTGTGCAGACTAAGTCTGATTTGTTTCACTTGTAATAGAACCTGCTTTCACTACATGCAATGGATTCATGTAAACTGCTTGCAAAGTCGAATGTTACATTTGAATCAGCTGCAGACTTTCTTAATGATGGAGGGTGAAGAAATACGCGCATAGCTAAATATGTCCATGTAGCAGCTTTTGCGTGAACCGACCTTGTACTTTAGGTGCATTAAAATTAGGGAGACTTCACACACTGCCTGGTCAAAACATGCAATCTGGCATTTTATTGAAACATCTTTACCTTTGATTTTGACATGCATTTGCAGTGACATTTGTTCCTCATGCTTTTGCAATGCTACAGTTTTTCCTTCCATTCAGAGATGGATTCATTTTTAGCCAAGAAATTGCATTAATGTTGGGTAGGTTTGACTGCCTGGAAAATTATGTTAGATGCTCCCTAACCCGCTCGTTCACATTTTCAATTCCTAATTAATTATGGCATTGTTGACTTGGAACATGCTTGTGCCATGGGGAAAACAAAAAAGGTATTGATGGAAAAACCTGGTATTTTAATAAATTCAGTTGAAATAATTCGATTTATAATGTTGCTCAATTCAGACCAAACAAAAAAAAAGTAACCCTACAACATTAATCTAGAATATACATACCAGATAAGATGGACTTGTCCTTCACTCTTCTTTCCCTGAAAGACCCGTTATTCTGGAAAAAGGTAAATCTGGGCTCATCAGACCAAACTGAAGCACACTTTTTTATTTCTCAATAAGCCAAACAGATAATCAGAGGCTGACACGCCTCTGCAGCATCGCGTGGACATCGGGGACAGTGCCGCTGGATTGGCAGACTGGGGTGGTGGTCCCCCTTTTTAAGAAGGGGGACCGGAGGGTGTGTTCCAATTACAGGGGAATCACACTCCTCAGCCTCCCTGGAAAGGTCTATTCAGGGGTCCTGGAGAGGAAGGTCCGCCGGATAGTCGAATCCCGGATTGAGGAGGAGCAGTGTGGTTTTCGTCCTGGTCGTGGAACAGCGGACCAGCTCTATACTCTCTTTGGGGTCCTGGAGGGGGCATGGGAGTTTGCCCAACCAGTCTACATGTGCTTTGTGGACCTGGAGAAGGCGTTCAACCATGTCCCCCGGGGGCTCCTGTGGGGGGTACTCCAGGAGTATGGGGTACCGGACCCCTTTGTGCGAGCTGTCCGGTCCCTGTACAACAGGTGTCAGAGCTTGGTCCGCATTGCTGGTTGAAGTCGAATTCGTTTCCAGTGGGAGTTGGACTCCGCCAAGGCTGCCCTTTATCACCGATTCTGTTCATAACTTATATGGACAGAATTTCTAGGCGCAGCCGAGGTGTTGGTGCAGGCCTCAGGATTGGGTCTCTGCTTTTTGCAGATGACGTGGTCCTTTTGGCTTCATCTTGTCGTGATCTCCAGCTCTCGCTTGAGCGATTCGTGGCCGAGTGTGAAGCGGCTGGGATGAGAATCAGCACCTCCAAATCGGAGACCATGGTCCTCAGCCGGAATAGGGTGGATTGCCCTCTCCGGGTCGGGAGTGAGTTCCTGCCTCAAGTGGAGGAGTTTAAATACCTTGGGGTCTTGTTCATGAGTGAAGGAAGGATGGAGTGCGAGATCGACAGACGGATCAGTGCGGCGTCTGCAGTAATGCGGGCTCTGCGCCGGTCTGTCGTGGTGAAGAAAGGAGCTGAGCCAGAAGGCGAAGCTCTCGATTTACCAGTCGATCTCCGTTCCTAACCTTACCTATGGGCATGAGCTGTGGGTCGTGACCAAAAGAACGAGATCTTGTATACAGGCAGCTGAAATGAGTTTCCTCCGAAGGGTGGCCGGGCATTTCCTTAGAGATAGGGTGAGGAGCTCGGTCATCCGGGAGGGGCTCAGAGTAGAGCCTCTGCTCCTCCGCATCGAGAGGAACCAGTTGAGGTGGCTCGGGCATCTGGTCAGGATGCCTCCTGGACGCCTCCCTGGTGAGGTGTTCCAGGCACGTCCCTCTGGGAGGAGACACCGGGGAAGACCCAGGACACGCTGGAGGGATTATATCTCTCGGCTGGCCTAGGAACGCCTCGGGATCCCCCCCGCAGAGTTGGCAAATGTGGCTGGGGAGAGGGAAGTCTGGGCTTCCCTGCTTAGGCTGCTGCCCCCGCGACCCGACCCCAGATAAGCGGCAGGAAGATGAAGATGAAGATGAAGATAATCAGTTTCTTTACAAGCTTCACATCTATTTGGTCCCAATACTTCAGCTCTTTTCACATCGTGCCTGTGAAAATTCTCCCACTTTCATTATCAAACATTCCCGCAACTGCTGTTGTTGATTTACTCAAAATGGATTTCAGCAAACATTAAAGGATTACTGTGGATCGCCATCATTTTTAGGAAGATGAAATAGCTTCTCAGTTGCAACGTATTCATCCCTGTCGGACTTTTCCTACCAGAGGATCTTATTTGCTTAGTTGAATCCAGGTGATGATTTTATTTTGGCCAGACGTGTCTAGCTGCTGTAATTCCTGAATCCCTTTCAGCATGTGAATATATTTACATCAAATCTATATTTGCCTTTAGCTATCATAAATATGTTCAGTTCAATGCTCAAATATATGAAATACTGTGTCAATAACTACATTTTAAAGTGCAACCCCCTTTTGTTTCATAAAATGTATTCATTATGCTACATGTATCTTATGTCATTATTTCTGGATCAGATGTGTTTGAATCAGAAACGTTCATTTTTTTTTTTTATTTTTTTTTGATTGCACAATAAAGCAGCGAAACACTCGGGCAGCTCTAAAGGTTCATGTCCTTAAATGCACCTTCAAGGACACCTTACAATGCAGTCTCTGCGATTGTGGCACTGATTTTCTCAGGTTTCCATTACTTCAAAAATTGTTAAAAATCAACAGATGGTATAAAAATATTGGATTTTAACCGAAAGGCTCCAAAAGGTCCCTCGTACAAAAGTCCATGTGAAACGAAAAACTGAATAAAGACAGTTTCCGTAACAAGCTCATGTTAACTTTCTTTTCCCTTCCAATCATCTTACAGGTGGGGAAGATCCGAAAGACTGCAGCCAGGAAAAGAGAGTACCATATACTCTTCATGGTTCTGACAACAGCAGCCTGCTACCTGCTCTGCTGGATGCCGTACGGTGTCGTGGCCATGATAGCCACATTTGGACCGCCTAACATCATAAGCCCCGTTGCCAGCGTCGTCCCTTCACTGCTGGCCAAGAGCAGCACCGTCATCAACCCACTCATATATATACTTATGAATAAACAGGTGAGCCAGAATAATTTGTTCCCTTCTTCTTGTTTGCAGCATAAAACTGGAGAAGATATTTTGACAATTAAAACCCTTTGGCATCAACGACGTCTTTATTTATTTACACAGTAAAAAAAGGACAAATACCAGCTCAAATCATACAAATGGTCAATTTAAATATCAGTTCAAGTGTAATAAGAAGAGAATTCACAGAAAAATACAAATTAAAAACACCCTAAGGCTGCTGGAAGTGAAACCAGACTCACTCTTACTAAAACTGCAGAAAGCTGCAGAGAGGAAAGCAAATATGCCGAACAATCCTTCAGAGGCAGTGTGGTGCAGAAATTCCCACCAAACTGATTGAAAACAAGACGTGAAAAATAGGCCTCCAGAGTAAAGAGAAGAAAGGGGGGGGGGGGGGGGGGGATATCTGAGAGGGGATATTTAATAAACAAGATCTCCTAACATGTTCCCATATGACTACTTAACCACCATCACAAATTAGAGTCAATGTCAACTTCCAGTACAATGTCCAGTATTTTAATACAGGCAATAAAACTGTCATCTGCAAGTGGGTAAAAATTCAATTAAATTTGATCTTGAGCATTCCAGAGAGACACAACAGTCCCTGAAAAGTCCTCATCCTGCTTTTAACCCACCCAGCTGACAAATTATCAAAGATGTAATTTGGCACAATATTAAGATGCAAAGATGAAGTTGGCAGAAGGCTCGATAAGGTGTCTGCTGAAAGCAGTACTCTCGCTGAATGGGATCTACAAGCATGCATTAGAATCTGCAAACATCACTTAGAAAACAAACAAAAAAAAAAAAATCTGAAAGCACGACCACCTCCTGAAGCAGTAATGACATTGACTTGTAGCACAGTAAAGCACAGACAGTTTTAAGACTTAGCCCTGATCCCGATTTGCATGCTCTGTGCACTGGAAAGTAATCAGATTTACACACACAATATGTTCAGGAACGTTTGCACCTTCAATATGCTACAATCACAAGCACTAAGAAAGTTTTTTTTTTTCTCCCATTTATCTCAACACAGAGATGTAAAACCTAATACGGAGCTGAAAACCTGCATGACTTAAGATGAATCCTCAAATCTCCTTTCAGCATTAAATGTTTTGTTCTTGCTGACTTTACCAGACTTCTTTACTTTAAAAAAAAAAAGAAAGCCTTTAAATAACTGGGGCTGGGCATCACATCTCAGTTTATGTACATATAGCACATCTAAAAACATGGGAACATTTATCAGTTCTTCTCTGATACAACATTTCTATACAGTAGTAATTCTGCAAAGGGAGATATTGAACATTTGGGCAAAGTTCCTTATATCATCAATATCTCATCATGGGAAATGCTTTCACGGCAATATCAGTGTTACATAGTTTTTCATCAATGTGATGAAGCACCGCCTTGCAAGTAATTCAATGAATTACTTTGTATAATCTCGTCATTTGATTTCATAAAAGTTATTGTTTGTACACTGATCCGCTGCAACATTTGTAAACAACTGTTGGTTTCCTTATATAGACTATTATGAATTGGCTTTCGTTGTGTCTTTTTCCTGTCATTAAAGCATCTTGAGATGGCACTGCCGTGATTTGACCCTATATAAATAAAGTTGCATTGAATTGAATTGAAAGGTGGCATGAATAGCTCCAATCCTCTGTTGTCAATTCAAAGACAGATGTGGGAGAAAATAAAGACGATGCTACTTAGAAGAAGCCAAGACAGCAAAATATCAGTGCAAATTGAGAACAACCTCCCCAAGTGGTGCAATGCAACCCACAGAGGGTTTGAAAAGGTAAAACGATTAACTGGATACGTCATGGGAGGATGTGTCTCCAGGAAACAAGAAAAAAGCTACACCTTCGATACATATAAGACAACTGCAACTTCCTGTATGATTATATTTTCATCTTCTGACTGTAAAAATGCACAAAATATAGATAATTGTCGAATTTCTCCGTAAGATCCAAGGTCCCTACAACACAATTACATAATTTCCTTCTTCTAAACACAAACAAAAGTTTTGCTTTTACAACTGACAATGCTTTTAACAAACCTTAAAGGAACTTGGTGAACAGTAACTGAGAAAAGGAAAGGAGACCTCAACCACTTTACTGGATTTGAAAGTCCCAGATGATCAACCCTTTGGACCCAAGAGATTAACTTTATATGTCTAACAGGACAAAATAATCCCGAGAGGTCCATCATCATGCTCCAAAAAGTAATGAGGGGAACCTGCTCAATAGTTGGTACACAGTAACACTGCAGCAGATCAGTAAGGTTTCTAAACATAAAATACACTTAATTTATTAGATCATAATTCATATCATCTTATCAATGTCATTACAGAACACACTAGTCCTGAAACACAAAGCGTAAGAGGAGGTTTTTTAAAAAAAATATTTTCTATATTTTTTTGTTTTGATAGAAGACAAATGTTTTTTTTTAAGGGGGAATTATTAAGAAAACACACGGACACACACTGTGCATGTTTAAGCTAGTATCAGTACATTTTCAAAAACACCCAGCCCCAGTCAACCCTTAGAAATAGTTTCTTTCTACTTTACAACAGCAGAGTCATCTACTTCACATCAAACAACTTAAATGTTTCTGTGACATTTTGAAAAGCTGACATTAAGATTTTCATATCTTCCATCAAACCACTACAGACGGCACACACACACACACACACACACACACACACACACACACACATCATTTTATACAAAATATGTTAAAAGGCTAAAAAATTTCTGACTGCATATCTGCTTAAAAAGAAAAATAAAAAAAATAGCCCCCCCCTTCCCCTTTTTGTTTTCCCATGCTGACATAATACCTCCAGACCTGTTTGCAGATGTGGCACTGGCTCATTGTAAACAAACAAACAAAAAAAAATCATCCTACATGGAGACAAAGCAAATCTGAAGTTATTACAGGTCCAAATTCCTCTTTTATAATTGTCTTCACTCCAAGCCACAGACAGGAACAGACTAATATTAGAGGATTCAGGAAATATGAAGCATGTAGTCGTTGTAGGGAATGCGCTTCATGCTGTTACATAACAGAGAAATAACCCTGCAGTGAGCTGCACACAAGCAGACAGAAGAGCAGAGGTGAGCTCCAGTAAGGGTGTGGTGGTGGTGGTGGGGGCTGGTGATTGCTGAGGCAGAGCTAAAAAGCACAAGTAAATCACTTCAGAAATATCTGCTGCTCTCCACCTCTCACGCAACCAGACTGAATGGTACTGCAGTCCTGCCACAGTATGTACTGCATTTATCTGAACAGTCACAAGGCAACCCGAGGAGTTCAGTCGCTCACCAGGCACGGGGGTTACGGCTGTTCTGAGCACCTGCTTGTTCACAAAAGATCCATTTTGGCCCCATTTACTTTCACTTAGTTATGGAATTCTAGAAGAACTAAACTGCGTAGGAGGAGTGATAAACTGGTGGCTGTCGGTCAGTGTGCACAAGACAGCGATTAAGTATTGAAGTCAACACCATCAGTAGTGAAAAATGAACCCATCATGACAACACAAAACTTTTTTCTTTTTTTTTTTTTTTTTGCTGGAAGATGTACAGTAATATGTACAGTAATACAGCAGCTGTGACAGCTTTACAATCTGCCTTTAAAACCACACATTCGTCTCCATGTTTGCTGCGAAACGTAGATAAATGTTTTATTTGTGACATTCACAGTGGATGTTTTGTGTATTTATTCACATCCACTTCACCAGTAAAAAAAAAAAAAAAAAAAAACAAAAACAAAAAAAACCAGTAGGATTCTTTCAAGTGGGGAACCACCCATACTACTAGAAAACACAGATTCTACATGACTGAAACATACCCACTCTATCTAAAAACACCGATTCGTTGCTACTCTAGTCAGCTCCACAGCTAACGTGGCTCAGCTAAAGCAGATAAAATGTAACTTTTCTTTTCCAGCTGCAGTCTGTGGTGAAGTAAACCAGCTTTGATGAAGACAAAGTCTTTCAAAAACCTCCATGTTTATCCCTCCCTGGAGGGCTATGGCTTATGCTCTTCATGGGTCTAATTTGAAACTTGTAAGCTTCAGCCTTCTTGTCTGCTGTGGCTTTATTGCACCTCTCCCTTGGTCAGCCGGTAAAGGCCAAGGCGTGTGTGCGTGTGTGTGTGTGTGTGTACGATCAGGTACGGAGGGTCAGGTTTCATATTTCAGATGTCACAGTTGACGGTGCTAAAGCCTGGAAGAGCGACACGTCCCTTCCGCCTGAGGTCACTCTCGGGGCCTGTGTTGATCCGCTGGATCAGGCTCTTCTCGTAGAGGAGGGGATGGTAGGCACCCAGTGTACAGGCAGCATCATAATAACGCTCGTGGTAGTGGCACAGGTCAGTCTGCCTCATGGAGGGAATGTACTCGTACACATGCACCTGCTCGCACAGCGCCATCATCAGGAGGATACCTGCAATGTTGACACACACGAAGAGTGAGTTTAATTCAATATTGAAAATGTTGCAGCAAACACTTCAACATCAGAAAATCGATAAAGACATAAAAAATTTGAGATACGAGTTCAGAGAGGCTGATTACTTCCTAATCTCCTGAGTGTTTGTTGTTCGCGGTGAGCAGTTCTGCAGTAATATTCCTGCCTGGATGCCGGCCAGGGTAACCACAGTTTGATCCATTCACGAGGAGTACCACTAAGCAGCTGCTTATGTCATTTAATGTACTTCTACTGCTCCACGGATTAGTCTGGTGACCTTGCAAACAAAATAGCCTTTAAGTCTACTACAAACAGAATTATCTGTGAAGACAGAAGGCTTTATCATCTGAAACTGTTGCACTCGGAGGTGTGAAAAGTAAAGGATGTGGAAAGAATTAAACGGATGGAAAGATGCATCAGGATACAGATGTGCAAGATTCTGAATCAATCTACAAACGTCCGAAATTGAGTTTATGAATATAAATTAAATCAATCATGTCGCTGAATGAGCAAAAATAAAGTACAAAAGATGGTTTACATAAGACACAAGATGACTGTGCAAGAAATCCAACCTTCCTGTACTGCATGAAGAGCTAGCAACGTGAAGCATTTTGGCTTCCATGAGGTTAGAAGGACAAGCGTCATGATACATAAAAGACTGAATCTAAAGTATTCTCACTTTGGTCGCATCCAATCGGAGAACAAATGAACAGGACGAGCCAAATATTCCACCCAACTCTGAGAAGACAACGCAAAGAGGAAAATAAAGACATTTTTAGTCTTTATTTTCCTGTCTGCACGACTTATTGACAAACCAGGCTTTTGCTTCCTTTTTCAGTTGCACGCTTTGTACATGAGATAGGTAATCTCGTCTTCAAGATATTTTCTAACAAAGTGACCTCCACATTCATGGGTCACGGAAGCATGAAGTCACCAAGTCTGGTAGCTAATTTATATACGAAGCTATTCATGTAATAGTTCACCTTCACGTCACTTCCTCGCTCTTCCATCTCCAGGGTTGGTGCATGCACATTGTGAGTATAACAAGTTGCATGACAGTTTAAAACCAAAAGATGGATGTTTAAAAGGAAACATGGATGGAAAAACATGCTGAAATGTGCAGCTGCATCCACAGGTTGCAGCTTACTGGTCCAGTATACTTGTAGAAAATGGAGGCAGCCATTTGCTCTAACGTTAAGGCTTTCTTTGTGCCGTTTCTTTTCCACAATCCCCATTTTTTCAGCTAGAAATGAAGGATGACGGTATAACAAGTGCTAGAATATAGCACACACAAGAAAACACCTGCCCTAAATAAGAACACATGTATCAGCCCACATTTTCTCGGCCACTTTGTTTGAAGTTAGATCGTATGTATCTGTGAGGAAGGACAGCCTTTAGGTTGTTAGTTATGCAGAATATGCTGAAGTTCTCAAGCTTTGCATTTCTAGGTGAGCTTTTGGTCTGGAATTCCATCCTTATGCATGTTAGCAGTGATCACGGCAGTGTACATGTCTAATGTTTTTCTCAGATGGAATATATTTTGCATTGGGTAAAAGAGGAAGATGGGAGGAATCCCATTATTTCTTGTTGCTGATTGAGATGATTCTGATGTCTATAAACTTACCACAAGTATTCTCTTGCAGGCACATTTTTACATTCGAACACAGCTGGAATGTCTTGTCATTTCAACCCACTTGCTAAGTCTCCTTTATTTAAAGGCTATTACAATTAAATTAATGATGGACCATCAGAAATGCATTGATTTAAAAGGGCAAGTAGTCACACAACAGATATTTAAAGATGCATGGTGTATTGTTTAATCATTACATCGTGGACCTTTGAACTGAGTCACATTGTGTAACAAAAAAGTCCTGACTAATTAGCGGCATTTACGATTGCAACATTGTCTATGTTCCCATTTGCCCTGCCACATTTATGACAAATATTCACAATTATGCAGTCATGAAAGACTTTCATAGAGTTACACAAGTCTGTTTTATTCACCACATTCACATAGAAAACAAGAGCAGTCTGAGACTGAGGAGACGGAGGAGTAAATAACTCGTAAATCCTCTTATTCTGTGACAAATAGGACTGCAAAGTGACCTTTGGGTAGGGGGGTGGGGGTAATATCTGACTCTTCTAAATATTTATCAGCTAGATGGAAACTTTCTCTGCTCAAGTCTGAATTTGACCCCATCTTCATCGTCCATCTGAAAACATTGTTTTCGGTTTACTTTACATAAGTAGTGAAGGGGATATTCTGATACTTTGTGTAAATAAGAGCACAAAAAAAGCACATCCTCCACCAAGTCCAGTACTAACGTTTACTATTTAAAGCAGATGGCCCCTTTCTGCACCACAGTTTAATGAATTCTGTCATGAAGAATCATGAAATTTTGCTCGGTAGCTTTAGTGGAAACATACAGCTCTTGGACTGGAAAAGGAAAAGGGTCCTTCTGCATGAAAAAAAACCAAAACGCACGGATGCAGTTCATAATCATCTGGAATGCAATCTGAAAAGCACATGGCGGTGTTGAAGCCAAAAAAAAAAACAAAAAAAAAAACTTGCAAATAATTATTTAATCTTTAATAATGTGCCATATTTAAAAGGGTCATTAAATAACCTTTTGAATGACATTATATTAAATATAACCCACTAACTCTGTCAAATATGTGTAGAGGAGCTTAAAGGACAAAGTAAGTCTAAATAGTACTCAGCTACAGTACTTGAGAAAGTACACGGTGTGCATTTTCCACCACAGAACACGTCATCAGTCCTCGTGCAGCTGTACCTCTAAGTAGATTCCCTGGGAGACAAATCTGACTTGCAAGGTGCATTCTTGTTCTTTTTATTCAATGCATCTTTTAAAAAAATGCTTTTTACTCAGAAATCTCAGCCAGATGTGAAGCACCTGTTAGTCCACAGCTGTAAATGCGATTTTAAGCCCAAACATTAAGGTCATTTGTTCTGAAAGAGATCAGGTGTGACGACAAAAGAAAAGGAAGCTGAAGACAAGAAAAATGAGGCACGCTCTGCACGAAACGTTTCATTTGCTGCGACATGTTGGCAGAGCGCTGCGCATTCATTTACATAGCTACCTTTTGTTATTTTGCCGCCCTGCCTTGCTTTGTAGTTTCATGCTGATTTGTGTTTATCAATCTCTGTGTGATTGTTATTCTGCACGCAGCTCTCCACCACCTCCACTCCCTTTCCACTGCTTCTTTCCAGTGAGAACATTCTCAAACATTCAGGCAGAACCCCTCCGACAGAATGCATTTATCATGTGGGCATGAGTTGGAAGCCAAGCGCTGTTTTCAAGATCTGCTTTTTAAAAATAAATACATTTTTAAAAAGTACTGTAGCCTCTGATCAGTTGTAAGAAAGACAGTATCAGCCACTATGTAGGTTTGCTGATATTACTGTCCCTGAGGAGTACAACACGATATCTGGCAAAAAATTTGTTCTCGAAAACAAAACAATTAAACAAAGAATTCCTCAAAAAGAAGAAAAAAAAAAAAAACACAATATCACACCAACAAATGACAAAACTATACACAATTTAAATTCTTTAAACTTATTTTTTAATCAATATTTTTTTCAAATGTTTTTTTTTTTTTCTTTTTAAAATGCTGTTTTTCCTTGACTTTTGTTTTCCTGTTTAGGCTGCAACATTCCTACGAAACCAGAGGAAAGAAAAATGTGCTTTTATATGATCGTTGTTTATTTTAGCAATATAAATTATTATATAAAGTCAAAAACTTGTCGTACCTTGACTTATAATTCTGTAGCAAAGAAAGAAAAAGACAGAAAAAAAGGAAGGAAAGCATGACAACATGTTTTGCTTGGTGTGTTTTCATGTCCTCATGAAGTGTTCTGCACCACAGACCGTAACACACCAAGGTCCATTCATCACTACAGATGCTAAGAAGTCTCAGAGTGTGTGACAAGCTCACACTCCCCTTTCTGTCTGTGTCTCTCAGTTCTACAGGTGTTTCCTGATTCTGTTCCACTGTGATCATTGGTCGTCAGAGAACGGCAACACTTCGATGCCCTCTAAGACTACGGTGATCCCTCTGAACCGCAGAGTCTACAGCAACACGGTGGCCCAAATCTCCACTGATGTTCCAAACTAGTGACGCACCGCCACATCCATCTCCTCCCCCGACGACACAAACTAAGCCCGAAACACCGCAACAACACTGCACGGGAACCACTGTCATGTTAAACCACCACTAACTCAGCTTCACAGCTGCACTTACGTGAACTACCGTGGAATGTGAGCTAAAGCATGAAGCATTATGAAGCTAAATGTCTTTGTGTGAGCTTGTGATTGTACAGCAAGGCATCTGTTCAGTTGGAATTTTTATATTTGCTTTTTAATGTACCAAGAAAGAAGAATACCTGTTCTGTTTTGTGTTTTAACGCCATTTATTAAATTCCTGGATGTACGTAAACACACATGACAAAAACACCTGTACGTGATTGCTTATTATCTCATTCCTGAACCTTCTGCGTTAGCATGCTGTAGGAACAGCCTCCTCCATTCCAGGAAGACTTTCCACAAGATTTTGAAGGCCGGCTGTGGGGATTTGCTCTAACTCTACTGCCAGATGAGGTCGGCCACTGATGTTGGGTGATAAGACTTGGCTCACTGTCAGCCTTACAGTTTATCCCAAAAGATGTTTTGTGGTTAGAGGTCGGGGCAGCGTGCGTGCAGTCTGACTTTCTTCCATGCCTAATTCAGAAACAGGACAGTGCTTAAGTCCCTTCCTGCAATGTGCAATGTTGTGTGAAACAAGCTCAGAAGTGAACAACAACATGTGGATGCCGATCATCAGCCATATTTTCTTCATTTTCTGTGACTTTGGCCATGTTTTTTCTGTTTTTCTTTATTCCCTTCCCCATGGGAATAACGCTGGCTTGCTTGCTTTCTCCCATAGTGCTTGTTTAAAGAACCCATGCCTGGTTTGATGTTCTTTTTTTTTTTTTTCCTTTTTCTTTTTTAAACACAGATGTGACAGTCTGTGAAGGAGACAACGCTGCATGACTGATGTAGAGTGTTTCGCCACTCCTCCGACAATGCCAAGAACTAAGTGGAAAAAAATAGAGAAGAAAACAACAAAGATTGGGAAAGGGAGAAAGGGAGCGGATTGACAGGCTGGATTAAACCTCCAGAGGGGGATATTTTCAAAAGCAGTGTGTGTGAAAATGCTACGTGAACATCGTGCACATCACGATCAACATGCCAGGACCGATAAATGTAAATGAAGCAACATAATCTGCGCCGCTTAGCATATTATTATAACTGCTGTTGGGTAGAAGATTCGCGATCTGTTTTTGCTTTTGCTGATGCAGTTACCAGCTGTCGAGTCACTTCTTGACATTCTCTTCTGCTCATAAATCCGTACATTATTAGCAGTTATTGTACAGAAGCTCACCTGTTGAAGCGAATGCAAACAGAAACAAACACTGCAATAAATCTGCCTTCATTGCTTTAAAAATGTTCAGATGGTTGGGACGGTTTTTCATTTAGTCACACTGACAACACAACACAACACCACACAACTTCCTGCAGTAGCTCAAACAAAAACTGAGAATCAACACGGTGATGAGGATGACATGTCTTCATTCCTCTTGCAGGACAGGTGAGCTGATGTTTGCTTCAGCTCAGCGTTCTCACTAAACTTCAGAAGCACTGCTTTGAGTGTTGAAGTGTGTTTCAGTCATGTTCAGTAAAGTGCACCCAGACAAATATTGATCTTTGTTTACAATGGACATCAAGAGGTCTAAATGATGATGGTTTTTCTTTTTTTCTTCACTGTTATGGCCATTTTAAGGATCCAGCTTCATCAATATCTTCTGCGTGTTTTCATGTCTCAGTCATGCAACCAAGACTTCATTTTAGTTCAAAATACACGATATTTGATTCCTTGTCCTTTTTCCAAAAAAAAAGAGGAAAAAAAAGAAGCCTAGTGCCTATTCTTTGTTGCTCTTCGGTTTGTCATTTGTGTCAAAATTTTGTGCTTTTATCAGTAGTTTAGTGAACTGAAGTACTACTTTAAATTAAATATACATCTGCTGTGAATACTTTTAACCAGATCCTACAACTCGTCATAGAAAACTCCTACCCTCACTTTTCCATCGTATGTGTTTAACTTGTTCTAATCTTGGATCTGCATGAATTACTTTGTGTCTTAATGTTTCATCTATAATATGGTTCACGTCGTCTAACTGTTTTTTTTTTTTGCATGATTTTGTTTTGTAAACTACATTTTAGGTTCATCATGAATAACAGACAGGAACAATAACTCCGACGTGCGTTAAAGAGGGAAAAATAGAAAAGAAAAGGACTGTTCTCTGGACAGCAAAGCTGCAAAGTTACTTAATGAAATACAAAACATTACCAACCAAAGAGCACAATGTGATGTCTGAGGGAGGTGGGAAATCATCTGAGGACGCTGCTGCAATGCAACACAGCCAGAGAGCAAGTTAAGTTGTTTCTTTATACGTCTCTATTTCACAGATTTCTGAAGGGGAAAAGCCTGGATGGGTCCACTGGACAGTGAATCCAGGAAAAATCAATTGTGACAAACACAACTCACTAACACAACAAACAAGCATCTGCTCATGATGGTTTTTACATCTGCACAGAAACGGTCGTGCCTGAAGCCACTTCTGACAATCTGATGTGAGTTTTTGTTGAGTGTCTTTGGCTCGTCATTCATTTTGTTGTATTCTGTTGTTGCATTTATTTGTTTCAATAAATGGAATTTGCTGTGGACAAAACAAACTGCATTTCTGCATCTAAATCCAGGCTGACAGCTCCTGTGAGAATACTTTTGTTATGGTTTTACAGTTCCGTTGTGAGGATATGTAGTCTTGTCATGTGTTGTCCTGGTTTCCTGTTTTATTTTGTAGTTTTCCTCCCCTGTGTATTTGGTTTAGCTTCCCATTTCCTGCTCATTAGTTCACTTGGTTTCATTTAGTTCATTTAATCCAACTGTGTCTTGTTGTACTCTGTGTGTGTGTACCACTGGGTTCCAGCTCTCCTTCGCCAGTTCATTGCTGTAGTCTTCCCTGTTGTCTCTGTGTTTAATTAAAACATAATTTACTGCATCCCACCTGTCTCCTCTGGCCTGCTTTTGAGCTCTGCACCACTCTCATCCTCTGATAACTTTGAAAGGAAAATTATCAATAGGCATTTCTCAAGAAGCTAGCAAAACAGCCTTCTGACAACTAGTCAAACACCAGTTTGTTTCCGTGAAGGTTTATATGATAAATGTTATGTAGACTGGAGAAATTTTATAGCTGTCCATCTAAGACTGATGTCTCCAATTCAGGCTTTGACCTTTTTCTAAATTATTCTGACAAGTTTACTTTTTGTTCCTGAGCTATGGCATTGAATAATGTCCAGAAAAGTATCTCTGCTATACTTTAAGTTATAATGAAGCTCAATTTTGGCCTTTTGGATCGATCACAGCATCACCATTTGCTGAAAGGACGAGGCAGGGCGAAGAAGATAATGCAAAACGGAAACCTTCCCAAGCAATTCAAAAGTTCATACTATCCATAATTTCTACAGTTCATTTAGTTCTCTGTTATCAGACACTTAGTTTTAGCATTGGCCTACCTGACACGTCACACAACATGCAGGGACACCTCTGATGAAGACAGAAGACGACTGTTGAAACATGTCAGGCACACTTATGCTCACAGTGTCTGATAATATAAGAACTAAATCAGCAATGGAAATCCTCCCCTCTCAGTCAGCTTGTTCATTGCAAGTAAACAATGAATACCAAGCATATGCAGTCTCTGGGACTTGTTCTTACTTTGATTTTCAAACCTTGTACAGTTTTTTTAAAGAATCTGTCCAGTATCATCAGCTGGAGAGGCAGCGAGCGACACAACATGTCGCGCTACGATATTCCCCTTTGGTTTTGTGGTTTGTTTTCACACTGCGAGACTACCACGGTCCTTTTGCTGAATTCTCAGATAGAGACTTTACATCACCATTTGGAGCCGATTACAGGAATAACAAAAACATTGATGGCATTATTAGTTTGAAAACTGTTTCCCATAAAATGTACAAAAACTATGCAAAGATCCATAAGAGAGGAAACAGACAAACACATTTCTGTTAGGGACCATTCATCCTCAGGATCATTAAATCAGATATGTTTAAAAATGTTTCCAGGATAGTGTATGATGAACTGACTTTAGATGCCCTGACCCTTTTGTTCCCCCTCTTCCTTACCCACCAAGCCGTGGTCCTGGATAACTTGTGTTAATTGTCAAGTTAAAAAAAAATACTTAAAATATAATTGGTGAGAAAAAACGTGCTTCCAGGAGAATGGATATATGAAGTTTTGGACATTAAAAGAGGTCCTGCCCAGATTTACCAGATGCACTATGGCATGTTTTGCTGTGATTCAACAGTATGGATCAGTAAAGGCAGTTTTTGGGCTTGGAATGAAAACAAAGTCCTACAGGCGAATGGAAATATGTGTTTAAGCTCAAGGTTGGAAATGTATAACAGTGGCTCCCTGCTGGCCATGAAAAAGAATACAATATTTCATGATGGCTTAATTTTCCCAACGCAGACGTTTTATTCACAATAAGCGCCGTCTGTGCTACCTCCCTTTAACTTGTAGCCAAAATCAGCACATCCTAATGATCAGAGAAGAGTAGTTGAGTCCTTTTGGCAAATAGATGATGAAGTGAAACAACTGTAAACAGGTACACAGAGCAGAAACCAATACAATAATGAATATGTTTGTCATAATAGCAAAATTATTGACTTTTTAAGTCCTAGCTTCAAACCAAACATGTCTTTTATGTACACAACAACAAAAAGCTCTGAATTCCCACTTCTATTCAAATGCAATGAGTCAAACGCAACACTTTACAGTAAAATAATTTATAATATCTTAGTTTTCTCAGCTTCCAGCTTTATTGTAAGAACTGCTTCAAAACACTGAAGATAGATTCTTGACAAGTGCGTTCAATAGCAACAGTGATGCCAGTAAACACTGGGGATCAAATATAAGAATAATGGTCTGTCACTCAGACAGATTCTGGCTGTAATTGGATTTCTTTTGAACACAGCTGTGAGGAGGCTAAATTGCACTGAAATAGCTCGTGGATAAAAAAAGAGGAGACCCACATGAATGCATACTGACACAGTGAAGAGCTCCTAAGATGGGCTTATAGTTGTCAGATTCCTGCCATCTCCAGCATGGACTGGAGAGCATTGCTGCACTTTGATAATGTCCTGGTCCATGCTGAGGATAAGATTTTAGAAACTCTGAAAACAGTGACGCTTATGGCAGTATATTAGCGTGTAATACTGGTTTTTAAATTTTAGTGTAACGTTTTGGCTTACAGAACAGGGTATGGTTTATATAATAGTTGGGTTAAGGCATGCAGTTATGGTGATTAGGGTTAGTGGAAGTGGTTAAAGACTGCTTTGTTTCAACCTCGAGCAACACAAAGATTGTTTCAACACAGCAACACAAAGATGTGTGAACGTTTGCAACAGGAGCAGGTTGGGGAATGTGAATATTACAGTCCAGAGGCAGCTGGAGCACAGCAGACAGGCACCGCATGTTCACCGCAATATGTATGCACAACTGTTTGTCCTCACCTATGAAGCCAGATGAGGGAGGATTGGGCTGGATGTTCTCCTGAGTGTTGCCCTGAATCACATCCCACAGTCGCCACACGTAGCTGGGGTGAAGGATGTAGAAAGGTTGGTCGGGGTGGAGTTTGCGGTGCTCTACATATGGACCAAACAGGTTGTAGTCTGGACTGGCATACCACTAGCAAGAGAAGAAGAAAATGGAAGAAAAAAAAAAAAACTCAGATAAGACAGCAAACAGGGTGAATCCTCTCATTTTTCTTAATATGTTATTGATTCTCATTTGAATTCTTTCTTATGAATATTGATCAATATACAACATATAATTTAAATACATAATGTGTAGTATACATAATATTTTGTGAAAATATATTTTGTGAAAATAAACACAATGACATACAAAGGTTCCTGTTAAACCTTTGTATGTCATTGTGTTTATTTCTTTTAAAGTGGCTCTTTTTTATGCACACACAGTCTAATTTATTTTAATATGCAAGTCCAGAAGGTCAAGAAATAATCAAACCCCTTTATTCATTTTGTAGTAATCCTCTCAGATCAGCTTCTGCCCGAAACAAGCGAACAGAGAAAGCTCCGCCCCATGTCCTGCCTGAGGGCTGCTTCTGATTGGTCAACTGGGATACTTATACTGAGCTGTGAAGGTGGGTGTGGCTTTCTTCTCATGAATGTCCACAACCTATACCAGATGACCAATCACCGGGAACGCCCCCGGGACATCACTAAAACTTTGAAGTAGAAAAAAACTCTAAAACCCAATTGTTTTCGTCGACATGGAAACCGAACATAAAGAGTGCTGGAAAACTTAAAAATGCGTTTAGGTGATTTAAAAAAAAAAAAAACCAAAAAAAAAAAAACCAGTTCCACAGATATGTCTGATAAGTATTCAATACTATAACAGCTCAGAAAACCACAAATAGCATAACAGAGACTCTTTAAATTGTTACAGAGTTCGGACCAACTCAAGTATTTTCAACAACAGCAAAGCTGTTCTAAACTAAAGGTGTCACACAGAGTTAGCTTTCCCGGCTGGATGCTGGGCTGTTGAAGAGACTGCACCAATGCAATGCAACTAAGGTATTTATGATTTTGCAGATGGAATGGCAAAGATGGCAGAACAGTAAGAGTTTGGTAGAACAGGAGTCACAATCTGTGATGGAGGACATGAAGGTCCAGTGTTGAGCAAGTTTACACATCAGTGAGGAGGTTATTGTGTCAGAAAAAGTCAAGTTTGGATCCGAAATTACAGAAAGCAACATTCCTTCCGGCAGGTGAAGACTTCGCTGATATCTGCAACAACAAACATGGCTACATATAACTCTCGTTGTAGACGAGAGTGTAATATAACCGGGCGTTTTATGGATTTACAGACGTCGACGGACATGCAGCTGCATCTCCTGTATGTCTTATCCAGCTGCCAGAATATCAGGGCGTGCAAACATCAGTGATTACTTTTTCATTCCATATTGTGCATAAAGTGATCCTTTGTGGCCTCATGTTCTGTTTCATGTCCCATTTAACACTTTAATAGGATGAGAGTGCCTTCAGTTTTGTTTGAACAGTTCTATGAAGGCAGCTTACGGGACTGTGAAAACGTTGTTAGCTATTGTTACCAACTCTGCCATTCACCAGCTCAGTTCTTCACTGGCTTCCTCCTCAAACCACAAATTAATTTTCCTCTCATATTCCTCCTGATCCTTGTTCTTCCCTGGTCTCTTTTATGATTATCTGGCTCTTAATAATAAGGCTGCGGTCTGTCATGTGCAGTTATATTAACATTTTTATTCTCCTGACGTGTAAAAAACCCCCGTGTCAATCCATTTCTCTTTTATTGTTAATCTCCATCTGCCTTGACTCTCCTTTTCCTCTGGTATATACAATCACTAACTATATGACAGTTGAGGAAATGTTGACATATTGGTTTTTCTAAAATCTAATTCTTGGTGCATGTTGGTAACACTTTAAGCCACTAACGTAGTTAAGCTGCAAGTTGGAATATTAATGAAAGCAACAGAGAGAAAAAGACCTAAAAGTCTTTTTTTTTTCCCCCAGATGTTTTCAGGGGACGTTTGTTTTTCTTAAAAAAAATATATATATATAGAGGGGATGTTTAGATAGTTTGCCAATTAAATTGCTTGCTAGTTTCAACATGAAAAAAGCAGCAAAGTGTAAACCAATAAAGAAGATAAAAAGCTGGACATGTTTTAATTGATGAGAGAACACGGCACCCTGGCTTTAATCTTTCTGATGAACTGCCACTTTAGATCCATCATCACGCCTGACTGATGGAGCATTCTCCCACTGAAGTCAAAACAATTCTGGTTTCAGAATCTTAATTAAAAATCGCCAAATGTGTTCTTTTTAACCCACTGCAAACTGACTTTGTGGCGTTGCCACTCAAACTTCCAAGCAACTATTTATTTTTAACATGTGTCATCATATAAAACTTATGTCTAAATGAATAAACACGAGATCAAAGTCAATAGCTTATTGATTTATTTTCTTAACTGCTTAGTCCGATGCCAAGTCACAGAAACTGGAGCCTCTGCCAGCAATGATGGGGCGAGAGGCAGCAGACCCCCAGTCCAACACAGGGCTCAATAGCTTATAAAAGAAAAATGAAAATATTTAATCATCATTTCTATTTAATCCAAAAGGTTAATGGATAAATGTGCTTCCAGGAAAACCTCAGCTTTTAGAAGACTTGTTTCAATAAGTCTTTGGTTGTGATGGGTTAATACAAATAACATGTTCAAGGCTATTATAATATGATTTGCATGTGGGACAGGCTACTTTATATATATATTTTATTGTTTAAAAATGACTCAAAAGGGGCCTTAAAGCTCAAATGTTCTTCACTAATGTTCCATTCAAAGCAGAACATTATGAGATGTTATTCATATAAAGGCTTCTGTTGTTACTTTTGCAGGCACATAATACTGCATCTTATTTACAAAGCACTTTACAAGATACTCAGAAATGTTTAGAAGATGAAGTCCATATAGATATTATTAACATAGTCGTGAACATAATTTTACACCATTTCCAGGGAACAACTGGGGAACTAAATTCAATGCTTTCCTCTTTATTATTTGCATATGAACTCGAGATTTCGAAGTTATTTTACCTTCATTTTAAAGCATAATGTAACAAATAGTTAATCTTTCATATCTGTGATATCTCAGTTTTCTCACTTAGGCCGTCCTGGGTAACTCTGACCTAGAGACTCAGAAAAGTAGCTACCCTCAAGTGAAGCAAAGCATCACACTATGTATTAGTTTGTGTATGTGCCAGGATTAAATTGCTGTTTTCTGACCAACTTATTTCAACCAGTAGTCCTGCATTACATTTCCATCACATGCTATCTTTTGTACCTTAAAGCAAAGCGAATTATAAGGCTCAATAATGACTCAATAGCCTCTTTTTTTTTTTCTTTTTTTTTTTTTAAAAAGCAGACTTCATACAGAATTTGATGAACAGACGCTGGACCAGTATGAATAGTGTAGGAAAACAGTAAAGCAAGGTCTTTCATTTCTTGGCTGAATGATCCAACAGCGGACTTTCTGTATTCCTTTAATCCAAGGACACCCTTAGAGGTAATTAAAGGACACAAGGTTAGCTCCAAGATATTTAGTTTTGCACCATTATGCTCCATTGTAAATTATTTGAATGAATGTACAAGTCACACATATTTCTGCTCTTACAAACTGGCATCTCAATGTAGCAGTGCAGAAACTAATGCAAAGCACTGCAGCAAAGGCAGTGTAGGAGTCTTGGGTTTAATATTCAACTGTTTTGTTCCTATTACATTCAGAAGTATTTGGAGTGGGACAATCGAAGAGACTCATCAGCAGTAAGACGTTCTGAAAGATTTAATTTAGCCGTACACAATATCGTGGCGTGTAGAAATTCCTGGTTTACTTTGTGCTTCATGAGAAACTCTGGCGTTTTGTAGAAGATTCAACTGGAGCCAGAGATACTTGGGAGCCAGCCCATGGCATCAGAGTAAAGGTACTTTGTTTCTGCCATTTATACAGAAGTTTACTCCATGTGCCTTTACTGTCTTGTCTGTATCTGCTGTTTCCTTCTTATTCTACAGTTATCTGCAAGCATTAACTTTTTTTCTTAACCTTTTACAATTTTCTTTTTCCTTTAATGAACGAATGAAATGAAAGGATGAATAAAAAATACTTTATTAATCCCCAAAAGGGAATTCAATCATTTTCAAGGTTTTTCTCCAGAAAGTACTTTGCCTTGCATTTGTGCTTAAAAAGTATGACACACAAACATATTAATTGATGTCAGCGCCACAGTCAGTTGGTGACTTTCACTGTAAGCAGTGGTCAACCATTTTCCAGGCTCTTCCTCACATTTTGCATCTTAATCTTCTTTTTTATCCTCCTGTCTCGCACCACTTTTCAGAGATAAGACCGCATGTAGAAATGTTTTGTTGATTGTTGAAATGTTTGCAGAGAAAAGCTGACTCAGAAGCAGGTCACATCTGCAGCACACAACACATAAATTAAATGATATGCCATGTTTAGAGAGATGAAACTTCAATGCTTTGACAGCCCAGACTGCACGCTCAACTTTCTGCAGTGATTCATTGATCTAATTTCAAATACACTCGTTACTTCAGGCTTTGGAGGAAAGGGAAAAGAAAAGAAAGAGCAAGACAAATGTTTGACTTATTAAAGGGGACATGTCATGCACTTTTGTCACAAGCTGAAATAATTTTCTGAGATCTTAGTGAAATGTCTGAGCCATGCTTTGATCAAAGTAGCGCTGAGATTAAGATTAAGCTGCTCTCTAACCCTTGCTTGACACCGACCTTTGCAAAGCGGTCTGTTTTAGCAGGCAGAGATAGAGAGAGAGGTGGGGTGGGGGTTAGCAGCTGCTTTCACCACCCATTACCCCACCCAGCTCTTCCTGGAAGTGGGCATTTACTACAACTGTTTATGCAGCTTTGTGCTCCAGGAAAACATGGGGGGGAAATAAAGTATCATGAACACAAATGTGTAGCGACGTGGAGCAGTGATACTTTCCTGAACTCAAGTCAAACAATACACAAACAAGAAGGGCTGAGAAAACCCAACCCCGGGGCTAGTGCCTGGATTGTCTTGTACTGGAATTCTTAAACTGGATGTGACTGTGACAAATAGATACTCTGGAGAATTTTTTTTTTAAAAAGGAGGTTTCAGCATAATATGTTCCCTTCAAAGTACAACAGAACAGAACATTTAATCTGAGCCACTGAAAATGTTTCTTATCAACTTGGAATAAATATGCTAATTATGTGTGATCTGGTATTCCAACTGACAGAAATTGCTTGTAATCTTTCTTTTATAATAAACAGTGCATGTGTTGGTCATCTTCTGGAAGATTATGTGCACAGGAATGCTCCAGTCAAATAATATGTGTAAAAGTTTGTTCAAAATTATTTTGTAAGTAAACTAATAAAAAAAAAAATGTTGCCCAACAAACTCTGATGATACTAACTTATACATGAAAGAGTAAAATAGCAAAGATCAGAAGACCAAAAAGATAATTCTAATTGCTAAGAAAGAACAGAAGAATATCTGTCCATTAATTTAAAAAAAAAAAAGAAAGAAAAGCAAAAGACCACGTGATGAAAATAAACTACATGATGCTTCAATCTGCAGCAAACTACAACCCAGCAACAAGACCACATTACAACAGGATGATTACTCACATCATCTAAGGATAGTACAGGAAGTAAGGCTGGAAAGACAAAGGTCAGGTATGACTTCTTTGTCATTCTATTTAAAGAAAAAATTATTTCTTTTCCTTTGTGTGCTTTTTTTTTTTTTTTGCCTTTCTGCCATCTCTTAGTGTGAGCTTTTACAGCAACAGAACATGAATTCATGTCAGCTGATGAGTCCTCCTTTTGTGCTCTCGTTCAAATTTCCATTGATTCAGAGGAAAGGTTAATAAAGTGCTGTGTTGCTGTATTGTGTTAGTGTAAAGGGTAAAACCTGAAAATAGTTGTTCATTTGGAATGATTGGTGCTTCCATAATAACCCCATCATAATGAAATGGCAAAATAAAATTAATAAGACAGAGGACTTTTTAATTTTTAAAGCCAAATTATTTATATAATTCAGTGAAAAGGTAACTCACAGCATGCATGCAAATCAATCCTAATTGCAAATCTGAACACAGAAGTTCAGGATTTTATTGAGTATGACAGCACATCATTTCCTGAAAAACAATTAATGGAAGCGTGAGAAAAAAGAGGGGGAAGAGGTGGGAGGAAAATGATGGAGGACTAAAATACTGGCTTTCGAAGCAAGTGCACAAAAGGAGTCAGGTTATGTTCAAGGACACATGAACTAAAATGTAGGGGTGGCAAGCAGTAGATATGAGAGTGGGAACAGATAAGGGGAGTGAATCCACTTTAAGGGCGATAAGCTCTGGTGCTGCGTCTGAAATGACCACAACGGTTACCACGGCAACATAAGGAGCATTCCCATACAGTCTCTGTGACATACTCGTACGGTTTTCTAGCATTTTCTGCCCATGAATTGTGACCTTGGTGTCCCAGTAAATACACCCTCTTTCCAGAAACTACTGATGCAGAAACAGCAATGAGCTGCAGCTGCTCTTCATCCAGCCGGCGTGACATCACAGCTTACCTTGTCTAAGTTCACAGCGTAAGGTGCAGGGTCCCAGGCCACCAGAGTTACATTCTTATAGATGGAGCTTGTGTTGAATCGATGCTTGGGATTTGCCAAAATCTGTAAAGGACAAACATAAACTGAAGTCATTCATATATTTATTAATATATCATATCATTATATATATATATATATATATATATATATATATATATATATACACACACACACACACACACACACACACACACACACACACACGTATATACATATACATATATCTGAAAATATACTTCCTGAAAGTACTTCTTTGTAAAAAAAAAAAAATCAATCCTTGTAACTGTAAATTACTGCCAGAAGCTGTTTCAGCTGAGCTCAGTATTAAGACTAAAGCGAGTATATCTTTACTGTGCATCTTTACTGTGACTGCCTTTATGGGGTCGTGTCATCACTAGGAATTTAATATGGAACAAGAGATGACCTCAGGAGATGACTGCTTCTGGTCACAAAAGAACAAACAAATGCCTGTGACAGTTCATGTTAACCTCCGGTTTAGCTGCTGGCAAAAGCAGTGGCAAATGAAACATTAAACTAGTCCTAATAATTTACATCAATACAGTGAGTTTGAGTTTTCTTTCAATTAAATATTAGCAAACACATTCCCAAATCAGTTACTACTCATGCAGAGTTTTTTTTTTTCCACTTGAACCATAAAATCCAAGCATCAAGCCTCATTTTAGCCCATTTATTAATGATTTGTTTTGATGACAAGACAGAATCTGCTTAATATTTGATTGTACTCCATGTCGAGCTAGCAGCTATTGTTCTTACTCTAATTAAATTATACATTTTTCATAGTTTTTGTGATAAGCATCAAAAGTTTATGTCTGATAGGTCTATATTATTAGTTATGCATTTATCTAAAGAAAGAATGTGCAAGCAAAAGCAACCAAGTGTTTATAAGTTTGTAGGCAGCTACATTCTTGAGCCAGCAAGTTGATATAACAAAAAAAACAAAAAACAAAAAGATGCAACACTTGATAAGATTCAGCCATGGCACATTCTGAAGTAGAAGAAATTGAACATAAAAGTTGCAGGGAATTTATTGTCTTTAAGTGGTGTCAGACTCCAGATCTGCCGTGTGCTTTCAGTGTTCACGAGCACAACAAGATGTAAAGTATTTAAATCTATAAGGTAAAACTGGCTTTTGAATTCTATTCAGTGATCGAGATAGATTTAAATCTAACAAAATCTTTTTTTTTAATTGCTGAGAATATTACAGTCAATCCCGTTCAACAACATCTGCTCTGAGAAATACAATATACCTGAGGTTAATCTCACTAACGGTATGTCAGTGACGCAGGTATCAGACATACATTTCTATTGATTTGTCCACCAAGGCCATCTTCTCACTTACCTGTGAATTGATGATGCGTATTGTGGTTTTGTTCCCCACATCTCGCTCATACCCCTCTGTGGGTGCAGCATTGAACCGTAAAACTGCGTCATGAGCGTCTAAAAGACAAACCAGGAATGAAATCAATCAAATGAATATCCCAAGGTTTCAGGAACGAAAATCATCATCTGGCCTTTACAAGGTCTTCAAATCGAACAAATATCTGAGAAAATCTCAGCGAACACAACATGACACCGTCTACCTTGATGTATTTATTTAACAATAACAAATTGGGAAAATTCAATAGCCTGTCAAACCACAATGTGGAGGACTAACTTTGTTCTCCATTGTTCTTGACTTGATCAGCTGCTCCCATCATTGTGGAGGAATTTTGGCACCACTCTTCTTAACAACATTGCTTTGGTTTATTAAAATTAGAGACAATAGTTCATGCGAAGCCGTCACACATAGTAAACTACTGAAACCTTTGCTTTTATCGACTTACCGATGATCAGTTAATCAGTTGCTACTCATGAGCAGCACCTGGCTACTACTTGCATCCTACTTGCTGCTAAAGTCTTGTACTATTTTCATATCTGCGGCAACGTCTGGCAGACACTCTCTCACACACACACACACACACACACACACACACACACACACACACACACACACACACACACACACACTCACACTCATAACTAAAGTGCTCTCCAGTGGTTAGCTCAGGTAACCGACCAGGCACCGACCACACTTTTTCAATCAGTAAAGCCACACTTTATTTTTCCAGTTCATGCCCTTCACACTTCGCAACAGCATGAATTCTCTGGCTGGACGGATGGCTGTAGAAAATAATTACAAATTCATTTCTGTCTGTCTGCTCATCGATCCATCAGTTTCAGCCCGCATCCTGCTCTTATGTGGTACCGACACGAGGATGGATGATCCTTCAGGTTATGATCTCATGCTCCTTCATCACGGCAGTCAGCCACAGAAATATCTACAGCAAACACTTGAGGTTGGCCATCTGTCGTCCTGCTTAAACATAATGCCGTAAACGTGTTTGTGCCCAGCAAAGTTTGACAAGAATGGCAGATTTTCAACAAACGCTCTTAAAGCCAAGATGAGCCTTTTCGTCTGCATCCAGATGAAGTTTGTGAGACCAGCCACACAATCTAAGGCTTCATATCTATTTTTAATCCTTTTTTTCCCCTTTTATTCTCTCAACTTGCAACACTGTCAGAAGGTTCAAAAGCATTGTTAAAGAAATGGGCGTTCATCAGTTCACAGGGAAGCAAGTTGTAAAAGAATTAATGAAAGAGTGTAATGACAAGGCCTGGGAATATGTGTCAGGGAGAGATTACACCACGAGCACAATACACAATCCTCTATGAGGAAAAAAAAAAAAGAAGGAGAACCCGAAAGTCTTTGCTCCATGAGTCTAGTCTAAGACAAACACAGACTAATAAAGCTGTCATTGTAGGGACATCTCTGACTACAGTAAATAAATAAAGAAATAACAACTATGAGGTTTGCAGACTGTCATGGGGCTGAACAGACATCGTATGTTTCCCTGCTGCAACAAACCTGTTTCAAATAAAATGGATCTTCAATAGCTTATTGCCAAGTGTTAAAACCCATTCATTCAAATCAGGTGCATTGCTGCAGGGTTGCATCAGATACCTGCAGGATCCCGGACCTCACAGACAGGTTTTGGAGATGCCTCGGGTCACAGTATATGAACATCATAACTACATCGCCATGGTGAAGCATGGTAAAGGGAGCGACAATGACACACTCACATTTCAGCCCAAAGTTACAAGGAAAAGCACAAATAAAAAACACCCATGCTTAAACACAACCAAGGAAAAAGATGCTAAAAATACCCTCTGATTGCAGGAACATACGTTTATTTTAAAGCTTAATTTTTTGAAAATTGATTAAATGTGTCAAGAAATTTTTCCTCATTATTTAGTAATCCCTCAAATCAGTGTTTATCCTGTAGATAAATCTGGCAATTGTTGTAATTACTGCTGTAAAATGAAAAATATCAGAAAAAACTAAGGCTGATTAAATGTCTTCATGCTGCAAACAGCCATACTTATGTGCTAAAGCAACATGTGTATTGCAGATTCAGACTAGGAACCTACTTATGCAAAAAGAATTTCTATAAATCTGCTTTCTTCCTTCAGTTAGTGATTTTCAGTCGTATGTGACTGACATTTAAAAAAGAAGTGATGCCTCCTTTGTTGCCCCTTTTACAGGCAGCTTGTTTTTCCAGTGATTTCCTCTGAGAGGAGCCCCGCAGGTAGAAAACTGTCAAATAATCCATGTGAGGAAATTACAAAAGTGCTTCCAGATCAGAACACTGAAAAAGGACAAATATATATTGTATATATATATCTCAGATAATTTCACCTTGCTCATCTGACCAGGGTAATTCAGACCTGTAGAGGTCACCTGGATGAAGCCCTCATCTGGATCAATGTCCAATCTGATTAGCTGCAGTCTATCACATGTTCATATGGGATAGATTAGGACTTTTAGTATAAACCATCACAGACTGAAGAATAAAACTAAAAGCTCAGAGTTGTTGTGCTGGCTTGATTTAAACTTGATTTAAACTCAAGAGTATTCACAAAATAAATAAACACAAACACAAAATAAATAAACACAAATAAATAAACACTTATCGCTCTCTCTCTCTCATATATATATATATATATATATATATATATATATATATATATATATATTATATATACATACACACACACACACACACACAGTTTTCTTAAGCGCTTAGGGAAGCTGGAGCCCATCCCAGCAATCACAATCATTGGATGAGAGGTAGCCAGTCTATCACAGGGCCACAGTGACAGACACACAAGCAAACACACACACACACACACACACACACACACACACACACACAGTCACTGCAAGGGACAATTTAGAGTAACCAATTACCCTAACATGTCTAACATGTATGTCTTTAGACAGTGCGAGGAAGCCGGAGTACCCAGAGAACCCACGGTGACATCGGGAGAACCTGCAAACTCCACTCAGAAAGGCCACCATTAGACCCTACCTATATGCAGAGTATCTATAGATATACCATTTTTAACGTCCGTAATGCAATATACAGACATGCTCTGCTTTCCATTAAGCTGGTGGTAACTAAAAAAGGTCAGGAAAAGTCAGCGTAGAGTAGACTCAGCTGTTCTTCCACTCAAACACAAATATCAGAGACTAAAGCAGGGAAATAAAATGCCACACTTTAATACACATAAACTAGTCTTATTACTGGAAAAAATAATCAGCCAAATGTGGAAAAATTAGATAACGTGACACCATAGGATTCACCTCTATAGATATTCGTTTGCCGGCATAAATAATACAACGCCAACATTTCTGTAGTAAAAAAAAAAAAAAAAAAAAGTCAAATTATAAGTAAAAGACGCTTCAGAAAGAGAATACTTGCTGCAGGGCTTGTCCATCAAATTGAATAACTTTAGTGTCCTAATCCAGGGATCCCCAATCCTGGTCCTCAAGGACCGGTGTCCTGCAGGTTTTCTGAGTGTCCCTGCTGCACCACACCTGATTCAAATCAATATGTATTTAGCAGACATGAGCAGAGCTGGTCTGGGTTTGGGTCAGGTGTGTTCCAGCAGGAACACTTGGGAAAACCGGTCCTCGAGGACCAGGGTTGGGGATCCCTGACCTAATCTGAAGCATTTCTCCTTCCTGTTTTGCATCGTGGATGCTGTTCATGGTTATCACCACATGATGGCAGCAGCACTTCATCACCAAGTCCCGAGTCAAACAAGGGTGGGCACACAATAAGTTTTGGGCTTTAGCCAAAATTCTGACATGTAAATGTCAAGACAAAAGTGTTGATTCTCATTCCTCTTCAATCAAAACTGATGTCAGTAATTGTGCACATCACACAGTTTTTGCCTTATGGGAGGAACAGCAGGCTGAGTAACAAACAGCTAAATCAATGCAAGTTGATTTCCTATGAAAGTGAAGCTACACAATAAATGTGACAAAGCTTGTCCATCTCTGAAGCCACTCAGAGGTTAATCAGACACATAACATTGTCTTTTCTAATAAGCTGCATCTAGAACTATCTTTTTTTTTTTTTTTTTTTTTTATGACGACACAGCCAATATCCTGCTGCTGTCTGATATTAACATGTATGAGATACACCTCAGTGAAGATGGATGGACGACAGCAGCAACAAGGATTCAGGGCGTGTAGACTTTCACCAAACTAAAAATAAAAAAAGCTTTTTTGCTGAGTGATATTCATATTTTAAAAGCAAAATAATATATTTATTTAATGTATCCTAAACATATTGTTTATATTCAATAAGCCCACACAACTTGCATCAACACACTCCAAGGCGTACTTGAAAATGTATTAAGTCAGCATTCCTGTGAATTTGCAGAGGAACCGTTAGCACCTCAAGCTGATTTTACATTAAGGGGAGCTGAAAGAGTTGACAGGCTGAAGCAAAAAGAATAATATTTCCACTGACGCTGCAAAACATTTTAATTCTACTGTGACCACAGGGTCAAGTGGAAATGCAGGTTGATGCTACCTGCATCTGATTTCCTGAGAAGCCTATTTAGTCTGCTTTTGTTTCTCGGACAATGTCATCTGGGGGAGCCAGAAAACTCTGATAGAAAAAGAAACTAATAACTATAAAGTTCTAGTCCTCCTTATTAATGCTTGCTCTGACAAAAGCAAGGAAGCTATATGCAAAGCGAAGAAGCCTGATTGGTTACCAGAGGGGGGTTCTTTTTTTTTTCTGGTGAGCCATCTGTCACTGAGTTCACACTCTCTCCATTTACTGAAGAGCTGCCAAAAAACCAGAACACACGCATTCAAAAGACAAAAAAAAAAGAAAAAAGAAAAATAAAAAGACATAGCCTACTAGGCACACACTCAAGTTCATCTGACAAGTTCATCTGTGAAGAATCAAACGCTGATCAATGCAGAACTAAATGGACATTTGATATTTAAATGACATGCAGACGTGGTGACACTCAACACCTCCAACAGATGTCTGGTGATAAAAAAGATGAAGTGAAATCTCTGACCCCCCTTCCCTGACATCCATGGAGGCATTGCTTTAGGTTAACACAACGAACAAGACATGTATGTGTTACCTCTCACAAAGACTGGGTTTAGTTTCTCAGTCTTGTGAGGCCTGATTATCATAGGAGCATGTGCACAGGCAAGTGGGCTTCTATTTTTGTTTGCTTGTTCCCCCTTTTTCTTCCTTTTTTTCCTTCAGTAAAAACAAGTCCAGCTGTCTTTATCACGCTTATCTCGTTCAAATTTGTTGCAATCAGGCTTGAATGATTTTCAAGAACAAAACAAAAATAAATCTTCATATTTGCATGGAATCTAAGGTGAATCTCTCCCTGTCAGCATCTAAGTGTACTCTGATAGGACAAAAATGTGCAATTATACAAATATTAAAATCTTGCAGATATGAAATTTCATGCTCATCAGAAGATGAAACCTTGTCATGTGATGTTTCCCGTAGCTTCACATTCAGCACTACCAGGAAAGGCATATTTCTAATCCCAGATCTGCAACATTGTGAAACATTAATGCCAACTTCTGCAAAGTAATTTTCAACATTTGCAAATCAATTATATTTCTGAAAGATCTTTTACATTTTTCAAGATGCTTTTTCCCCCATCTCTCCTTCAATGTGGTGTACTCAAAGTGTCTTTTTCCCTTGTAGAAAATCCTTTTTGTAGTTATTTGCTTCTATTATCATGCTGCACGTCTACCAAGTACCCATCTCAGGCCAGTTTATCTTAACTTAAAAAAAAATCCAGTTAGAATGAGCAGCAGCTTCACAGACTGTCGTATTTTCCTCACTTCAGCCCCTTCTGCTAGCTCTAAAATGTCCCATTCACAAGCAACACACGCCAAATGTTCTGTTGGCTGCAACACAAGAATCTATAAGCGCTCCCTGAACCTGAAGAAGTGAATATCCAATGGCATTCATCCCAACAACCCATGGAAACTCCTCGCCATTAGCGCACTGGACAGCCAATGTGGCTAATGGTACCATTAGCTTTGACTACATGTCGGACAACATAATTCCACAGGATGTTTAATACTTAATCCAGGCATAAAGGATGAACAGTGAACCAGTAAACAATCTATTTATGTAACATGGTTTCTTTTGTTTTTCCCATTTATATGTAAATCTTTATTTTTACGACTCACCGATCTCTTTGCCCAGTCCTGAGCGCAAGATGGCACCAGCAGAGGTGACCACTGCACAGGTCCTGAAGCTGCTTTTTTCCTGACGCTCCAGAGGAAGAGATGGCACAAGGCGAGCCCAGCCAAGTGAGGAGAAGGGCTGCTCTGACCCGTCCACTGTTCTCAGCTGGGCCTGGGCTTTCATCTGGCAGAGCAGTTCCTTGGCACTCTGGGTGGCCCTGCGATTTCCCTTATAGGAAACATGGTGTTTGTTGGCACTCATGTAGTCTTTCATGGCACGCTGCAGCCGAGGACTCAGCATGTCGGCGGACACGCGGCCCCTCCAAAGCCGCTGCACCACAGAGGCCGACTTGGAGAAGTAATATTCCTCCAGATCAGAGGAGTCGCCCCCGGCCCTCCTGTCTGCTGGTCTCATCCTGCTCCGCGGCTCTTCGTTTTCATTTTCTTTCCCATCTTCTTCTTCCTCCTCCTCGCCACCGTGGTAACGAGCGGTACTGACACGGTTCTGATACTCTGCATTTAGAGATGTTCTCTCCCGACTCTGGACTGCGGGATCTGAATGAGAACCCACATTTTCTGTGCCAAAGGAGGACCAGGCAGCCAGGCTCTGTGGGTCCAGGTAGTCCTGTCGGCTTACCTCCTGACTTCCGTAGGTGACATAGGGAGCACTGTCTGGGCTGTGGCTTACCTCCACGCTGGTCTCTGGGGTGGTGGAGCTGGCAGACGGCTCCGGTTCTGGTTTGTCTCTGAGATATGTTTTCGTTACAAGTAAGGCCAGCTCAGGCCTGGGGCCCAAATTGACATGGTGTTGATGGGATGCTTGTATGGAGGCCAGTCGACGTGTGTCAGGGTGCTGGGAGAGTAAAGACCTGGCAGAGGTCAGGGGCTCATCCACACGAGCATCCAGAAAGTAAGAGATCAGGGCAAGAAAAAACAGGACCCAGGCCAGCATGGCCACCAGCACCATCCTCCGCCACTGCCTCATACTGGACTTCATCAGTTCTCACTCACATAGACCCCTGTTGAGCTGGCCCACCAACAGTAAAGCTGCACAGCCGAGACTGAGCCCAGAGGTCAGCTGGAGCGCCTGCAAAACATGGGTCAAAGTTCTACATTGTAGAAGCGGAAGAAAATTATACGATTTATTGCAACAGAGCTTTTAAATACTCACCTGGACTGACAGTTATTTCCTCCTGCCCATGTGTCCGCCAGGATATAAACAGGACCTGAGAAAAGGAGAGGGACTATTTAACAGGCATGCATGAGGGTTTGTGTTCATCGTCACATCATTCCAAAACCATTCTGCACCGGAGACAACTTGGCTGTTCTCCAGTTCCAACTAAAAAAAAAGAGAATTTTTCAAGACCACCATCGTTAACCAACATGAATCATATTCACAAAACTGCTGATCAGGTAAAATCTTCATTAATGGAAATATCTCCTGTTTAATCATCTTAAGCAATAGCTCTTATTTAAAGACAGGGTTGTACAAACCATATAGTCGCATAAAAAGAAAACACACACACACACACACACACACACACACACACACAGACAGATTAAGTCAATAATAAAGAGAATTTTGACCAAAAACGTTCCCCCTCTTGCTACACTGAAATATCTGCACATGCATGCTTCAGCTGCCTGACTTACAACCTTAGTTTACCCCCTGATTCCTCTACGTCTGTAAGATGCACCTGGATATATCAGATACACAGAGGGATCGCCCTAAAACCTAAAAAAAGAAAAAAAAATTGACCTAATGGGAGATCCCAGTTCCCAGTTCCAACCACCACAGGATATCCCTGCTTGCAGACCTGACAAACTTGGAGAAGCAGTGTTCCTGCAGAACGCATACCTGGCTTTATCAATATGAGTAATACAGCGGATGAAACAATGCGAACAGACACTAAATGAAGAGGAATCCAATTATTTTTGACATAAGAATTAAAGGTAATTAAGAGAATGAAGAGGTATATTCCAGGAATATCTCCCTGGATGAGCAGTTCTTGTAACTGCATAACATTCAGGTGGTTTGGTCTGCTTGAGTCAAATGCACTGTGAAAGTAAACATTACTGAAGGAAATTTCTCTGGATTCTTTGGCCAATCAAACTAAGTCCCCTGATATCCTAGTATGAATGTGTCTTCAGCATCTGGACGCTGCAGGGAAATGGCAGCCGAAGAAATGTACATAGTGAATATCAGTGTGCCAACGAAACCAGTCAGAAGCATAAAATTGTAAGCCTGGGCATTTACATTGTGTTGCTTTACAGGAACGTTTGCAGAAAATAAACAGGTTTTTTTTTACCTCAATACTGATTTTTCTATGAGATAAAGGCGTTTTCTATTAACTTATGGTAAAATGATACATAAAGGACAAATAGAGATCAACTTTTTAACCTTGTCTTGGTTGACCGAAACTCTTGTCGCCCAGTTGCACTAACAGTCATGCAGTATTTCTTAGAAATGGGCAAGGCAGGCTTATTTGCAAAGCACAACTCAACAACAGAGGGATTCGAAGTGCGTCACAGAAACATTAAAACATTTTAAAATTGGAAGCATAATTTAAAATTGAAACAAGGAAGGGAGGAAAAGGAAGTCACATGAGATAAAAACTATTAAAATCATGATCAATTCCAGCTTAAAAGAAACAAAGGCAGTATTGGACTTAAAACTACTAAAATGCAGCTAAGAGCAGGTGGGTCTTTAACCTAAACTCAAATAAACTGAGTGTTTCAGCTGATCTGAGGCTTTATGGGAGTTTGTTCCTGACATGTGGAGCAATGCTCATCTGCTCCAACCATATTAAAGCAGCTGGAACATCTGCAGCTCCATCTTTACTCTGAAACAACAGAGCCAACACTGCTTCAAAACCAGAAAAAGATACTTTTTTTTTTTTTCCATAGTTGTTCTAAACCACAATAATTAATAAATAACGCTGTCATTATCAGCTTGGCTTGTGTTTTTTTTTTGCAGCAGCAGCTTTGATGATTCTCTGGTGTACGAAACGTCAGGCTCTGAAACACACAGCAACCAAGGTGAATAAATGAAGCATTTAATTGCCCGACTACAATCCTCTCAACCACACGTAATTATGAATTTTGGTCTCTTAATGTGGGAGTATTTGTCTCTCCAGAGAGAGTAAAAGAGTGAGGCAGGAGACTGTTAAGCCTCCTCCAGTCCTAATTACAGCTTTCTGTCTCTGTAGCTGTCGAGTCCTGCAGAGAGCAGCAGAAGTGATCTGAGGTGCCCTCTCCCCAGACATCCAGGCCTCTCTTCCCGGGACCACATGGGAGGCCAAAGCTCATCCTGCCGACCCTGGTCAAGCAGGGAGGAGAGCGGCAGGGGGGAACTGGGCCAGAGGGAGTGGTAACTTCATGAGAGAAAGAAAAACACTGGATGCACACATCTGCACAAATACACACTTCTGATTACTCTTAGAAACCTTACAACATGCTGTTTTCGGGCCCTTAGGCCACAGACAGGTGGGTTAGGTCTCAGGCAGTAATCTGCTATGTATCACTTTGGACATGGCGGTCATAAATGGGGTTAAAAGTGACTCAGAGGAAAATGTGCCATTTAACACCGGGAAATGACAACAGTGTGTGTGGCACACATGCCAAAAAAACAAAGAAAAACAAGGAGCAACACACACGGATGCCTCGTGGCAATGTTATCCACAAGGAAATGTCATCTATATGCGTCAGCGCTCCTCAGAACCCCCCCTGCAGACTGCGTGCCCCGAGGCGTGTCACGCGGGCATGTGTGTGCGTTGCCTCACCTGGTAGCAATAAGGATGTGTGCCTCAGTAACTGTGGTGAAACAACATAAGTGTGTGGGACAGATGGAAAGGCGGGGGTGGAGGACAGAGCTGGGCTTGTGATGGTTACACAAAGAAACAACAAAACGGGAAGCATGAAAAACTGACGTTGCCAGACAGCAACGGGTGACTAAATGACTTGGCAGGAGCCCGGCTGCAACAAAAGGAGCCTTACAGATTAAAAAAGCACAGATCTCATGAAGAATAAAAGGTTATGTGCATACATGGGAAGACAGCATCCAGCTTTTAAAAAAGGGATTGAAGGAAAGGCTGAATGTGTGCAGCCTGTTCGTACATGCATGCCTGCAAAAAAACCATGGCGGAAATTTTACATGAAGCAACTGCTCCAATGAGACCATAAGAAATGACGAGTGTGTCCTGACGGGGCTGAGGGTGTGTTGTCGTTTATTTAGTCTGACTCACATCACAGCCCTTCCTAAATTCAACTCATGCAATGTAGGTATTTGCTGGTTTCTGTGGTTTATTACAGCATGTCTACTGGTCTGTTTGGTCATGTTATTTATTCACTGTTGTTAACCGTCAGCTGGAAAAGATGGTACGTCGGTCGCTGCATTTTTGCATGGGTTTCTCTGAAGTGCAGACCATTTAGCGGTAAGGCCATCGTAGGGGTTTCCCCCAGGAGAATAGCTGGGAAGTTTACGACTTGCATGCGAGGAACCCTGAGCATGCAAATGTGGTCAGCAGACAGACACTGTGTAGAGCTGCTGAGCTACAGACATGGTGAAAGCAGAGAGATGCTCCAGGTTATTGTGTATATTGCATTTATTTTATATTTAAGCGGCCAGAATGACCTTAGTTTGTTTTTATTAGTTGTTTGATGATTAGGTTTTATTTCTTTTCTGGTATTCTTTTCGCCTTTTTTTTAGTCATCATCAGAAACTCTGTGTGTATTACATAACAAACAGTCTAATTTGGGATTTAACAAGAGTAAGCAAAAAAAAGTGAGTGTAGTCTATTTTTTAAACTTTATTTAGGGAGGTTTATAATGTCAGACTTTGAAAGTGTCCCCTATAAAGCATGTCCTTTAGCAAAGAAATCAAGGCCAGATGGCGCTAGGTATGGGTGGGACATGCCCCCCTCAGATTCACAGTGACATCGAATTCCTCCATCGTAATGTCTTCACAACAGTGTCCACCACACTCTCAACTCTGCCTCTGCAGCTGAGCTGAACCTGCCGGCTCGCTACACCGCTGAAGGTTTGAATGACAAAAGAAAGAATGTAAGTCATTCGTTAATGACAGAAATTGCCTGTGGTACAGACAATAAATTCATCCTGGATGAATTATAAGGCTCCCAGGAACAAACTTGAACTGAACAGGATATTTTTATTATATGAAGATTAAAAGGCTAAAATATTTACGGGTAAAACAACTGTAGAGCATCCAGTTACAGATGCTCATGTAAAGAAAAGAAGCTATTATTTACCTGGAGTGAACAAATTAAAGATAAGACAGACAGAAATAAACTTACTAATATGCCGATGAGGATGAAGTATAGACCAAAACATCTCTATATAAAAAAAATCCTTACAGGAATCTGAACTATGTCTGGTCTGATACAGACGTCACTGCAGACTCTGGAGGAGAAAAACAGCAAGACGGACTGGGGTTGTCAGGTTGACCAGGAACGGAGAGGTTAGGGAAAAAATTGTCACAGTTTCTGGAAAGTTGAGACATCATCACTGTATGTTTTACACAACTTGTGTCTTATGTAGAAAATTCTGTCTTTCCTTGTCCCAGCAATCATCTGGTGAGAGGCAGGGTACACCCAGGACAGGTCACCAGTCCATCACAGCACCAGTCCAGGTTTGAAGAGTCTAAACAATCTAGTTCTTGTTCAGGAACTGGTCTGATGTGGTCTTAATGCCAAAAAGAAAAACGTGCATTTTCACAAACAGAATAAAGATTTTACAGCAGTCATTTTTTGTTAGCTCTAATGTGGTCTAAGCTCCCAAGTATTAGGTTAAATTGGCCTTCAGCATTATTTGTCTGGACGCGCTGACGTTGCGGTAACGTATTGTGTCATTTCCTGTTTCCCTAGCGTGTGTCACTGCGGATTGCTACGAGCCGTTGGCTCCTTTAACTTCTTTCTAACTTCTATCTATTGTTAACCAACCACTCACTTTAGCGCACAATATCTTCCCAAACCACTGTTCTATATATTGCATTTATTTTTGGGGATCTTTGGCTTTCTGTTTACTGACTTAAACAGCTCAAGCACTCGGTTTTAGCATGGCTGCTAGCTCTCTTCCCACACCCCGGTCCCCTGCCTTTTCTTGCTCGGTGTGTCTGATGTTTAGCTACACCGCCTCCTTTAGTGATAACGGTAGGTGTATTAAGTGTAGCAGCTTGGCAGCTTTGGAGGCGAGGCTCTGTGAGTTAGAAGCCCAGCTCCGCACTCAGTTAGGGAAGCAGTTAGTCAGCAAGCCCCCATTAGCCAGTGCGGAGCTACCAGCCAGGGCAGCCATCCCGAGCCGTCCCTCAGCAGTTCCCGCGCAGCCGGGAGCCGAGGCGGGCTGGACGACGGTCAGGCGGAAGCGTAGCCCCAAACCAAAACCCACTGGCCACCACCGACCTGTTCACGTTTCTAACAGATTTTCCCCGCTCGGCGACACACCCGCTGAGGCAGAAACCCTGATTATAGGTAGTTCCATAGTCAGAAACGTGGCTCTAGAGACACCGGGGACCATAGTCAAATGCATTCCTGGGGCCAGAGCGGGCGACGTCGAATCGTATTTGAAACTGCTGGCTAAGGCTAAACGTAAATACCGTAAGATTGTAATTCACGTCGGCGGTAACGACACCCGGTTACGCCAATCGGAGGTCACTAAAATTAATGTTGCTTCGGTGTGTAACTTTGCCAAGAGCATGTCGGACTCCGTAGTTTTCTCTGGTCCCTTGCCAAATTTAATCAGCGATGACATGTTTAGCCGCATGTCATCCTTCAACCGCTGGTTGTCTAGGTGGTGTCCCGATAACAACGTGGGTTTTATAGATAATTGGAGCGCTTTTTGGGGAAAGCCTGGTCTTATTAGGAGAGATGGCATCCATCCCACGTTGGATGGAGCCGCTCTCTTATCTAGCAATATGGACTCTTTTATTAGTCAGCTAAATTGACAACTCAGGGTTGGGACCAGGAGGCAGAATTGTAGTCCTACACACTTTTCTGCAGCTTCCCACCTGCCGCCGCCCACCCAAAACCCCATTCCGACCTTATACAACTTCCCAGCAGTAAGAATTAAACAACACAAAAACACTTCTGGGGTTAATCGTGAAAACCTCATAAAAATAAAAACAATGGATCTAATAAAATCTGAAAATAAGACAATAAAGTGTGGCCTACTGAATATTAGATCCCTCCCAAATAAGTCTTTATTAGTCAATGACTTGATAGGTGATCACCACATTGATTTATTCTGTCTTACGGAAACCTGGTTACAGCAAGAGGATTATGTTAGTATTAATGAAGCTACGCCAGCTAACTATTTAAACTTTCACATTCCTAGAACTACAGGCAGAGGAGGAGGTGTTGCAGCTATTTTTAAGTCAGAATTTTTAATTAATCCTAAGCACAAAACTAACTATAAATCCTTTGAATTCCTGACATTAAATTTATCTCATCCAAAATGGAATTCAGAGAAACCGCTCCTTTTAGCATTAGTGTATTGCCCACCTGGACCTTACTCCGAGTTTCTGACCGAATTCTCTGATCTCTTGTCTGAGTTAGTGCTGACTACTGATAAGGTCATTGTACTAGGTGATTTTAATATTCATGTTGACGTTGAAAATGATAGTTTAAACATTTCCTTTAGCTCTATTCTAAACTCAATTGGGTTTTCACAAAATGTCAATGGAGCCACTCACTCTCATGGTCACACTCTTGATCTTGTTCTAACATATGGTATTGAGACTGATAAGCTCAAAGTATTTCCTCAAAACCCTGTCTTGTCCGATCACTTCTTGTTAACCTTTGAATTCACTTTATTTGATTACTCACTGACCAAAAATAAATTCTACTATAGTAGATGTTTATCAGACAATAATATTACAAAATTTAAACAATCAATTGAATCAATTTTTTCACATCTACCATGTGTTAGCATGACTGAGAGTCCCCCTTTAAGCCTTACTCCTGCTCAGATTGATCAACATGCTGATACTATAACAGCTTCAATGCGTACAACCTTGGATAATGTTGCTCCCCTAAAGAAGAAGAAATTAGGTAAGATTATGAAGGCTCCCTGGTTTAATTCCCAGCTTCGAGCTCTAAAACAGGCATCAAGGCGTTTGGAAAACAGATGGCGTTCATCAGGACTAGAGGAGTCTCACTTAACCTGGAAAGAAAGTTTAAGCATATACAAAAAAGCCTTACGTACGGCAAGAACAGCTTATTATTCATCATTGATAGAGGAAAACAAAAACAACCCTCGGTTTCTTTTCAGCACTGTAGCTAGGCTTACTAGGAGCCGGAGCGCTGTGGAGCCATGTATTCCTTTCTCACTTAGCTGTGATGATTTCATGTATTTTTTCAGGAATAAAATTGACACTATTAGAGATCAAATTCACAATACTCTTCCTTCTACCTATAATGTTGAGCCTGTTGTGGTCTCCGAAGCATCCTTAGAACCAGGATCTGACTTGTGTCTAAATAGTTTCTGTCCTGTCCAACCCTCTGAATTAACTAAAATAATAGCTTCATCTAAACCATCCACCTGTATCTTAGACCCTCTCCCAACGAGCCTCTTTAAGGACATTTTCCCTTTAATTAATACATCACTACTAAATCTTATCAATATGTCTTTAGTGACAGGATATGTACCACAATCATTTAAAACTGCTGTAATCAAGCCTTTACTTAAAAAGCAATCTCTGGATCCAGAGGTGATAGCAAATTATAGACCTATATCTAACCTCCCGTTTATGTCCAAAATTCTGGAGAAAATAGTTTCAGCTCAGCTACATGCCCACCTGAGCAGAAATAATTTATGCGAGGAGTTTCAGTCAGGATTTAGAGCTCATCATAGTACTGAGACAGCATTGGTGAAAGTTACTAATGACCTTCTTATGGCCTCAGACAAAGGACTTGTGTCCGTACTTATCTTGCTTGATCTTAGTGCTGCATTTTATACAGTCGATCATAACATTCTGTTACAAAGACTAGAACAGGTGATTGGAATTACAGGTACAGCGTTAAGCTGGTTTAAATCATATTTATCTGATAGACTTCAGTTTGTTCATGTAAATGACAAGTCCTCCTCCCAAACTACAGTAAGTCATGGAGTTCCTCAAGGTTCTGTACTTGGACCAATACTCTTCGCGCTATATATGCTTCCTTTAGGCAAAATTATTAGACAGCATGGAATAAACTTTCATTGTTATGCAGATGATACTCAACTATACTTATCCTTTAAACCAGATGAAACAAATCAGCCCAATAGGCTACAAAATTGTCTCATAGACATAAAGACTTGGATGTCTAGAAATTTTCTCCTCTTAAACTCAGATAAGACTGAAGTAATTCTCGTTGGATCTGAAAAACTCAGAGCTAAATTTTCCGGTTTTGTAATGAACCTGGATGGCATTACTTTAGCTTCCAGTGCTACAGTGAGAAACCTTGGAGTAATATTTGACCCTGACCTGTCCTTTGGCCCACATATTAAGCAGGTTACTAAAACAGCCTTCTTTCATTTACGTAATATAGCCAAAATTAGTGATGCAGAAAAACTGGTTCACGCTTTTGTTACTTCGAGACTAGATTACTGTAACTCTCTATTACTGGGCTGTCCTAAATATGCCCTGAAAAGCCTTCAGCTGATCCAGAATTCTGCAGCCAGAGTCCTGACCAGAACCAGCATGAGAGATCATATTTCTCCAGTTTTAGCCTCTCTTCATTGGCTGCCTGTTGAATCTAGAATAGAATTTAAAATCCTTCTCCTTACATATAAAGCCCTCCACAACCAGGCACCACTATATATCAAAGACCTCACTGTGCCTTATATACCAAGTAGAGTACTTCGTTCGCAGACTGCAGGCTTACTTGTTGTTCCTAGAGTCTCAAAGAGCCGAGCAGGAGGCAGAGCCTTTGGTTATCAGGCCCCTCTCTTATGGAATAAGCTCCCAGTTAGTGTTAGGGAAGCAGACACCCTCCCCACCTTTAAGACTAGGCTGAAGACTTATCTTTTTGATAAGTCCTATAGCTAGGGATGGTTAGCATCCCTTAGTTATGCTGCTATAGGTTTAGACTGCTGAGGGACATTTCCTGATACACTGAGCTTCTTTCTTTTTCTCTTTATCTCTTTCTTTTACCCCCCCCCCATAACAGTGTTGCATCATTAACATGTATGTCTCCTGTCTCAGCAGGTCTCCCTGGCCGGGAGTAGCAGTTTCTGTTGTCTTTCTGTCCTCTTCCCCCCACACAGCAGAGGCAGATGGCTGCCTGTCCTGAGCCGGGTTCTGCCGGAGGTTTCCTTCCTGTTAAAAGGGAGTTTTTTCCTTCCCACTGTTGCCAGTGTGCTTGCTCAACTCAATCTGTTGGTTTCCTTATATAGGCTGTTATGAATTTGGCCTTCATTATGTTTTCCCCTCTGTCTGTAAAGCGTCTTGAGATGGCATTGCCGTGATTTGACGCTATATAAATAAAGTTGAATTGAATTGAATTGAATATTTATTTAAATGTTTTGACGATACTTTAGAAAAGTGAAACTCGTGAAAAATTTCCATGCATGGAAAATTAGAAGGTCAAAAACTGGCTATTAAACCTGCTACATGTGAAAAGATGGCAGTTTCTACGCATTTCAGCAGTACAGTCAGTACAGTCAGTACACAGCAGGCACGAAACAAAACTTGTTGTTTATCAACTATTTCAAATAAGAATTCTCCAATGGTTTTGTCGTGCAATCCATTGGCCCACAGACTACTGCAAAGGTCACTGCTACAGCGCTAGCTGGAGCTCAAATTACACAAGAATAACTTGTTGAGATTAATTCATCACCACCCCAATACCCACACACACACACACAGACACACACTTCATTCTAGTCCACCAGTACAAACTCTGTAATGCAAACAATTATGCAAAATAAATAGAAAAATAAAATAAGAATCCAGAATATCAAGGGGAGCATTATGTCTATAAAGCTAAAAGTAAATCTGCTCAGCAGAATACAGAATCCAGATAATCATTCTGCTTGCTTAAATGCTGGACAAGACTAAATTAAAAAAAAAAAAACAAAAGAAAATTCCATCTAAGCACCTGCAGGAAATGGTTTCATATAACTCTGAAAATCAGCAGACCATACAGATGCAGTGCATAAGCAAACATCAGCGTTCTGCCTATAGAAGCCACACAGAGAATCGCAGATTGCTGGGTCGTGAACTTTCATTTATCTCTATGGAAACTACTGCGTTCTCAGGTCTAGTCTTCACACTCTCCTCCATAATAGCTCTCGCTGAATCATTTGACCGTTAGTGTAATAATTCAGCAGTGATCACAAGCCATTCATGTTCTTTGGCCTTGTTGCCTTTCACGGTTTAAAAAGTCATGCCGAATGCCGCTGGATTTTAGAGTTTTTTTGTAAAACCAAATAAAAAGCACAAAAAATATGTATGTTTGACTCTTAAAGAGGTTTGTAGACTTTGTACTGCTCAGTTTTAGTTGTCTTTTTTTCCAATCTTTGAGTGATTTAGTCCTGTCTTATATTTGCTGAATGTGTGTTCCAGGCTATATATAGCAATGTCAGCCAAGCGCTTCAAATTTCCCTTAGTTCTGAAAGAGTTGTCATCTGACAAGTTTAATAGTAACAATTATCCATCCATCCATCCATTCATTTTCTTAACCGCTTAGTGCAATTAAGGGTCGAGGGGAATCTGGAGCCTGTCACAGCAATCACTGGGTGAGAGGCAGGGTACACCCCGGATAGGTCGCCAGTCCATCACAGGGCCAGTAACAACTATCTTCTTTTGTAAAATTGATCAAAGACAGCTGCATTTACTCCTTTTCAATGACAAAAACTGATATGTATAAGATAAGACAAGAATACAGTACATGTTAAATTCTTGAGTTACTCCTCATTTCGTAATACATTTCCAAGAAAACAACAAAAGGTGCAGCGATTTACTGAACATGAGGTCATAAACTGAAATCCAGTTTAATGTCACCCTACCATGAAGACCATCTCTGATGAGGCTTTCCTTAAAAGTAAATTCACCAGGTGAGATGCATCTTTTAGGTTATGTCTCAGGTATTCGCTGGATTATTTTCTCAATTTCTTTAAAACATAATTTTCAGATATTCATTTGTTTTTTTTTTTTGTTTTTTTTTTATAGCTATGCTATGTCATCATTTGTCTTCCACTTGTCCAGATTATTTATGCTTTTCTTGTTTTCGTTTTTAAATAAAATGCCAACCAACAGCTCTTTGGGAATCACTTGTGATAATTGGGATATTTCATAGAATATGCAAATAATTTAATTTAAAAATTAGTTATTTGTTGTCCATTATGTGTAGTCATCCCTCTGAAATGGTATGGTGCACAAACTAAACCAAAAATGCTTGGAAAAGCTGTCAACGTTTCAAGAAAAACATTGAAAAACCTTCAGAACACTTGGAGAACTAATGCTACAAAATACAAAGAAATTGGGGCTGGTTCAAGACTTTTGCCTGATGTGGGACAAACACATTCCTCAAGCTAGATTTATGAGGCTGCACATAAACACGCTTACATTTTATATATCTGAACTATTGTGGGACCTGTAAGCAACATTTCCACTTCTGCTGTTGGCCTTGGAAAAAAAAAAAAAGCAGAAACAAATAAACAGTAAACACTGAATTATTTGTCAGCAGACTGATGCTTGTGCCTCCCCAGTGATGCATCAGATCTAAAATGAAAAGAACAGAAAACAGGCAGCACAGGTACATCGACAGTATGGAAATATATAACGACAGAGTGAAGATCTTGCAATTCATGTTGCTCGGGGAGGGAGGGGGATGTAGGGGGTGCTCTCATTTAAAGGTGACAAGTTGAAAAAAAATCTGTCTTATTTTGCACGTGTTTCATTCTGACACGTGATTTCTGCACCTTCCTGTGCTTATTGTTTCTTAAGCCTGTTACATACTCCACGAGGCGCAAGAACTGAGTTCTTGTTCTTGAGGCTGCAAGAACAAGAAAAAACGTCTTGTTCGTCAGGTCCATACATACTCCACGAGAAGCACGTCTGCAGCGGGGAGGGATCACTGCGGGGGGCGATGTCTGCTTTTATGCGCGATGAACCCGGTTGTTACCTCCGCCGAGGAGGTTGTTGTTTTCCCCGGCCTCTTTTTGCTCAAGATAACTTAAAAGGTTACGGATGGATTTTTATAAATATTTCAAGAGTTGTTGCAAATGTAAAAATGAAGAACTGATTAAATTCTGGTGGTGATCCGGATCACCGTTTGGATCCAGGATTTTTTTTAAAAGGATTCTTTAACATTGTGCTTGGCGGAGGTTTCCGCTCTCCGCTCTGTTTTTCTAGTTTCATGTTTAACGACAGGCAGGGCGGGTTGTGCACGCGGCTGGGTTCGAGTGTTTTAATGCTACATGTAAAAATGTTTGTACTTTCTCACCACCTCGATCAGCTGTTTTATTAAAACAATCCGTTTTGCCGGCAACAGTAAAAACGCGGAAGCAGCAAATCCGCTTCATGCTTTCTCCGTGTTAACGACGCCCGCCTCCAATGTCCGACCAATCACGCGATACTTCTCGCAGTCCTTCAAGAAAAAAGTTCTGCCAGCCCGGTGTGTCAAGAACTGTCCTCAAACACGTCCGCGAGAACAAAATGACGTCATTTTCTTCTCGGAGCCTCGAGAACAAGAAAAAAGTTCTCGCTTCTCGTGGAGTATGTAACAGGCTTTACACATCACATCTGGGACATTCAATTCGTAACAGGTGATCCGTGAATCATATGTCTAAATTTCCAGCAATCAAATGGATGAACCACCAGCATCAGAGCCAGGTATTCACCTCAAATCAACTCAATGTTAATCCTTTTAGAGTGATGGTCTTAAAGTCGCGCCCGATGCCGGGTGCGCCGTATCCTGAGCATGCATGACATCAGACGCAGTGACAAAGTCCTGCTGGTCTTAAAGCATGAAGGAAAATATGAACAAAATCTTTAAAGCAGATTGTTTAGATAAAGAGAAATACTACAATGATAACCTCTTCAATAGCAGGAATTCTAGAGCTGAAAACCCCCATAGCTGCCAGTGCCGAGGCCAGTTGTTTCAAGCTCCTTTGCCTTGGAAACTTAATTTTCCTAGCACCGTGATCCTGCAAAACTCAGAAATATACAGCCGCCTCCTACCTTAAATTAGCAATTAAACGTCAAGGCTGAAGTTCAAGTTGAAACTGATCATTTTAAATCATTCTATGATGGAAGAAATTGATTTGGTAATTTTACACAAGGACGACGTATTAGAAAGAACGCCCTGTACAAGACTACAGAAGACAGATGATTAAAAAAATAAATATTTGAAAATAGTGTTTACACCTTTATAAAACTCTACAAAGAGGGAAAACAAGGCAAAAATTTACAGCATTAGAAAGTGTAGCAAAGGGAGATCAGCTCAACCATTTTCACTCTTTGTACCTTAGTTCAAAGAACCACAATGCAGAGGTTTAAGTCTTGGCTGTTGGGCTTTAATTTATGGTCTTTTTTGTCTTTATTTAACTACAGCTTAACTCTAATGATCGATTTCTTCCTTTTACATCTACATGTGTTTGCACCTGCCGCACGATTTCTGTTATAAAACAAGCCAAAAGTAAAATCTGGACTGTGTAAAACTTGTCTCAAGCAGCATCCAAGAGGTGGGACGCGTTGGTTTGAGCTCTTGCGTGTAGGTGTTCTATGCTGATCAATAACTGCCATTGGAAGGAAATCAAACCAACTAGATAACGCCTCGTTGTTCAGATAAACCTTTATCATCGTGCTTTGTTGTCTTTTCATTGCAGGCTAATTTCAATTTCCATTGTTTTAGTTCAAATATTTAACCTACCCCAAAACAATATGTGCGGACTCTACGTGGATGTTATGCAAACAAGGATATAAAACAATTTATTACTTTGAAAAACTAATCAGTAAAATTTTTGATAGCTGACAGAAAGAGACGGAGCACAAGCGAAAGGAAGATTCTGATCAATTTCAGAGCAGATGAAGATAACTAGATGTAAAGATTACTCTTTCTCAATTCATATACTTGTATTGGAGGGTCTGTGTACATGCACAACTTTAGATGTAAATATTTCCATTTTGCTAAAAAAAAAAAAACATCCAAAAATATGATTATGTTAACCATATTACAAGTTTCTCTATTCCAAGTTTACTTGAAATGGAGAGAAAAAAAAAAAAAGAGTTCAGTTTAAAAAATTCCTGGATCCAAACGGTGATCCGGATCACCACCAAAATTAAACAGTTTCTTGTTTTTCACATTTCCAACAACTCCTGAAAATTTAATTAAAATCTGTCAATAACCTTTTGAGTTATCTTGAACACAAACAGATAAACCCCAGTTAAAACATAAACTCCTTGGCGGAAGTAAGAAAAACGCCTTGGTTCATGCAAGGAGCAAAACCAGAAGGGGAGGAGCCAAGACAGGGTGCCACTACCCCAGCTTTAAAGAAATTCCCAGGCAGCTATTTTCAGTTCAGAGAGTTCATCTCTGTGAACATCAAAATATGACAACTGGGAGTAATCAAATAGTTGTAAAAACAATGATAAATATAAATAAGATGTAAAAAAAAAAAAAAAAACTGGATTCACCAAATTTGAATGAACTCAAATTGTCTTCATGATTTTTTTTTTTTTTTTTTAAACCCAGATCTACTGGAGAGAGCCCACACTTCAATGGGTCCTCTTCAAAAAGTCCTAACTATTTAGCCAACAGGGGGAAAAACAAAAATAAAACAACAGGGAAGCTCCCAGGTCTTTTTTTTTTCCTGTTTTTTAATGGGGAAAAAAGTTATTTCTGAACTGGAGTGTCTGATATTAATCAGCAGATTACCAGGAAGCTTTCAACACTAGAGGAATCCACAGTGTAATTTTTGTTGCTTTTAATGTACCAGCTGTGGTCATTAGATTACAAAATACTTTATCAAATCAAAAGGAATCTTTTTTTTTTTGTTTGTTTGTTTTTGTTTTTTTAATGGCACAAAGAATTTGTGTTGCTACGGTGAGGTTGTGCCAATGGCTTGCCAGACGTTTACAATGTTTATAGTAAATCTCTTTTGTAAACAGCACAGTCCTTTATGGATGATCCCGGTCTTAAAGGAGTTTTTGGCAGACTTTCTCTTTTGGACCCTGGGATTGATAAATACGTCTTCTTTTTTAAAAGCTGTGCTGCAAAGGGGCAGGTATTTCAAGTCCTTGAATGGTTGTTTCTCTTGCAGGATGTTTGAGCATTAAATCAGGCATCTGAAGCCTTAAGTACATTTGTTCACAAAAGCTAATAGAAATGCAAAACGTGTAACTGGTAAAGTGTCCTTTCAAATCTAGAACCCATAATGAAGAAAAGGCAAAAAAAATTATAGGTTTGTACTGAAAAAAACTTTGAATAAAATGTAATCTGAAAGATTTTTATGGATCCATTACCACTTTGCTACAAAATGTCTGCAAATCTCATCTTTTATAAGGAAAATGTGACACCCGGTTGTTAGGAAGTCAAACGCTTTAGTTAAAAATTAAAGCCATAATAGCGGTAGAAAACTGAAATATAATATAAACTGTAAATTTCTTCTATTTTCCATTTTAAAATATTCTAACATCTCCCTCCCAGCATGCTCTGCAGCAGCCTTCAATAGTTTCACCACACAGAAATTCAGTCACTACTTGACTCCAGGTAAGGATAGACCCTTGAGGGCATGCAGTCACACACCATCTCACAGAAAATTCACTTTGCGCCAGCGTGCGGAACCAGTGGGAGGAGGCCATGTTATGAATACTTTAATCACAGTCACCTTGAAAAAAAATTCTCAAATGGGTAATGCAGGTCTCCGTTGAAGCTCTGGCACAGGAAAGCAACGGCCGCATGACATTTACAGAAAACACAACGCGAACGCTGCAGATGGCTAACAGGAACAGGATTTTAATGCTCGCCCATTTGTCATCAGAAATAGATAAGAAATCACAGATAGTGGTGAAAGTCCAATAAAGCTTAAAAGATTAATCTGCCGTGTTTAACAGCAGCGTCACAGGACAAAAGAGGAAGATATAAAAGTCAGTCACAGTGAAAGGTTGTGAAATTTAGAACAAGAGAGCAAAAAACACCGGCCAGTTCTGCAACGGATGTCGCTGCCCTTCTCCTTTCCGCACGCTGCATTTCAGCTGAAATCAAACATGTGACCAAAGGGCTTGTTCCTTATAAAATATTGAGCCCTAACAAGTGGAGTTGGGCTCTGTGAAAGGAAAATAAAGCTGCTTTCTTTTAATATTCACCTTGCAGCAATTCATGTAACAGTAAGCAGTTATTAACTAATAATGACATGCTGGGGAACAAAAAGAAGAAACAAGGCAACATTCACGGAGCCCTTGTGGAGGAAAACACTGAACTGCAAAGAAGAGGAGACATTTTAGATTCCTGAGATCGTTTCTCCCTGAAATTCCAGTCAACGTCTCCCAGGATTATGAAGAGAACCTGGTATAAATGCAAATACAGCATGTGCTCATCGTGAGGAAAATGGATTTTCCAGTGTGGTATTACATGAGGGAGACGGTTGGAAACAGGACAGAGTGGGCGTTGAGTAGGTGTATGAACCTTAACAACTGGGACCCAGAGTTATTTATGAAGTTGAGCTTGAGCAGAGCGATTTTTGGAAACATTGAGCCAAAATGCAGATTTAGCCGGCATATGAACAGCGCTGGACTTGACCTCGGTTTGAGTTGTACGTCACCCTACACATGTCTAACCCCAAGCTTTACCTAATCTGACCTGACCCTCTGAAACAGACGATCTGTAATTCATACCCACCTAGCACCATTATGACCAGTTCCAGGAGAATGAAGAGGAAGTGCGCTTCCCTGTTGTGCCAGTTTTTATATCTTCAGGCTTAAACCACCTCCACCGTGGCCTACTTTTCACTCTGCCTTCTCATGTGGCCATTGGGAACGACAATGAATTTGATTTCTGATGTATTCAGACAGCACAACTTCAGGGCCATTTCTGAAATAACCATAACCCTGCCATTAAAGTGAGGTGTGTGTCAGAGCATCTCATAGTATCTACAGTTTACTCCCTTTATACAGAATCGTGGGAGGAGAAGGCAACAATAGGAATTTAGAGAAACAAGAGGAGCCCCATTCTCCTGCATGTGCACTCAGAGTAGGAATACGTCCCAAGTAGTATGCTGTGGATTGATAAATTAGCACCAAGTACTGTTGTTTATAAGTCCACTTTCAGACTGCAACATTTTGGAAAACAGATTTATTTTAAGATATGTGATTCAATACTCTAAGCTGTAACTGTTCACCTGTAAAACACGAGATATGGGATGCCTGCAGACCATTCCATAAATTTTTGAAGGGGAAAGAGGTTGACCGCTTCACCTCCTAGTATGCAGGTGGGAAAGATTATATACACACATCGTCAAATGCTCTAACAAGCACTTCACTTTGAAGGTAGTGTTACGGTCCCCCAGCAACGGCTCTAAAGATGTGTTGTCCGAATACATCAGAAATCAAATTCAAAGTGATTCCCAGTGGCCACTCCGGAAGGTGCAGCAATAAGCCGCCTGTCATAGAGGCGCTTAAAAGGTCTTGCATGCAGTTGTGCATATGAAAAGTGCCACAACAGAGGAATGTATTGCCTTTACTGCACTTGCTTCTCTGCACTTTTCTCACATATTCGATTTTTACATCTCCCAGGGTTTAAGACCAGTACAACAAATCCTTTTACCCGCTTTATAGAGATGGAAACAAAAAGAAAAATAGCTTTTTCATACATGGCATATGCAAAACTTGTTTTTTTTTTCCTGGCATGGCAACATTTGCATGCTCACTGCATCATTAAGAAATTCATGTAGCTTCAGGTCAGATTGGGCTGGGCTTAGACCAAGCACATATGCTTTGGGATGTTTAACTTCTGCATCTTTTCACTAATGCATGGGTGTAATTTAATACTCCTCGCATATGCAAAGCTGCAATTTACTATGCTTGCTTCTAAACGCAGCACTCCAACTTGACCCATCCCCACCAAATCTGTCAGTGAATGTGTTCAACCATGGTAAACTACAAAACTGTGTTTATAGGTCACAGTACAGACCTACAAATCAAGGAAATTAGACCTGATTTTCCTTTAAAATTAACACCATTAGCATCCTAAAGAATATAAAAATATAATTTGTCCCATTTATAATTTTGAGGATTGTAAAGAAGGGGTGAAAGATGTTTTGTGGGACTCATGGAAAACTTTGGAGATTTAAAATCATGTTTGCAGCTTGTGCACATTGTAACATCTGGAGATATGAAATGATTCCTGAACTGACTTTTCTATTCATACCTCTTGTTACTGTTATCATTCTATGCTTTAGTGGCAACAACACTTGTTACAACTTCAACCCGTGCTGCAATAATCCAGATTCACACACGAGTGCAGTTACAAAGGGATTTGATCATTATCGGGCTTGTAGAGTCCACTGGATTTAAAATGTCTGATTGGTGTGCAGACCAGACTGATGTGACACTTTGACGAGCTCACACAGACACACTGCACCCATTATAACCCTGAAACTTCACAGACTACCCCACCCCCGCCCCCCCACAATATCATAAATCCCATTTAACCCCCACCCATGACAGTCAGACTCCCAGAGCATGCATGGTATTTGGCATCAAGAGAGGTCAGTTAAGAGCAAAGTTAGTTACCATAAGTTGTCTGTGGTTTTAAGTCCAGTCAAATACAGTCTAAATTATTCACTCATTCTAATTAGGTTCACACAAAATGACACGAGTAACTTACTGTACACGCCACATCATGAAATGTATCTTGCCATGGAAACCAACAAAGCTTGAGTTGGATTCACCTCAGTATGCACAAAAGAACAGTTTTCATGCATGCACCACTATTTACACACTATTATTTTTAGTGTCTGTTAGCTGTAAGCGATGCCCCCCCTCGCTTACACTAAAAATAATAGTGTGTAAATAGTGGTGCATGCATGAAAACTGTTCTTTTATGTAGTGCCACTTTACCTCATTTAAAGTTGAGGACTAAAAAGTTTTTGTGCAACTGTGCACCACTCAAACTACTCTGCACGGCACTGTTCACACACTTCGCTCAAACGAGCGAGCATCAAAGTTTCTGAACAGGGTCTGAATATATTGTTGTTCTAACATGAGCCTGTAAGTCTGTTTACTCAGGAGAAATCACAAATTAATCCCAAAGCGAGACAATAAGGTGCAAAGATGTGAAGAAGCTGCACAGAAAATGTCTGTATGAGAGAGTGATTGTACAAATGGAAATTAGCCCCTTTTCAACAGTCAAGCACCAGTATGTCCCACATGTTTGGGCTTCATCTGGAAAGATTTAATCAGATGAAGAAATTGCTGATTGTTATCTTCCCTTTTAATTTTAACTTGCATGGTATCTCTTGTAAATTTAATTAACATTTAGCTAAAATTGTTTCAAATTGGGAAAAAGAAACTTTGTCTGCTAAGAATTAGAAAAATAAAAAAGTAAGCACTGCAAGTAAGAACAAAGACATCAGAGACTCTTGAAGTTACAAACCAGAATGAAAATATTGAGCTTAAAGGAGAAAGAAAAGCAGAGACTAAACGAACTGCATCTCTTTCCTCTCTTTATGAGCCCCGGCTACATGTCCACTCTACTTTGCCGACTGGAGGCAACAAGGCTATTACCATGTGGGAGAGCAGACTTCACCCTGTGTAATTATGCTGGCAGCATCTGAGCTCTCCAAAGGGTCCACTGCACTTCATTACATCTTCAAACCCAAAGTGCAGCTGTTACGAATAGCCAATAGGCTTAAAGTACCCAAAGCCAAGATAAATGAGCAAGTGACGACGGGACAATGTCAAAGCTAAAACAGCTTCTTGTTATTTTTTTATTTTAAAAAAGTAGGACTCTTTTATCCAATTTTCTCTTTTCTGCTTTATCTCTCTTGTCTGCTAATTTGTCTCTGGTCAAGTCAGAAGCTGTCAGAGGCTGTAAAAATGGAATATAGCGTCTCTGAGTAAAAACAATATCTTTATTTTCTTTCGAGAATGGAAAGTGTTAAGTCATCTTTACTTCCAAGGCAAAAGCATCCCATCCTAATCCAACCGCCGCACCAACATGATGACATAATGAAAGGCTTCCTCCTCCCTTAACTTCCACTGCTCACCTTCTTTCCTTCCCCCACATCTTCCCTCTTATGTGACCTACATTCAGCTGTGGTGCTGTGCATGCAGATGTAAGCGCAGACACCGCTCGACTGACTGTGTCTGTGTCGACGCATGTTTGCTCTAAAGTCAGTCATATTACTGTTACACTGTACCCACGCATACAAGCGTATTAATATTACATCCTCTCTTGCATCCCTGCACACAAGATAGTGTGTAGTTGCTGTACTAGAGCTAGAGCCCAACCTGCCAGGTTTTTGGTTTTTAGGGTTTATGTGTGTGTGTGTGTGTGTGTGTGTGTGTGTATCTTGCTACCAGCAGCAGATCAACTGGCTTCTCACCACTGGCACCTAGCACGGGGAGGTGAGAACACACGGCAGGCGATGTAGCTCATTCCAGCCATCCAAGTGGCTGCCAATCACGTACCCTAGAGCATGCAACCACATGAGCACACGCATACAAATGCACAAGTACATATCGGCGTAGAAACCTAAAATACAGCACAGATGGCAACAAATGTTATAAAACAAGATTTCAAATTCAGGCTCCTCAAAGTGGACAAATTGTGAGGCATATGGAACGCTATGCAAAGTTTAAACTTTATTTGAAGGGATTTGCACACAATGTCAGAACTTTTTTTTCCCCACCAGTATGATGGCAAAAAACCAGGATTATGATTTCCATTTTCCTTCTTTCTAATAATAGGTCAACTGTGATATTTTCCATGTATACCCAATTATTAGTAGAGCTAATTCTGTCTTTGACAAACCACACAGAAACACATGTGCAGCTCATTCGTCACTATGACCCACTTTTTTTAAGAAAGCAGAAAGCAATCTTGGCGCTGAAGTTATAAGAACATGAATCTGTAAATACTTTAATAATTTAGAGCATTGCTGATGAGTTTTAGGAGTAAATATTTACTGCTCTTTGATCAGAAATGGATATTTGGAGGCTTATTTCAGTTCTGAGAGCCTACCCTCAACAGCTTTATATAAAATGTCTAGAAATGATGCAGTATGCTAAACCAGGCTTCAGGTCAAGCTCTGGTTAGGAGACGACTAATCACTAAAGACCAACTTGGTCTTTTGTTCATTTGGAAATACTGCATCAAGAACTGTGAGCCCAATGAGAAGACTGAAGGATATCCAGCAAGCGAGAATGTGAGTACTTCTACTTTAGAGAGATAACAATACACACAAAGAGAAATTTCTAGAAGACACATCTTTGGCATTTCTTCTTATGAATTATCACAATCTCTACATTAAGTCTATTCACGACTATGGCTGGCTCATTTGGTCCAGTCCCATGATAATTTCCTGTTTTTCCATTGTTGCAGCTGAATTCATCAACTAAACTTCAAAATTTTATGAAAACTACAAACTGTGGTGATGGATTTTTGTTTGACCCCATGAAAATGGTTCATTTCTGCTCAACAATAAATACACATGCATACAAACTGAGCCTTCTCTCTGTCTTCTGTGCTCATATCCTGTGTATTTCAGGTTATTTTCAGAGAGCTTGTAGATACGAACCCAAACACAGCAAACTGAGCGGTAGCCATGGAAATCGTGGAGCAGTGCTGAGCACAATAGCTCTCATGTGATCAATGAAAGAAACCAACAAGAAGCAGAAGCCATGGTGCATTTAAAGCCCAAAAAGACGATAGGAGTCTACTGCACTGCTTCTTTTTACGCCCTTTTTTTGGAGAATGTACATCATCATGGGCTCCATGTTTGCAAACATATATTGTTTTAAACTGATTTTGCAACGTGAAAGCAAAGTCTGAACTTTACACTGAACTTCAGTGGCCCCCTTGTGGGGTTTTTTTTTTTTTTTTTTTGGTCTCGTTTGTTTTTCCCTAAATATGAAAAGGCATTTTCCCCTTGCACTTGTTTTTGTAATTTTTTTTCTAATGCAAAACTTCAAAGTGTCCTTTAAAAATCTTTGATGTAGACATTATTACATGGACCTGTTAGCAAATTATTATTGCCACATTCAACAACCAGAACATGTGGTGTGACATTCATTTAGGACCATGTTTGCTGTAACTGTGCTTTAAAATCTGTAATTTTATCAAAGAAATGTTGCTGCTGCTCTAACAACAGCTGTCTGCTGTATCTGGGAACCTGATTGGTGAGAAGTGTCAGAAGATGAAAATTGGTAAAATACTACAAAGAGCAAAAAAAATATATATAAAAAATGAAAAATATATTGGATTATCAACAATGTGTGCAATCTAAATATCGGTATTTATATGTAAACAAAGGCAAATGTAAAATGATCAAACAAAAACAAGCTAAATGGCCCCTTGTCCTGTCTTGGCAGTAAAAGGTCAGACTCATGAGGGACAACTTCATGCTGCGTAATATCAGGTCCTGCAAGGTCAGACCAGAAAGTACAAACTCCATTAGAGCCTGATCCTGCTGAGGCAGATTAGGTCTATCCTGTCTTCTCGATCCTATTCGATCCTATATTGGTAGAGCAAAAAAAAAAAAAAAAAAAACATCTATTTTCTCAAAGACGTGTTTCTGAAGTTCATTAATCTTGCTCTGATGCAACTAGACCCAATAATAACCAAGAGGTGCAGGGAGGCAGAAAGCTCGCTCTCACACACACACACACACACCTGCCACACTCCATCTGTTATAGAAAGCTTACACCTGAATCTTTATGCAGAGGAGACAACACCGTCTGCATCCAACAGAATATCCACATAATGAGCTTTTGTTCTGCTGAAAGGAGATAAGAAATCAGAAAACACTGAGATCACACCTGGACAAGGTCATAGCTCGAACAATTAGCCCGTTTCTATCAAAGGACCAAGTGAGACCTGAAAGTCATAAAATGTCAAACATCTACCCAGATAAGCAGGCTCAGCAGTATAAAACTAACAGTCAAGTCGAGCTCAATAAAAAGAGAATGACTCAAAGTTTTAAACTTAAAAAGTAATCTCTGAAAGGAAAGGGTATGTGAAAAGAAGAGTTGAGTCAGTGTGACCTAAGCACAGCTTCTTCTGATAAATCACACAGGCCAATGGTTCTTGATGACAAGCTTTCACAGTGCAGAGGGCTCTCTTAAATACAGGCTGCCAACGGCAAGGTCCTATGAAGGAAATGCAGCTCTACACCTCACATTATGGCTCATAAATACAGCCAGGAGCGCTGACGCCCACAGGACGTAGGCTTTGAAGTGAAAAAGTAGAGAAAGTTAACTTCAAAGATCATCACACTGTCCGTTTTGCTTCTATGTGAAACTTAAAGGACACAAAAAAAAACAAAAAAAAAACAACATTTTTAGCTCATTCAGATTACTTCTTAAATCAAGAGTACACTTTGAATTATGATGCATCTTGGATCCTCTTTTTCTTACTCTGAACGCTAAAAACAATTGACTTTACCTCACAAAAGGGAAAAATCTAACCTTACAGGTCAACGTATATGTTAATACTGCGTGAAGATGCTGACACGTCTGTCATATCCGCAATGCACATGCAGGCTTGCATTTGTGAAAAATCCACGTTTAACTGCCCAGAGAACAAACCCACTAATCTGCAGCTTCGCGGCCACTTTCAGACAGCTTAACCTCATCGTAATCTGTCCCAACTGCGGACACTTGCTTCAAAACACCAGCTCCGATTAGCAGTCTATCAGAGATTTACAGCCTAACTATGAAAGCTACACCACAATAAGCTGCTCAAATACGCCTTGTTCCTTTTTAAGATGCAGAATAAAGAGCAGAGGCACAACAGATCAACAGAGACTCGCGCGCACACACTGTGCCTACACCATCTTTCCTCTCAGGAAGTTTACAGTGTTGTGAAGAAAGCCAATTACCATGGATATCCATATGTTCCTCATGTCCTCTAAGTGCTCATTCGCTCAGTCAGGAGTGAGGGGCACAGCTGGTCTTGATGACTCCAGCGCTCCTGCTTTTGAGGGCTGAGCTCAGATAACTGCTGGCCTGGTCGGTTAGAGCACATCTGAAATTACACCTCCACCTTCCCTCAGCAGCCATCCAGTCGCTCCATTCCTCTGTACAGAATCTGTGCAAGCAGTCTGGAGCAGATGAAATGAAACGCTACCTCGCCAGTAAAATTATATGAACAATTTAGGATTAACTACAAGCAATATGATATATACTGTGAGTGTAGCCATGCTGTATGTCTGTTATTTATATACAGATATATGATTGGAAAGGTGATCTAAAACGTCAGCTATGCAAGGCTTTGTTGCAAATTTCAGCTTTAAGTTTTCTGTGCTTTGGTACACACACACACAGCCTTTTTATTTTCTTTTTTTTTTTTTTTTTAATGTGATGCTTTAGGCAAGCAGACACACCATACACAACCTGCTCAGCACCAAACAACAGATGGACTCGGAGACTCAAGCCCTTATCCGCACTGGGTTATTTTGGGCTGTCTGAAATGTAAAGTTGTGAAGGAAACATGGCAAAATCTGCGGTTATCGCTCCAAAACAGCAATCTGATGCCGATGCAGAGCTCGGAGGATCAAAGACAGACATACTGTGGATGAATTCCAGTTCTGATATCACAACAAAGCATGTAACAGGCCCGCTGGAAAGCCACAGGAGAGCAAGGCAGTGTCACGTTTACATTGCCTAAGTGTGACTATTTGGATGAGTGTATGAAGACAAACAATGAACTCATAACACACTTTTATATGGGCCTTTTGAGCAACTTTTTTTTTTTTTTTTTTTTAGAACCAAGATTGCATTCACACTGCATTTCTCAACAGATCTGTCCTTTTAAAAGTGTGTTTCACTCTCCACCAGAGGCAAGAAAACCTGGAGCTGCATCAGATCCTGGTAGTCTGGTTGATCAGATCTCTATTTCTATAGCTGCCTGTCAGCCACACGTGTGTATGTTTTGGTTGTGTTCACCCACGGTGCCATGCACTGGACCCACAATGCACTTTGTTCTAAAGTCCGCTTTCTGTATTTGGTCTGCTTGAAACGGACCGAGACCTGCGTTTGTAGGCGGACCTACTGTGCTGCTTTGAGCTGGAGGCGGATGTGAATGTACCTTTAATCACTGCTGCACTGACACATTTCATTGGTAACAATGAAGCGCAGGATTCCTTTAATGAGATCCAATTCAGCTTATCTGAAACCTACGGTGATGTCACTGCGGCGCCGTCTATGGGTAGAACATTAAGATGTACATTACATCCTGTTTTCACTTGCACTTGGGCAGCTGAAATGTAATCATTTCAGAAGTCGCAATGCATGTTTGTGAGTATTTGATTGCATATTGTTGGGCTGTCACATGAGCATCAGCCTTTGCCCCTAATGACACACTCTTCCTTTACCACCCATGATGGTGAACATCGGATCTTTTCTGTCACGTTCATCAGACATAAGTTTTGTATCACTCTGTAATGATGATTATTTCAGTAAATTTGTGTTAAAATACCAATAACAGCTATTCTTTGCATTGGATAGCAAAAATGGAATTCATATATGATGTCGAAACTGAGTTTGATCCTGGGTTGCACACACATCCTGAGAGGTTTGGCTTGGCGTTATCCTTTCAGATCCTGATTTTAAATGTCTTACCAATAAATGTTTAGTAACTAAAAGGAAACAATACATATTCTGGTTGTACTAGAGGTTTTTTTTTTGTTTGTTGTTTGTTTTGCAGCTACTATTTAAAATGAACTGGCTCTTTCTTTTTTGGTTTTTTTTTTTTCCCCTCAAATCCCAGTTTCACACAATTAACACACCTAAAACCAAAACTGGAACAGAGATCAGACGTGAGGAAGATGAAACAGGTGTCACCATCTCCCATTACCCCCCCCCCCCCCCCCCCCCCCCCCCCCCCCCCCAATGGGACTGTCTAGCTGCAGGTAAACAAGCTCTGGACTTCAACTAAATCAGTGATGTTTCTATTTGTGCGATGAAAACTGCACTTTTGGCGCAATACCGTAACAAAAAACGCAGACTGCCAGAGATTTAACAACCAGGTTCCAACTGTGCAAAGAGGAAACCACAATGTAACATTTCAGTGGGAGACACTGAATGAAAAATACTAATCAAAACAATAAATCATTTGTGGATCTTTATGTGACGACGACAAAAGCTGGCGCTCCCGACTCTGCTTTCATATTCTTTTTTTCATATTTACATCATTACAGCCAACAATCTGACAAGCCTCGAGTTGATGCTGTGCAGTGTGATACACACTTAGACCAATATTTTATTGAGACCCATCTCACACAGTGTGAAATGTAATAAACTCATGTTGCTGCTGTCGGATCGTGTAAGAGCAGCAAACAAATGCCTTTTTTTTTTTTTTTTTTTTTAAAAAGACATGCAATGCTTTCAATTAATTAAATAGCTACTAAATATGCCAAACTGATGTCAGAATGAGCACTTTAAAGCTTTTAAGCCACAAACCCTAATGACAATTTTACCACATTGTACCTGGAAGTATTTCCATATAAGTTTCAACATGGCACTGGTCTGATGCATGCTGTCAGTGCAGCAGTGGTTTTCACTTGGTTTATGATCTACTTGTCAGAGAAGTCCAACAGATTTCATTCATTCATTATCCTAACCGCGAGTTCAGGGTTGCGGGGAGCTGGAGCCTATCCCAGCTTTGGGTCCCAGTCTTTGGGTGAAAGGCAGGGTACACCCTGGACAGCCGCCAGTCCATCACAGGGCCACACAGAGACAAACAACTCGTGCTCACATTGTCCTAGGGGCAATTTAGAGTAACCAATCAACCTAACATGCATGTCTTTGGATAGTGGGAGGAAGCCGGAGTACCTGGAGAGAACATGCAAACTCTACACGGAAAAGGCCACTATCCAAACCCCAGCCAAGGATCGAACCAGCAACCTTCTTGCTGTGAGGCCACAGTGCTAAACACTATTCCACCGTGCAGCCCCCCAAACAGATTTTATTGCTGAAAATAACTAAATGTTCTACTTGCTATAAAAGAAAATCCTCAAAAATGAGAAGCATTTACAGTCTGGCTAACACACCACCTGCTCAGTGGCATCATATGTGCAGAAAGCTGACATTTTCAGCTGCTTCCATCCACCATTGTTATGTTTTTTCACAACCAGCACAGTTGTCACATTTAACATTTTTTTTTTTTTTTTTTAAATAAATGATGTAAGAAAACTCTGAGTGAAGAAAGACTTGAGCACTGTGTTATGGCAAATATCACTTCATAACTGTCGACGGTTTGCCTGGATGAAGCCGTAAGGAGCATTTATGTCCAAATGACTGAATGGTGTCCTTTTCACAGAGTGATGAACACATTATGGTTACCTCTCTCGCGTCTGCAAAGGGCGGAAGTGAAGCATTTATCAGCAGAAACAGACTGGGTTTTTTTTTTTTTATGAGTTGGCAGTGGATGAATGCACTCATCAGAGTTTTGCCCAAGGACACTAGCATGTGGAGGAACTGGGCATCAAACAGCAAACCCTGTGATCAGCGAGCAACCTGATTTTCCACCAAAGTCACAGCAGCAAGTTTGCTACGTCAACTTCAAAAGGTAATGTCTGCTTCTTACTAATGCTTGAAGGTGACCAAAAAAAAAAGCTCTTACTGGAGGTTTAACTCCAATTATCATAATCATACGGTCATTTGTGAGCTCATTCTTACAATGGGTGGGATCGTCCTCTCTTTAAATCAATCTGACTGTTTGGAGCAGCTTCAAAGCTGCAGTGGTGCAATATTTAAGAGCTGCTTTGCTGTGCAGCTCGAGAGCAGATCAACTGCTGCACATCTGTATCTCGCAGACAGAAAGCTCGCATCTTCTTATGGTCTAACAAAAATTAAAGAACCACATCATCTGTCATCATCTGTCTCTGGTTCTTTTTTCATCCAGTGTCTTGAGAGTCACACACTCGCATCCTGAACAGTAATACAACGTGACAAAGATCCAAAACTGCTCAGAAAATACGACATGAACGTTGAGCTAACAAAATCTAACAGTGGGTCATGTGAAACAACAGTAAGGCAATGTCTTCACCACCCACTCTTACCGGATCATTTCCTCTCATCTGATGCCACCGAACCGAGTCGATGTCTGATTTTAACTCTGTTACTGGGTCACCACTGGTTGCAGTTACGTACTTCATCAGTTTGTATTTTTAGAATGACGATTCGTCCTCAATTTTATCCTGCAGCTTTAAAAAGAAAAGTAAACCTGTAGAGACCACCCTTTCACCTGATTGCTCAAATGATTGTTTATGTTTGTATATGAATACAAGCACAAGGAGTTATATCAATATACTGTATTAGGCTCACTGTGATCTTGCTGTCCTTTTTGGGATATTTATCACTGTGCATTCATCCTGAAGAAGATATATTTCCCTTCAGAGAGAATGTTTTTTTCTGCTCATATATTTCACATAAGCTTAAAAAAAATAAAATAAAATAGGTGTTGCATCTACTCTGAATCTGTTCTTTCCACACTTTGTAGCAATTCTGCAAACCTGACAATACCGATTAGCTTGAAACAATGAAACACAACTGAAAAACAGTCGTTTTGTGTGTGAAAATTGAAGCTGCTGTACTGTAGAGTAAAACAAAATGCTTAGTTTGTCTCCTGCACACCTGTGTTCTGTCTGCGCATGCAGTGGGAGGAGGCCCTATTTGGGACAATAAATGTCCAGCTGCAGGGACAAAGAGATGCCAAACACTGTGAAGCGATAATTAGACAGCTGCGTGGAAATAGTGTTCATGCAGGAAGTCTGTTAGAGTTGTGATTCTTTCACAAATCAAGTTTTTGTCTTTTTATTTTTGAAGCCTTGCAAAGCAGAGCATAATTATACACACAAAATCAGACTTTTCTTGCAATGTCACCATAACCTGCAGAGAGACTTTGAATTTTCTCCCCTGTGCTGTTTATGCTGCAGAAAGAGGAAATACAAAGAGAAGGGCTGGTGTCTATAAAAGATGTGAATGTGTGTGAGCAAACAGTATACAAGTTTCTTCATGAGCTGTATTGAGTTTCAGTCAACTCTACTGCAGTTCTCCAAAGTGATGAGATCATGCGTTTCAGTGACATTTACGTCCCTACTGAGTAAAACTCTTATCAGACAACTTCAAACAATACTACACTCCAAAACCCCCATCACACCAAAAAGGAAACACTTAACTCCTCTTGACACCTTGTGTGTTTTTCCTCAGCTTCTCAATGCTCTCATTGCAACCAATCATGTGTTGGGGGGTAATTAAGCTCCACACACCTTTGTGTTTACCGCCTGTCTAAAGGCAGAGATTGTATCTCCTTGTTGGTGATTAGATCAGATTGTGCACATTTTAATGAGATTTGTAAGCAATTCAATACCTAGTGTACAAAGAAGATGACAAAAGTCAGTTATGTTACAGAAATGTTCACAATTTCTGATGGTCACGGAATAAAACAAAGAAACATTAACTCCTCTCATTGTCTGGGTTGCATGTGGGGTACATTGCATGTTTTAAATAATAAAACATGCAATGTTTATATAAAGAGTATATTAAAAAAAAATAAAATAAAAAAAATAAAAACAAACATCCTCCTCAAGTTGTAGAGAAGTGCGCAGGCCTGGCTTCGCACTCAGCTGTGAAGGAACTCAATCTCTCCAATGAAGTGAAAACCTGAAGGGACTCGTTTTGTTTTCTTATAGGAGAGATTCGCTCACCTACTGACAAACACTGAACTCTGCAGCGTTTTTCTGAAGCCATATTCTCCCACATAGAGCCGCGCGCGGTGCCTCAATGAGCTGCTGGTAAATTAGCCACGGTGATTATGGTGATCTGGTAAACTACCGTAGAGACAAAGCGTTTTCTGCAACATATTCACGTGCATGTTAAATCCATTTAAGCCTTCTACATGGAGTCTTTTCAGCCCAACTACATGCATGCACATCCTCCCTTCAAGCTGCTCCGCGTCCTCTAACAAAGCGCTCCGAAGCACCGAATGCATATCTGCATGGAAATCCAACGGAAAGCGAACAAAGCATTACCTAAACAGTGTGTCGGTCCTCACTGGATGCTGTTGCTGCTGCTGTCCGGCTCTTCATTTTGCTCCTGTTCGCCTCTGAAGAGCGAGCATGCGGCTCGCTTTGGCTCGCCTCAGCCCTCCCTCCGTTCACTGAGAAGAGATCCACTACTACGCGGAGTGGCTGTGTTGTCTATCACATTGTTGCTGGCCTTTTTCTCACATCCACCAAATTAAAAAAAAAAAAAAAAAAAAGGCGGAGCCTTCGGGGGTTTTTTCCAGTGAGAGACGGAGGAGGCTCTCTGGCTTGGAGGGAACGATCGAGGAAAGGAAACGAAGGAAAGGAAGAAAGGAGGACTTTGATGTAGTTTTTTTCATATATATATTCTTATAAGCAGAAGTACAAAAGGATGGAGGGGTCTAGGTCATATCAGATCTTTTGACAGATACTGCCTGGCCTTTATTGGCAAATGTCAAGTGAGAAGAGCAATTTAAGACTAATTTTAAATCTGTTCAGTAGGTTAAATATAAAGTATGGCTAAAGAGGGGTCAGGGATATATGCCTGCTCACGCTCCTGTCCTGTCTGTGCTATGAACGTCCAACAAAACCCTTTAAAAATAAAAAAAGGAAGGTTAGTTAAAAAGAAATTCAAACAAAGACAAAGAGAAGGGTGTAAAGAAATTATTTTTAATCACATTCAAGGCCATAGTCAACTGCTAAGGGGTGCCACCATGCAAGTCTTCTACCCACCCCTCAATCGCTTGTGAAATTCAGGGCCACTGCTAGCGACAGCTTTGTAGGGTGCCCCCGCCCCCAATATTTGCCTCCTCTTGGCCAACCCCCAAAAAACAGAAGATTCCCATGTTTGTCAGCATGGTAGTCAGTATTTTCCAAAGTAAATCTATTAGCCCTCCGGAGTTGAATTTACTGTATTTTAAAATAATTTCAGACCAAAGTAATATCTCCACTTTAGAAAAACTGTGACTAAATAGTTTTATTTTTTTCTCTCTTTTTCCTGCTTATTTTCTTTTTAAAGTTACACTCTGCTCAAAACTATAAAATACTCACAGAATTAGATTGATTTTTAACCCTTTAAATTGGAGTTTGATTACTTTGTGTTGGTGTTGTTGTCCCCACTGTTTAGATTAGAAATATTACGTAAAACCCACATTTAATAGCTATTTCATAATTATGATTATGCATTCGGGGATGTTAGGATTTTATTTTCAAGAAACAATGAGTAGTTTAAATTAAAATTAGTGATTTTACTGTTTACCCCATTACACCCTGTTCCTATGATATTGTTAGAAACATTTCATTCTGAAATTTGTGATCACTAGCAAAATTATAGGCAGATTGAAAGATTAAAAAAAGCCAAATATACTAAAATGCCCATTATAATACATAAAATTTTATGTTTTTTTGTTTTCAAAGAGGTTCTAGATACAGCCCAATTTTGACATTTACAGGGTCATTCAACATGTTACAAATCACAAACCTGTCAATCAAAGTGAAAAAATAACACATCTCATAAGTTTTTTGTTGAAAATTAAGGGTTTGGTGCCCCCAGTGTATGATGTGGTACTCTGGTGAAGTTGAAGGGTAATTCATGGGTCATGTTTACAAGGAGACATGCTTTATCCCTTGGAAATTTCATTTACTTTGAGCCAGGATATTGGGAACCACACAAGAATCCTTTTCAGGTCTCAAAATTTATTAAATGCCGCTGTTTCATTTCTGGGTTTACCCATAAAATGTTTCTTGAACAGATGACACCACAACCCAAACTCTACTTTTCCCTGCACAAACCCCGCCAGCAGCAACAACAATGATGGATTACAGTGTTACATTTGTGCTGCTAATCACAATTTGGCTTTTACAGCTTAATGAGCTTAATGAGATCCAAAATTCATACATATGTCCTCTTTTTAGCTTGAATCTCTGCCATTTCATTCTTCCCTGATCAAGGGCTGAAGCCCTCCAGGTTTTTGATGTTTCCCTGCTCCGCCACACATGATTCAAATCAAAAGGAACCAACGGCCTATGAAGATCCACAAAGTTACTTATTAATTTGAATCAGATGTTTTGGAGCAGGAAGACATCCAAAGCCTACATGACTGTGGCCCAAATGAAGCAGAGTTTTCCACCACTGGTCTATTTGGTACAAGTTTATACATGTGTCATGTCTTATTCACTGTTGTTAGTGTATTACTATGGCTGTGTGTTACTTACCACGTACAGTCCAGGCATATGTACTTCAATTGTCTGGAAATTTTAAAGTTGTGAAACATTTTAAAGTAAAATCATTTCTGTCTCTGTGTAGACCTGCGTAGGTATGTACTCAGAGAACTATTACACACTTCATAATGAGTCATTCAGACTTTTTTGTACAGCACCTTCAAAAAGATTATGTTCAACTATTTGTATTGCAAGGTGTAATGGCAAAAAAAGTACAATGAACTAAAAGATAATAGACAACATAGAAAATAAAGAGGTGAAATAAAAGAAATTAGATGCTAATTCATGAATATTGGGGAAAAGACTAAAATAGACTACAATTAAAATAAAATGCATTCACCAGTGAGGAGAAAAAAGAAAAGAAAAAAAAACCAACTGAAGAAGTAAGACTGAGCTTTGTAGTGACTTCTCTGGTCATGTTGTTTAAATATGAAATGTCTAAGATTTTATCAGCAGTTCAGGAAGCTTTTTTTTTTTTCAGGAAGCTTCAGTTCAGGAAGCTTAACAATAAAACTGCTCCTCATCTCATTTGATCAGTTAAGGATAAACATGCTGTCTTTCTCGTGTCTGTGTGTGGAGATAAAAAAAACAAAACACTTAACTGTGATTAGACATACGTTTCTTTCTGCTCACCAGCTTTTGTCTGGCTCTTTTGGTCTTTTTGCACATTTTATTACTTTTAACTTTTAACTAACAAATGTCAACATCTATTTTTTTGTCATGCAGTACTTATTGTTTCCTACCATACACAGCTGCAAACTACAAACCATAAGAACATAAAGAACAACCAGGTAAAAACTGTAATAAATAACTTAAAGAATTTTCTCCATAATTTTGCATAATCTGAAATCAATTGTCCATTTCTTTTTAAACCATTTTATCTCTAGTTGAACCTTGAATTAAATGAAGCCACAACATGCATTATGTACCGAAATGATAAACATTTATAATGTAACTTTTTTATTAATTCGTTTTCTATACTGCTTATTCTAATGAAGGCAAGCTGGAGCCCAAGCTGGAGCCCATCCCAGTAATCATCAGATAAGAGGCAGGGTTCACACTGGACAGGTTGCCAGTCCATCACAGCTAATTTAACATTTTAAGACCATATTGTGTTTGAAAAATACACATATCTTTTTGAAAATAAAAACCATAAAGCATTTCTTAGATCAGTCACTAAACTGTAGGCACTTCACAGAAAAAAAGATCATGAGTGAATGAAAGAATGAAGGAAACAATGTGACTTGTAGAAGGAAGCAGGAAGCAGCTGTCTTTGTTAAATTCTGCTGACCCATCTATCTACCTCCTCCAATAACAGACTCATATTGCTCTTGTGAATGGGTATAATATGGGGCTATTTCAATTCGGAAAGTTACTCTGACCTTTTTGTAGAATTTTTTTCGACTTGGTCACCCAGTCTTCCCTTTATGACAATCTGTTACACTGAATAGCACAAAGTCAAAGCAGCAGAGAAAAACTGACAAAACAAGCTCCAGTTTTGAATATTGTCGCCAAGTAACCATTATTTAATGCTTCATAGGTCTTCGGTACGGTAATGAAACCGTGTTACAGATATGGAGAGATGCTGCGATGAGCCAGAGCAGTGCGAGTTGTGTATCTGCGTGTTGCTCTCTTAATTGCCTCATCAGTAAATGTCAAATGTTCAAATGGCTCTTACATCCAGATTTATTTATTCATTTGTGCTCCATCGGATGCAGGCGCCCTGGCTGCATGCTGCAATTACTGCTGCATGGCTAAATGTGCCAATGAATAATAAATCACAGCACAAAGGGATCTAACTAGCCAATGGTGAACCACAAGACCAGCTGGGAAGTAAATCTGGAGTGGAAGGTGTTTACTGTAGAAACAGTTTCAACCACTGAAGGAATGCTCAGATTCTCCCAGAGAAGGGACACTAATTAAAAAGCAGCTTTACCTTAAAAAAACAAAACACATACGTCCAAATACACTGGATCAGGGCCTTGATAGAGATATTCAAAATGTTGGCTTAAAATAACAAAAGACATTAGCTCCATTGTGTTCATGTTCTCTTCAAGGAGAAGTTCAGTAACAGGAGAGTCAGGAGGCAGATGATGCAGGTGAGCTTACTGGTGCGCTCAGAGACTAGGACCGAAAATGAAGAATGTAAAGGGGGGTATAAGGGAAGTGTGCATGTGGCCCAGAACAATGTTTTCAGACCTCTGTGCTGCAATGTCAGCTACAGTCACTCCAGCAGGCCCAGGCAGGTCAGCAGCTCTTTGTTGAACACCTGACTCAGGTGCTTATCATCTTCCTCCAGGTGCATGTCGCTCAACTATGCTTCATCTCACTGCAGCTGCTGTAGTGAAGAAGGGGGAAAGAATTTTGGGATTCTGCGCTTCTTTGAATCTCTGAGGAGAAAAAAATGGAAAAAGGATCTTCAGCTTGTCAACAGATATCAGAAAAATCATGAAAATATTTAAAAGCAATAATTCTCAACAACATTTTTGTATTTTTCTCACATTAGTGGAGAATGTCATTGTAACCTTCAGAGAATTTGTAAAAATTTCAGAATGGTCTACATAATTAGACCAATCTTTAGTCAGGGTACTTTTTTATTGTAAGAAGTTGACATTTTGATCTCAAGACCAAAGACTAAAAGGATCAAACTGTTATCAGCAACAATTTTAAAGCCAGAATCTGTGTTAGAAATGTATTTTTGCAAAGCTTATTTACATTTTTGGAAGAGCAGCGCGGTTCAATCCTTGGCTGGTTTGGTCAGTGGCCTTTCTGTGTGGAGTTTGCATGTTCTCCCCGTGTATGCGTGGGTTCTCTCCGGGTACTCCGGCTTCCTCCCCCCATCCAAAGACATGCATGATAGGTTAATTGGTCACTCTAAATTGCCCCTAGGAGTGAGTGTGAGCGTGAGTGTGGTTGTTCGTCTCTCTGTGTGTGGCCCTGCGATGGACTGGCGAGCTGTCCAGGGTGTACCCTGCCTGTCGTCCAAAGCCGGCTGGGATAGGCTCCAGCTTCCCCGCGACCCTGAATTGGAATAAGCAGTTCGGAAAATGAATGAATGAATGAAGAGCAGCGCTCATACAGAAATGTAAATTGAGAATTTAGAGCAATTCTGCTTGAAAATGACATGTTTCCAGGGATTCTCAGGGATTTTCCACGTAGAAAATGTAAAGTTACATTGATGACAGATCACAAATGTGTTGCTGGGGAAGAACAGGGTACATGTTGACCCAGCCTGTGCTCAACTCAATATGTGTGGAGACTTATATAAAAATTATATGATATACAAAGAGTTTATAAACATGATAAAAGACAAAACTCTCCAAATAATACCGTAAATACGCACAATAAGCACAACTGACTTTCACAGAAATAAATCCCTTTTTTTCAGGCTTTAATGCTTAAAATGTGTGGACTTCAGAGCTCTTCTCTGTGCATGTGTACAGGAGGGGTTTGTGTCTGCCACCAACACTAATCTTATCACTGCTACAGGCGCAATCATCACTCAGACTCATAACTGTGATTGAGATGAATCAGCATGCAGTAAAGCGTTCTGCCATCGCTAAATTTACACCTGAACATCTGGCCATCTCTCTAATCTACCCGACTTTGTTGTTCCTTTCAGTTAATTGTGGACATTAGAAATCTGTGAGAGCGTGACGGTTTCCATGGCAATGCACTGATGTGCTCAGGTGCTTCAAGCCTTCAGTATTCCAGTCATTTCATACCATCTGTTTCTGCTGGTCACAAAAGCTCCACCAGTTAGGAAATTGTGTAAAGATGTCACAAAAAAGATTAAATGGGATTATAAAGATCAAAAATTCAGAGACTCAATGAGATGTTGACAGGTTGAAAGTTAAATTAAACCTTCTTAGAGCATTTAATCAGGTTCGCATTTGGTCTGTAGACACCATAGGTAGGGTGATCAGTAAATGACAGTGAGCAAAGACAGCAAGAGGCTTATTTGGCTGCATTAACAAAGGCAATTACATCTAATGACAGTAGACCACTTGATGGTTCCAAAGAGCTCAGAGCTGCACTATTCATATATACAGTAGAAGAAGGAAATGCGGAGCATATTTTATGATTTTATTGAATTGGCCAAGAGATTTACCTTAAACATATATTCAAACTGAAAACAGAAAAGAAAATCACTTGACTACATTTTAGCTGCTAATGTGCAGAACGCATGCTAAGACTGTCTGTACAGGGATATGATACAAATGACGATGGTAACAGTACTACCTTAAACGTAACTTAGTAGTTGAAATGAACTGTTTCATAGTAAAAAATAAAGCTTGTTAAAGCTAATCTTGTTGAAAATTTGTGAAATAAGCTGTACATCCTTGACCAATTCAGGTCAAATTAAGTAACAGAGCCCTGGAAATAATGCCAGTATTGAGTGAAATAGCATGTTCATTAGGGAAGACATGAATTCTGTCTGGTTATGAGGGTGGAGACACAGCTATATATGTGTGTATACACACATATATATATATATATATATATATATAGTAACATATGATAGATATTATAGATATATATTATAATATCAGTATTATAGATCATTTTCCATATTTTCGGGCAGTTTCGGAGACATGATGAAACACTGGGGTGCTCTTGGTTTGGTGTTGTGCATCAATGTCTGAAATGTCACTGAGCTGAGTTGCAAACGAGAAGAAGCCACTAATCCATATAGGAAACAGAACAGTTATCAGACTATTTGTAGATGTCAGTGTTACTGTGAACTTCTATGTAGATATCAGCATATGTAGACTGAAGGCTAATGTTTTTTACAGGTGCATATGAAGTACCACCGCAGAAGCACATCAGAGTGTTTATAGATATGTTCCTAGCCCATATAGATGACACAGAAAGAAAAGTTTAGAAGGTAAAAGTTGAGTACTGAGAGCAATCTAAGTGTGCTTTCTCATTAACTATGTGGAGTGGATCATTATTGTTCCGCGTCTTCTGACAGACAAATGCCAGGAGTGATTTCTACTAATACATGATGGAATGTCTCTTTCACCATCTTGTTCTCCGGTTGTGAAGTTAAAGGGACACTGTGGAAGAATTACTCCCACCTAACGCTGAAATTGTGTATAACATTCAAGCAAATATTGCATCCCAGAGCCTAGCTGTTGCTGCTGTGTAGCAAAAAGCCTCCACAACACCAATAAAACCATGTCATTCCACACTTCATGAAGTGTTCACTCAGGTGAAGAGATTTAAACGCCGGCTTTCAGTCGCAGTAAAGCTGGACTAAAAGCCAGTGGGAAGACTTTGTAAGCTCCATTTAGTGTGCCAAAAAGCTGGCATTTACTCTGACTTTGAAGGCTACTAAAACCACATAAACATGCCCCCTTGCACCAACAAGGCTGGTGTGTTTTAGCAGCCAATGGTAACGAGCAACACTGTCTAACAAAACCCCATGAAAAGTTATTATAAGACTCATTTATGCATAATATACCAATGGCATCACATACTTGATTTTGGCCTTTAAACAACAGAAAACGTTACACATTGTCCCTTTAATGAGGCTGAATGCTTAATCCAGCATGACATAAGATGTTCTTCCTAACACAAGCCAATAGTGAAGGCCGTCACATTCATAACAAAACTGATTTACTGACTCCATCACAGGAGATCAATTCTGAATCACAAATAAATGTGCACCTCCACACAACCCTATTCGAAGTGGCTCCTTTGGTGTACTTCATACACCATGCTCTCCTAGCAGAGCATGAACACAAGTGTGTTGTTTCACTTATTTGAACTTGTACTTCCTTATTCTAGTCCTTATACCCACATGCTGTCACAAGTTAGTATCTGCACACAGTCTGCTCAGAATCTGCAGCCCAAAAATGCCCAAAGATGTCAAAAATAATAAGAAAAACAGAAATATTAGCAGAGGAGGGTTTTTCTTATAGTAAAAATGTGTACAGTGGACACATGTATACAATGTATACATGTTTTATTTGCCCAAAAGACATGATAAAGAGGGATTACCGTGGACTTTTTTTTTAAAGTAATGTTCTCCTTAGTATGCCTTCGAGCACACAACCTGCCAGGTTGGATTCAATACCCTGTTAAATTCACACAAAACACCACACAGGACGGTGCATCTGCAGAGAATTCACAGCACAGTCATCTGTTTGCAAGTATTGTGTGTTTGTACTGCACATACTGTCAAACCTATGAAGACATTCTCCTGATAGGCTCGGGTTTTGGATTATTTATCACTGTGTCTTGTTCAGTTGCAGTGAGCGGAGTTTCCGCAGCCACCGTACCCTTTTAAAGGGTTATTTCTAATATTTAAGTTTTAAAATGAAAAAAACAATGTTTAGAAGTCTTTTAAGCGAAAGGCTTTCCATAGCCACAGGAAGTATGCAGCACTGTGAAGCTGCAGAAGTTAAAGTGGGTGTCTGTATGGAAAGGGGCGGCTATAAATGATACATGAGCCAAGTATAGAATTATTTATCCAGCAAAGGACTTCTTCTGAGAACTTGTAAAATAATAAAAGTCTGTAAAGTCTGGGACTGTAAGTAATGTGATGTTTTGTATTATTAATGGCTTTTCTGCCTCATACTCAGTTATTCCGTACTATACCTGTGGCACTACTTATACAACGCTTCACCTGCCACTTAACACTGCTATAATTGGAAGCGTCACTGTTTTTCATAATCCACTGAAACGTTTTTTGAAACCTTCGCCAGATCTTCCTTGGATGAGTGATTTATAATAATAATAACAGCACAAATTCACAGCGTGTTAACAGCCTGAACCTTCATGTTTGTGTTTTCAGACTACTCTACAGAAAAAAAAATAGAAAGCTGAGCTACAGAAGCACTGTAGACAATGAATCAGAGAATGACTTTACAGAAGGAGACAACATTCAAGTGAGCCCAAAGGAACAATTCAAAACCCCCAAAACTGCACAAAGATGCCTGGAAGACACCGAAAACGATGAAAGAAATGCCCTGGGCTAATGACTCCATGAGAAGCCGTTACAGCCTGAACATGACAGATACCTTCATTAATTCAAAGTCCAAATAAAAGTATGAGGAATATACTTTTGGAGATTCTGTGAACCTCATACAACGCGATGAAGTACCTTTTTCATGATGCAGGTACAACCATCTAAACAGTCTCTTCTGTTCACTTTTCTTGACATAATTTAAATCCAAGGAGGAATTCTGTTAATATTGAGCCATCAAAAAATAAATGACATTGCTGGAGAGAAACTGGAGATATCGCCACAGGAATATATTAGAGGTAATATCCCTGCTGCGCATAAAATCAGCAGGAGCAGACAAACACAAAAAGATCTCTTGGATTTTGACCGAAGGTAAGTCTTTTCACATGACTTGTCACGACTTAATTCTACTTCATCACATGAGCTTTAGGAAGACCACTTGATGATGTGTGTGTTTTGTGAAACCAGTTAAATCCTGCTTTTTCCCAGACTTCCTCCCAATGTTGGATGAACTCACTGAACCGAGAAAAGAAAAGCTCTTCATCATTACAGGAGCAGACTGTTGACATTTCTACATGATGTCCACATGTACAATAATGAAACCCTTCAGGGGGGATTTTTATCTTGCAGTTTGCTGCAGTGTTATCATTTCACAATACCCTTTTCTCACCTTCTGCCTGTCAAATGTTGTGGACAAGCATGGACAGCTAAGGCTGAATTGAAATTTGGCCAAAAAAGAGAGGGGTTTAATACAAAATGGGGCAACATTAAGAAATAGTTTTCAGTTAAATTGACAAGGATTCACTAAAAATAATATTTATGAGGCACTTTCGGCAGTATTTTTTCCTGCAAAACAGAAAAAATATTTGACCTTGCTCGTCGGCTGTCTGAGTATACTGTCAACATCAACGCCAGCAGAACGTCTGATTAAGGTGAAACCTGTTTTCTTGCTTTTAGCTGTGAATATTTGGACAGAAATTACAGAAATTGAGTTTCCTCACACACAAAAGAGCTGCAAAAAGCACAGAATGTTTTTGGCCTTCACTTAACATAAAGGCTGCACTTCGAGACTTGGAAACAGATATTCAAAGAGACAAAGGACAGAGAAACATTTAGTTTGAACTAAAGGGAACTATAGAGGACTTTCAGCATCCTCTTCGCCTCACTTTGATCCCTTGTCGTCTGCTCGGCTCTACACACAAGACATTGTTGCAAAAATGTTTCGATAAAGTCTGACACAAATTGTGGGTTTCTGCTTGTCTGCATTAAAATCAATTTTAAAAAAATGAAATGATAAACAGTTTATTTATCCCAGATGGAAATTTCAATGTTATAGTTGTTTTTTTCTTTTTTTTTGTCTTTGTTGTTTTACATTAAACCAAAGGAATAATATGTCACTACAATATGAAAAAAAAAACATTGCCAGGAACTGTCTCTGGTACCGTTCTGTCTTGCTTTGGAGTTGAAGAAGTCTCTCGCTGAACACATTATTTTGTTTCTTAACTGTGTTGGTTAGAGGATGCGAAGAATCTTCCACTATCTTTAGCTTCCTGTGCAGCATTTTGTCCTGGACGATCAGCTCCTGCGGCTCCAGAGGTTTACAGCTTTTTTTTAAATAATTTTGTCCAGTCTGGTTTTGATGCTGCTGGCCCAGCAGATGGCTGAAAAGATGATCACACTTTCCAAAACAAACCTATAGAAAGATATGCAACATCTTGGTGCAGATATTAGAAGATCATAAGTGCTGGGGAGGCAAAGCAGAGGAGCCGTGCACACACACATTAGATGTATGGTGTGTGCTCATGCAGCCATGTCTCAGTGAAACACACAATAATAAATAAAACAAAATACACAACAAAAATGAGTAAATTATTATTAGAAAAGTAGCCAGTAATTCAACTGTTTTGAAAACCTTTTAAACTTGAGACTCAGCCAGGTTTCCAGAAACATAGAGATTTGGATATAAAATGTTTAGCAGATGAAGGCAAATAGAGTAAACATGTGTATGCGTACTGACAAAAAGACTAAAACATATGAATGCCTCTAATTTAGCTCGATTTTCAGGACACTTTTCATATTATGGTGTGATGAAGCATTTTTCCAGGAAAATGAAACACATTCTCTGACATGTATTTTTCATTGCTGCTAATCCACAGAGCTTCTGTTCCCTGCCGGTTGCTGTCAATTGCAGCCGCTATCTTCATTTGTGCAGCTGTTTTCACCGCTGACCCCAGGAGGTTTGCCTGAGATCTATTCACACTGTACCTGTCACTTTCAGTGAAATGGCAGCCCCATTCCCGCATCGCCACCACAAGGTGATAGCAGATTGCCTGAGTTCACCTTTTGTCACTTTTCAAGCTCTCCTGGTGTCTCTGGGGCTTCAGGACTGTGCTCCACTGTTTATTTCCTCCTCACGCTATATCTTCCGAAGGCTTCACACGTGAAAAAGCAATTGGCATTCTTATTACATGTCTTTTCAACACTCGTCATCCACTGATAAAGTTTAAGTTAGATGCAGCATTCCTGCAATTCCTTAGAAACTCTCTGTCATCCCGTCACAACCTTCGCCAGTCTGTTTCCCATTTCAACTCAATTTTTAACAGCCGCTTAGAGACACATCTCCATCTTTACGTCTCAGATTTTCTTTCTTTTCTCACTTCTACGTCTCTTTCTCTCTCCTTCCCCCCAGCTCTGCTGGCAATCTGCCTGTTATCTGACTGATGTAAGCTGGATGTAATACCTTTAATGATTGTATTTTGTTGATGAGCTAAGTCATCTGGAGCTCTTTGAAAGCCCTTCGTGAAGCTCTCTAAACCCACTTTATCGTTTTTGGAGAAGCAGTAGAAGAAACATTATGTATCTTGGGCCTCACAGAGCACACAGTGTGTTTATAATTAAACACATTCGCTTGTCCCCTAGTTGTGTATATTTTAGGAACCAGAAACAGATAACAACGTCGCGTTCCCCCTCCCTGTAATTTTATTCAAACTGGAAAAGACAAGGAGGAGAGTTGCTGTTGCTTCTAAAGCAACACATCCCCTGGCAGGCATGGCTCTGTCTGGTCCTTCATTATATTACCGCACCCACCTTGCGCTAGTTTCGAACTAGGTTGTTTCCATGACGACCAAGTATTTGATGGACAGGTCTGTGTATGATGCCCAGTCTGCTGTGTGAGCTTCCACCCTCTGTTGTCTTCTGAACAGGATGTTAAGGATTTAGCAGATTTGCATATCAACTCATAAATGTATTCAGCGCTTTCACACACACGCACACACACACACAAATATGCACATGCACAGTGATGCTTTCACTATCAGTCCATGTGTAGGACTTAAACAGTACACACCCTGCCAGTACCCAGCAAATCTACTTTTAGGTACTAACGCCTACTTCATACTTTCCCTAATCCAGTCCCAAACACCCACAGTGCAGCAGACACCAAGGAATTTGGGTGTCTGGTGTGTGAAATCTGACTCAATTATTTATAAGATGTAGTTTAATCTCTCAAGACTGAAAAAGGAGAAAATAGGATCCAAGATTCCAATGTGGTGAGCTGGTAGGGGTCTTCTTTGCTTATGCATAACTTACAAACTCCAGAGTTGGAGCGTTCTCTAACTCTGGTCCTCAGGGGGCCACTGCCCCGCAGGGTCTAGATGCTGCCCTGTTTTTACTCAAGTGGCTCATATTGATGAGTCATTAGGAGAGAACAAGCTGCTGATCAGATCTGTTTTATTTAAATCATGAATGAATGCTGCATCATTTCACTTTTTCTTCTTATCAGTAACAGGGACGGATATTCATCAATCTGATTACCGTTATTCTAACCCGATATCTGATCGGCTGTGTGTTTACATTGCTGGACATAACAGCGGAACATAACAAATTAATCAAATTCATCTGTGAAACTGTTAAGACAAACAGGATGGAGCGGCGTTTTGCAAATGGCTTTTGCATTTCTGCAGTTTCTGCAGTTTGCACGCTACAAAGTCCAGGCAAACAATCTTTATACTTTTGACATCTCAATCATGACGTGGTTGAAGATGGGTTTTTTTTTTTCAAACAGAGAAAAAAACTATCAAATTAACCATTTCAAGCATGAATTAATAAAAACAATGCAACATTTTTTTAAATACAGTATTTTACCTCTACAGACAAATGCATTGATACTTTTTTTTTTTGTTTATTAGTGACATTTAGAATACATCTTAATTTATTATTTATTTTAATGTATTCTATAAAATATGTAATTATATTATGTCAATTTTGCATAAAATATAGCTGTATCATTTTCTTTTCCTCTTTATTGCAAAGGCAAACTTGCGTAATTACATTATGTTCAATTATATTATATATTTTTTTTATTCTACAGTGAGTGGAGTATTTACAAAAATACCATCTTCATTCATGATAATGCAAGAAAAAAAATGTAAAAAGGTGTCCACTACAGGGCCACTATGCATGAAAGGGTTAAGCAAATAGATAGTTTACTTCTGATGGTGGATCAGTGGGGTGTCAGGAGTGATGCGGACTTTGCAACTGTCTGCTTTGGTAAAGAAGGAGCTGAGTCAAAAGGTAAAGCTATGAGTACTGACTGAAAGAACAAGCTTGCACAAACAAACAATGAGCCATGTCCAATAAGAAAGAGCAAAGTATTTTGGTGTTTCTTATCTTGTTAAACTGCTTTAAGTCTCCTGCCTTTGTTAGGATCTGTTTGTCTTGTGTGACCCTACTGGAGCATGAAGCCCATAATAAGTCACCTCCCAGGACCATTGGGACACGCAAATTCCTCCATTTTGATAAGAAGGTGGCTCAAGGAGGGACGTGGAGCACTACATGGTTTTTATGTAGAGTAAAAAGAGCCGATTTGTTCGGTGATGCTCTTGATTTACCGATCAGTTGTTGTTCCTTCCTTCAGATATGGTCATGAGCCCTGAGTCATGACTGTCAGAGTGACCAAAATGAGTTTCCTCCACAGGGTGACTTAACTCTCTTAGAGATAAGGTGGGAAACTGTTATTCAGGAGGCACTTCTGGATGACTAGACAGTGTTCCATTGTATCAGGAAGATTCAGATGAGGTGGCTCAGGCATCTGGTTCAATGCTGCCTACCATGTGAGTTGTTAGGGGTACGTCCCACTGGAAAAAAGTCCCAGAGAAGACCCCAGGCACACTGGAGGGATTACATCTCTCCACCGGCATTGGAAAATCATGGGATTCCCCAAGATGAGTTGGAAAAAGTTGACTTGTGAAAGGGAAAACTGGGCTTCTCTGTTGAAGCTCCACAGCCTGCACTGCAATAAGTGCAAGAAGATGGATGGATGGATGGATGGAATGATGGATGGATGGATGGATGGAATGATGGATGGATGGATGGATGGATGAATGGGTGGAATGATGGATGGATGGATGGATGGATGGATGGATGGACTGATGTCAACTCTCAAATGTCGCAGATTGCAAAGTATATCTACTCAGGTAATGCACATAAATGGCAAATTTGTTGTCTTTCCAGTACAACTTAAACTGCAGCACATATTAGAGGATTTTACTATTAAATCTACAAGATTTTAGTATCCTACAGTACACTTACCTGTATAGATTTAGTACACAAGCCTTTTTATCGTCAAAATAAGCATGAACTTTGACCACAGAAAAGCTATGATAATATAATAAGAATAATATTTATGAATTAAGTGTAATCTGTAATCTTACATTTTAAGCAGACATTTGCAGTCTTTATTTTATGTCAATGTGTAAACCTTCACTTACATTCATGGTATTTCTATTTGTAATGAAGTATTGCTTTACTGTAGTATTTCTAATTGAATTTCGGTTAAATGAACATAATAGTCGGAATACAGAACTCTTTGTAGTAGCTGCGGCTAATAGATGGTGCTCTCAGCTGGATTATTAGTGGTAATGACTCTGCTCCTCTGAACACAAAAACATTGTGAGCATTAAAGATTTCAAAATCTTTAGGCCTTTGAAGAAACCAGAGCTCGAAGCAATTTCATTTTCCCTGACAACTTTCATTACTTCTGAAATAGATCCTTTTGATTTTTTCCTGCTGAAAATGGATGTGAAAGCAGCGATCCCTCTTCCAGAATCCCCTTAAAATCACTCTGTTCCAACCTTTTTTCCTGTTACTTTCAAAGGCCACGTATAAACGTGTTTGGCAGTGAGAGGCAGCAAAGCCCTCTTTAAAGGATTACTGGGTGAGTGGGATGAGATTTTTCACTTCTTTTCCTCATATCCTCCTTCTCCAGCAGCACAGGGCATGGAACCTATTGTCATTATCACAGGTTTTCTGCTTGTGATGAAAAGAAAAAGTACTGTCCTGCTAAAGAAAAAAAAACAACAACACATTGTTAGTACATGTTAGTATAGAAAATGGCACATTTTTTAAAAGATAAATTAACTCATCATACATGATCAGAATATTAACGATAATAAATAAATGAACAGACTCTGGATGCAGTTTGCTGCATGACTGATTAAGCAAAGGAAATTAATCTTAGTTGTCCTATATTCATAGTCTGGTTCACATGGTGTGAATTAACAAATAGTTGGCTATTTTAAGCTGTTTCCAGTTTATTTGACATAATGTGGAGGACAAGAACATCTAATAAAGGATACAAGGCAATCTTTAAATCTGCAGTGACTGTAAAAAATAAAGATGTTTCACACATATCATTAATAACACCACAGAGTGAACTAAGTATAAATCCATGGATGAAATGCCATCCTGTTACTTCTTTCAAAGGCAAAAATATATATTATTTACAAACTGTACAGAGAAAATCCAGTCTCTCTTAGCAAGTGTTCCATGAACAGAGAAAACTAAAGTGCCATTGGGAATGCATTAAATCAATCTGTTTAACAGCAACAATATGAAGCTTATGACAAAAAGACCATCGTCCTTACAGGAGGATAGATTTATGTTGTGTACTGAAGGCATTACAAAATGAAGATAAATCAGAAAATGTACAAAGTATTGGAAAGCTAAATGTATATTTAGTATTATACATTTGAGGTTGAATTCTTGTGTTTTATTACTGGAGAAAAAAAAACAAAGTAAACACCTAAAGCACAACAGGATATTTGAAAACCCCGTTTAAAGCTGCCCTTCAGTGACTTCTGACATTATGCACAATGAAACATTAAGATTATAAAAAGGCAAAGCTGCTAAATGTTCTCACTTAACTTGTATACATATTGTCATCTGTTTTATACACCGTTGAAGTCAGTTTTTAACACTTATGTATGCCTTCGTTTAGACAACTACTACTCAACAGCTGCATATTAACATTTTTTGCTTAAATGTTGCAGAAGTTTAAACAGATGGGAAAACATAATGATACATTCAATTTTCTATATATTAGTATTTATAATACGTTCTATAATAAACTACTTTGTTGAAGAGAAGTTGGTTAAGACTGGCTCTTTGAAAGGTTGAAACTTAAACAATGGAAAACTGGCCATAGGTGGTGTTGAAGCAGCTAAGTCTAATCAAAGCTACTGAGATTGCTTGTCCCAAGAGTAGGTTTGACATGTCGCTACGCCGTAATTCATTTCCACTCAGATCACTTCATTGCAGATTCAATCGACTTTATTCTTTCACACACAGTCTTGTGGCAAACAAAATACATCTACTCATACCCTGCGGTCAAAAACCCTTTGCCCTTCCGGGCCAAACATCTGCCCAACCAGGGACACATTCCCCTTTTATGCGTCACCTGCCCAGGTCACAATACAGCGCCCTCTAAAAGCAACAAGTTGGAAAAAAGTCAAACAAATTGGCTTCTATAACTGATTTCCGGCTGGCTAAAGGAAATATTTAGATTTTTTAACACTGTCAAAGGGTCTGAACCTAAAAATTCCTGTTTGGCACAGTATGGGATGATACACCACTGTCTCCTGAACTGGTTGATGTGGAGTAGAAAACAGTATTTGAATAAGTTCACACTTTTTCTGACCATCACATATGAAAGTGTTGAAAGCCTGAATTTCATATGTAAAATCCAAGGATGCCAATAGTTCAGATCAGAAGCACCAATGCAACGTTTAGAACACCAAATAGTGGAGGGAAATACTGTATTATCCACAGTGAATGTATATGTAATATCAATCCTGTTGGCTTCCCGCAGGTACCACATGTTTTAGTTAGTATTTCACACCGACAAAATGTCCACACCCCTAACTAAGACCACATCCTGGTTTTTATCAATTAGATCATACTAACATCAATACATCCTCACTAATCCTATATTGCACACAGAACAAACAGTGGAGGTAATTTCCTCTACACACATTTCGCTCTGATAACTTCAAGATGTGTTTGTTTAGCGCGCAAGGTAAATAATTTCTCTCCATCCCTTCTTACAGGGTTTGCCTCATTATAATACATGAACTCGCATACACAAAGAAGTGTGCTGAAAGCCTCTGCAACAAAGAACCTGTCCAATCAGTTAGGAAGTTATGAGCAATGAGCATTTGTATGACAAGACAAATATTGTGAAACAATATAAGGAGGTGGGGGACTGAATAAAACTGCCTTGGCCTCCAGCATAATTTCTCAGCACGACTTCATCTTGTTATGCTGAAGCATGAGAAGCACAACAGGTAGGCAGCAGACCTGTGCAGTGTGATAGGTAGTCAGAGATGGGAATACATAATTCATTTTTTGTGCAGCTTTCAAAAGAGCATGCTGGTAATTATTTTGAAGTGACACATCTCGTTTTGCATCTGCATATGTGGATTATCATAAAACCTAAATACAAACTGAGCTGAGCATGTGACTGTTTTTTTTTTTTTGTTTTGTTTTGTTTTGTTTTTTTTTTTATTTTACCATAAAACCACTATTGTTGCTTTATGAGTGTTTGGTTTGAAGAGACTATATAATTTCACCAGAACTCTATTTAGGCTTTGAATGCTTATCTCCCAAAACTGGCCCGACTCCCCATCAGTTTTAATGAGGGAACATGGACACCAAAGTACAGGTTTGAAATGGTAATTACTAAGACTCACTGCTCCTGGGACTGATTTAGCACAGCAGAATTAAAGATTGGAGGACAGGAACAGGATACATTTAGATGGCAGTGGTATTTTTAGCTGTGGAACTCAGGAGCAAGACTGGTGTACATTTAGATTTTAGTTCAACATTCATAAAGTCTACTTATAGTAGAGACCACAACTATGATGTCTTACCAAATGTTGAACACTGGAAAAATGCAAGTTTGCAAGATCTCTCTGCAGAGTAATGGTGTGCTTTATCTAGTTCAGGCTGTTCAGGCTAAATAAACCACACACACACACACACACTAACACACAGAAAGGAAACAGCACCACTTGTGTTCGGTATATATTGTGGCAAAATATGGATTAAACAATACGTGTATGATTGTGTGATGCCTCATAAGGCAGTTTTCTTCAGTTAATTTCCTCTTCACGTTGCATCGTTGCTCTAATTAGCAAAGCAGAGTGTGTGTGGCAGACTGAGTTCTCTGCTTTCCTCTGACACATTAATTATAGTGCATATTCATGAAAACGGCATAACTCTCTAAAGACTGCTCCCTAATGTCACGCTATGTCATCGTGATCTTAGTTATTTCAAGTGAATCTGTTACAACGTGCATTTAAAACTGCACTGCGCGTCCTCATGTCTCTTATAATGAGTTCTGTTTAAAAAACGTGTCAGCATGCCCACAGCCGAGCTATTAAAGTTGCATTCAAATGTCAGCATGCTGACCTGCAGGTGTGACTATTTAAACATGTTTGCTGCTGATTAGAGCTTAACAAAATGTCCAGAGGAGGATGAAAAACGTCTGTTTATTCTCTTTACCAGATTTCACCAATTCGAGGTTGTAAGTTTGGAAAAGACATTCCTGAAATGCTTGAACCTGATTTTTAAAAACATGTCATTGCATTTGTTTGGTTGAAATCAAAATAAATCAAGCTTTTAAGATTTGGATAAACATCCCATGATATACATTTAGGAATTACCCCTGCATGTATTTGCTTAACTTAACTATAAACCAGTAACTCCAAACATGTGTCTCAGTTTCTTCTGTCAGTTGAAAGGGTCAAATATTGTGTCCAGAAAGCAATTCGATGAGGCTGTGCATCAACTCGTGGTCCTAACTTGCATCAGTCCACTGTATTTTCTCACCTTGGATATACAGTATGGGATTATACTGTAAATTTGATCTAACATTGATGTTAATGATGTAGTTTTCGTACTTAAATGCCTTAAATGTCTAGGTACCCCTCTTAATTTAGGAGTTCCATTGTGTGTGTTGTATTGAGCTTTTTCAGGAGGGTAGGACGCTCCTGAAAATAACTGTACTGATGGCTTCTAGCTTTGTTTGATTATCGGCCTTCAAATAGTGAGTTTTGGCGATGAAGCCATATGTCTCTGCACACATGCATGAGTATTAGGATGTGTGTAAGGCAAGGCAAGCCAACAACATTGTGATTCAAAGTGCTGTGTAATGTATGATCTGGGGTGGCCCGGGTGAGTGTGTGCAACTCCCAATCCTACTTTTTGTCCCAGTCTAACACTGATGAAATCCCACTGAGAAAGTTTGGAAGAGCAGACTGTCTTTAGCATGTTTTCACACTGTGTATTTGTTTTATCAATGAATCAATTCTCCCCGTTTGTACACTGAGATAAAGACGATGGTCCGGTTTATTGACCAAACTGAGCTGCAACTGTAACTTGGCTTATCTGTGCGTGTTAACATACAAAATTACAATTGTGATTCCAAATAATCAGACTTGTTACAATCCAACTCTGCAGTTGATAGCAGGAGGTAAACTAAAAGATCTGCCAAATTATCATAGTGGAGTTAAAAGAGGATCATTGTCAGCGACACAGACACGCACAAAACTACAACAAGACAGAAGAACAGAGGAATCAAGAGTGCTACTCAAATCAACACATAATCAAAACACGAAGAGTTTTTACAAGATGCTCATTTTCACCAATAGAACTGCAGTCCATGGCCTCCAATCTAACACACACACATACATACACAATACATGATTACAGAAAAAAGCTAGATATAAGTAGGTACGAAGGCAAGCTGTCCCATCCACCAAGAATAGGACTTGATAAATGTTGTAAGTAGAAGGGGGCAATAATAACACTGCATCCTGATAAAACCAGTGCAGCAGAAGGACTTCACCCTGTCATGTCCTTCATTTAAGATCCTGAGATTTGTAAATAAAGCCATGTTTGAACAGAACCGTTCATGCTACCAACAGTTGTCGCTTCATGCCCTTTTTTTGTCCAACCACTGTCAGTTTTGTTCCTATTGGAGAAATGAGTAGATGTAGTAAAGACATCAACACAAAACAAATCATTTTAATGGACAAGAAAAAAAGTCTAATCCTCCATTCTTATATGTGCTCCAAAACAAACACTGCAGTATTAAGTCTTGCCTTGCCACCACTCTGAAGAATTTATTATAGAACTAATATTATAGAATTTATTAGGAAGTTATTATAGTATAATGAATCTCATGTTCTCTGTTGCATGTGGGAACAAGCAACTGTGTGAAACAGACAAACCTTTGTAGATCAGGGATGGGCAAGTTTGGTCCTCAAGAACTGAATGTTGTGAATTTCTGTCCAAGCACTTTGACCCATTAATCTGTTTCAGGTATACAGCAACAGGAAACATCGAAATCCTGCAGGACTGTCGCCTTGAGGATCAACTTTGTCCATCCCTGCTGGAGAAATTCTCCGGTGATCATGAGTGAAAGAGGCTTAGGATTAATCTCTTGTGACCTTAAATTCCTCTGGTCATGATCGTGTATCGGTCTCTGATTACAAACTTTAGTCAGCAGAAGAAGTTGTGGAGATTCTGTCAGTTTTACAGGAGAGCGAGAGTTAAAAGACACCTCACCCGTCTGAAACTTGCTATGCAATGATGAATCTCAGGGCTAAAGCTGATCAAGATGTGTGTCAAAGGACTGCCTTGTGACTCTGTTTATCATTCCAATAATCTTACAATGGCACATCTACAGAGTGAAAAGTGAAGGGAATAAAGGAACAGAGTAAATCTTGCATAAGCTGAGTTTTTGTTACCATTAACTTTGTCACATTTCTATTCAGCTCATATCAAAGGCAAGCACATCAGACGCTTGCTTTATTTTCTTCAGTAGGTGTTGCGTTACAAAGATCTTCAGCAGCAGAGAAAGATTTAGCTGGGAGCACAAAGATTCTCCTACAACTGCGCTAAACAACTCCCGACAGATTTAAGACGTTAAACCAGAACAGCAGGAGACCGGGTTAGTGAAGCTGCCAGAAAAACATCATGTAGAGGCAGGAGAACCAGCAGGAGATGTTGCATGAATGAAATTATGAGCAAATACTGTCGAGTCTTCATTAAAATGTCTGCAGGGTTGGTGGAATGGTTAAATAAATACCTCATACTGGTATATAAAATACTGAGATGATTGAGGGAAGATGCACACACACACACATATTACATATGTATATATATATATATATATATATATATATATATATATATATATATATATATATATATATATATATATATGTATATGCTCTTTTTTCCATCATTTTTAACCCCTGTATGTTTAATTTGGGATTAATCTAAATATAATAAAAAACAGTGCAAAATAACTATGTAAAGGAGAGTGTAAAATGTAAAACTGAAACCTATTCATGACTCTTTCCAGTTTCCTTGATGCAATAATTAAAATTGACTGGGTTTTTCATATGTGGTTAGGAGTGTGAAAAAGTAGTAGCATGATATTCTTTCACTTTCACATAAACAATACATACATTGTTTCAGGAGTAGGGATGGCTCAGGCAGGTTTACATTAACCCAACTTTAAGAGGATACAATATATGTAAGAAATCATACCTTTAGTGGTATTTTCTGTTATATTACCAGCTTAAATAAAGAAAAAATTATAATTCTCAAATTCTGTAGATTTCAGCCTCAGCCCTCCCTGCTTCTGCCTGGGTTGTGCTTAAGAGGTCCTACTGCAGTGGGAAATGTTTACTGTCCCAAATATCACAATTAGAACAAAGGCATAATAAATCTGTAATAGTAGTTCCAGCCTAATCTAACTTCAGTGTTTCAGCTGCAACACCAAGACTGTTCATTTATAGTTATAAATCCTTAAAAAAATTATCCTATATACTGTTTTTGTTTTTTCAGTAATATCTCAAAACAACTCAGTGTAAACAGGAGAAACCACACCACATTTGTTCTGGACTATTTTTAGATGTTAATTGAAACACCTCTCATGCACTAATGGCTTTTTATGCCATCAGACAGGATGCTAAAAAATTAACAACAGTGTCCATATTTAGTGTGCCTTCCAGCTAAAGCCAAAGTACAACATTGCAATGTTGTGCAATGTTTAAAGTCACAATCTGAAGCAAACTGTTCGAGGTTGCAAAAGCCAAAATGAAAAAGATACTTGTAAAACATTAGGGGGGATCTCCTCTCAGATGTGCATGCAATATAGTAGTTTAACCTCTAACAGTTTCACAAATTGCTGTTAAACTATGTTCATGTCACCGAGGACTAAACTTGGAAAGCGGTACTCATTACTAACATTGACTTTCAAATAGAAATAAGAAAAAAACATGGCCGCTTCTGAAACTTACAACAAAACGCTTTGTTAAACTAAAGTGAAGGTTTTCTGTATTTTATGTTTGTTTGTTTGAAGATTCCACATTTTACTGACATTCTAATAAAACTTGTGTGACCATAATAAAAAAAAGAAACATTTCTGGAGCGTGTAGGGTTTTTCTACAACCTTCTGCAGTCCTTATTTTTCTCTCTCGGGATTGATTTCAGATTTTTCAGGGACACACTCTGCAGTGAGAAAATACATTCCCAACGACACAGCAACAGCAAAGCTTTAGGCTGTTTTTTTTGTCCTTTTTTTATTTTATTTTATTTTTTTTCTCTTCCTGTAACTTCCCGCTTCAGGCTTAGCAGAGACGACCATTAGAAAGGCTGGAATGAGAAGGTCTTTCTACACACTCCCTCAAGTGTGACGATTGGCTGGGAGAGGGTGATGTGTGGGTTATTACTGATCTATTCAGGGCCTGGCATTGCTTGGCATGATGCCCTTGAAAGGGAGTGAGGCAACATTTTTAGATGCATCTCATGCTTGACTGGACTACATTGTAAGCAGTGGAAAGGGTAAAAAGACAGCTGGTTAGGTTTGGTTGGTGGTGTCTGGTGAAAATGAAGAAAAGGCCAGTGTATTTGCAGGGCAACACACTGTGTCATCTGTTGTGCTATTTTCACTGTGGGGGTTTATCTCACTTCTGAAATTTTGTGTTTAGTGGTTTAAAATGTGTTTTGTGTTTTTTTTTTTTTACTCTGGGGATGTGTGTGGTGCTGGGTGGAGACCAAATAGGGCTCAAAGTTCACCTTTTGTCAGAATGTTCTTTCACGGAAAACACACAACTGACTGGGGATTATAATAAAAGCCAAAGATAAACTCGTGCATGAACTCACATGTTGAGTATGGTAGTGTGTGTGTGTGTGTGTGTGTGTGTGTGTGTGTGTGTGTGTGTGTGTGTGTGTGTGTGTGTGTGTGTGTTTGTGTGTGTGTGTGTGTGTGTGTGTGTGTGTGTGTGTGTGCGTGTTTGCGTGCGCATTTACAAACTATATGAGTTGATTGATGAACAAGAGCAGACCTGACTTCGCCACTTTCATAACAAAGTGTGTTCTGTATTTTGTGCTTAAGAATTAATGGACTATTTGAGACAAAAGTATTTCATGTTGTCAAGGTGATGTGTCTAGGCTGAAGGACAGCCCAACTACAGAGGAGGCTTTGATTGTCAGGACACCTTGAATGATACTTTGTTAGAGACAAGCTGACATTAATAGCATGCTTCATACTGATGAAGGTTGTCAGCAGACTAACTATGCAGCAGCAGTTACACATTCACACTTTGCACTCAAATAATGACTGAAAGTATGCAGACTTGATTTGAAATGGTCATGGAAATCCCCAAGCTACCAAAGATGCCACATTGTGGAAGAAGTGTAGATATACATGCCCACTATTTCAGAAATATACTTTTATAGAATAGTGCTGCTACAAACTCCAAATAGTTTCCCTTGGTCATGTGTGTATGGTCTGCTCCCACTGTGGGTTCGGGAGGCAGACTCCCTCCACACCTTTAAGATCGAGCTGAAAACCTTCCTTTTTCATGATTCTTATAGTTAGGATATGAGCATCTCCTGAGTTGGAGTCTGCATGTACGGGACCCAACTGTCCAGGTTATGCTCTTTGCTCTTATAGTTATGGGTGGTCTAGCCATCCATTACTTATGTAGCAATGGGGATGTCACCTGATGCACTGAGAAGTACCTTGCACCATTTCTCTAATGTATTAATATATAAATATATGACAATGTTGCATTCTCTAACTTATTTCTCCTTTTTTCCGCAGGTCTTCCTGAATAAGTGCAGTTGTACATGTTGATCTGTCTTTCCTGTCCTCTCCACCCCAACCAGTCGAGGCAGATGGCTGCTCTCCCTGAGCCGGGTTCTGCCGGAGGTTTTCTTCCTGTTAAAGGGAAGTTTTTTCCTTCCCACTGTCGCCACGTGCATGCTCAGGATGGGGGATTAGATCGAAGTCATGATTCAATGCAATCAGTTGGTTTCTATCATAGGCTATGTATGAATTGGCTTGAAATGATGAGTATGTAAAGTGCCCTGTGACAACATTATTGTGAAGTGGCGCCATACAAAAAAAGCTATATATGTGTTTATTAACTAAACACACACCAGCTCAGTCAGAGTGGAAAAAGGTTATTTTGAACAACTTTAAAGATATTTCAGAAGACCCAGGAGAAAGACCTGCAGTTGAACAACATAAATAGACATCCTAAAGTATAAAGTGACACATAAATTATCCATTAAACCATTCAGACCTTATTTAGAGAGAGAAACTGGGGTTTAGAATCTGTTTGTTATACAATGTTTATTATTCTTGAAAGCAGAAGGGAAAAGCCATTTACAATGTATGCAGCCACTTAAAGTCAGAACAAATAAAAGGTTTGAACTGAAGTGCACTCCACTGACTTGGTGGAGGTACAGAAACCTAAAAAAGAGTCAAACATAAGTGAGTGTTACATTTAAGCAAAAAGTACAAATATATTGAATCATTCATGATGTACCTAAGAGCTAAATAAAGAGTTTTTTCTATGAGCTAGTGATGTTCAGAGCTTCAGAGTAAGTTGTAATGGAAATGTTTGCACTGCACACTCTGAACATCTTTTTATAAAGGCTTTTTGGGCTTACATCTGTTTCTTCTGCAAAATCAACCAAAATATCTTTTGTTTTGTGAACGTCATGAAACTACAAAGATTGTATCTTGAAACACTACCTTCCTTTTTTCCCCAAAATCATCAGACATAAAAGGAGGTCTGCAAGGAAAGATCATTTTACGTCCGCTTTTGTGTTCAGTTTGTTCATGTTTTACTCCATGACTGTTTATTTCCACCACAAGTTCCAACAACATTTAGCCTGGCGGCACCAAACCTTTGCTTTGCGCTGTACCCTCCCCTCAGATTTCAGCTAAAACAACCATAAACTGCATACAATTCTATCTCTAATGCACAATCAACTCTCACTTGCTGAACTTGCTGTGAAAATATGTCTCATGACTTGGACTGCGTAAGTGCTCCCCAGGGTTTCCCCTTGGCTGATGTGTGCAACTAAAACACTCAGACCTAGATGCTCAGCTGCGAGTCATGTCTGTGTTCTCCAACCCTGATGAAAAATAAAAGTGGAATTCTGCGGGGATTCAGAGGCTGCTGAGAGGAGTTCAGTCACATGAAAGAGCAGCTGGATGAAATGAACAATCCCTCAAGGCCCGGCTGCTGCTTCTGATACTCCTACAGATACACCACAGGGACAAAGCTGAATAAGCATTAAAGCATGGTGGAAAACATGACCTTAAGGTCCAGCTGATCTGCAGCCATGACCCGGCCCAACCACAAGTTAGTGCACTCCTGCCTGCTCATGTGTTTTAACTCTAAAACTCCCTCCGTGTGGTTTTCCTCCTCCTGCTGTCCACATGAACTAAGATAACCAACTGTCCTGTTTTTTTTTTCCTTTTTTTTTCCTTCCTTTGTGTTTTTTTTTTTTTTTTTTTAACTTTTGCTTCAATATCATGTTCTCGATTAGGGAGAGGAAGAATGTCATCGCAAAAGATATGAGCTTCCTGTTCAGACAGGATGCTGATCAGCAAAGTTTGCCAAAAAACTGCTGTAATACATGTGTCTGTGTGTGTGTGTGTGTGTGTGTGTGAAAAGGCAGTCCTAAAATTATTCCTATCCCCCTGCAGCAATAACCAAGGTATTCTAATAATGCCGTCATAACAGCAAGTATTTTTTCTCATTATAAAGACATTTTTATTGTTGAGGTTTTTTAAATGTTTCATTTTTTCTCTTGTTTAAATCAATCTAAACACTTTTTTTCTTATTTTTTAGAAGAAAATGGTGTTTTATAGAAAAAAATATTACCTTAAATGTGAAATTATTACTTCTGATAATACATTTTCATAGCAGTGTTGTTACACAACAGGCACACAAGGTGATCAACCACACACGCACACATACAAAAATTATGAACCATGATTTGATTGTAAGAAGGTCCAGTTTAGTGACAGCTTGTATATAAACAATCATCTTCATCATAATGTTCACATTTTGACATTATACCAAGACAACACTTAACAAATGATAAATTGTTGTGACATTGACATGTCTTGTTGTGTATGATGTTACTTTTCTGTTTTATTGGTAGAAATGCATCAGGCAGGACACTGACAACACAGATTTTTAATGAAACTTCATTGGAGAGTACCTGTTTTTCCTCTACCACATCCACGAAGGTTCGTATAGTGCTCTTTTGCTTGTCAAGGCATGAATGTCCTCTGCAGTTTCCTCTGTGAGACATCACTAGTTTCACTTCCTGTGTGACTTCCTGCCTGTCTGAGGGATCAGTGCCAAGAGTTACGAACCAGCGGTTGTAAGGCAGATGGAGCATGAGGGAGCTGTTGAACAGATGGGGGAGAAACAGAAAATGGTAAAAAGCCAAAGGTGACCAGGCTGTGATGTAAAACAGCCAAGTGCCAGAGGTCGGCAGACAAAGATGTGATTGTGCAGCAGCATGATGAGTTAGAGGGTGAGGTGGTGGGGAAAGGAGCAATAAACAGACAAGAGAAGTATGATGCTGTGATGGTAAGAGTAAGGAAATGATGCGTGTGTGTGTGTGTGTGTGTGTGTGTGTGTGTGTGTGAGGAGGTGGAGTGATAGCTGCAACATTTCTGAAAACTCAACACATACAAATCTATCTATGTAATTTTCTTTGGGCTCTTTAATCAAAATAAGTTGTAAAATATTTACAAATTCTCAATATTTTACAACTGTAAATCAAATTCACCATTTTAAGCTATTATTGGATCATTAGTAAGCTAGCAGTAGCAGGCTATTCTTAAAAACACATTATTTTATTTTACATTTACCGGTTTCGTTGACTGCTCTGATGCTGCACAACAAAAGAGAAAAAGTGACAAAAAAATTAAAGCTCCATCCACTCTCATATCATTTTTCTTTGAATTTTTGGGTGAAAAGGGCAAATGCCATCACTATGAACTGTGGCTGATAATAAACGTCTGTCAGCAGTGAGTAACTCTTCTTCAGATGGGAAGAGGTGCCTGCAGGCTAAGTCACTGTTGTCACTTTATGTCACTTTTGCAACAGACTGTTTCTTCGCCTAAAGTCTCTTGAATCAGGTGCATTTAAACAGAAAACCCAAATAAACTGCACAACAGTGGCCCTAAAGGACCAGAGCTACCCTGGATTAAAATTAATCACTCGGTCTGAGGAGCCCCGTTTGGATTTGCTGTTAAAATCATTTCACTTTTCAGATTTTTGTCCCCAATTCTCCAAACTGGGAGAGGCTCTGTCTGCTGCAGGTAAGTCACTGGTTGCTCAATAATAAAAATAAAAATAAAAATGATCAAAATCTCAAAACATACTAAGTCTACAAAACTAACTACAAATATGCTGCCAATATGAAGGAGTAAATATACTGTTATTTAAACTTCCTTTAGACATCTTAAGAGAAATTAGCGTTTTAGCTCCCATTCTGACTTCGGATGAGTGTTCCTGTGCTCTCGGTCATGCTAATCTGGGATTAATAGTTTAACTGGGTTTAGCATGTTAACTAACTAAAACAAAGGCACAAAAATATAAATAACTGGCTCTACAGTGTCGGGGAAAATGGCACAGCAGTTACATGTGGAATCAAAGGCAGGCAGTGACAGCAAATGATGAATGCAGAGAGACAAATGTGACAGATGGAGCGAGGGGAAAAAGACTAATGTTTGATAACTTCTACCCATCTGCACTGAAAGAATGACAAATGGCTTCCATTTATAGTGGGAGCAAGACTTCCTTTGCAAGACTTCCCTGTGGGTCCAAATCTCTGAGGCCATCTCTTCTGTTCTCTCATGAGCTCGGTCCTTTCCTCTTCCATTCCCTTTCATTCTGTCTGACTTCTCCTGTTTAAATGTTAAAATGTTAATACTAACTGATTTTAAATGATTAAATAATGAGAGCTCTGCGGTTTTCAGTGCTGCTAGGCATTTTTTTTTTCAGAAAAGACCTTGTCTGAATATTTCATCTGTATGGGGTTGTTTGTGTTCAAAATGTGAACAAGGACTCTTTTTCAGACCTTTTCATGAGTGCAAGAATCAAGCTGAACATTTTGTAAAAACGTTCCACCGCTTGGACTGGTATTACTTTGTGTTTAAAGTCCTGTTGTTGATCATTGCTGATCAACAACTTCCTCATATCATTCAGGTGATATGAGGAAGTTACAGTTCCAGGAAACAGCTCAAATCCATAACTTCATTATTTACATTAATTCATTGTTTTATTAATGTGTCCTCCATGTAAAACAAATATGATATAATGTGTGAGCTTTCAAGAGGTTAGCAAATATTATACACTTAAAATTTCCATCATTGTGACAATTTGCCGCAGCAAAGTTCTGTTAGGTAATCAGAGCAGTTAAAATAAAATTAAATTAAATTAAATTAAATTAAATAAATGTCAGATACATAACTGAGTTGCTATAGTCCTTTCCTGATTTTCAGCCGGTTTCAGTCTTTTAATGAAATCTCAGACACCCAGGCTGTTGACATCAGGACTCAGTATGAGACATATCATTAATTGCAGGTCTCCTTTCTCTTCTTGTGGGTAATAACTATCTATGACTCTTCTTTTACTGTACAAAAGACATCCCTCTAAAAATAACTCTAGACACAATGATCTTAGAGTATCACTTTAAAGGTGCACTGCTTCACTGAATGTCCCTTTTCACCTTTATTTACATTGTCATTTCGCAGTTGTTTTTCTACAAACTGACTGAATGACTGAGTTACACCATTTTAGTATGTTAGAATCCCATCATCTCACTATGCCTTAAATGTTTGAGAACAAAAGGAGCAAGTACAGTTCTCAAATGTACGTGTGTGCTAACAACAGCTTTGTCTTATCTGTTTTGACCTGCTTTGCTCTGATTGGCAGTCGACAGCTCACCAAACCACAAAGGGAAGCTTTATCAAGTGTCATGTTTTTTGCCATCCTGATTTCCCGGCGCTCATCATTGGTTACTCGATCCACCTGCTGGCTTCCTAATTGCCTCTGCTTTCTCATTCAGTTCACCTGGTTTCCTTTTCTCTCACTGCCTACTTAAGCTCCCTCCAATCCGTCCTTCTCTGCCAGATAATAGTCAGACCTATGTCTAGTTTTGTTCCAGCGTTCTACGGATTGATCCCCAGTTGCCGACCTTTTGCTTCATGCCCCTGGATTACCCTCCTTGCCTTGCCCTCGACGGACACCGCAACTTTTCGGATCTTCTGGTTACCGACCCTGCCTGTCTTTGGATCTCTGAGCCTTGTCGTTGCCTGGACGAGTATTTTGCCATCCTGTTTACCTCCCAGCTGTTGCCTGGTTTCTTCTGCAGACCATTCCCCCGGACTGATCTTCTGTTCATACTCCTCCACCAATAAACTGGTCATTTGTCCAGAACTCCCTGTGTGTGGCTGTATTACGGATCCTCAGGGTAACATATTACAATCAAGTGCAGAGATATTGTAGCTGGCAGCTTACGTTTCTTGTTTCCATCCTGCTTTTAATATCCCATATTTGCATATTACACTTTCTGAGATAAAATATGCACTCAGGTGCAGATTTTCAGTTGATTGCACAGCCAATAATTTCATACGTTCAGTGCCACCCTCAATACTTTTTCTTCTTTCGTCCATTTGTACGAGATGGAAAATGTAATTCCTCAAGGCAAACATTAATTTTCTTGCTCTCCTTCCCAACTGTAACATGGTTTGTAGACATAACGCTCATATCTGATATTATCCTTGCTTCAACGGATTTCTGTCTTAGCAGCAGAGGAATCATTCGGTGGTGCAATCAGCAGGACAGGCTGGGAAGGCAGCAGAGGAGTAGCACTACATATCATCTTTTATTCTCTGAGACACAGCCAAATGTGCTGTTCAAGGACTTAATATCTATTCTCCATGGATATGTTTATATATTATGACAAGGTGTACAAGGTCTACAACCAGGATGAAAACTTTGTGTACCAGCCATAAGCACATAAACATTCACATTGTAGGCTGAGGACATATTAAAGGTCTTGTTGTTTACATGTAGTCATATTTACATATTTCCTAAGACCCTATCAATGGAAAATTAATACATCATCATAATGGTTGGAGAGGCTATTATTACAGTTACTTACGCTATTTGTATCAGATTACCTTCCTCCGTGATGTTTTACCAGTCAAGTAAGTTTGTGTGATTATTAAACTCACTGGATTGTTAATTCATGAATGTTCACTCACAGTTACTGCACATGTCTACTTAGATTAGAAAACTTGCACCACTTTTTCCATGATACAGAAATATGTCAAATGGCCTTCTCAATGTAATTTCTAGCTCCATGGTTCAAACAAATTCCAAGCCTCTATGCTGCGTTGAATTCATCCCCACATTTCTGAAAAAACAGTTTCTTATCTTCAAGCAACCTCACATTCAAGGCCAGTATCAGCGAGTCGATCGACGACTAGATTTGATGTGATTGTGATGTTTTGTCTCATGCAACGATTATGACAAAGTTGCGTGACCGGGTTAGAGAAAAGAACAGTTCTACTGAGTTGTATAACTATGAAAACAAGCAAGAATAAACAACGCTGGAGGTTAAACTTCCACCAAATATGGACACGTTTTAAACCCAGGGTAAAAACATTTTTCTCAAGCACCTATGTATGAAACTTGCACGGTAATCTTGAAATGATCTTGCTTTTAATCCTTTTAAAAAAAATGTATGATTTTTTTAAAATCCTTTTGAATAAATGTATGATTTTTTTTTAAAATCCTTTTAAATAAATTTATGACTTTATTGTGATTTTTGCTATTTGTTGCTGCCTTTTATGCTTCCTTTGCACCATCTGTATTGGCTTTAATGTTTTATGTCATGCACTTCTGAATTGTCTTGTACATGAAATGTGCTATTAAAAAAAAAAACCAAAAAAAAAAAAAACTTCCTGTGCTTTGCCTAAAGTATTTTTTCCTCTAGTTGCCTAGTGTCCTATTTGATGGTTAAGCCGGATGCTTAACGTGCTGAGTGGTTCAGCATAACCAGGACTGCCACAATTAAAGTCCCATTCAACAGTTACTATTTTGTCTTTTAGTCTTGCAAGAAGGATTACAGTCAACAGAGAGCTCAGGTAGTGAGGAATCACAGTTCTTCAATGCACAGTGTCACTGTAAATACACCTCAGGACATCAGACTACAATGCTGTGGTTATATGCAGGAAGTCAGTTGCATCAATGCAGTTCAAACACAGTTGGAAGGTCGAGATGTTTGCATCGAATAAGACAGACGGGTTATGTTAGACACAATACAGGGAGCCTGTGGTTGGGATAGTTTTGCACAGCTGCTTGTCTCTGACTTGCTTTACATACAGTAGGAGGTAATGGTTCAGTCCAACGATGTATAACAAAGATGATTTAATCTTTAGTCTTTATGGGTTGTCTTTCCGCAAGTACACAAGAAACTAAGCTGGTGAATATGTAAAAGTAATGTCAAATGTAGAGGTGATAAATAAGCTATTTCCTAAAGTAAAATAAAAAAATTAACCTGAGAGTAAATGCATTATTCTGCAGGAGAACATGTGGTTTCTCTTACATTAGATTAAGGCAAACAAAACTGAAAATGGAAAGTGTGATGGTATTTCCAATGGAACAATAAAGCACTCAAACCACACCTCAAACCTCACAGTGCAAAAATCACTGAAGCGCTTTCATAAAATTCATAAAACTTCATAAAGCTCATAAACCTAAACCAAAACACTTGGTTTGGGTATGGAAAATAAAGTGTGTTAACATTACAATTTCAAGTTTTTGAAATATTGTTATCATATTCATTCATTCATTCATTTTCCGAACCGCTTATTCCAATTCAGGGTCGCGGGGAAGCTGGAGCCTATCCCAGCCGGCTTTGGGCGACAGGCAGGGTACACCCTGGACAGCTCGCCAGTCCATCGCAGTTGTTATCATATTATTAACTCTAAAATTTTTATATATATATATATATATATATATATATATGTGTATATATGTACATATATAGTGGGAGAGAGAGAGTGTGTTATTATTGATGTCCCAATGAAATGAATTAATGCAAATAAACATTTTTCCATCTTTTTTTCTTAGTACCAACAATAAGCATCTCATCTGCAGTGTTTCGGCTTGTGTGGCTGGAACAGCAGACATGTATGAACAAGCCTCCACAGCTGTACTTGCTCTTGAAGCTTTCTTTTGTCCTACTTGTGAAAGCAGGACTACAGCTTTTAAGAATTAGCACTAATAAAAAGTGCTTGCAAAACAGAAGTACACAATATTAATAGAATAGTTTTCATTCTTGATTATACACACAGAGGAGGGTATGATAAACAGAACTCTGCTGATTTAAGGCTGAAATCATATTAGTACTCGTTCATTTACAGAGATTTATTGCACAAAGCTTTTTTTTTTTTTTTTTCAGTTTTGCACACAACTTTGCTCTTCTGATTTCTTTCTTTCTTACCAGGCAGAAAGGCACTGCACACTAACAACTAAACATCTGCTAGTGAAGTCCATTTAGTCAAACACTTGATTTATTTATATATTTATTTATTTAAAGAATTTTTTCCCATCATCTTAATTTAGAGAAGAATTGTTTGGAAACACAATTGTTTTTCTGATACTCCATGCCATAAACAAACAGTGTTAAATCATTATTCCACCAAAAGGAAATAATCTAGTTTAATTCACTGCACTATTGTCATGACGTACTAGCCAACAATTTCATGATTACTGCTCTTTAATTCTGTGGACTCTCTTCTGAGCTCTTTCCTTTAATCATTTTAATAGCTTTAATTCACTCGTTGAGCATTTTTCAGGTTTGAGCTGCTGCTTTTGGAAAGCTTGCATTGTGATGTTGCCTCTTCAGGCTTTTGTTAACTGTGCTGAAGATTAAACCACTCTTATACAAATCATGCATTGGTTCATAGAGAACATCAGCAGACCGATCAACTTAAAAAATTATTTGTTGTAACAGTAGTGCGAAACATTATGTCCATTACATTAATAAATCACACATTTCTGTCCAACACAACTTACATGTGAGAGTCACAATGGGGGGAAAATGGGCTTCCATAATTTTTTTTAAGGATATTTAAACATGTAGATTGCCCAGCTGAAGAGCGACCTTGCTAAGCTACTCTCCACATCAGCATCGTCAGTGTTGGGATTTAAGTGTAATGGTTTTTTTTTGGCAAAATAGTAACTGGAAGAGTGGTTAGGAGAGCACATACCAGTTCAGTAAGCCAGAACAGACCTGGTATGGCCTCATCAGAACACGACTGTTTCAGGCTTTGAAGGTGAGCAGTAACATTTTGAAAATGAAATTAAACAGGAAGCCAGTCAGGTGAAACAAGGACAGCAATGAGCTATTATGTTTTGCACCAATAATTAGTCTGCCTGCAATGTTCTGAATTAATCTGAGGCAACAGAAGCAGCACTGACTGATACCTTTGTATGATGAATTACAAAAGTCAAGGCGAGAATTGATAAAAGCATGCAGGATGTTTTATAAATCAGCAGATAAAATCATCTGAATTAAGCAATTATGTTAAACTGAAAAAACAAGACAGTATTTGATCTCAGCATTAAATTAAAATATTACGCCTAGATTTGTGCAGTTTGGGTAATATCTGAAGAATTGTGAAGACTAGAAACAATAGAAGTAAATTTGGGGGGACAAACAGAGCTACCTCCGATATTTTGTCATGAAACTTTAGGAACGACGTCGTGGGTCACCAGGATTTAATCTGTGTGACTCGAGAGGCAGCTGGGAAATATGCACAACACATCCTCCTAGTTCAGAGATTGTTGACATACATGCTGAATGAGTAAAAAAGAAATGGACTGCTGCGTTTATATCACACTTCAACTGCTCTTCTGAGTCTTCACTTCATCCTCCTGAGTTACAGCTCAGCCTGTCACGATTTGGGTTTTTTCTGTGCTTTGTTTTTGGGCTTCCTGTTTTATTTTGTAGTTTTTCCTGTTTAGTTCCCTTGGTTCTTGGTTAACTTCATAGATTTCCTGTTTATTGAGTTCACCTGGTCTTGTTTCAGTTCATTCCGTACAGCTGTTTCTTGTTTGGTTCCCCAGTGTATTTATACCCCTCAGTTTCATTCCTTGGTCGCTGGATCATTTTGTTTCATTCGTTAGTTTACTTATTCTTAGTCCCTTGGGTTCCTCTGTTGGAAAATAAATTAGTCTTGAACCTGCATCCCTGTTCCCTCATCTCCGCGTTTGAGTCCACTCCTTCACCATCTCCACTGCCTGCCGTGACACAGCCTAAACATGATCTTATGTAGAGCAACAAGCCAGTCACAGTAACTTAAAAGATCAGACTATGTTAGTGCTCTGTTCACAGCTAGTTTCTGACACTGGTGGTCTAATGTCCATATTGGTTATTTTAATATATTCAACCATTAAGAAACGTGTTAATATCTGTTGATTTATTACTAATATTGTCTCACCTTTTTTATTTTTTTATTTTTTATTTTTTTTTGAAAGATGTACCACTGTGTCTGGCTCAGTTGTTTTACCAAGGTCGATCTAGCTGATGGAAGGAGATTGCCAAGAAGACAACAGCACACACAAAGACAAGAAGTCGTAATCAGAGGGAGCAAAGCTGTAATCAAACAGGCCTTTGGCAAACAGGGAGAAAGACTGACAAAAGAAAAATATACGCAATCACAGCAAGCAGGCAATGAATTTGAGTGTGAAATAAAACCTTCAATCATGCAGAGAGAAAGGGACAAAAAACATTTATGTGGAGAAGCAAGTAGAAGGAAAAAAAAAACAGAGTAGCAGAGATGGACGGGCAGTGGAGGCAGAAAGCTGAAGTGAGATGATGGCTGATGAAGGTGGTGGGGGGGGGGGTTGATGGTATTTTTAACACACTCACATCATACACGACCTGTCGTGAAAACACTCTCTCGGTTAATGAGAACGGAGAAAAACCGAGAACAAAAACAAAAAAGTTGGTTACTGATGCCAAAACAAGACAGTGGCATGTCAGAGCTGCAGAAAGAAGAAGGATACTGCATACAGAAATGAGGCCAAAAGTGAGTGAAGTCTCCTCCTTGCGCAAATCTTTTACGCATGAAAGATTCTTCTTGTAGACTTGCAGGTTTAATAAGCCAGGGCTGCCATCCTATCTCCAACCAGTTCAGGGAGGGGGGGTTAGAAGCAAGGAATAAGTATATTCTCTAAAGGTGGGATGAGGATGGACTCAGGGGAGGATGTGCTATTCCTCCCTCCTGTTTTGTTACATCCAGAAGAATATTCTGCTGGGCTGTAGCTCATCCTGCTGCCTGATGGCTATGACTGTTGTGTGACCACTTTAATGAATCCAAGAAGATTAGCAGGGCGCCATATTCTGATCAGCGCACCCCCTACTCAGCCCACCCTCTTTTCATTCACCAACTAAAAAAAGCTTTAAGTGACCTTCAACTCTGTTATTAAAATTTTCTGCCCAAGCCTGAAGAAAAGCTGTCTGTAGAATGCAGCTAGGTGAGTTTTAGCCTCTTTGTGTTCTATGATGGACTACTTACTGCCTTTTCATGCCTTTTATGTCAAATAAATATTCATCTGGCTGAGTCCTGCGTCCTGTTGCAGTGTGTTACAAAGCTGTGCAGTGAGGGATATTGATGAGCTGTGGGTCTGAGGTTGCTCAAATCACACAGCAATCAAGCCTAATCATGGCTCATGTGGCCAGGCGATCAGTGCCAACTTAGCACTCAGTTACAGCTTTGCTTTTTCTTAACACACCATGACTTTTCCCAGACATTGGTATGGAGGCCATGCACACAGGGGTTGTTTGTCATTCCATACACTGATGGGATGCACTGTTATGTTTTGCTCAAGAGATGGAAAGGCTAATCCAATACACAGCATCCAGCCAGTAGTGGGACAGTGCAGGAGCTTGTGTGCAGTAACACACTTCAGACCATTGAAGTCCAATGGGAGTGGGATGGTGCAAGCCTTTAAAAGCCTGTGTGAGTGTTTGTGTGTGTGTGTGTGTGTGCGTGTGTGTGTGTGTGACAGTGGTGGTGGTATGGGGGATGGGGGGTTATTATCCAAAGGATCATGACAGGAATTCAATAACAGGCTTTTGTCCTGTGAAATTTCTCTCTTCCCAAAAGAATCCCTCTGTTTCTGCCTCCCTTTTCACTGCTTCCTAGCTCACTATCCCTTTGCTCCTCTGTGGGGAACGAGTTAAAAGCATAATACTGGGAGTACTTGAGAGCTTATTCCACCTGAATGTTAATCAGCCTTATCAAACAGCACACTGCAGCACAGGATTTTAGGTACTGATGTGCAGTGTCAGGCTTAATTTAAATTATATCTATGAAGCTCAATTATGACTTTGGTACTGAGACAGTGAAAACATTCTGTATTCATGGACATACTGAACTAAGTGTCTGCGTTTTAGGCAGCGTTATAGGAAGTAAATCTTATTTCTGGACATACTTTCTTATAAATCTCCATGATTGCATAAACTTAGCACAAAACATAACGCAATTTGGGTTTGGTCGATACTTCTTTGTTGTAATAATGTTTCTTAATGATAAATTATACATAGCTGGAAAGCATTTTTACTTCCAATTTTAAACATTGCCACATTTGTACAGAAGATGTTGTTGTGGGATGAGAAGCAGAGTTGATTATACGGGTGGCGGCCATTAAAATGTTGCCAATCTTAAACACCAAACGGCTGATTCTACAAGCTTGTTTTGAGCTTCTGGCAGCCCAGCTGCTGAAAAACAGGTGTCTGATTGACAGCTGATGAGCAGCACATGCATAGACCCTGTTAGAGTGGTTAGTTGGTGTGTATTCAGAGCATGCCCATGTCATAAGCACTCCGGTCCTCGAGAGCCGCAGTCCTGAAGGTGCTGGAGGTTTGCCTGCTGCAACCCTTCTGACTCAAATCAATGGGTCAGGTGTGTTGCAGCAGGGAAAGTCCAAACACCTGCAGGACAGCGGCTCTCAAGGACCGAGGTTGGCCACTTTTGTAGGGTAACTTCAACCTGGGGTTCATCAATTTTCCAAATGGTACTGCTGTCAGCAAGATGTGCACTGGAACCTGGACATGTGGAGAAGATCATGAGCCCAGATTCTGCCCACAACAGTGAAATTGCAGAGTCAAAGAGTGGAGAAGACATCAAGAATGCTGTGCCGACTCCTGCACCAACTGGTTGACAGCTTTCGCTGGAGGCATTCTGGGCAGATATTTTCCATGTTGCACAAATGATATAGCCAACTACTGGTAAATTCCCAGCTCAGATGAATTTGCATGTCTAAGTGATGCTTTAACCCTTTATGGGGCAAGTGACTATTTTGGATCACATCGTTTTTGTTCATATTCAGCATGAAACTATATTTTTGTTGTTGTTGTTAATATAACCGAATGGAGGTCTTGGTACATACCAGAAGGACAATTTTAGGTTAAAATTTCAATTTTCAAGGTATTTCACTGAGTGCTCTGTAAAGGGTTAATCTGAGAACATATTTGCTTTTTCACCTCCCGTTTGTGTGAACTGTCGTTCATATCCTTGCTTGTGTACGAAGCTTGTTATCTAGGAAGATTCCACAAAGGGATTCATCAGAGAGCTGAGACTGGATAGAGTTGCTGAATTAGTGGGGGGTACATAAACATGGCAACAGAAGACAAGAGTTTTTGGTTGATTTTGAGATCACACTAGGAAAAAAAAACAACAGCAACAGTATTGCAGATGGTATCCAAGACCCTCAATCCAAGCGAACTGTGACTTGTCTTTGAAACTATGGCACTTTTACTGCATCTAGTTTATTTAGTCCCTGTGCTGCCCCGATTAGTTAATAGCTTATTGGAACTTGAGAAAGTTTAATAGCTTATAAAGATTTTGGAGTAAGATCAGACTGACTGTTGTGTGAACTGAACAAATTTTGTTTGTAATTTGAGTCTCCACAGGAAATGAAAAGATGACCACAGTATTTATAGCAAACCCATTTAGCCACAGATCAACCCATACTGGCATCAGGGTTAATCTAGAAGTGCAGTGCGCAACAAGATTAATAAAACTAAAACAACATCTGGTGGAACATCTCAAAGCTAATTGCGTTCATTAGTAATAGGTCAGTGGCATTATTGGGTATTCAGAGCACACACTGCGGCCACACATTACATCTGTACAACACTCTGCCCACACTGCTCCTAGTTGAGCTGACATAAAGAGCTGTGCTACTGTGGGAGTCAAAGTCTAATGGACTACTTGTGCAGCGGGACAGACACTGTGTTTGTTTGCGTGAGTCGAGCAAAATCATTTCCATCCTCCATTTCTGCTGTAATTACACATAACAGTCTCGTCAGTGAGCGCAGCCAAATAACAACACAATTGAGAGGGAAGACATGGAACAGAGATAACAAACAGCAAACTTTCTCTCTGCTCCTCCTCTCTGCTTCACTCGCAGTGGGACTCTTGGCATCAGAAGAGACCCAGAGTATAAAGATTTAATGAAACTGTAGGGGATGTCGTCTGGTTAGGTTTAAATGTTTAAATGTTGCTATTTTCTTACCGCCACAGCGGGAAAGAGAGTTTCCGGTGGTATCTCTGTGCCAGTGGTCTTTTTTCTCCTCTTTGTGCCACAACAATTTCCCTGAGGCCTAAAATACATCAATGTCTGTATGATGTAAGCTTTGTATAACCCATGAGCTGCTAATGTGACCGGTTACAGAGCTGTAAATGTGCAGCAAAACTGTGTGAGAGAAGGGAGCGCATGTACCTGCACAATGGGAACAAAACAAATTCTGTTACACAACTCAGGGCATTAAAATGAGTAAGAATAAAAAAGAAAACTGTCTTAGTGCCATGTGTGTGTGTTGTGTGCATTGATCCACATGTTCATATATGAGGTGAGCGGGACACACAGCCTCGAGTGAGGCAGACTTCAGTACCAAGCAGCATAGGAAGGGAATGTCTTGTTAGGAAATTAAAATGTGAGGTTTAATTTCACAGCTTAGAAAAAAGTTGCCCTGACACAAAAATTATCTGACAGCCACCACCCACTCACACTCATCTGCTTCTTCTCACATACTTTCACACTCTCTCAACTGTCGCTATCTTCCTGATATACACACATATACAAATGTGATGTAATGGCCGCTTTGAGCTGTAATCCAGGGTGAGGAGCTATAAAGAAGCCCCGCTGACATCCTCAGAGACATCCTCCAAAAAAATAACTGGAGAAGGAAGTCAGGAATTGCATTAAATAGCCACAAGATAGATGATGTGGATGTGTTATTGTATCACTCGTGTGATACAATAACATCTCGATAAAAAGATTATAAGGAGTTACACTGTTTGGGTTACTGGTAAGGGGCAGGTCCAAACTGGTGCTAGTCTGTACTGAAACCTGATTGGCCCCTAAAATAACCATTCAAAGACTTTGAGTCTTTACAGATGAGTTTTAAATAGTGGCAACAACTACAGAATGACATTGTTGTTGGAAATATTTGTTGATGAAAGTCAGAAGTGAGAAGCAGGCATTTCCACTGAGACATAAAGGGAGTGATTCAGAGTGAAAGGGTGCCCACAAGTCTACAGTCAAAAAAAAGACCTTCAAATGTTTTTAAATATACAAATTGCTAAAATAAAGTACTTGCAACTTGTACATACAAAGGTAGATCTTTCCCACAATTTCGAATGATAGCAAACAATGAAAGACAGGTGAACTTTGTAGCCCAGATTTCTAGCAGAGGAATTTTTCTTTATTTGAAACAGATGAGAGTTTTAAATACTTTTCTTTGTATATGCAAAATCCTGTTGTGGAAATTTTATGTTCTGACTAAGATTTTCATATAGTTCATATAAGGGCAGGTCTGAAGAGGTCATGACGAAATCAAGCTTGATCTGCTTATCTTCCTTAGAGGCACAGATAATGTTTAGAGATGTCTGCATTCAGACATCTGGGATCTGATTAGCTAGGAGACTCTCTTCCTTTGAAGAGTTTTACAGCTAGGAGGTAAGATACCTGGGAGCCAATAGGGAGAATATAAGTCAGTGGTCGGGTTGACCTCATCTGTAGATAACAGATCCTCCTTAGTTTAGAATAACATAGATTGGGACATACAATTGACGTACTGTAGGTGAGACTTTAAAAGGCATTTTAGTCGAGGACTCTTGAGAGCATTCCAGACTTTTACCCCGTCAGACCTCTGGACTGTCTCTCCAAATTGCAATTTGTATTATTCTGTTCTTTTTTTTATTTTCTGTTCAATAAACTTTGTAATCTTTTTCACTTCAGAACCAGACTCCTCGTCATTGACAGACTTTTTCCCACAACAATCCCCTTATTAATGGCCTCCAACTGAGCATTCAAGCACATACAGACAGAAAATACTTGCTCAGACGTATACAGTAAGAATAATATCATCTGATAATGTGTGAAAATGTTATTTCATTCCGCCATACACAACTCCCTGAGTAGTGAGCTGAACAAACAATTGTACAAATTCCTAATGTGTTGTCATTATGCAGAAAGCAAAAGCACTTCCCACTGAGGATACAGTTTTCCCACACTTGACAGACTGCCACGACATTCACATTTGCATTTTCCAGCACAGCTGATGTCCTTTGTTTGCAGCCAGAGTGGCTGATCAGAAATGTTCTGAGCTACTGCACCTTATAGCCTTTTTGCAAATCAATAGGATCCACTTACTGTGTGATCATTACTGAAGGTTGTTATATACATCAATAGGCCCCATTACTGTGTGCATTTTGCAGTTATAGAAAGATGAAAAAGGATGCATGCAAAGATACTAAGACTGTGTTGTAATGGACAGAAACATGGATAAAACAATGTACAAGGACATGTACAGATGATGTGTGTCCTTTGGAGACATGTGAACTAATACTGCAGGATATAAGTCCACGTCTGTGCTTTTAATTTACAACCAACAAAATAAGGAGAACAATGAGTAGCAAAAAAGAGGAACAATAGAGCTACTGTTCTTAGACAAATAATGAATAATGGCTGGGATCATGCAGGCCTTTAGTCTATGCCAGCAAGTGCACACAAAGCCTTTGCTCTGGTGCCCCCCAGTGCTCAAAAGTAAAAATATAAACTTGCAGTTTGCATAAAGTTAAACAGTGTTTTTCCAGAAGCATGAGTACAGTGGGCCAGATTAAAAGAATACATAGTATTGGTTAGTGGATATTATCTAAGGCATATGTACAACCTTACCTTGTCAGGAGAAACACACACTTTGTAGTGTGTATTGATGTGTTTGTGTAAAGTCGTGATGTAATGAGCTACTTGGTTATTTCACCAAACAGTTAAATAAAATAAAATAAAATAAAATAAGCATAAGGCTTTATCAATTAGTAACTAGTCTACATGAGTGAGGACGAGTCATGGGAGGGAAGCTTGGGCTTGTATTTTCATGAAAACATTTCAAAATTTCATGAACCTTTCACCCTCCATAAGTCCAACATTTCATTGCATGCTGGTTGCCCCTACTTCAACACACACACAAAACCAACACACACACAAAACCAATTATCCTTAACGCAAATGTATTAATGAAATAAATAGCTATTACATTCTTATGATTGGGATCATTTTCCCACATAGGCCTGGTACAGAGTTTATGCTTCAACATATTTGACATACTGGGGAGGTCACAGGGTTGCTTTCATCATGCAAAACTATGGTGGGCAGGGTTCAGGACAATACTTAAACACTCCTCCACGTGCGTTTGATCCTCTTTTTAACACTTCATATTTGTGTGCAAGCCTGCATTAAGTTGGCTGAAGAAACTGGCTTTTGACCATTTATGCAGATCACTTTGGTATTAAACTGAGTTAGAAGCAGAAGACTTTGATTCATCATGATAATAAGTAAGCAACAAGTGATAAAAGACATTAAATACTTAATTAAGGTTGCGCTAGTTTTTAATTTAATGCACCCCTCAGTATTTTACTGGATAAAGTAGTATTACCAGGATGTACCCTGCCTGTCACCCAATGATTTCTGGGATAGGCTTCAGCTTTCCATTATCCTGAATTGGACTAAGTGTTTAAAAAAAAAAAAAAAAAAAAAAAAGGATGGATGGAAATAGCACTACCTAAAAATTGTTGCAATGAAGCCTTTATGTAAGAGTCATGGATTAGTCTAAAATTATCAATATTAAATATACATACATACATTTATAACGCATAACCAGTGTTTGGCTCATCCTCAGCATGTTTAGATACATACATATAAATAAATCTAAAACTTTCTGATTTTAGAGCTCCTGATCCAACAGTTTCTTTGTCTTTGTTTTTTCAATAAAGTCAAAATTCTGGTGATTTAAGCTTTTTTTTTTTTTTTTTATTGATTATAGGATAAGCTTGTCCAAATATGTATGTATAAGAGATTTAAAATGTTTATAATGAACATTCAGTGTGTGCAGACACCTGTTTAACCAATAATTCATAGAAAACATTTATAAGAAAAGTCAAAGCTCAAAATACAAACATTAATAACATTTACAATACAAAATACAAAAAAAAAAGGGGGGGGGGGGGGGGGGGGAATGAAAAAGATTGCTAATATCATATACAACAACATCTCTAATGTAAATATCACCTAAAGCCAATATGAAGCTTGTTGTGTATATCTGTGTGCAGTTATAGACTTTGACCTATAGGTGGCAGAAAAGAGCAGACGAGCTGAAAAAAATCATACATCTTTAAGGAAGATTAAAATTGTTTTCACTCAAACAGTAATTTAAAAAAAAACTTGAGAAGAATCTCTTACACAATCTGAAAAAAGTCAGAATTTAGTGCATTTGGATGGTAGCAAGATCTGACTTCAACTCTGCTTTTTCCTGAGGGCTGAACATCTTTCCGTCACTGTGTATGTCGCAGAAAGCAGCAGGCAGCCGTTCAAATTTAAGCAGTAACTTTACACTTCAGATTTTGATAAAATCAGCATTTCCTCCTCAGATCATAAAGGATTGAGTTTGTTTGTAGTGCCTGAGCTGTAAGGAGCAGAGTGACATAGGCGAAAACATTTCCTTTAATTAGCCAAAACAAGTGTTATCAACAGCATGTAACAGCAACCCTGAATTCATGCAAGCAAAACAAGTCCTGATAAAATTTCCTTTGATCACTCACGTTACGTGTTGGAGGAGGAGGAGGAGGTGGAGGGTTGTAGGACTTGGTGCTGAAAGGCGAGGGGTGACAGATAAGTATGAGCTGTTTAACCAGATTATAATACTGTTATACACAATATGGAGGGAGCTAAAAGAGATATTCACCTTTTGGTTTTCTTATTTTCTGTTAAAAAGGAAGAAACCGTCAGAAAGAATATAATTACTATCATAAATTAGACATACACCTCATTTGTTAGTAGCAGTGGCTAATAACTAATAAAACCATTTACCCATGAAGAGTCATGATTCTGTCTATTTTCTTCTGAGAAATATCCAGTTCTATAACAGCCTAATGTACCAATACATTCACCAACTGTTTGCCCAGTCATTTGTTGCTGAACGTGTCATTGCAAAGTAGGTTCACACTGAAAATAACTGCTAGCTATAAGCCATGATAAGACCAGGAGTAAAACAGTAAATCTGGGAGCAATATAATGCGAACAATGAGCTGTAAAATGCTGAATTGGGCCCTGGAATGAGGAAACTGATCAATGAGTTCTGCTTTTATTTCTGGCTGTAATTAATTGGATTTTGGAGCAAAATAAGACGCCTCAGTGCTTTGTGTCTGTAGGTTGGTGCTGCGGTGAGAACTCAGCTGCGGGTGTGTACGGTATGTACTCAACCCAGTGGTCCCACACCTGAATTTACATTCTTTTGTTTACAGAACATCATAAACAGTAAACAAGGCAGTCAAACTTCCAATCATGTTGACTGTTGTGTTGATATCAATACTACATCTTTTTGAATTTACATAAGTCCTATCTGCAACCACCATCTGATGCAATGACACCTGAACATCATCACAAATTACTCATATATTAACATAATGGCAGAGTGGCAAAAATATATGGATACACTTTTATGTCTGAAATTTGAAAGTGATGCTGAAGTGTTGCACATATACTGGAGTTTCTTTCTCTCACACACACACAAAACACTGCTGTAGCAGTATCGCACTACTCACTCTTGCAACAGCCCCGGCGGCAGCAGATACAAACACAGATGCAACAGAACAGGATGAGCGCCACCAAACCTGAAGCGCCTGCTATCAAAACTGTCATATTCAAAGGATCTGGAAGGAAAACAGACATCATATGTTATTTTTATGCTTTTTTATTAAAAGGAGATGACATACAAGAAAATATTTGGGTTTTTTTGTTGTTGTTTTTTTTATTTAATTTAAACACTTACATTCAATAACTTTAAGCTGTTGTGCAACGCAACTTTTTGGCGCTCCCACACTGTTAGAGGATTCACAGCGGTACATCCCTGCATCTGCTTTGGACACACTTTTAAACTTCTGCTCCAAACAAACAGAGATAAGGTAAGAGGAGATGTGAAGAGAGCAGTGACTGCAAGGATAGCCACAGATATGTTCAAACATGCTTACTAGCGTGCCCTTGTTTGAGTCAATGCTGTAAGGACTCTCTGCTGTGGTTGTCAGAGCCTTGTTGTCTTTGTACCAGCGGTAGGTGGCAGGAGGTACGCTGAGCTTGTCCTTACAGTGAAGCTCCAGGCTTGAGCCAACGAAGACAGAGCTCGGCACCTCACAGGTGGGAACATGAGGAGGAACTGGGGCAGGAAAGACAGCAAAAAGTGCAACAAGTTGACAAAAACAAATAACTTGTAAATTTAGGGAAAATTGTGTCTGCAACATTTAGAAACTTTATATCTAATATATGAACCATTTTATGCTGTTCAGGTTTCAGTGATTCATTATGAATAAAAATCCTCTTTTATCCCTGCATAGAGTTAAAAGCTAAAATCATTACACAATTCCACATTTTTTCCAGTTTGCACTTTCCAGGGTCACTGTGGTTTTGACTGTACCCCGGCACACAGAGATAAAAAGGCAGGAAAAACCCTGGAATCTCACAAGACTGCCGCTCTGAAAATTCTCACACACACACACACACACACACACACACGCACACTGAGTAAGTGGGGGCTTGCTGAAGGATGCATGTGTAAACATCTACTGATCCACATGACATCAAAGTCCCAACCTCCTCCTTAGTCTCCAACCCTGATGATGGAATGCTGAAAACACTAAATAGATAAACAACTATAAGATGCACTTCAGCTGTCTAGCAGCAGCACAGTGGCATATGATGCATATGCACATCGTGTTGCAGATACAAGGTCATGACAACAGTTCCTTTAAGCTCCCTTTAAAAGCAGCAGATGAGCCTTGATTAAAGACAGTGAAACTCTTCCAAGTGTTGCGTTATCTCCCGGCTAACCCATTTGAACCAGTTTAATGCAAAATATGACGCCCAGTCTACCAGCAAGTAATACGCAACAGGGTCACAACTCATGGTTAGAATTGGCTAAATGAAACCTCTCCTCTGGCGCGTTAGGTAGGCCAGTGTCCATGGATTGGATGAACAGCAAAACGTGTAATTCTTCCATTATTTTCTAATCCAATTCACACCTTTTCATCACATCTAAACATAACACTATGTCCGTCTGTTTTCATATGAACTCCAGCCATGAGTTTTTAAGGACTTTAATTGAAGTGTGAAAGTGAGGAACTATGAAAACATGTGAGATAAGTCTGAGAGGTCTCGACTAGAGGACTGCTTAGGTTGGACATCTGAAAAGACAACGGTTCTGGTTTGCATAGCCACTTTCATGTCATTGAACAAATGTTAGAAAAACAACACACATCTAAAATACAGGAGATTTAAATAGTTTTTTAATGAACAATTTATGCAGCAAGCTAACATTGATGTTTAACTTTTTGATAAGTACTTGGCTGTTTTTTACATTTTCAAGTCAAAATTTTCCACTTGATCTGTATCTTCCAACAACACAGGTATGAACTCTCACTCTTGCATGCATTTGTAAAAATGAATGAAACACAGTTTTATTTTATCCTACCGAGCACATTGAGGGTTACAGTAGCCTCCCCGAGGTTGACATGGTCCTCAGTGGCAGTCACCTCGCAGCGGTATTCTCCAGAGTCTTTCTGCGTGACAGAGTGTATCGTCAGCGTTGCTCCCTCCATCTTAGCCCGTCCTGCAAAAGATCCTGAAGAGGAAAGTAATAGAAAGATATCTGAGGAAATAAAACACTGAAAGAGATGCATTTTTAAAAGAATAGTAGTAAGAAATATTATAAGGTATTGTCTTTTCTCAAGACTGTACCAAGGTCTTTCACTCACCAGCAAATTTGTTATTAAAATAAACAAACGTCACCCCCTTTCCTTTCTTCTTCCACTCAATTCGAGGGTTTTGATCTTTTTCCGTCCTGAATTCGCAAGACAGCACAGCATCTGGTAGTAGAAAGCACATTACAAAGTTTCTTAAACAGTTCTTGCTTCATGTATTATTCTTATAACCAGCAGCTTCATGCTGATGTCACAATATCAGCAAGTCGTACGGGGCATGTCGATAAGGTTTCAGAGGACTAATCTGCTGCATATTTCTTTCTACACCAGATTTTAGTACAAAATTTGTAAGATCGTTTTATCATTTGGTTTGAAATAACTTCCTGGGATGGTTTTGATGTTCTTTGTGAGTGAGTGTTTCATGTTTGTGGATTTTTTTTGAGGTGCAGTTTGGATTGAATGGACAAAGACTCAGAATATCAAAAAACAGGCCTTTTATTCAAGCTGCTGTTAAAATCGTGATACTGACTAACAAAGCTCTTAAATGTCTGAGGCAGATTTAATAGTCTTAAGTCCTTGTTTAGTGGAATCCCATCACAAGGAATTCTCCAACTGAGGTGATTTCAATCAATAAATCAATCAAACTTTATTTGTAGAGCACTTTCACATACCTCAAAGTAACCAAAGTGCTGTAGTGGTAAAATGAAATAAATCAACATTAAAAGCACTAAAATAAAGACAACATAATAGTTAAAAGACTAAATAAGACAGATGAGACCTCTTGCTCCTGCTCTCCGGAGTTAAAAGCCAACATAAAAAGACGAGTTTTCAAAAGAGATTTAAAACCACTTAAAGTCCCATCAGACCTCACTGAAAGAGGGAGACTGTTCCATAGTTTGGGGGCTACTGCAGAAAAGGCTCTGTCTCCACGAGTCATGAGTTGAGTCCTCGGGACTACTAGAAGCATCTGGTCTTCTGATCTAAGAGCACTAAGGGACAATGACGCTGCAGAAGCTTAGACAGGTACAGAGGTGCCAGACCATTTAAACATTTAAAAAATACATTTAAAAAAAAAAAATTAAATAAATGATGACTGGATTGTGTTCATGTTGTGTTTCAAGTAAACTCCTGAAACAGTTTTATCACTGCAAGTTTACACACCTGAAGTGCTTTTTTGTATATTTTTAAGGAAAAACCTTCACATAGCAATGACATGTTTTTAAATGTTGGCCTAAGGTAATTTTAAATATGTAAGCGGAGCCGGGGACTGAATCTCGAACCTTCCTACAAGGAAGGACATCCCACTCTGCCAGCTGAGCACGGATTATGGAAATTCATTTAAATCTGCATAATCCGGTTTTGCATTAGTTTAACTGTTGATCTGAACTATTTGTTTTAGACGAGAGAAAAAATTGAATTGGATATGTAGATATGTAGTGCCGAAAGAAAAATTAAACTTGGAAGTTTTTGAGATTTTTTTCAGATTTGTAACTGGAATGATAAAAAAAAAAAAATTGAAAACCATATTTGATGACAGAAATAATTAAAGAACAAAAATTGTTTAAGACACAAATGTGGCATTAGAAATTGGATTAAACAAATGTCTTGTTCATTAAAAAAGAGAAATGGGATTTTATGGGGGAAACGGTCTCACCTGTGTGCTCGTGAACTTCCACTTTGGGTTTACTGCTGCTCACAGTCACTGACAAGCAGATGGGACCTGCAGAGGTAAGAAGATCAATCTATTTCTAACATTTCAAGTTATTGTGTGCTTTTCTAGCTGCATTTCCAATGACAATAAGAGTCACATCATTCAGTATTTACGGGATGTTTTTATTTCCTTTTTTTTTTTTAGGGTTTTAAGGGTTTCAGGGATTTTGTAAGTAGGACTGACACAATAAAATAATTCCAAACTTGAATTCTTTGAATTCTGTGTCCTCATACAATTTTTGATTCCTTGGAGGGGAAAAAGACAATTCAAAGTTGTGTTACTAAAGTTTGGTAGATTTGTGCTCTTTGTCCCCTCAGTGAACATTGATTTTCCATCCATCAATGGACCCCCTTCAGGCAAAGTGTAGATATGGCTCTTTTTTTACCACTCATCCGACCGTCCTCATGTAATCTTCTCCTCACCCTGCATAATAAAGGCACGCTGCTCTGTGGCTGCTGCCTCAGTCTGCCTGATCTTGTTTATGTCATGTATGTTGTTCTGTCTAATCTTGGACAAGTTGTACTGGAATTAATTTTGTTGTACCGGGACGCTGACTCAATGACAAATAAAGCTGATTCTGATTCTCTCTTTCATTTCATTTCTGAGCTCTCTCCAGCAATCAAAGTCTTATCTCTTGCTCTGTCCCCTTTCTTTCTTTCTCTTCCCTGCTTCTTCCAGTAATGTCTACATGAGTTTCTTTGGTGTGTCTGTCCTAATGACCAGTGATGATATCGAATTGTTGGTGTGTGACGCGATGCCGTAAATCAAAATGCAGCTTGATGCTCCGGGCTGTAACACAAAGTTATGAAGTGTGATTTCTCAGCCTCGGGACGCTGCAGGACAACAACGGCATCACAAACGTGCGAGATGAATGCCAATGTGCCATCAAAACAAGTCAACATTTTGCACATCTATCTATCTATCTATCTATCTATCTATCTATCTAACTATATATATATATATATATATATATATATATATATATATATATATATATATATATATATATATATATATATATATATATATATATATATAGTTAGATAGATAGATAGATAAGATAGATGTGCAAAATGTTGACTTGTTTTGATGGCACATTGGCATTCATCTCAATTTTGTGACTAACTAGTAGTAGAGTTTCTATAAATAACTTATAAATTCATTACATTTAAATTATATGGATGCTAGTATATGTGATATATATATATATATATATATATATATATATATATATATATATATATATATATATATATATATATATATATATATATATATATATATATATATATTTAAATTATATGGATGCTCGTATATGTGATATATATATATATATATATATATATATATATATATATATATATATATATATATATATATATGTATATATATATATATATATATATATATATATATATATATATATATATATATATATATATATGTATATATATATATATATATATATATATATATATATGTATATATATATATATATATATATATATGTATATATGTATATGTATATATATATGTATATATATATATGTATATATGTATATGTATATATGTATATATATATATATATATATATATATGTATATATATGTATATATATATATGTATATATATATATATATATATATATATATATGTATATATATATATGTATATATATATATATATATATATATATATATATATATATATGTATATATATATATATATATATATATATATATATATATATATATATATATATATATATATCACATATACGAGCATCCATATAATTTAAATGTAATGAATTTATAAGTTATTTATAGAAACTCTACTACTAGTTAGTCACAAAAAACATGGACAAATCAGGCAACATGTATTTTTTGCCTTTTATTATTACTATTCCTAAAGCAAACACACACTTATGTCTCATATTTCCAAGCTAAACTGTGCTAAATTCAGAGCAGAAACCTAAAGTCAAGCAAAACAGTATTGTGAAACAGTTGGAACCACCATGTACTCACAAGTCCAGAAAATTCAGCCCATACACACACCAAGAAAGACAGACATATATGTGGCCGCTGTCTGGTGGTGCCAGGAACGGTGGTGTGCAGGAATGTAGGTGATGCATCACCCTCTGACAAGCTGCTTTACTTTAACATGATAACCTCCGTCAGTGATATGTCCCTTCAGCAAGAACACACTCGCAAACACACACACATTCATAGAAATACAACATGCACACTTTTGAAAGCATAGAAATGAACTGTACTTCAAGAAGAAATTTGTTTCAAATACTTGAAAACAGATATGAACATTTAGGGCACTTAATAGTTTTATTTACAGATCCTTATGTCTCTTTATGCTGTACAAAAATGGAATGAAAAAAACATTGTTCTGTTTGTATGGACACATGTTTTTCTTGTGCACACAAAGCCACTCTGTATGACAGTAACCTTACACTCCTCAGCTGACGCACCACACACGCAGACATCACTTGTGAGGAGCTGACTGAACCCTTACCCCCCGCACTGTATGCTTTACCTTGACCTGAGCTAAACCCAGCTAACTTTAACACTTCATCTGAAACTTTATAAGCCACAGAATCCATAAATGTGTTTGAACATATTATCTGTGCAACATATGCTAAAATATTCTGCAAATAAAAGGTGTGAATTATTTTGAAAAATGTATTTTTAAAATGTATTCAGATGTAAAAATATGCTCATTTAGAAGGCTTTCCAGAAACTGATTGATTGAATTAAAACAAGCTTAATTGTGATTGAAAATGGATTTCTCCCAAAATATACAAATCACATATTTTAATAACTCTGTTTGAGGAGATTTTAATCATTCCATCTGTGCGAGGACGTCTGGTCCTCAGGAATAAATACACATCAAACACATCTGCACGTCAAAGCTGCAATTACTGACATAAAGCATGTTGTTTGGACAGTCGACTTAGCCCCTGAAGATTCCCACAACATCAAATGCATTTTTCCTGATAGAGAGAGGTCATTTTCATCTCAGTCCAATTAACAACGGGGTCAGTTGGGGGCTATCTTCTAGCTGAAATGGTGGGATCTCCAACTCCTCTGAGGTACCATGTGATGCATCTCATCAATCTGAAGATCTCGGGTTCAAACAGCATCGCAGCAGGCTCTGTATAAACATGAAGCCCAGCCCCTCCCTGTGCAATTTCTGCCCACCCACCCCTGCAAACCCCCTCCCCATGTGGGGTTCTGCAGAAGCTCAGTCACAATCAGCCAATATAACAAATCCAATCAAAGGGAAAAGTATTATGAGTCAATTTTAACTGTTTATCCGAAATTAAATGCAATTTGGAAAAAAAAACGTCTTTTTTAAAAACACTTATAATGTAATAATAATATAATAATGATATAATCACTTAAAGGAAACTACACAAACATTAATGCTGGATAAACACTTATTTTTTTTACTTCATTGCAGAGTTTACTGTTCTGTTTTCACCTTAAACATGACTACCTGTATTTAATTTGAAACAGTTTAACTTAATCTTATTTTTAAACTGTTTATAACTAACAGTACCATAAAAAATGCACAAAAAAAATTACAAAATGGGTTTAAAAAGTGAATGTTAGCATCGCTTTGGTGGAGCGTTAGCTTACCTTTTACAATAACGTTATTGGTTGAGCTACATTTTACTTCTACCACTTAAAGAAAACAACAGTTTACATAATCATTTGTTAGTTTATCACAGAGTGTAAAGGCTTTTCCTTCAAAACAAAAGTTCCCCGAACAGTTTAGAAAAGCTGAAAAGCTCACTGTGTAGAACGGAGATGAGCAGAGGCAGAGCCAGCATCTTCACGGTCCTCATGCTTTGTCACGGTGTTCAGATCCGCCCTGAGCTCTGAGGGAGTCCTCTGGATCTGGATCTGGATCTGGATGCAAGAAGTCAAACTCCAAACTCCTCCAGAGTTTCATCTGCAGCGCGCGGACAGAACAACTGACACGGCGCGCGCACGCGGCCACTGAGGAAATCTGAGCCCGAAGAGGTTGGTCTGGTTTTGACCTGTTGCTGGGTCTTTTGTTACTGTAGATGCCATCAGACGGCTGGTTTTAGACTTTCTACAGAAGTTCATTCATTTATGAGAGAGAGAGAGAGAGAGAGAGTAGCCTATATTAAAATAATAAATCTGGCTTTTCGTGTTTTTTATTATTATTATCATGAGAAACATCCTATAAATCACTCAGAAACAGTTTATCCTTAATAATGCACAGTTCTGCATACAGTCTGAAAGGTGGAGTATGTAAGATTTTCAATATTTTCAAAATAAATTAACTAATTAAATAACTACAATCATAATTAGATAGTTTTTTAAACATGTAGGTTCCAGTCTGTCCATATTTGATGCGTTATTAAATTACAAGTTTAATTAATGACAAATGACAAAAAGCACTTTTTTTTTTACTGGTAGACAAACATTTAAGAAGGGTCTTTGTCATCAATTAAACTTGTTACATAAATATTATTATGTGCTGTTTTAAATTTACATTTTACACTGTGTTGCAACATATTTGGACTTGGCGTTGTATAAAACCAGAAACGGGTAAAATATGTTGTGATTGAAACAGGTGTATTGTAGAAATATAATATGTAATGGTAAAACAGAGTTTGGGCAAATTTCTATCTGAAAAGTCAATCTTTGTGTGACCATGTTTATTCTCCAATACAGCTGGAACCTTGTACAAGTTTCTTATATGTCTTTAGGTAGTCATCTCATCAGGAATAGCTTTCCAGACTTCTTGAAAGAAATTTTAAACTTTTCTTTTGGATGGTTACCCCTGTTTCTCTTCCTTAACCATTGAAAGCACAACTGGAGAGAGAAATCAATTTTTTTATCTGAAGTTTCATTTGGCCCTTTAATAAATTTTGAAAAGAAGAACAATTATTTTTTAGTATCTTTAGCATTCATTACCATGTGATGAGTCTAAATTATTGATATGTAATCTTCTGATTCCCAGTATTTAGGCAGGAAACATTTATCAGTTTAAAGTAATGCAAAGTGTCTCAGAAACTGTATTAAATATGATATGTTTGGCCTTTTAGGGTTAAAAGTGACTTCATAGCCTTGCTTGGAGGTTGTGTCTGATGACGATTCAGCAAGCTGTCTTAGGTCTTTGCTACCAGACACTGTCCCTCATAAGGTCTGCCACCCCTGTTGTCCTATACTGGTCCCCTTTCATAAAATTTCTTCAGCATATGTTGCACACACCATGCTCATACAGGTTTTAGCCAATGATGCAAAAATGTTACTTTATTTCTGTCAAACTGTGTTGACTGCTTTATTTAAAAAGAAACAGGAGCCAGTTACATCTAAAGTTAAACCTGTTCTTTGCTAAATTAGATACAACGGTTTATTTCAGGAGTAAAAGAAAATATAGAATTTCTCCAAACAAACATGTTTTTTTGTTTGTTTGTTTTGTTTGTCTTTGAGTCTTTTGGATGTGAGGCTCCCTGTGTTTCTCAAGTGTAATTCTTCATTTTGTTATCTATATCATAAACATTTTGGGGTTTTTTTTTATATTTCTCAGGGTGGCACAAGAGTTTTCACATTACTGTAGCTGCTCATTGAGAAGTGTTTGGTTTATCCTGACTGTACAAACTCTTATCCCTGATCTTATATAAATTCCTGCATAATTTCTTTCCCTTTTCAGTCATTTTTGTTTAAACTGTCAAAATTTAAGTCAAAGAGATTTAACCCTATATCTTAAACATTATGCTTAAACTTTAACCAGTCCATTTGAAACTAAACAAGCTCTCCTGGTTTCCTAAATGAATGTGACCAGCACAGGCTTCATGTAGTTTTTCAGCTTCGACTTCTGAGGTAAGTAGAACTCTGCAGCAACAAACAGCCAGCTAGTAAGCACAAAGACCACAAGGAGACACATATTGTTTCTCAGGACTTGCTCAAGAACAAAACAAAGAGTTTTAAAAGAGTGAATATCAGGTGGACATGTGTTCAAATGGAAAAACCTCTTTGGTAACGACTTATAAATGCTAGAAGGTCTGCTATCTAGAGAAGACCAATGTTTTAAAGTTGTTTCACCTGCCTGAGAGTATTAGTAATTGTAAGTTATTATGTTTATTTTGTACTTTTGTACACAAAGTTTATCAGATCTCAATTCATTTCACATTAGCACACTTCCTGCTCATTTTGTACATGTGTGTGGCACATGCACAATTTTTTTATCTGTTATGCACCAGTTTTACGATACACTCACTTTGGTTAATATTTGAACTGACCATTGCAGTCATCCTATTTTGTTGTACTTTATTATTTATCTGGTAGCATTGATCAGTGCATTCCCATTTGTTTCAAAGTTCACATACTTCAAAATACATGTTGTGTGTATGTTTAGTTCAGTCATAAGTCAGCACAAGGAGAAAGTTGTCTTTTGAGGAACAAATGGATAAATTAATGCTTTTCTATTTATTGATTTTTCATATCTTTTATTCCTTACCAGCATATAGTGTATAGTCCTCTGACTGTAAAGGATGGAAATCACAGTTTTCCTCATGTAAGAGGAGGTGCAGAGATGGGGCAGCTGCCATGGAGCTACTGTGTCCTTAGCTATTAGGTTTCGAAGCAGCAGCACCCACACAACAGCACATTGTCCTTTACTCCAGTTAATGTGCACACATGCTTACATTTGTGGCCATATGCACACACACAGAGATACACAGGGAGCATACATGCAGACACGCGGGCAAAAACACACAGAGAGAGGGACAGTGAAACACTAACACCCAAAATCTCAGCTGTAGCACCTGTTCATGATCAGCGATCCCAGCTGCTCCTCTCTGTGCAGGACACACCGATGCTATGTAACACACGCTCATACATTAACATACACACATGCGTGCAGCACAGCTAAGTGCCCACTGCTCCCCTGACAGAAACTTGTCTTACATAAACAAGCTTTCTGATATAATGAGGTTCACATCAAACATATGCAAGGAGTGACTTTGTTCTGTGATATCCGATCACAACCGTACGACATCAGTCATCAATGAAACAGCTGTCCTCACACTTTCAGACAACAAAACACCACCTGAGAAAGATAAAATGTCTTTTATTCTGCTCTACATTCACTTCAGCTACAACTTCAAGCTAAGCATCCGTTTCATAGTTAATAATTAGTCATGTTTGATTCTGTGACATTCATTTTAAGTCCTTAAACTGAGGACATCAAGGTGAACCGGCCTGATCAAGATAACATATTTGTATATTTTTATATGTAAATAGTAATTTCATACTTGAAAATGGGTTAGATGTAACGCCAAATCTTCCCAATAGTCAGTATGCAAAGTATAAAAATGCTAATTATTTAAACCTTTTTATCCACAGCTCACTTTTGACAGGAATAAATCTGATCACCTTGAACTTCCTTCCAACATAGTAAAAAATGTTCTGTTCTGTAAAACTGCTGTATGTAATTCATTTGGCCTGATGTGTGTGTTTGATCCAGACAGTATGGTGGTGCAGTAGCTGTTACAGTAGCTGTTGTTTTGGTCACTTTTTAATGCTGGCGATGCTTTCACTCTGGTGGTAGCATGAGACGGAGTCTACAACCCACACAAGTGGCTCACGTAGTGCAGCTCATCCAGGATGGAACATCAATGCGAGCTGTGACAAGAAGGTTTGCTGTGTCTGTCAGTGTAGTGTCCAGAGCATGGAGGCGCTACCAGGAGACAGGCCAGTACATCAGGAGACGTGGGGGAGGCCGTGGGAGGGCAACAACCCAGCAGCAGGACCGCTACCTCCTTGTTTGTGAGAGGAGGAACAGGAGGAGCACTGCCAGAGCCCTGCAAAATGAGCTCCAGCAGGCCACAAATGTGCATGTGTCTGCTCCAACAGTCAGAAACAGACTCCATGAGGGTGGTATGAGGGCCCGACATCCACAAGTGGGGGTTGTGCTTACAGCCCAACAGCGTGCAGGACGTTTGGCATTTGCCAGAGAACACCAAGACTGGCAAATTCGCCACTGCCGCCCTGTGCTCTTCACAGATGAAAGCAGGTTCACACTGAGCACATGTGACAGAGTCTGGAGACACCGTGGAGAACGCTCTGCTGCCTGCAACATCCTCCAGCATAACCAGTTTGGCAGTGGGTCAGTAATGGTGTGAGGTGGCATTTCTCTGGAGTGCTGCACAGCCCTCCATGTGCTCGCCAGAGGTAGCCTGACTGCCATTAGGTACCGAGATGAGATCCTCAGACCCCTTGTGGGACCATATGCTGGTGCGGTTGGCCCTGGGTTCCTGGGTAATGGAAGACAATGCTAGACCTCATGAGGCTGGAGTGTGTCAGCAGTTCCTGCAACACGAAGGCATTGATGTGATGGACTGGCCCGCCCGTTCCCCAGACCTGAATCCAATTGAGCACATCTGGGACATCATGTCTCACTCCATCCACCAACACCAAGTTGCACCACAGACTGTCCAGGAGTTGGTGGATGCTTTAGTCCAGGTCTGGGAGGAGATCCCTCATGAGAAAATCTGCCGCCATCAGGAGCATGCGCAGACGTTGTAGGGAGGCCATACAGGCACGCGGAGGCCACACACACTACTGAGCCTCATTTTGACTTGTTTAAAGGACATTACATCAAAGTTGGATCAGCCTGTAGTGTGTTTTTCCACTTTCATTTTGAGTATAACTCCAAATCCAGACCTCCATGGGTTGATACATTTGATTTTCATTGATAATTTTGTGTTATTTTGTTGTCAGCACATTCAACTACGGAAAGAACAAAGTATTTAATAAAAATATTTCATTTATTCAGATCTACAGCGTGTTACTTTAGTGTTCCCTTTATTTTTTTGAGCAGCGTATATATACTATAATAAATACAGGTCCACTTCTGACTCGGTGAAATGAGGTTAGTTATTTTTATTTTCAATGTAAGTTCAGAGTCCAGCTCAAGATTCCTAGTAAGTTTGTCTGAGTTTCTGCCACCTTGAAAATGACTGTACAAGTCAGCTGTTTCCACACAGACCTCTACTTCACTTCGGTTAATGTTGCATTGTAATTATAATGTAGGAGCTGACATACTGTTGAAAAACAGCAGAATTGCTTAAATTATTCAGCTGCTCCAAGTAAACATCTTCAACATTTCCATATTTTGCACACAATAAACATCTTCAGCAAAGATACATATTAACTTTTATATCTGTGTTAGTTTATCTGTTCCAAGAAACACAATTGCATCATGTTTAGTTTGATAACTTCCTTGTTGTTTAAATCTTCAGATGGACCGGGACAACATGAACTTTATACCTTTTTTAATTATGACAGAATAAACGGCAACAGGAAACAAATGGAGAAGTTGTGGATCTTTAACAAGATAACATCAGAACTTTATGACTTACTGGTCATGTGGAAATAAAATGGGCTGGACCTGTGTTGTTAATAAAGATTAGGTGAAGTTATCACAGATAAAAAGAGAGTGATGAGGAAATAGGGAACATGTGCTAAAAAAAAAAAAACAAGGTGCAAACCATACTTGAAGAAATCTACAATCCTGATTAAAACTTCACAGATCAAGATGAAGACGCTGATGTTCTTTAGTCTGAGCCTTGCAGGTAAGACATTTACCCCTTAAAATCCTTCAGTTTTTGCCCAAAACCAGTTTTCATAAAAGACTATGGACTAACTGATTTACCGGGTCACTTTCACTGGACACTTGCTGATGTAGAAGGACAGGTTTTCGTTCCAGTATTATCTGCTACTGCAGTACAGTATTGCTTAAAAGATAATCCCATTTACAACTTGTCTTAAGTGTTTACCTCATCTAAAATTACAATTGTAGTCCTGAATGGAATACATTACTGAAATTTCAGGAATCCTAACTTTCCAATGGTGTATCCATATGTGGGTATTTGGAAGAAATACTGAGTAAAATCTATCATATCACAACCCCAGAGTGTCTGGTACCAACTGGTTAACTCCATCTTCAGGATCAGGACTGCCCAGTACCTGTTCAGGCTTACACTTTTACAGTTTTCCTATCAGATTGAGTTTTTTCCAACATTTCTTGATAATCGCCTGACAGAAAAAGAGTCATGAAGAGAAAGGCTGTTAAATTAGCAACATGCCTCAGGCCAGGACTCAAGCATTGCTCGACTGCATAAAGGAACTGCTCCGGCAGGTGAGCTGAATACTGACCCAAATCACTCCAAAGATTTGACCTTACTTTGATTATTTTAATACCGGAGTTGTAGTTTCATTATTTGGAGATGATGATTATAGCAGGCTGAAAACTGACTTTTACTTTGCTAAACTTAAACTGGGTGCCAATGTGGATTAATAATTTCACGAGTAACTTTCCAGATGCCTGAAAGGTTGAAGTCTCTGTGTAATTGTGACTCATTCATTATTTCATTCACTTTCCGAATCGCAGAATCCAATTCAGGGTCTCTGGACAAATGTGAATCAATCTGCTTGATGAACTCAGCAACTCAAACCTTTTCCTGTTTGCAGGGGCTCTGGGAATCCCAGTGTTGCATCCAGGTGAGGTGAAAAATTCATTGGAAGAAAACCGGAGCCCTCTGCTGGGAGACTGGTTACCTGTGCAGGGTCATGTGGTGGTGGAGAATCCAGCACCACAGGCTGCTGTGAGCTTAGAGGAGCATCATGAAAAAGTTGATCCTGTTGAAACGAAGCAGAGTGAGAGTAGAGTAGTACATGAGGTTGAGGTGAAGCCAGAAATTAAGGAGGAGCAGGAGCTAAAACCAGAGGCAGAGGTTAAACAAGAGCCAGAGGTGAAGGTGGAAGGAGCAGGTAAAGTGGAGCAGGAGGTTAAAGTGGATGAAGGTGTGAAACCACAGCAAGACATGCTTGAATCAGAAGCTAAAACAGAACAAAAGCTTGAGACGGATCCAGGGCTTCAAGTTGAGCCACGTTTTAAGGTGGATGCAGAGGTTAAGGAGGAAGTTAGTATGGAGAAAGAGGACAAGGCTAAGCCAGAGGTGAAGGAAGGGGAAGACTTTGGAACAGAAGAAGAAGATGAACCAGTGCCAGATGTGCTGGTTGAGGTAGAAGCTAAACTGAGGGAGCTCGAGCTTCAAGTTGAACCAGAGTTTAAGGTGGAATCCGAGATTAAGGTGGATCCAGATGTTCAAATTGAGCTTGAACCTGAGGAAGAGCCTTTGTTAACTGAAGCTCAAGTGAAAATGAGCCCAGGCCAATGGACAGACGAAAGGCACATTGACATGGAAAGACAATATGAAGCCATGGGTGAGCCGTACATGGAGCTAGAGCCACTAGATGATGACAAGGATGAAGAAATACAGGAGACAACATTTCAAAGACGAAATCTTTTTGTTCAGGGTTTGGCAGGGGAGGAAGAGAAGCTCATGAGTGAGAGGAATCATGTTTTTAATGAAGAAACAAGTGTAGAAATGGAGCTTGAGATGATTGAAGAGCCTCTTCCGAATCAAGATATCATACCAGATGACACCGACTTGGAAGGCGAGGCAGCGCTGGACATGGCAGGGCAGCAGGTGTCATTTCCAGAAGAAGAGCCTGGTGTGGAGATGAGGGATGGAAAACAGGAAGACTCAGTGGATGAGGAAGAGCATTTGATGATGCTGGAAGAAGCAAGGAAAGTGCCTACAGAGGAGGAAATATCACCAGTACAATTCTTGGAGGAGCAAGAAGAAGAAGAAGAAGATAAAGGTCCTCAGAGTGATGTGTTGTCACAAAGGGAACATAATGCTTTATTGAGAGAAAGACCAGACAACCAGGGTAAGTTTAAAGTAGTTATAAGTAATGTGAGTAATATGCACAGGTACTTACACATTTAGTCACTGGTTTTACTCTTAAAGGTGGAGTATGTAAGATTTTCAATATTTTCAAAATAAATTAACTAAAAAAATAACTACATTCATAATTAGATAGTTTTTTTTAACATGTAGGTTCCAGTCTCTCCATATTTGATGTGTTATTAAATTACAAGTTTAATTAATGATAAATGACAAAAAGCACTTTTTTTACTGGTAGGCAAACATTTAAGAAGGGTCTTTATCATTAATTAAACTTGTAATTTAATAACGTATCAAATATGGACAGACTAGAACCTACATGTTAAAAAAAAAACTCTAATTATGATTGTAGTTATTTTATTAGTTAATTTATTTAGAAAATATTGAAAATCCTACATACTCCACCTTTAAAGACAACATGCTCGCATGTGTTTTAAAACTAAAGTCTGAAATCTTCTCCAAGAGGCTATAAAGAATTCCCTTCTCACTATAAAAATATTCTGAGTAAATATCCTAAAATTTCAAAGAAGCACATGGGGAAAAAAATAACAAAATTAAATATAAAGGACAGATGAAAGCAATAATTTCCAAAGCTAGATTAAATAAGACATTGTAATATCACCCTTTTGCCACAGAATGGCGCCATTGTCCTGGTGTGTTACTTGAGGAGAAGTGTTACCAGTTCTTCAAAGGTCAAAGAAAAGCTGCAGATGCTGAGGTATAGATGTATCCTCTCTTGTGTAACATCGGGGGGGCGGGGGGGGGGTTCAACTTCTTTAGTAAGCCCTGATGATAATGTGAATTAACACAATGTCACCATACTGTTTCTTTCCTTGTAGTTTTTTTGCCAGGAGCAATTCCCTAAAGGCCACCTGGCCTCCATCACAAGCCGAAACATCCACAGAGAACTGATTAATCTGATTCTGAAGGAAAACGGAGGTTATACACGCACATGGGTCGGAGGAATTCGATATTTGGATGTAAGTATTTTGAGTCGGGGTGCAGGGGATTACTTTTCTGTTCAGAATACTAAATCACTCATTGCACCTTGACAACTGCATGTCATTGCTTTGTCTGAGGCAAAGGAGCACAAAAATTACATTTATCTGAGTGAATTTCATTATCTTGTTACCTGTCAGACCAACCGTTTTGTCTGGTTGGATGGATCCCAGTGGACCTATGCTGATTGGCTGTCAGGGGAGCCAAACTACACCTCAGGTGTGGAGGACTGTGTGGAAGTGTTAGCTTTTGGTAAGAGTTACCATGTTTCACTTCATTTTACTGCATACATCTCTTCATGAATGGTCTATTTGACATACAGATTTTTGTAAGTATTCTTTTCTGCAATTTGTATGAATGGTAGTTAAAACAAGTTCAGAAAATAACTCAATCTAAGTAGTCTTATGATTTACCAAAGCTAGAGACACTGATGTCTTAGGACTGACTATACAGTTAGTTATAGTTATAGTTGAAGACATACTACAGGTAACAATGCACTGTTTCTGTCAAATTTTGCCTAAAAATGTTGCATTAGAACCAGAACTCATAAAGAAATGAACTCACTTTTTGACTTCTCGCCAACATTTAAAATGCAAATATTTGCATTACACAGCAGGTTTCTCTCCAGGTCCATTTTATCCCAAAATATCTAACTAAAGTCTAACCAAGTGTTTTTAGTTCTTAACACATTCTGGAATAAAAACAAGCAAAAGTCCAAAAAGCACCACAGGACTCGATCCTCCTGGGTAGGAGTCCTCCCTCCCACACAAGTTGGTCTGGTTGTGATTTGCTAAAATGACAGAATTTTACCTTTTAAATAAACCAGCTGGAATACGCTGGACCTGCATCATGAGTTCAGATGCTGATGTGTCACCGAGACAACTAACAAGACAGAGTAGTGTAACAATGACTAAATTATTTAAGCAATTTACCCAAAATCCTTTAATGATTGAAAACTGAAAGTGAAAAAACAATATTGTGGTCTTGTAATGGAGCTCACAGCTCACAGAACTTTTCTTACAGATGCCTTTGTCCTTTGATTTATTCACTCATTGCATTTTATTGTTCAGCATTGTGGTTTTGAATTTCTTACCTGCTTTTTGTTTCTTTTATTCAGGAAAGTTTAATGACTTCACATGCTGGGAACCTCAATCTTTCATCTGCTCCTACAGTTATCAGTGAATGCTCAAGGAGTCCTTTCCTGAATTACTTCATCTGTTGTTGGCTGTGGTTTTGTTGGATTGTACTGCCCTTACTAAACGTTAAATCATGCCTCAAAACACTCAAAAAGTACGCAATCTCTCACAAGGCTGAAAAATATGTTTATTTCCCGTTGCCAAATTTTTTTAGCCACGTTAATTTCTGCTACTGCTGGGAGTGGTTGTGATTTATTTGAAACATACTGATGCCAAGCTGCTGTGATCCAATTAGAATTCAGCGACACTGAACACAATGAAAGTTTTGCTGCTGTCAGTCAGATTTGGTCGAACCAGCCTTAAAGAAGCAGACTGGCCAGATGTTTTTATGCTTCAGTTCTAAATAAATAACACTGTTAGGATTTTTGGTTTCTATTTAATGTTGTTTATTTTCCAATAAATATTGGTAATGTCAAGGCAGACTTCATGTACATTTAAAGGTTTTTAAAAGTTTATGACACGAATTCTGAAACAGTTTGTGGTAATAACATGTATAATAACATGATAATAAAGACCATGTTTTTGTTTTGTTTTCTAGTTGACTTTGTAGTTTTTATTTGAAATCACTTCAATCATACATCTGTGTACTGTCATTAGTATAATGATAGTTTAGTAATGGTATGAGTAAACAGAATAATTCATAAAATTCAGAAACAGCTTTTTTATTTTTCTTTAGTTAGGAAAGCTGTTGTACATTAACGTAACATGTTTCCCACTTACATGGAGTAATTATTAATACATTTTGACAGAAACATCTCTATATATTTTCATACCTTTAGGAATAAAAAAAAATGTATATATTTATTTTAAAGATGTATATATACATCAATAATGCAAGAAACAAAGAACGACAGAAAACAAAAAATAAAGAATTTACTTTCCGTCAAGTTCTGTAATATTCGTGTCAATTAATCATTATGAATAGTAACTAAGACAGTAACAAAAAAAGACAAAACACACTAACACCTGCATAAATTAAGCATGCCATTAAATGTGCAGATGCAACGTTTGAATCATTAGATATTAAATTATTAAAGCATTGTGTATAATATATAGCCTTATAAATAATAGTAAATATTTAAACATGTGTGCCAAGAAGTATATTTGCAAAGTGAAACACTTGAATGCCATTCAGGATGTTTTGAATGTAATTAATTACAGGTACGCTCCACATCAAAGAACACAATCTGCAAACCTCAAGGGCCATTTTCCTGCAGGTTTTTGAGGTTTTCCTGCCCCAATTCAATTGATTCAAATTAAATAGATCCAATAGTTTGTTGTCAAGTTCTACACAGTGATTCATTTAATCCAGATGTGTTGAAGCAAGGAAACATCTGAAATCTACAGTAAGGTGTCCCTTCAGGAACAATTAGCAATTTCAGATTTATGTAAATTAAAATCTGAAAACAAAATCCTTTTTCATCTACATGAAATATTCTGACCTGCAACAAGTAAAAAAGAACAGCATAGTAAGGCACGAGGAGCGTACCAACCGCCACCAAGCAGCACATTTCCACCTATATTGTCATTTCTCCTCCATGTTACATTTAATATACACTATTAGATTCATTGATAATCAAAACATACATTTAATATTCTTAGTAATTATATTATTATAAGTCAAATAAAATCAAAGTAACCTTGTAAAAGTTTTTTTCTTTTTTTTACCAATAAAAAAACATCCGAACAAATAACCTCTGTGTTCAGACTGTTATCTAGTTTTATCACAAATATCTGCCCAGTAGTTTTTGCATGAAGTTACTGAGAAACAGACCAACAGACAGATAAATAAGCTCCTTGGCAGTGGTAACAACAAGATTTTCCATCTTAAGTAACCAAAGCTATTTACTTAAATATGAATATTTTAAATTTTACAAAAAACAACTGATTAGAGTATTTTTTGTTTGTTTGTTTGTTTTTTTAGGCATGATATTTACTGACCTTGAAACAATCCAGCACCCTGCTGTGCAGGGCTGGATTGTTTCAGGGGCCTTTTTGCACAGTCTGATATATCTGAGCCTTGACGGCCCCACTACTCAAGGTTGAAAATGAATGAACTTCTGCAAATGTGCATATCCACCAGTCAGTTAAAGCTCCATAATGTGTGCCTCTGGTGCCTGAAACCTTTGTTACAGCTGTTTGACTCTCAGCTCTCCAAAGCAAGAATGTATCAACATTACATGTTTAGTTACTGCACACTCTTCTGTCTCTGAAGCATCTAGATTTATTATATACCGTTACTCACCAACCATTTAACTAGAGCTTAGTGCCCCTTTAGTGATGCATTCACACACTCCTGCTGCAGATGGGGCTACTGTAAGCTCGCTGCAACGCACATGTTGCCATGTGTGAGTGTGACTCACTTTTCCGCTGGCCTATACACAATCTTTTCCTGACCTTTGGACATGGAGGTCAGGATTATCAACTCTAAGGTCTTTATCCCTCCGCTATATTCGCTGACTGTTCCACCTATGCATGCATCCAATACCATCGCATACGTGCCCATTTGCTATTTTCAAAATTCAAATGATATGTTCTTAGGTAAGCTGTTGTTTGGAAGATGCCATCATTTGCACATGTGCCTTTACGAGTCTATTGTTTGCCCCTCACGGAAGTGGCTTTTGCTGGAATTAAGAGATCAGGGATGAATGTGCATCTCAAGTCATTTTCTGTAGAGATATTTCCTCCATCTTTGCTGCACACTGTATCTGCAGTACAGTCCCATTCTTCTACTCACATTAGCACTGATCTATCATCATCATAAGGCAAGTACATCCAATAAATTTCATCACTCGAGATTAATATATGAAATAGAGCGAGATGGAGTCCTCTTGTGGAGATCACGCTCCTTTGTTAGGATTGAAATCCCCTAATGCCTTGACTGATTATTTGTGTTGCTGTTTAAATGAGAGTGACTCAGTGTTGCTGCTTACCATCTGTCAGTTCAAGCCATTTTCCAGCTTCATGCAGCCCCAACAGCTGTTTGCTGGCTCCTCTGTATATTTGGGTTCATTCACCAAAGCTGTGAATCCTCCCACCTAAAGCCAAGAAGAATTACATACATACCTCTGTATGCGGTCTCAGCTGGTGTAACAGCTCCAAATAACCTTTTATAGTCTGGACACATCCACCAGCTCTAATCTGTATGCAGTAGCATAAATGGCACTGCTGTGTGAACAAATAAAAGCTGCATGTTTAAAATGAGTTTAAGAATATGTATTAAAAACCACCAACTAAACAGACTGGGTGTGTAATGTGTAATCAAAGGGACACACTACTGTTTGCAGATTTAAATAAATGGTGTGTGTTTTATAATATATCACCATCTGTCTTTGTCATTTATTCTTTTTAAACTGATTTAAATTACTTGCAATAAACATTAAGTTCACAGCAACTGGTTGTCTAAGTGCTCGTTAGCTGCAACTAATGGTGCAAGCTAATAATGATGCAGATGTGTACATTGTTGCTCCAAAACTAGCATCAAGTTTAAAATTGTCCTTATTGGTGGTGATGCTGTGGAAAAACATATATAAGCCAAACGTTTGATAAATGGGTGATTGTCCTCCTGTGCTACAAATGTCATGGCTGAGGAATTTAGCTAGAAAGTTCAATATAATCTCAAGCCAGCAGTTGAGATCTACAAGACGTTTGAGCTTTTTCATTTTGTGGATATTTTACCCAAAAAGCTGAAGGACATACTGAAGAAAAGAAGAAAATCCTAAACTATACGGTACCTACTTTAAATATGGTTTCAGCTTTATGTATCTGAGTTAGTTCAGGATACAGCTCAGATAGAAAAAGAAAAAGTGCATAAAGATATTGTAGATATCTCAAAATTTGGCAGCTTGTATCTCTTAATCTTATTTCTGATAAGTCTGTTTGGATGTTTTCAGACTCTGCAGCTAAAGATTATAACAATCATGATAAAGACACCCTATAGACTTAGGTTGGAAGATTGATCAAATTAAACAGAATGAAGGAGAAGCAGGACAAGACATGGCACATGCAAAGTTGATTAATAAAAAGAAAAACACTGAGATATAACAGTTTAATAAATATGTTGAAGATGGAAGAGTTAGGTCCAAGTCAAGCCTTTCATCTCCTGCAAAGTAAAACCTGGATCTCTGAAACTTAAAGGAGGAGAAAAATGGAAAAAGTAATTAGACCTGAAAAATGCTGCATTAAGTTGCCACAGGGATCACAACATGCAGATTATAAAGCATGAGCTGACGGTAAAGTACTGGAAAGGGTCGGGACTGAATGTCTCATCTACCGGAGATTTTAAACCTCAGTCTCTGTTGACCCCCGCTTGTCACTGGGTGTGTCACCAATGATGCATTCCCTATAAACACTGGAGCACAGCCGTCAGCGGGGTAGACAAGACAACAAGACAAAGCAGAAGATTACAGCTTCCAACAGGTACGGTATGTTTTATGGTTTGAAATTATGTGTCTAAAACTATTCTAGTTTTTATTATTAGGAAGAGTTAGGAACATGCATACACTTTTTTCACATTCTTATAAAATAAGGCAACATATATCCCGTATTCTTCATACATATCGTAAACTTGACTCAGTATGTAAAGGGTAAAGTGGTTTGTATTTTGTGCTGTTTAATCTTCTGGTTTAGCCAGCTGCCCTGCTGAGATCCAAAACACAATCAAGTGTCAGACGAGTTGACTAAATCTAGAGCATCCTGAACCCCTTCCAGCTTTAACCGAGCTGGAAACCCGCCTGAAATAAATCAGAAATTGCTCACCGGAGCATCTGCTACAATTCAAAGGTTTGTTTAAAAAAAAACAAACAAATCTATTCAGATGCATTTTATGTATTTCTGATTAAAGCGAGTAAGCTGGATTTCGAGATGTTGGGGAAAATGTTTGTTTCTGTTGTTGTCCTTAGTTTCATTATTACAGGAAATCCATTGCCAGCACACCTCAGCATCTGCTGCCAGATGTTTGCAACATGTAAAGTTCTCGTGTCTCGCCAGCTTTTAGAGCTCATGGAGCGTTCACCTTCAGCCACTCAGCCTGTTCAAATGGAGAATCCTGGAAAAAGAAAAGAGGATGGCATGAAGCATGGCAGGAATCTACAGGTGGTGGATGGGAACACAGATGATGGTAAGCTTTAATTCAATCCACAATGGTCTGTTTAAGCTCTGCACTGTGCCAATTTTATTTTCTTTGAGTTACGTAACTCTTATCTATCGTGCTGCATAACTGTACCTCACATCTTCTGTGCAGCTTTAAAAGACCAACAAGTGATGGCTTTAGAGGCTCTGGACAGAAGGAACATCTGGGAGCCGAGTGTTTACTACACACTGGGAAAGGAGTCTTTTTATTTTGCTGGTCATGACATAAGCATCCGCGAGTCTATGGATACATACGGAGCTCTGATTTGGCCTGGGGTACGTCCATGTCCCACCATGTTCAAAACTTCTCCACATTCAGTGATTACAGTAAATATGATACTGAGAATTTCACTTTTATAAAGGCGATAGCTTTGTGTCAGTTCTTGGAGAAGAACCAGAAACAAAACAGTCTGATGGACAAAGCAGTGCTGGAGATTGGTGCTGGGACTGGACTCCTGTCTATAGTGGCCAGTTTGCTTGGTATGTGCTTTCATGACTATGTCTACTTGTTTCCATGTGATGTATAATTGCATTCAGATGCTTTTAATTTTACATTTTTGATCAAGAACATGATGTCAGCGATGTTATTAGCAAGATGTCATGTTATTTTCCTATTGGCAACAGAATTACAGTGTTGCTCTCAGTAAACGGCATCCAGGGAAAAGCGTTCTTCTTTTGTTAAAAGCACAAATGTACACTGAAATATTTAGCTTAATTTACATTTCAACTTGCTGTTGGAACCCACAGAAAAAATGGTGTAATTAAAAACAGTGGGATTCATTGTAAAAATACAGACTGCCCACCCACATCCAAATTTTTCACATTGCCAACAGGCCAGTGTAGCGGTGAAGAGGTCATTAAACGGATGTTTTCACTGCTTTGCTTTTCCATTAATCGTGGAAGAAAGCAGTTTATTTATTACCTATAACATGACATGTTTATCTCAAAGAGAAAGTTAAGCTGCTCAAACAAATTCACTCATCTTTTTTTTTCTTTTCATCCGTCTGTTTCTGTCCATAGACTCCTAAAAGGAATCCACGAAAGTCATTGACTGGAACGTAAAAATGACCAAATTTAAATCCATGACTTAATATTTCATTCGTACCAGAATATTTTGTCCGTCTCAGCCTGCATATATTAGTGGGTGTGCATCAGGTAACATATATTATTGTGATTGAGATTTTCTGACAATAAAAAGTCCATAAAAGTCACATGAAGTGAGCTTTAGGGCAAAGATCTGATATCAATATATCCCTCCTGTCTTCTACCTTGTCAGGCACTCATGTTCATCCTTTTCTCTTGCAGTATGGGGTCACAAATGTGTAATTCACAACAACCATTGTGAACATCATTGTTACTAATCACCAAATGGCTGAATAACAGATGCCACCCCTCCTGATTGAAAAGCTTTTACTCTGAGTGGGAGCTAAAATAAACCCATCTATGAACACCAGTCAGCTGTCGCTCTTACAACACAGGCACACAAATTAAAGGAAACTTCTTCTAATTATAAAAACTATGAAAAATATTCCTAAACACACGTGCAACTTTGCACAAGTCAGAGACCAGTAACTGAAGCTGATACTCGTCCAGGTTATAGACAGGCTGAGATAACAGCTGTGGGGCGCTTTGCTTAAATGTAATTATTTGAGAATTACTCATAGAAGGAAAACAAACAATAAAAGGTTGCAATTTCACATTTATTGAACTTTTTCATAAATTGCAGCATCAAAGCTAATGACATTACCTTACGTAGGATTTGTCTAAGATTTTAGTGACAGTTCCACTTAAAGCAGCATCAACTGAGAGCAAAAACGTTTATTTTTACCTCTTCTATCCACTTCTTAACAAGGTGCTTGGGTGACAGCTACTGACCTGCCTGAAATATTGTCCAATCTGACCTTCAACCTTCGGCGGAACACCAAAGCCCGATCCCGTTACACCCCACAGGTGGCTGCCCTCTCCTGGGGTCAGAACCTGGAAAGAGACTTCCCCTACCCATCCTACCACTACGACTACGTGCTCGCAGCTGATGTTGTCTATCACCACGACTTCCTCCAGGACCTGCTGAAAACCATGCACCACTTTTGCCGTTCAGGCAGCGGAACGACATTACTGTGGGCCAACAAGATCCGGTTCCAGTCAGACCTGAGATTCACAGAGTGCTTTAAAAGCAGTTTTAACACCACGCTGCTCACCGAGCTGCCACAGCAGGAGGTTAGAATATACAAAGCTACAGCAAAGCCATGACAGCGCAGGTTAAAGGGAGTAAGTTTTCTCATTTGGTAAAAGTTGATTACCTTTTCAAACAAACACAAAAGTTCTTTTCTCCAACAAGGTTGGAAAATTATTTGTATTCTATTATTTGTCAGAAAAACAATACTAGATTATCTTGAGAAGCATTGGCCTCGCCTGATAATGAACTCTGGCTCTATTTAGTTCCGATGTGTGCTAAAATGACATTCCTGGACAGGACTGTAAGCAGAAATGAAGCCTGTGACACAAGTTTCCACATGATTAAGCCGTTTTATTTGTCGGTGCCTTTTTAAAACTTTTATTTCTGCATTCATTCAAAGTTTGTTCAACAATCCTTTTCTCTTTTTTTGTAGAAATAAAACCAATTTGATGTAAACATGTCTTCTATAATTACTCTCCTCAGAAAACCTAAACTACACATACATTTACCAAAGGTGCAGTTGGTGATTCATAAAAAGAGTCATTGTTAAATGAATCATTAAGAAATGTTCTCCAAAAGCTTGAAATCTTGCTTTTTCTTTTTTTGTATTTAGCTCTTGGTTGTCTTGCATGCTTTTTTATCTTACTAAGCAAAAAAAAAAAAGAGGAGGGGGTGTCCATGAAACGGCATACATTCTATAGCATACATGCAGTACATCCAAATAAAATGTTACATGGTTAACATGTCTCTGTCAGAGCCAGATGCCACGTCACTACACACCAGATCCAAAACAGGATTTTTCTTTTTCTTTTTTTCAAAAAATACATTTTAGATCTAAAAGCATGACAGTAACTCAGCTGATGCACACAAATAAATGGCAGAGTGACAGTGAAGACAATCAAAGGGAAAAAAAAATAAGACCAAAGAGGACACATGAGATTTTTTTTGTTGAACACCTAAATCTATGCAGGAGTCCGCTCCAAGTTGAAAAGCCCCCTCCACTCTGCTCTTGTTGTTTACTCTGTTCAAGTCTCAAAATGTCTGAACCTGCGGTCAGGAAGTTCAGAGGACGCCGTCTGTCCTGACGTTTCGAGTCTTCATACCACATGCTTAAAGAAATCAAAGTCTGTACACTGTACGCTTTGTGTGTTCATCTGTGCTTTTACGATACGCAGCACGTTGAAGACTTTGGTTGCTCTAGGATGGACTCCCTGCGGAGATCATTGGGAACGGTGCCATCTGGGCCCCAAATGTTGAGCTCTCCGTAAATTCCCATGTCGATCATCTCCTCTTGCCACGGGATGGGGATGTTCCCTGAGGCAAACTCATCAAAAAAGGACTTGTCTGGGTCCTCCAGGTTTACCCCCTTCACCGAGGAGAAAGCCCCGACATCATCCAGACTTTTAGCATACACCACTTTAGGGTCAGGGACAAAAGGAGGAGGCAGAATACCTGAGGACGTGAAAAAAGTGAGATGAAAGTCACATCAACAGGAAAATAAGTATTTCGCTTGTCCTTGAACAATCAAAACGAGAGAAGAACCAGCAGTACCAGCGTTCAGTTTTCTCCAGTTGATGTCTTTGAAAAATGGGTGTGCCCTGATTTCATCACAGCATTCATTCCTGAATCCCATCCTCTTGTCCACGTCTTTGGCAAGCAGCCCATCACATAGCGTCTTTGCGTGCTCGCTGAAATTGTCCGGGTAGGTCACCTCACGAGTCAGCATGCGCTCCTTCAACTCATCCCGTTCAACCTGAACGGACACAAACAACCTGTCATTTACCTTGTTAAAGCAACCCTTTCTGCAACCCATGCAGCGAAGATACTAACCTTCTCCCCTCTGTTTCTGAATGGATTCTTAGCGGCTAAGAACTCATACAAAGTCACCCCCAAGGTGAAATAGTCCACCGAGGTGTCATATTTATCTCCTTTGAGCATCTCTGGAGCCATGTACCCTGCAAACATTCAAACCCAACCAGTTACCAAAAATCTGACCAATCAGAAGTGTGGAATTTCCTCCCACTGTCATAATAAATGTGACACCCACCTGGTGTCCCAGCGTAGCCTTTGGTCCTTGTTTTGCCTTCTTTAAGCTCCACAGCAAGACCCAAATCAGATATACGCACATTGCCTGTTTTTTTTAAACAAGACACAAACATTAATTCTGTACAGACAACAGCTCAATTATTTTGCTTCAGCTAAAGAACAAAAAAAATGATTACCGTCATTATCAAGCAGCACATTTTCTGGTTTGAGATCACGGTAGATGATTCTTTTCTGGTGGAGATGCTCCAAACCCTGAATGATCTGAGCTGTGTAAAAACAGGCTCTGGGCTCATCAAAGCCAGGGTTGTTCTCATCCACAAGGTAGACATGATACCTTTAAGGAATGAAATGGGTGAGCTTTGGCTCCATCACATGGAGATGTATTATTCTGCATGCATTCATAATGTACAAGTCAATATTTTACATGATTTATGGAAACTAGAATCTTATCAAATTCTTTTTTTTTTTTTTTTTTTTTTTAAATTTCGAAACAGCTTGATATTTACAAACTCACCATTAAATATTTTTTGCTCCAAAATTAACACCTAGTGTGTTTAGAAGGATTATGTATGTAGCAGTTCAGCTGCTTCAAACAAGCAAATTGTTGCAAATAACACACTTCACAGTAAATTTATTCCCAGGTAGTTTTACAGCCTGAGACTGAACCTACACCTTCATTTCATTAGAGAGATGCTCCTTTTAGAAAACTGAAGCGATAACTAACACAGCAATAACTAAATGCAAGACAGGGATCGGAGATGTGTGGTTGTTGTGTCAGTATGTGAATTTACTTGAGGTCTCCTCCATTCATGATGGTCATGACCAGACAAAGCTCTTCTTTTGTCTGGAAGGCATATGCCAACGACACAATGAAGCGACTGTGGACCTTCTCGAGAATACGCTTCTCCACCATTGCCCCCTGCAGGAGAAGATCAAGACAGACAGATGTGAAGATTAACACTGGTGACATTTTAAGAGGGAACTGTGAGGGACTCTCTTCCATGTGGTCGGGTAAAGGTCATGGAAATGGCATTTGGAGAAGGGTTGAACATGCATTTTTTAAGAATGACCCCAGACAAGTCAAGGGCAAGATATAACTGCGCCAAGGAGTTCCCTTCAGAAGAGCTTTTCAGTAAAGCTCACAGTAATCACTCTATCCCTGTCTCAGTGTTTAATTCTGCAGGCTAAAGCTAAACGAGACAGAGGCAGGGACAAAGATGATTAGCGCCACTGCAGCCTGGTCAGCGTGCATCACCTTCTCTATTACATAAAGCTGATAAAATTATTTTGTTACACAAATCACTGTACTGAAAAGTCCTTTAAAGAATGCATACAATTACCTGAAATCTCTTGAAAAGAAAGAAATCCACTAATACCTTCATGTTGTGGTACATTGAATGCGCTGAAGTTGTCTTAAGCAGGGCAATCTACTTAGGACAGCTCCCAGTTTTCCAAAGCCAATTTCATAATGGGAAATATGGTTCTTGCATACATCTATTACTGCCTAGCCAAAAGAGAAAGGACACAAACTATACCAGACAGCATGCACCCCTTTTTGCAAATAAATGATTCTGGTCATTGAAAAGTTTGAGTTGTGCAAATTAGTCTGAACCAGGGGCCAATTTAGCATAATTTAACTGATTTCAAAGGCATTAGATGCAAAGTATTTCCACCTTGTAGCATTGCCAATTGACTAAAAACTTCCACAGCCATTATGCTGGTGACTTAAAAAAAAAAAGAAAAAGAATCTGAACAATAAAGCCATTCACCTCATATCCTTTCCTCTTCTTCAGCCGCTTCTTGTTGAGTTTCTTACAGGCATAGAGTTTTCCAGTGGCTCTCATCTGACAGGCAGAAACTTCCCCAAAACCACCTTTCCCCAGCACACGAAAGTCCAGGAACCAGTCGGCATCCATAGGCTGCAATTCAAGCCATTTCCACTGCAGGAACCTCTTCAGGTACATGCTCTCCAGGAAGAAAGTGTAGGGGGCCTCTCGCAGAAATTCCAGTGTTTTGGCCAATGCACCAACAAACAAGTCATCCCCGGCAGCCTCCATGTTTTCCTTCACCTTTGCGATGACATCCTCAGGCAGGTATGGACAGTAGTGTTTGGCAGATGAATCCATGTACCGCTGCACAATCTTTGAAGCTTTCTTTGCCCTGTCAGAGTCTTCTGCCAGGTCGTATTCCTCGATGTCTTTCCACAAACGACAGGCCCCATGATACTCATTATTTGCATCCAAAAATTCCCTAAAGAGGCGTTTGCCGATTGGCTGTTCTACACAGACAGAGTCAAACGCCAAATCTAGGGTTTCCCTCAAGCCCTCACAGATAGTGATGTGGGGCAGTTTGAGGCGAGAGTGGTACTTCTTATCCCGAGCTGCTGCTGGGTTAGAGCCATCAATGCTTCCACGGGCATTGATGTACGCAGAATTTGCTACCACAGTGGTAAGTCCTCCAATATCCATGTTGAAGGTGTGTTACTGTTAAGCAACGCAAAGAGGAGACATTGCAAAGACAGAACGCCGGTTTTTGTGCAGGACAGAGGAAGAAAAAATGAAGAAGCAGGAGTGAGAAAACAGGAGACAGATCACAGAGGGAACATGAAGGAGAAATGGCAGCTCAAGACTGGTGTCTGAACTGGCTTGCAAGCACACTTTGAGGACTGGTACCACCCTCATTCACACACACCAACACGCATGAACACACACACCCCTGAGTCAACACCTTTCAGTAATCCATTAACACCCCAATGCCCCAGACAAAGTGTGTAAGCACATGCTGGAATAAAACTCAAACAGCGTATGCAAGAGAGTCAATATTCATTCAGTTATGAATCTACAGATAAAACTGGACTTGATTTGATTTGATGATGCCGCAAGACTTCACAAAAATGTGAGATTAACTGAGAGGTTTGCATTTAAATAGGATAGTTGTTTTCTTAAACTGTCATAATCAAATGGTAAACGGTTATTTCAATATGAATTGATACCCTACATTTGATTTTATAATCAAATTCATACATACATGCACACATGTACATACATACATGTAGCAAAATGTTTAAAAAAGTGATATTACAGGATTACTTTTACTATGTTGCGTAACTTCTTTTTGGCAAATAAAGAGCTCAATCACTGTAGTTTCAAAGTAAAATGCATTCAGATGCTTGCTTGAGATTACATTCGACCTGCGCATTTGTTGCTTTGTTATTTGCAGTTCAAAACATTCCTAAAAGGGGGTCGGTCTGGACATCAGGAATAACATTTCAGCACCTGGACTTTCTAATCTAGTACATGCTAAATGTTGTTCAGCTTTATCTTAACGAGACAATAGCCCAACTAAAAATGAATGGGATGGGGAAAAGGGTGTTTCAGTTTTCAGACTAACATTTAGCACAAGATGTGGTTTTAGTGCATGTCACCATGCCCTGCACGCACTTTTCCACGTATTAAACTCAATGACCCCTGTCCTCTTCTGGCTTGAGGACACAACCTCCATGATTGCCATTCGACATTGTTTTTCAGCCTCAACCTTTATCAAGAGAAATCTTGATCCATTTTACTTTATTGAACTATTGCTCACTTTGGCTTTCAACATGGATGACCAACTTCTCATATTTTCTTTTTTTTTTTTTTTAACCTTATGTAACAGACCTATTTTGTTTGCAAATCGTTTAAGAAAAGACTGCTTGGAATTTGGTCCTGGAAAGAACTCTTTGAAAGAGGCCAAATGGACAAATTTGTGCTGGTGAAGTAACTTTACCACAAACATTTTTTGTAAAGTGCAGCCTAAAATGTTTGGACCCCATTAAATTGTTCTTTTTAGTCACAATAAAGGGAACCAGTAACACCTCGTCTATGGTGCTTGGAGATGTTAGCTTCACCAGGTTATGACTAGTCTATAACGATGTAGCAAACTAAAAGTGATTCATTTCTGCAGCAAATCTTTGTCCCTTTGTTAGAAGAAAAAGCATTGACTAAATTCACAATATATGCAGAATATTTGATCAAGTTAAAATGCTCAACTCCTTCAGGCCATATTGGAAAAAAGAAATGGACCTACTGTCTTCTATGCAACCAAACCTGCAGAAAAAACTGATATGTTGAATGAGATTCCCTTTCATCTAAATAGTTGCAGATTTTCCAAGCTGCAACCTGCACAAACCCGCAGTGCAAGCATGTGCTAAAACATCAATAAACAGTGTATGTGTGTGTATATATTTACAGTATATAAGAAATTTGGCCTAAACTAAGTCCTTCCACCCATCAATACCGAGGTCTACCCAGTAGTATTCAGAGTTTAAAATATCTTCATTTCAAGCACCTTTAAAAGGTCTTATTTTAAGCCCACAACTCCTCAAATATCACTTTTCAGTAACAGACTGAGATGAACTGTAAAAACAAACTTATTAAAAGAATCTATATTTTAATTTGCAAACTTATATTAAGATTACAGAAAAGGTATTTGGAAGTCAGTACATGTGTTGCTCAGTTTTAAAAGGGAGATCTTTGAAAATAGTACACAAAGACCTAAACAACCACACATTGTGTTACATCAATAATTTTTGAAGGTCTATCTTTACCACTGGCCTCTAAAAGGATACTATAAGCTACAATCGTCATAGGATTTATATACGTAATTAACAAACAAAGCTTATTTACCTATCAGGAGCCTGGGTTATGAAAATCTTTACCTTTCTGCTGCCATTATTTGTAAACACTACCAAGGCGTTAACAGGGTGGTGATGATGGAGAATTCCTCAACTCCAGAATACAAAAAAAAAAAACAAAAAAACAAAAACAAAACATAACTAGCAAACAAGATCAAAAAGCAGCTGCCTACAGAACAGAAGGAAGCCAACCCAAAACAATGGGGATACAAAACTATATTAAATCATTGCCCAGAACACAAACCAAAAAAGTATCAACACATCTGATGGAATCCCATCCTGGGATGCCATGGAAACTGTATCTGGCCATCCAGAATCCATGGTGTTCAGCTAACACAGCAGATGAAAGCAGACGCATTTGGAACATTGATCATAATGTCTGTCTGCCAAAAGGTAATTCAAAAATAATAAGAATAACTTCAAACAGGTGCATGTTACATTCTCCAACAGCAGTATGGTTAACAGTTTCCATATAGTGGGATGGCTTATTGAAAAGTGGATTCAACATACAAAGATTTCAGGTGCCAGGGTCACAGACTAGTTCCCTTGGATGACACCTCCCCCCAGAGTTGTGGTGCAGGTGCACGTGATTCAGAAGCAGAACAAGAGGGGTGTTTGTTCAGAGAGAAGAAGGAAAAGAAAAAAAAAAAAAAAAAAGGGGGGGGGGGGGGGGGGGGGGGGCACCTCTGCTCTTTCAATATTCATCTACACCCCTGAGAGAGCCAGACAGAGATACAGGCAGGAAACTGGGGAAAAGGTTCAAGAAGCACACAGGAACAGGGACCAAATTCCCACGGTGACCGTGGTTTCAGAGACTGTGCTTGTTGGAGTGGTGAGGCGTAGGTAAGGTTAGTCTTCATCTTCATTCTCGTCATACTCATCCTCATCATCATCATCCCCCATGTAAGACACTGGAGTCTCCACGCGAGACCCACTATAGTGAGAGTCATTTGAGCTGGACGCCATGGTGCCATCAGTGCAACCATCACTGCAAAGCAAGAAAGCCGGATCAAAGTTAGACATGAAGTTAGAGGAAGATAAAAATCCAAACTGACCAATGAGCATGAGGAGATCTGCTTTCTGATGCGTTCTACTGCAGCAAAGACCTCTAACCTGCTGGCGGGGTAGCGGGCACCATTGGCAGAAGATCCTCCAGTGATGTACACATTACTGATGGGGCCTTTTGCCATCTCTGAAATAAAAAGAAATGCAATGTTAACTGTACCAACAATGTCTCTGAAACTCATCCCTCTCCTCAGTAGTCACACCACCAAGTGTAAACTGACTGGAAACAAGATCTAAACCTAATAACCCTGCAACTCTAATCCCTACAGACTTTTCAAGGAGTTAAAAAAGGTTCCTTTAGTCCGTTTAACATTTTTAACCCTTAAAACAAGCAAGTTTTATTTTTCATTTTCACAACCTAAAAACTTTTGACCACTGCAGCTTACACTATCATATGTAAGCTTAACTAGTTGGGAGCATGAAAAAAAGAGAGAGAAAAAAAACAACAAAAAACCCAACTTCAGTGTCATCAGGCGGTGATACAAGCTGCACTTTGCATTCCTGCAATAAATAACTTAGTGGCCAATAATCCAAAAGAAAAAAAAACAGGAAGAAGATAAAAACTGCTGAATTGGCTAAATACTAGAGGTGGAGGGAAGGCTTTTTCGACAAGGTGAATTGTGGATGTTTCATGCTAGTGAGATTTGTTCAAGTTTATCATAACATATAGCTAGTACACTGATTTAACTCGACCCCATTTCCCCTACTTCCTAAAACAGACTCGGACCCTCCAATGGGTCTGAAACCCCTTGGTGAAAGTGGGAGTTTTACTTCTTGACTCAGTCCCAACAGCATCACTTGTTGGTGTCTCACTGCCAACCCTGTCTGTTAGTTTTCAACCCTGATTTCTACAGCTGGGACCTTGAGTTGTGCACCAGTTCTACACTTCCAGTAAATCACCAGTCAAAATGAGATTAATGAGTCAATGAGTTTTAGTCATAAGTTGCTCTCTTAACATAAAGTGAAGGCTGCTGTAAACTTCCACTTCCAAATTTAAGATCTGCTCATGAGGTCACAAAAAAAGAGAAGGATGGATAGGACCCACAAGGCAAAAATATGCCTCTGGCCACAACTAGTCACAAAAACTCAATTCACCTATAACGTAAGGCTCCAGAGCTTTAGGCACCAGACTCCGTGCAACCTTCAGATCCTCTGGGGAGCATTTTCCCACCTCCAAACCACAGGCCATGCCCATGCGCTTAAGCACCTCGATGTCGTCATGGATCTCAAACATGCTGTCAAAATTGAACAAATACTCAAACCTGCAAATAATAAAAAGAACAGAAGAGACGAAAGGTTTAAATATATCAGACAAAAGTTTCTGGGTAAAGTGCAAACGAAAAGAAAAAAAAAAAACGTATTTGCCATAATAGCTGAAGTGAAGCTGTTGGTTATCAGTTTAGATATACTCTTCTACAGTTTTTGGCTCCAATTCATCCCAGCTGGTATGTTCACCAGTTGAATTTGTTTCAAAGTAGTCACTGACTAAAATTCACATATTGTAATGATGAAATTACCCCTCCATTTTGTGATACTCAACCCAATGCCTAATTCAGAGAACATAAAGGCAACCTAACATGCGTGCAAACTACTTGTGCTCAGGTCCACTGACATCCAACTACACAGCTTCCCACTCGTTTCTTTACCATCTGGAGAAGGCAGACTCAGACTTCACTCATGTCAGATGTCATGATTAGATTATAAATCGATTCAGAACAAAAACAAAAAGGATTCATAAAGATTTTAATGTTAGACAAAGAGAAAATTAAGCTTAAAAATCCCATTTCAGTAAACAAAACTCAAGTTTTAAAGTAAAATGGTTATTTCACCTTATCACAATAGGAGTACTACTCAATAACCAAAACTGGTAGGTTTAAGTTTTGTCTTTACATTTTCATTGTCGTGTCTGAAGTAAGGTTTGCATACTTGAGAAATGGACTACAAACAAATGTAAAATAGCAGATGTGTATCTATGTCTTGTTTCTTTCTTCAGCTTGTTAAAGATTTTCTGGGATCTAAGTCAATGTGGTAAAACGTGCATTAGACAGCAGCTGGATACTTGACTTGTTCAACTTCTTTCACCCCTAGTTGATGGCGAATGATTTTATCCCAGGCATACTGCCATGTCCCACATGCGTGCTAATTTTAACTGTTAAAAAACAGCATGTAGAATTTTTTCTCTTCTGTAATCAGAGAACCTAAAGTGCACCCAGACACTTCACCAACACTGCAGCATCTGACTCGGTGCAGGATGAAATTTCAGTTCATTTCTTCTTGCTCCTTAGCTTTTACTGATTTGCATACTGTTGCTCAAAGTTAAAATCTAATCAGCAAAAAAAACATGAAGTCATGTTTGCCAAAGAGACGAAACAAGGATTGTTCCGAATATGAGAAACAAAAATAAAATTGTGGGACTTATTTGCATTTATAATGTACCAATCCCTCTACTGTCATAACTTTCATAAAGCAGCTGAAAATCTCAAACTCTTTCCATCAACTGTAATGCATCGCCGTTTATTCTAACAAACACAAACAATTTTTCTCGTTACAGAGCTGTTGATTACATACTTGTCATTGGAGATGCTGCAGTCGATGACTGTCTTCTTGCTGGTGTTGACAATAATGAAAGGAAGGTGGATGATGGAGTTTGGAGGTGGAGGTCTGTTTGCCTGCTGCTCTGTCTGTCTGTTTCGCTGAACAAGGTTCTTAAAAGCTATTTGCTGTAAGCAAAAATCAAAAGGAGATGAAAACTGCAGCAGCCACACAGACAATACATTGTTCAAGCTTGGCCAGGGTGTCACCAGAAACTAATCTGTACTTTTAACCATCGCAGCACAAAAACAAAGATTAACTGTGTAAGCTTTGCTTTTATTATATACACATAAAGTCATCAAATAAACTCACCAGCCTTCACATATACTGACATAATAGCTGCAAAGACTGCCTACATACATGCATGTACTAGCACAGCGTTCACTCCCACCTGCAGTATGAGTTCCTGAAGCTGTGATTGTTTCTGCTTAATCCTCTCCAGTCGCCTTTGTCTCTCAACCTGAACATAAAAGAAAAGAAATACAATAAATATATCTGTCATAAACTAACATGGCGCCTATCAGCACCATGTCTCTACCTCTAGATTTTGGCACTCCTGCGCAGAGTTGGTGGGCAAACCGATCCACTTGATTTCCTTTTTTTCTTTTGAGATAATGTTCATGGCCATAAGCACGTTAAGGGCGTCATAAACACGCCGCCGGATGTTCTTCTGGTCATACACATGCTATAATGGCAAAAAGAGACAATGTTAACAGAAGCACGTTAACTGGAAAATAAAAGTTTAGACATTTTGGTCATAGATGTCATAGCTGCAGAACTCACTGCATCATTAGGTGACATGTGGTTGTCTGCAGAGCTGAATTCTGCCACCAGCTCATCTGCCACTTCGTTGTAGGTGGTTATTCCTTTCTTCTGCACCTTTTCACATACTTTCATGGAGAAATGCCTCAAACCTTTCCCATTTTTTTCCCCCTTTTTACCACGTTTTCTGTGGACAGAACACTTCTCGCATCAATATAGTGTCACACAAACTAAATTTATTCCACTTTAAAAATAATTATATTAAAATGGACATACTTGTTCAGCCTAATATAATGCATCTTTATTTAATATATAAAATTTCTTCCTTTAAAATGATCTCAACACAGTTTATGAACTTAATGACCTTCAAAAGGACTTACCCTGATGACCAAGGAGAGGCATCGGCTGGTTGACTCTGAGTGAGGAACTGGGAGCTGGGTGTGTGTGGACTGTTTACCAAAATAGTATTTGAAACTGTCGGCCTCTGAGGTGTTCCAATCACCTATGAAGAGAAGGGCCGAGGAAGAAAATATTAATGTGGGGAAAAATATACAGGCTTATTAGCAAGTCAACATAACAGCTCAGCTATAAATAATTGTAAAGAAAAATCTTAATATATGCAATAAGCTTATTACCTTATAAAGTAGAATAGTAAAACTGCATGATGTTTCTGCAACACTGGATAGAATCTAAATACATCGACTTTAAAAAGTGCATTTCGGCTGAGTTGTTTTAGTACGAATGTTGCTAATAGCTACATATAAACCTTTTGGCTATCAAATCAGATCAACAATAACAAAAGTTACCTATAATTGTGTCTTTTTAAAATCGTACTTGTATACAGTTTACATTCTCAAACCTCAGTGTGCAGGAGGATTTCTCACACTACTTAATTCAGTCATGACCAAACAAATTACTGGATGCTACTCTAGTTTGGATTAAAACAGTAAAGTTAACTGAAATTACAACACAGAGAAGAAGGAAGATGTTAAGAGAAGATCAAGTGTATGAGGTTTTAACTGAAAGGAGCTGCAGCAACCTAATAGTTACTGTGTCAGTTATGTTATGGATGCATTTGATTCAATTGCTACCTGTTCCATTTTACATATTTAATGCAAAAGTGTGTTATTTTCAAGTAATACAGTATGCCATGTAACCTTCATAGCAAGTAAACCAATCAGAGATGTTAAGGTGTGTGCTGCTGACACATCTCGGTGAGTATTAGGGCTGTGCAATATTGGAAAAATACTGGCATTGTGATTTTTCTATCCCTTTCATAAATACTGTAATGTGCATAAGTATAGGAAGGAATTTCATAAAGATGACGTGAACAGCACTTGAAGTTACGCTGCACTCCTACCACTTTGTTAACAATTAACCTGCACTGACTTTACCTTTTTTTGTGAATGTTACAAGTATGTTTTTTTTTTGTCTATACTTAAGTAATTCTTGTTATTTTATCGTTCCTCTTTTGTAGTATTCTGAGTACATACTTCACTCTATAATAAGCAGATGTGAATTGTGTTTTACCACAAAGGTTTGTTTATTGTACCTGGCAATAAAGAAACCAGTATGTCAGGTATCCTTGCAACTGATGAGAACATCAAGTTTATTTGCATCTTACATGGCAAGACCTGCAATGTGACTATGAAACAGAAATAAATTGCCATGACGATGCTCATATATTATGCAACTCTAATAGGTACCTTTCTGAAGGTACAGAGAAGCAACCTTTTACCTGCAGCATACAGTACAAGGCGAGGCTGTAGACTCCCTCCTAATGTGATGCTGAAGCATAGTTTACTGCGTTAGTTTTTCACTAGGTGTTTTGAATTCCATTAGCCATTTTATTCATAACTCACTTACAGACCCAGAAGAGAATAGCTTGACTACAATAACATCAATTAGCTTACAATCCATATTTTGTGAATTTCAAGTGTTTTAGATATTTTTACAAGCCAAAATGAAATGAAACATCTGCTTAATAATTGCATCCCTAATAATAATAATAAATAATAAATAATCAATAATTAATAATAATAATTAATAATAAGCATCCTGGATAGGTGATCTATTCCTTAACTAAGGTGATATGTAAGCTGATTTCCGTTGTGTATACATTGCTTGTACATAATGAGATGATGGGTGTAATCCTGCTGACTGTAGAGTTGATAAGCTTAGGATCAACTGCCTCCACCAACCCACTGCCCGGTCACCTCACAATGATAATGGAGGGGCTTATGCAACAGTAAGAAGGAGCAGAGAAAACTATACACAAATGCATGCAGGCAAATAATAGTTAAGAAAAACACATTCTTTGTGTAGTTTAGGTGTAAGAGACTAATGTCACACCATTTGATTGAGCATGCACATTTGATACCATAAGCCTATAAACTCACCATGTGAGGCACATGTTGCAGGTGTGCTGCAACATTTACATTAGATGGCCCAAGGGTTTTGGGTAGTAGTTGTTTGGCCAACGGTGCAGCTGTAGGCTGGACAGTAACCAAGGACAGGACACCTAATAAAAGATATTAGGAGATCAGTAATGAGGAGAGTTCTTGACTGGAACGCCATTGCCCCCTATCGTATACTTTCAAGCAAACAGGCCTACTCCTGAAGAGAAATTGCCTTTGTGGGATTGAACAATCTAGGCCGTACATGTTTGGAACACACAGTGCTCTATATCTGTACAATGTCTTCTAAGAAAAAGCAACAAATTGTAAGTTATACCTTTACTAGGGCTCAGATTCTGATCGATGAAAACTTTTAGCTCTCCATTTGTTTCAATCAGACCAGCCTGTAAAGAATGAAACATAAATACAAAGTGAAAATCAAATCATTTCAAACATGCAAATATGGCAAAGCAAATCATGAGAAAATGACAAATGGGGCCACAAAGGAGGGTTTAAGCAGGTCAGAGGATTAATCAAATGAAACATAATTTCATTGTAAATGCTTGACCTTAGCCATTAACTAGAAGTTGCAACCAAGCAATAACTGGATGGGGGATGCAAAAAAGTTGATCACAGTTACAACAGACATACAAGTAAGTATTTTTGCATGTAAAACACTAAAATCTCATTTGACAATGTCTGGTCAACAGTTTTTTCAAATGCTTAAATCAAATATGTGAATGTTTGTGACAGTAAATACCACAGTGTTGCAATGTTTGGTCAAACTGTACAAAATCAATGCAAAAGGAGCTTTCACAATACTTAAAGTATCTAAAATATCCTCAAGTTACATTATCTTATGAGAAGCACAATTTTAAGTTACATTTATAAGCTTGCATTTTAATGGAAATATGCCAGTCATTATTTCCATTTATATTATACATGGTTACTTACATCTTTAGCCATGATCCCAAAGGACCGAAAGAAAATTAACAGCAAAGTAAAAGATTTTCCTGTGTCAGCCAATATTCACACCCCTGCAGACAAAAAGACAAACAGTGAGATATGACAGTAAAAATCCACCTAGCATCCAAACAGAATATCTTCTCATAATCATACAAAGCTCTGATTTGCTTTTATCCTTTTTATGAGTGAAATTTAAGGCCCATTTGGACAGCTTACTAAGAGCACTATGCTAACTCCATCACTAACGTTAGCTCCACTTTTCTCTCACATAATTAAACACACAAAAAAAAAACATTCATATTGGGTCCAAAGCTCAACTATAAGAACGCTTACGACGTATGTCTGAGTGGACCACGCATACAGAAATTAGTATTAAAACATCCATTGATGCTCACAACTTTTACAACGCTAAGCGTGCACAAGGCCTACTTCAGGTACCGAGCACGTCCGGAGGAGAGGGTTCGTCCAACTTCTGCTACAGGTCACGCAGGCATGCTAACTTTAGAAGAAGAACATTAAACTGCTGAAGGTGCTACACTGACAGCACAATGCGGTTAGAGATAGTACGGCTGCATTCAACAGTAATAGTATTTACACCATTTGTTGATAGCAATGATCAATCTTTTGTTGACTGCGGCTAGCTAACTGATAGTGCTAGCAGCTAGCGTTGGATCCAGTTCTCTGGCGTTAGCTTGGTAGTTAGCTTATGCACGTTTTGAGACGATTCACGCTAAATTTAACGATTGTGGACTCCGTGGTGCAGGTCTCAGTCCATGTTGGGGGTGATATAAGGTTTTTTAAAGGAGGTGCGCGTTTTCTCTATAAGTGGAGTTATTATGTGAAATATGTGCACTTACGAGTGCACTCTCTTGTCTCTTCGACGGCTGTTGTTGGCAATTGAGTATGGAGGAAGAGGAGGTCTAAATCTTCACTAAACAGGAAACAAACTAATCAATGTTGAGGCACTTTTAAACTATTTTATAAGTACATTTAAGTTTACTAGTATTTTTTTGGATGTGTGTTTTACTCAAGAGTTGGTTTTTCATTAAGCTTCTTTTTATTTTCCATATTTTTCCCCTCTTTTTGGCGCAATGTAATCAGTGGTGCCAGAATTGCCTGTTGGTCGAGTGTGGAAGTTGATGTCTGGATGAAGTCCGATAGCTTTAACCAAAACGAAATTAACTAATAAGAAATGAAGATCCAGAATAATCACAATTTTGTAATCCTACAATGTAAAACTAAACTACACTTTTGATATATATTTTTTCCAGCTGACTATGTGAATCAATAATTAATTAAAGTATCGTATAAAAACATGATTTGGGTTTAAGGTATTAATTCAGTCACCTCAGTCTCGGTACTCGAACTAGTTATAAATGTGATATAACTAGGTAAATATATAAAGCTATCAACCAAAGAAGCTATGCTTTTTACAAACTGCTGTAATGCAGTTGTCTAAATACCAAAAATACTTTACCCATCTTATATATATATATATATATATATATATATATATATATATATATATATATATATATATATATATATATATATATATGACATGCACACATTTCATTCAAATGTGAAAATTTAGATCTCAGAGTCACCTCCCCTGACAAAAACATAGATAACTAATCAATAATACTGCTCTTGTCCGGAAATTACAAGTGAAACAACTGGTTTAGTTTTATTAAAATACACTGTCTATTAGATACGTATTATTTCAATATATAAATAAAATAAGCCACGGAATTAATAAAGAAAATGTCAAATGAAAGCAAATATTTCTTGTTAAACCGTTTGTTTTTAAGACGTTTCAGTACAATCCCATGAAAAACGTACCGCTGAATGTCACAGATGACTGAGTTAATTTGACCATATGAACCGTGGACCGTTAAACGCACCCTACTGTATGCTTCATTTTACGCGTTAGCAACTTACCACCCAAAATCATAACATCAAAACATAAACTAAATCGAAGTCTACTACTTTGCTAGTTAGCAACTGGTTACTGTAGCTACGAGCTAACTCGCGATTATGGTTGAGAAACTCCGATGCTTTGTTAGCCTATTGGCTAGCAGACATGCTAACCCCCAGCTGTCATCGAGAACACAGCCAGAATTAGCTGCAAGTTTAACATGGTTAGCTCTGTGTATTCTAAAAATGTGTTTTCATGTCATCTAAAACATAAAAACCGTTCTAATATGTATCTACAAGTTTTCATCGGCAGCAGCAGGTAGCGACAAACAAGTCAGTAAACGGAGCTTACCGATGCACTTCACAAGTTAGCAAAATGTTGCCTAGCTTTTCTATGCACTCTCTACTAGCCTTGCTGCTGCAGCGCGTCTCACAATCTGATCTTGGCGGTGTCTCGCTTTAGCGGCGTCTGATTGGACAGCTCGAATAAGACGAAAGCAAAACATTAAAGTGGTTCATGCCCACAGCCTGCATCTCTTGGGATTGGTGGATACCAGGGAACCTCCAAACATGTATATCGCCATCTACTGCAAAGGAGTGTCAGAAGGTTTTTCAGTCATACAGTTTTCTCCACTAAGATGATACAACAGTAGCCGCAGGTAAGTTATGATTGCAACTCAAAACGCTCATTGATTTTATTTAGATGTAATACAAGCAGGATCCCTTGCTATTATTGTAGTTTTTGTAAATGATGGCGACCGACAAGGTACAAAATTCAGAATAGTTTATGAAATGGGTTCTCTAAAATGTTTGTTTTTAATGTCTTCTGCCACTTTGTTTTGTTTTTTCTTTGTCTTTTATTTTTATTTTCTTTCTTTATTTCTTTCTTTCTTTCTTTACTTATTCATTTCTTTATTTTTTGGGCTGCTATTTGGCTCCATTCTGTTTGTTTGGTTTAAGTTTTTCTGAACATCTTTTCCTTCAAATGTTACCATTTTTCCTTTTGCTTCATTGTTTTGTTTACTGAAATCTATCAGTCTCAGTTTAATTTTCTTAGGGTAATTTTGCAAAATTCAAAATCCAGCTCTCCAGTCAGCATACAGTTGTATGTCTCCTTGCAGCAAGATAAAAAAAAATGCTTTTGAATATGTAAGCTGTGAAGGACTCATCATTACCAATATTATTTTCATATATTTTAGGGAAATTTTAGAACATGTATTTATTTAATTACACCAAAAAATGTATTTTAAAAAATCTATACTGTGTCTATGTTCTTTCCGGCATCATATAGGTTTAAACAAGACTATATGTTTCAAAACGTATTTCTCCTGCTCACAGTGAAAAGCAATAGTTTTGAATCACAAGAATTACACTTGTGTTTCAGCTTCTATGCTAGTAACAAATAGCCGACTGCTATAATTATTGGCATTAAACTGGACTGTATAATTTTCCTCTGAATTTGTTTCCATATTTAGATATTGTCTGTGCTGCCTGTCAATAATGCTTTCTGGATACCTGACTGAGCCATCCTGCACAGTACAAGTTCAATCTATGCTTTTCCTACGATAAGTTGATGATAGTACAGCTTTAATTCTGGCTAGTAACTTAACTGTACTGCAGACTGGAAAAATAAATTCTAAGATGTGAAAGAAAGTCACAAGAAGCAAAGTCTTGTGTGTGCAGCATCTGTCTCAACATGCTCAGACTAGATTAGGGCTGCAACTATGAGCTAATATCATTTTCAGCTAATCAGATCTGCTTTTTATCTTCAAGTTTTTGTTTAGTTCAGTTCAAATGAATTTGAGTGTCCAGTTGAAAACCTCCAGATCATTACATCTCTGAGCTGCTTCACAGTTAGGCTGAGGATTTGCTCAGAAAAAAGGCTTTTGTCCCTGCATCTATTCACTATGTTTACTGCATAATGAAAATCATAAAAGGTTCTGTAAAGACATGTTTTGAGATATGTATCACTACAGAAAAATCCCACTTTTGCACAGCGAAAATATATGAACATTATAGAAATGTTGTTAATGTGATATGCATTCAATAGATTGGTCTAATGATGGCATTTTAACATCTCACAAAAAATAGAAAACAATTTAGACATCTGTGAAATATCTAAAAAAAATTTTTTTTAAAAACTTTTTGATGTGCCTAAAGGCAAGGTCATATGTATAGCACATATCATGTGAAAGTGTTTTACATAAAACATTAAAAGCATGACAACAAGATGCAAAAAAAAACAAAAAACAAAAAAAAAAAAAAAAAAACATTAGAAATAAAAGAAATAAAGCAAACCAAAATAATAAATATTACACAAAAACAGAAAAAGAATTGTCCAATAATTGCATAGATTTTACATAGTATGACCCAGTTTTTAAAAGCAAACAGCAAACTGGAAGATAAAGTTTAGATTTCATGCATATGGGGTGCGTTAGAATACCTGGATTTCAGTGTACACTTCTGGTGAAAGTTTAATCTACTAGCAGTTTGTTCTACTTCTTTGCAACATAACATCAGAATTCTGCTTCTCCATGTTTGTCTGGACTCTGATCTGGATTGACTGACCTCACTCCTTCCATAGAAAGCTTATATTTTCTGTGCATATTAACTGTTCTGTGATTTTTAGTCATGCATTAGGGTTTTAAAATAGTCTTGGTAAGGAGGGCTGAGTGCAGGCAGGGAGATAGCTGAATAAATTACTGAAAATAAGAAACAGAGTAGAGAACAAGTTTCTACACAGATGTTACCACACACCAACAAAACTCCAATGCAGCTTTTGTTGGAAAAGTATAATACAAGTGCACTTTTGTTGCATCATAAATGTTGAATTTGTAGAGGTTGTCAGTTGCTGGTTTGATTCAGTTATTCCACCAGGTCTTCCTCTGTCTACCAGGAACAAACCCCAAGTAGCAAATGTATCAGAAAATTTATTTTATTTAAAAAAAAAAAAATTAATTAAAAAATTATTAATTCTTTGTATTATAACATAGATGGTATTATGGGGTGGGAAGGGAGTAAACAAACAAACAAAAAAAGCCTGTAGCACTTTATGGAAGGACCTGCGTCCAACTGGACAGTCCACTAGCACCTTCTTACAATGTCCTCTACTGTTTGATTTCGTGCTTGTGTTGTTCTCAGTCATATGTAAGTCGCTTTGGATAAAAGCATCTGCTACATGACTGTAGAATAGAATAGAATAGAATAGAATAGAATCGATGGTTCAGGAGTGGCTTGATAAGAGGAATGCAACATTTGTAGCTCCTGTCTAGGATTCGTCTGTGTGTAGTGGCTCCTGATGCTCTGAGTCCAGCTTCACTCCACTACTTGTGAAGCTCCCCAAATTCTTGATTGGATTTTGCTTGACAATCCTCTCAAGACTGTGGTTATGCCTTTTGCTGGCGCATCTTTTCCTAGCACACTTTTTCCTTACACTCAACTTTCGATTAATATGCTTGGATACAACCAGATTCTTTAGCAATGACCTTTTGTGTCTTTTCCTCCTTGTGGAGGACCAATAATCGTCTTTTGGACATCTGTCAAGTCAGCAGTCTTCCCCATGATTGTGTAGGCATCTGACCCAGACTGAGAGACCATTTAAAGGCTCAGGATACATTTGCAGAAGTTTTGAGTTAGTTGATTAGGGTGTCACACCATGACTTTCCAAGATTGAGGTTTTTCACAATATTCTAATTTTCTGAGACACTGCATTTTGAATTTTCATTATCTATGAACCACAATTATCAAAATTTCAAGAAATAAATGTTTGAAATGTTTCACTCTATGTGTAATGAAATTATATAATATATAATGTCACTCATTTTGAAATGAGTGACAAAAAATATTGAACTTTTTCATAATATTCTAATTTCCTGAGATGTACCTGTATGTTCATCATGCGATGATACAAAGTCATCTAATACAGGTACATGTTGCTTCAAGAAGACTCAAAATTAAAGCAAGAGAAAAAGAGAAAAAAAAATCTAGAAACAGTCTAACATGATCTTTTAATCCCTCCAAATGACTGTTTTTAACAATGTAAAATTATCAAAATGTCTGTAGTGCTTTTACAATTCCTGCAAACAAACTGCAAAAGATCCTGTACATCCTCCACCTGAAATTAAGATTGCTATGGGCAAAACTCCTTCAGTGTACAATTATTTTTGTCCTGGCATGAAGGAAACTGGTATTCCAACTGGTATTTTATTTTATGACCCCTGAGTTTTTTTTGTGTCATTCATTAAACCTAAATTCGGAGTAACTTAATTTGGCAAAAATTATACTCAGTTTGATTTTGTGTTTTCCTTCTTGTGGAGTTTTTTGCAATGAATATTTCTTTCTAAACTAAAAAAAACAAAAATATGCAGGATATCATTTAAAAATTCAGCATGTAATAGGAGTAAGTATAATTAAATGCATATAAAACCTCCATGTGTGTTTTCATAGCTTGAGAAGCCCTTACATGGTGCATCCTGTGAAATAGTCTAATTTAGGCCCCTCTTTGCTGTAAAACAACAACAAAAAAAGGAAGCTGATGTGTACAGATACTCTATCAGTGACAGAGCTGCGGGGTGTCTTATTAACACATGAAGGGTGGATTCATTTTTCCTTAAGATAAAAGTGAGCTGAGTCTTCTGTTGGCTCAACTTACAGAGATACTGTTTTTGTAAAATGAGAAGAATGTTTTTCAACTGAATGTGACCATCACTGACTACATTTAATCTTTTGCCATACACAATATTTTATTGGCAAGTCAGGTATCACAAAACATCTTTTTCAAAGATTGAAAGGTATATATATGCATATATATATATATATATATATGTATGTATGTATGTATATGTATGTATATATATATATATATATATATATATATATATATATATATATGTATGTATGTATGTATGTATGTATGTATGTATGTATGTATATGTATATATATACCTTTCAATCTTTGAAAAAGATGTTTTGTGATACCTGACTTGCCAATAAAATATTGTGTATGGCAAAAGATTAAATGTAGTCAGTGATGGTCACATTCAGTTGAAAAATGTATATGTATATGTCCTGGTCGTGTGGGCAAAGGGTGGGGTTCATTTTTACTTTTAACAGCTTTGCATGTTTTTCTTTAGGTGCAGAAAGATTGTATTAGTATATAAGGCTTTTGCAGTAGGAAAGAATTAATGGTTCCAGTGGTGCATCTTGCAATAAAGATGAAGAAGCCTATGATTGAACCCTTTATCAGACACTCATTGAAAAACTTTCAACAAAGTATTTTTTGGAAATTGTAGCCGATTACAACATATTTAATCATAAATATGTGTTTTTAGAATATAAAAAGTTATACAGTAATTTGGATAGCACTAAGAGTTTTTTTCAAATTTAATGATGAAGATTTAAATGTAGTAGATGGGATGTGACCTGAAGCGTGATGACTGGTGTGCTTCAATGATTTCATGGACTAGCATGCAAAGGTATGTGCATGTCTAATGAAGGGATCAAATAGTTGTTTTTTTGCCAAATAATGGGTTAATGTATTATGTAGAAAGTGTACATTGTCAGTCTTTCTGGGAGATATTATTCATTTGCAATTTTGTTTTTTATCAATGACTAGCGCTATCCAGTCTCCTTTAGCAGCATCTTTAGCAGCTTCCTTAGCAGTTCTACACCTTTTCATCCTCAGCAAACACGTCAGAAGTAAATGGGATTGCATAATCAAAATAATTGTCCTCTCAGATCACATTTGAAAATAGTTAAATAAAATTTTGTTAGATTTTTGTTATTGTTAGTGAGAAATTGGTTAATTAATTTCTTATTACACCTTTAAAAAATAGCAATGAAAAAGGAAACAAAGTAATAAAAAACACCACACATGCTGAATGCTGAATTTATAGCCATCAAATCTAATAGGTCAAACTTTTTTTTTTTTTTTTTTTTTTTTTTTTTTTTGGCTCTACGTTTGTCAGTGGTAACATTTGCTTTTGTTTTTCTAATGAAGACTAGTGCATGACGATTGTTATACCTTTTTATTGACATTGAAAATGGGAAAGAGCTTTTGAGCAACTCGCAGGCTAATTTTAACACAATGAACAATATTTCACATACATTGAAGAATAGTCACAGCGCATTTACTGTTTGCCATATTAATGTTCTTAAAGAGTTATTGTTCATAATGCTGGATTTAGAAATGCTGCAAAAAGATCTTCCTTTGAAACCTCCAATAGCGGTTCACCTACTTCCTCCGCGCATGCGCAACTTGAGCAACAGTCGGGCTACCAAACTGGTCAAACAGCGGGTGTAAAAATGGTAGGTAACCAAAATAAACACAAACCCGGGCATTGGCTTTAGTGCCATCAATTGTTGTCATCAAGGCTACTATCTTATGATTAAAATACATGATGCTGTGTGTTTTTGCAAGCTTACAGTGAACAGTTTTTTGTAATCGTTGCTATTACAGGGAAGGTCAGTTGATATTTTGAGAGCAGCTAGCATTAGCCACACGTCCCTTTTTCGGCAGTCTGGTAACTTCGGCTTTTAGCAGGTCAGCTGCTGAACCACAAAGACAGACACACACAGGGTCGTTGGAGTGAAATCCCAGTTTAATCATAACCACACTGACAATATTCTCCCAAGATGTAATCCTCAATTTTTATGTTAGAACCCTCCGGCTAACTCTGCTAACGCTAGCCAGTGTAAGTTATTAGCCGGTGTTATGTAGAGTATGCTAACCTCACGTTATCCATCTGGTAACACAATAATCGAGGCTATTTCAACAACAACACTACAGATCATTGACATGATGCGTCATTAATAAATTTGTAGCTTTGTAAACTTAGTTTTAGTCTCTGTTTTTGCTAGATGCTTCTGTTGGGTGAAGTGCTCAGTGGTTTTAGACTGTGGGAGGACATGGCATGATGATTTTTCATGATAGAAAGACTAGTTCATGTTGTGTGTCAGTCCTCTATTTATATTCAGGGTTCAGATCGGATTGAAATGTCAGAAATTTTTTTCGTTTTCTGTACAATTTATATCCAACAAACAGTCCAAAGCACAAAAATATTGTTTACCAATAAGAAGGGACATTTGTAAGCATTTTGGGCTGCTGAAATCAACAGACTTAGCATGTTTTCTAAAGCAAACAAATGAGCTTTAATGCAGTCTACAAATTCCTGTTAATCAGCTGTTTATGCCATATGAGTAATGTTTGAAAGCTCGATGTAATCTCCAACTTATTGTGAGATCTGATTGTTTTAAAGCCCTGTAGTCATTCATGATTGCATTATCAAACAATATTCTCTGCTAATTTTTTTCTAACTGAATTTCTAACTCAATAAGTAACAAATAACTCATTGTGCTTGCATTAAAAACTGATGTTGTTTGAGTGTTTAATGTAAGCATGTCCCAACTACTTGAACTTTGAATTTTTTCCAATATATTTCCTTTTAATACTTCAAAATACGCATGCCATGGTGTTTGTGTTACACTCCAGACTTGTTGCACCTCTAGGTCCCTGTGATGGCATCCCATTTCTCTACTCATATTACATCCATGACTGTAGTTATCTGAGGGGCCCTCTGGGGTACAGCATGTGCTTTGAGTATCCACAACATCCTTCTTCAGAAAGCCAATGTTGCTCATGGACAAGATATAATTCCCATCATTGCGTCTTGGCTGGTCTTTTATAGTGTTTGCTTTTTGTTGTCACTAACTTTCCTATTGAAATCAGCGTTTCTGAGTTTCTACTAGTCTGTTTTGTGCTCCATTGTAGCCTGAATGCCTGTAGATGTTTATGTGTCGCTGTGTGTTTTTGTTGGTGTATCGGTATGTGTTTGCATGTTGTTGTCTGTATTCCCTGGGCTGATCGCACCAGTACCTGACAGCCCCTATCCTGTATTTACGCAGCATAAGCTGAAGTCTTCACAGAGGGACAAGGTACGGCAGTTCATGTCCTTCACACAGGCTGGGGAGAAGACAGCTGTGTACTGCCTCACACAAAATGACTGGAAACTAGAAGTTGCAACAGATAACTATTTTCAGAACCCAGAACTTTACTGTAAGGAATCCATGAAAACATCAGTGGACCGGAAAAAGCTGGAGCAGCTCTACAATCGCTACAAAGGCAAGCAGAAAAACTCACGTTTTATGCTGCTATTGTGTGCCATAAAGAAAGTCCAAAAAGGCACATTGTGACAAAGTAGAGCCAACCTTTGTTTACAAAACATAAGTTTAACTGTTTGTTTTTGTGTTAAGATCCTCAAGATGAGAACAAAATTGGTATTGATGGAATCCAGCAGTTTTGTGATGACCTTTCACTGGATCCAGCCAGCATCACCGTGCTGGTCGTTGCGTGGAAGTTTCGTGCTGCCACTCAATGCGAGTTCACCAAGAAGGAGTTTCTGGATGGAATGACAGAGCTTGGGTGAGTGTCGACATCAGCAGTGTGTGACATGCCTAAAGTATCTTCACATGGTGGTACTCTTAGTGTAGCTCTTGGGAGGGAAAGCTGGCTAAATATAGATCCACCCACTGCCTGAGTATTCTATGTCTCCATGCTATGACTAAATAAAAGAGTTTTAGTGTTTTGATTTCAGAGGTTCATGTGTTTGCACCACTTTAAGTCAGTTTGTCATCAGCATAAAGACAGTCATGGTATAATCAGTTGGAGTGTTCACATCCAGTTATTTTTAGATCATTTGGTTCAAATTTACTTGTTTTGTTTGTTTTAGGTGTGACAGCCCTGAAAAATTAAAGGCCCTGTTGCCAAGATTAGAGCAGGAGCTAAAAGATAGCGGAAAGTTCAAGGATTTCTATCAGTTCACTTTTAACTTTGCCAAAAATCCTGGACAGAAGGGTCTCGGTAAGTAGAGCAAATAACAAGGATTTGCTGACTGATTTTTGTTAGTTTGTGCACAGATTAACTGAAGAGTGGCTTTGTGTGTCTGGGCAGATTTGGAAATGGCTGTAGCCTACTGGAACCTGGTTCTGTCAGGGCGATTTAAGTTCCTGGATCTTTGGAATAGATTCCTTTTGGTGAGTCATCATAGTGACATTGTCCATGTGCCAATCGAGTATTGCACACCGTAACAGAATCGTTGAACAGCTTTAAATAATACGTTTTATTGTCTAAATATGTTTTATTGTCTAAAAACCTCTGGCCCAATGCCACCGCCCTGTGAAAGTCCTGTTTGTGACTTTTACTGGGACAATTTAATTTAGTGGAAAAATTACTAGCCTTGTTCTGCACCAAGAATTGCAGGATTGCCCAAAAAAAAAAAAAAACACCTTGACAGATTTTTAATTTCTACTTTATATTTACAAGTGGCAAATGGGCAAACGTTTGCAATAACAACAAAAATCAACATTTACTCATCTTTCATTTGCAAGGATATCAATTTGAGTCTTAAAATGGATCAACGGCGAACATTTGCTACACCAGCTAAAATAAATGAACTGATCGGTATTCATGACATTATGTTTTCATGCGTCAACTTCAGGGGTGGGCAATTCCTGAAGGTCCTGCAAGTGTTGGGAATGTCCCTGCTTCAACACACCTGACTCAAATCAAAGAGTAATTAGCAGACTTGTGCAGAATTTGATGTCAAGTTCTAACCAAGTCTGCTAATTAAGTCTGATGTGTGTCAGGTGTGTTGCAGCAGGGAAACTCCTAACACAAGCAGAAGCAGAAGCCCATCTCTAAACTAGGCAAACCGAAGGACCAGGAAGTTCACGTCACATGGTCAGAATCACCACCATAACTTATAGGGCTGGGAAATCGAATCGAAAAAATCAAATATCAGGATTTTTGCATCACAATTTTAAAACAGATTTTTTTTGGTTAAAAAATTTTTTCTCAAATAAATACAAATAATCCATGATATGAAATTTTTTGTAATTTTTACTGTTTTATTGAGCTTGTCTTCTTGGGCTTTATAGCAGCAGAATGATGGTCTGGCTACTGTGTTGTTTTTTCTCAACTGAAATCGCAATTTAAATCGAATCGGCACTAAAAGAAATCGGAATCAAATCAGGATGAAAGCATATCATCACAGCCCTAATAACTTCTACATCAGTGTCTGACAGCATAATGTCTAGCAGGAGTTTTACATAAAAGTTATGGCAACATTTTTTGCTAAAATCCAAGGATATGATGTCATTTCTGTGTTAAAGCTTCCTGTGCATGGACACGCAGTCGGCATATATATAACAGTGTAAAATTGAAGATAACAGTTATTTTCTAAACATCTAAGTTGTTCTTTTCCTTGCTTTCTTTGACTGGTATATTGTATTATTAAATTGGGTTTAATCAAGTCAACATGCTCACTTTATTAAGGTTGTACCTGCTTGACCACAAAGAAAATCCATGGACTCTTGCAGACTAAGGACATTTAGGTCACACAGGTCTTGCAGCCAAGACCTACAAGGCATTAGTTAGAGACAAAAGCTTGCAGATTCCTTTAACTCCCCCTAGATACTTAAAGTAAAGTTGGGCTCAGGGAGTGGAACCACAGGGCACTGGCCTAAACAAAACCTTGCTGATTTGGCTCAGAGTGATAAACTCTGCTGTGACATTGGATGACATCTTAATTATAAAAAGTTCTATGAACCCTTTTCCTCTCTTCCATGTTCACCAAAACCTTTTTCATTACAGGAGCATCATAAACGATCCATCCCAAAGGACACATGGAACTTATTGTTGGACTTTGGTAACATGATAGCAGATGACATGTCAAACTATGATGAAGAAGGTACGTTTTGATTTTTGGACCCAAGTCCATCAAACTTGTTTGAGATTCCTCTCTAGTCCGTCACCTTGGTGGTTAATGATGCGTTTTTGTTTCTCCCCCAGGTGCATGGCCAGTCCTTATAGATGATTTTGTGGAATTTGCTCGACCAATTGTGACAGGATCAAAACGTAAAACTCTCTAAATCCAATCCTGCCTCTGGAAATCCAGAACTTTGTTTCTTTTACAGCGACATCATAGTTTTTTTTTAAGACTTGTACAAAAATTTAAAAAAAATTAAAAAAGCAAAAATCGTTGGATTCAGAGAGAGAAAACAGGAGCACTTGAAACTGTCAGGAAACCACCTTTCAGGGAGCTGAGTAAAAACTATAAAAACAGCTGGCCGCATTTTCTGTCCTCTTGAGACTGAGGCATCATACGGACATTGCCAGAGACTCAGTATCCTGGACGGCCCACAGTTCTGCTCCAGGAGGAGCTCTACCGCCCCGCGGGAGGGGATTGACACAGCACTGAGAGGAGGTTCACTGGCTGTGTGTACTTTACATGGACTGGAGAGGAAAAAGCTGTGTGTTTTAAGATTCTTTCCAGTCGGCTTTGGTTTGTTATAAGAAGCTCTGAATGACTTTGCAAACATCCCATGTCTTACTCTAACTTTGGGGACTGAGTGCTCACTACACCAGCACCAACAGAACTGGTGCAGTTTTTACTGTACATACTGTATCTATTGGGACAGTTTACAAAGAGAGCTATATGAAGAATAATATAAATATGTTCAATTTATAAATACAAAAGATGATTGTTTTATGTACAGTAAATGCTAAGATCTCTTAACAGGATGCCTCAATATTGTTGATGATATGCTGTTGGTTTAATTGTTTGGTGGATGTCAAGTCATGGAATTGTGAGGTTCTCATTGAAAGCATGTTAAACTCATTTTACATCACCTTGGGCTGGTTTCACGAATACATTTCACTAAAGTAAAGGCAGTTCTTTAATTTAGATGAATGATACTTATTTGTGGTATTCCTTTCAATAATCTCAGTTGGAGGTGGCGCTAAATGTAATGTAGTCCTTTCTACTGTTTCGTTTTTTGTTTTTTTTTAAATAAGGAACCTAGGAAAAAATGTTTTATCAGTTTAACCCCTGAGGATTTATATTTTGATGCTAAAAAGACTTTTCTGCAGCATTTAAGATAACTTTAAAGTAAAGAAATGACAGAGTTTTAGGATTGCATGGCACATATCTGTATGTTACTGCAGCGAGATGTCCTAAGTTCAGAAATCAGGATACAAAAGAGGGCGAACAACAGGATGATAAAGCAAGCCTTAAGAATAAATACCTGACTGTTTGATATTTATGTTCCTGTTCCACCCCACCTGGTCAGTGTTACTGAAGATAGTGATCAGAACATATTGTTGATACATCGTGTAAGTAGCATAAGTATATTGTTGATTTAAGAAAGATGAATAAAGCATGACTTTTTCCATAATCACATATGTATTTAGCTCGTTTGTTGCTGGATAAAAGCAGCTTCACAGAAGGAAATTAATATAGAGAACAACAGAAATGGATATTAACAGACTTCAGATATCAGATACATGTCACTGACCTATAAAGAAAGCAACCATGTGTTTTATACTGAAGTGTCTTTTTGATGATGTTTTGCAGAGATCGCTTCCTGTGTTCCTTTCCAACACATTTTGCGATTTTTAAAAAAAAATGTTTATCTCATTTTATAGCATTAGACTGCACAATGACATAAAAATCTGTTTAATGATGAGATTTCCTGATTTTCCAGAAAGATATTTTCACTGAGCTTGTGCATGTCGGATCCTGTTGCAGAATTGTTTTGCATTTATTGCTGTTGTTTTATGTTAAAAAAAAAAGGGTTATAGATTGTTTTACAAACACCTGTAGGATACAGTTTTTTCATTAACTACACATTTTCTTCTAAGTTAAAGTCACAATTGAGGGGGGGGATTTTATCTGCAGAGAGTTAGAACTTCACATTTATGATTTGGACAAATGATTTGATAAATGTGTAGCTGGAGCGCTTCAAGAATGTGCATACCTGCACTGCCAAAAGAAATCTGTTGCTTTTGATGGTTTTGCTGGATGTAAATAAATGAATGCTGAAAACATTTCCACCAGCGTAAACTGAATGAACTGAGATAGATTACCTTGTTAATAAACCTATCATGGACACCAGTAAAACTGCAGAAAGAATATTAATGAACACAGATATGTCAGAGGACAGTAATGCAAACATTTCTGCTTGTCTTCCTCTTATTGTTATGTGTGCAAATAAAGCGCACACACCTGTAGATGTTACCTGTGCTGGCCCCTCCTCTCGGTGAGTGCTGTAAGCTGAGACATTGGAACTCCGACTGCTTTGTTATTTACCTTCACAACAGGCTGGTCTTTTTCAGGTAGTAAATATGAAATAAGCTCGTTACGGGTCGCTTTTGCTTTTATTGATTACTGCGCCTGCAGCACATGACATGCAATGGAGAGAGAAACGAAAGGAGATGCAACTCAGCCTCTGGCATGTCATGACGACAGTAGCAGGTGAGCTTTGTGCGGCCTTCAGTGTTCTTTAACTGCACGTTTTGTCACTTATTCCACTTTTTATGGGCGACAATTCACATTGTTAATTCTTGTTTGGTCTTTTTTTTTGTTACACCTGATAGTGTGAGTGTTTGGTTCCCTGGTGACCTTTTATTTATATCACCTGTCTTCCTCTGTTACTCTCTGGCTTTGTTTTACTATAAACCTGTACAGCAGCTATAAAACAAAATAAATAAAACGCCCATTTGTTGTTTATGTAAAAACTGCAGGTGTTTTCTCAGGTTATTCTTTAGCTTGAATTTTGCTGCTTGCTTTTTGTCCGGCTCCGAAGTAATTTAATGCTTAACTATTCATCCAGTTAGTGCATTTGATCACCTCACCACAGAAACTCTACCCAGCGGAGGCGGCTTTTGGAGTCGTTGAACAGAAGAGAAAGAAGGGTGGGGAGTTAAGTGTCAGTTTATGAACTTCATGTATCTTTTTCTGAAGGACTGAATTTCTCCCAGCAGGTTTGACCCCTACGGCTTTGAGAGACTCCATGATTTTGAGCCTTATAAAGAGATGATGAACGACTACGTAGCTGTCCTCAACAGAAGGTCTATGAGATGGTCGAAGCTCCTCCAAGAGAAGCCTTGTGTGGAGAAGAACTTGACAGGTACAAACAGTAAATAAGAACACAATGAATTTGCTGTTCAGGCGTTCAGAGGTCACAGTGTGTGATGCTGTAAAAATGTCTCTCGGAAGTGAAGAGGTTTGTGCGTAAAGGTGTACCCAATGAGCATCGTGCCAGGATCTGGATGGCAGCAAGCGGCGCTCAGGAGCAACTGGAGAGAAAACCAGGTTATTACCAATCTCTCCTGGTGATGGAGCATGACACCAAGCTGAAGGAGAGCATTCACACAGGTCTGGCAAAACTGTCACTTCACTGCTGCCCATTCTTAACTCTCAGCAGAAGAAAAAGAAAAAGGAAATATTGAGTTCAAATTCTACGATAGTAACTCTCCTTTTTGGGGCAGACATGCATCGGACCTTTCCTGACAACATCCTCTTCCAGACCAAAGCAGAGCCTGGTCTGCAGAAAGCCCTGTACAACGTGCTGCTGGCCTACGGACAACATAATCAGAGTGTGGGCTACTGTCAGGTGAGGAAAAAACTGTTTACTTTAAGGGTGGAAGTGATAGATTTGAGATAAAATTTAATTTGAACGTAGACTCTTTGCTTTAATTCAACATAATGCATCAACTGTGTAGAACTACCACCTCATTTTATGGGTTGAAGTAAATTATAAGGACTGCTGTTAGATCATGTATGCAAATCTCAGACATGAAGCCTGGAACTGACAGACATCGGTTTCCTCACGTTACAGCCTTTTGCCTTACCTGCAACTACCTGGAGTTGCTGCCAATATGAGAGGTTTCTTTAGCTTCACATGATCCTTTGGGAAAGTAAAAGTATGCTCAAGAACGCTGACTTTAACAGCACAAGAGACCCCATTCCCCTGGCAGCTACAGGTTCCCTTACCATCACACTGCCACCACCATGCTTTGCATCAGGAATCTTACCCTTTCCATCTAATCATGGTGGGATCAATCTGCCTGGCATGCTCCAAAACTGTGAGGCTGTTAGATGTTTCCAAGCAGTTTGATCCCTTCTGTTTATTTGTTGTTTGCAGCCTGAGGCAAACCTTCAGTATTTACATTTGTGAAGGCGTGCCGTCACCGTAGACTCACAATGATTTCCATATCTTCTCAAGTGTCTTTTAGACTTTCGTTAATATTGTAAAGGACTTTCAAGAAGTAAGCTATCTTCATCTTCAACTTCCACGATGTTTTGTTGTTTTTTTTTAACATTGCTGAACAAACCAGTGCTTTCATTTTTTGAGTCCATTTATTTAGTCTGTGGTAAATTATAATCACTGAAAGATCAGCACACTGTAAATGTAAATTATACTGGTATGAAATGATGTTCAAATCCCATAAATCCATTTAACATAAACAACCTATTAGATGTTGAAACTGAGACATTTTCGCATTTTGTGGAAACTATTAGCTAGTTTTGTATTTGACTGCGGCAACGTATTTAAAAAGTTGAAACAAGGTGATGCTTGTTGCTGTGTAATATCCATCCTCTTTTAATAAATTTAAATATGTGAGAAGTCTAGTTGCTGGAGCTTTAGGAGGGGAATGCTGTCCTATTCTTTTCAGTCCTGTCCTGGGTTTGTTTTCGCCAGATTTTTGGTTTTTGCAATTGAGCTCTTTCGAAGCCATGCTGTTGTAATAGATGCAATATATGGTTTAGCATTGTCTAAAATATGCAAGACCTTCTTTGAAAAAGATGTCTGGATGGGCAGCATAGAGTGCCAATCAAAAGTCTGGGTGCATGAATTCATTCAAAATGACTTCTGTTTGATATGAATGGGTAGATATGTCCACACGTTTGATGACTGTTAGTACCGCTAGTTGCTGTTAAACCCCTGAACACTTGTCAACACTAATAAAGCCTTCACAGATGTGTGAGCTACCCCTAATGCAACCCCATGCATACCATCAGAGATGCAGGTTAAGTGTCCACTGATAACAAGCTGGATGGTCCCTCTTTTCCTCAGACTTCAGTACTCCATGTCCATGCTTTCCAAAAACAATTACATGTTTGGATTTATTTGACCACAGAACAGTTTTCTATTTTGTCTCAGAACACTTTAAATGAGTTTTGGCCCAGAAAAGACAGCTGCATTTCTGGGTCATGCTCACAAAAGGCTTCTTCTTTGCATGACAGGGCTTTAATCAGCATTTTTTAATTGCATGGCAAACTGTGTTCACAGAGAGTGATTTCTAGAAATGCCTTCGCTCATACAGATTCCCTGTAATTCGTTCAGTCTCTTAACAGCCACTGCAGACGATGAGATCTTCAAAGTCGCCACGCGTTTATGTTGAGGAACTTATACCCAATCCTGTTGCTAAAATATTGCTATTCAACCTAATTTTCAACTTCTTCCTGGCTGTTCAATTGTTTTTACAGTCTTTTCTTCCTCTCTTCCAACTTTGTTGAGATGTGTTTGTGTCCATTTCATTCTAAATTAGTATTTTTAAAATGGTAAAATGCCTTAGTTTCAAAATTTGATATGATGTTTATGTTTAATTGGCATTCACGTGTGGATTTATTAGATTTAGAAATGAATACATTCTATTTTTATTTACATTTTACAGTGTCCAAACTTTTTTGGTACTGGGGTTACATTTCCTGACAAATGATAGCGAACCATACATTTACTAATTCTGATAGATATCAGTCACTTCACCAAATATTAAAAATGAAGGTACTCTAATTTTTTAATCCCTTGAATTAAAGCGCAAACTGTTCACTTAAAGCCCAACCCTATTATTTATTTTTTTCCATTACAAATAATAGTAAGAAAAATGTGTCAGTGTTTACATACTGAAGAAACGAAGCACAGAATTCGCAACCTGGATCCTCTCAGTGGAGTATTTTTATTTCTAAAACCAGTAATGCCAAATTCTCTGTTTATTTCAGGGAATGAACTTCATCGCGGGCTACCTCATCATCATCACCAAAGATGAAGAAAAATCCTTTTGGCTCATGGATGCGTTGTTGGGCAGAATACTCCCTGGTATATTTGCTTTAATTTCAACAGAAACTGTTAGAGGCCTCAGTTAAACTCTGGCTTGGCTCACGCTGTTATCAAGTTATTGCTGAGCCTCCAAATCTTAAATTTTGTTCATATGGATCGAATCAATCCGTGTGGTGTGGTGCATGTGACCAGATGGACAGACTGCTGATGACAGAATGGGCATCACATGGGCCTCAGAGCCAAGAAAACAGTCTTGTTTTACATCAGCTGTGTCAGGGACAGTTTTTTTAAGATTATATCTTCTTATGATATATTTATTCTTACAATTATGTGCCGTCATCATCTGCTTAGCAGTGAACTTTAACTGGGCTCATTCATGACGACAGCAGTGTTAATATAGAAAAGAAAAAGTAAATAAAATGTGGGAAATTCCAGATTACTACAGCCCAGACATGTTGGGGTTGAAGACTGACCAAGAGGTCCTCGGAGAGCTGGTGAAGGCCAAAGCCCCTGTGGTTGGACAGCTTATGGCCTTGTATCCTGGCATATGGACCCTGGTGGTATCCCGTTGGTTCATCTGTCTCTATATTGACATCCTCCCAATTGAGGTGCGTGAAAGTTGGGATTTCGGTCAACAAAACCAGTATCTTTGTTGATCCTCTTACAGGCCTTTTTTTTATTTTTATTTTTGTTCCCCACACTTGCAGACAGTTCTCCGGATCTGGGATTGTCTTTTCTACGAAGGCTCCAAGGTCCTTTTTCGAGTTGCTTTGACTCTCATCCTTCACCATCAGATGGAGATACTGCGAGCACGCTCTTTACCCGATGTGTGTGAGTGCTTCAAGCAGATCACCTGTGGAGCTTTCACCCTGGATTGTCATGGTTTCATGCAGGTGCGATGAAGCACACATTCAGAGAAGCTTCAGAGATGCTGCACTCCTGCACTGACAAACCTTTGCCAAAAATGACAAACTTGTGTTAAGGCTTCTCCTGAAAGACATTGACAGACCTAAGCGGACGAGATTGTACAGACAAAATCAAATCTTCTACAAGAACAGTTTCATTTTCATAATTTTGTCAAATTTTGCTTTGCAGAAGATCTTTACAGAACCAGGAAGCCTGTCGATGGCAACTATTGATAAACTCAGAGAGAAATGCAGACGACAAATCCTGGAGGAGGAATCAAGACGACCATGAAGACGACCATCTGCTTTTCTACGTTTGATTTCCAAAGACTCTGCACACCTGTCCACGGCAGATGCAACACAGTCAACACAGCTAAAGAATAATTGTTTGCTTGCTGCTGAATATTTTAAAACAGAATTTCATACAGATTGCTGAAGGTCAGAGAGACAAACGCATTGTCCTGTGGAGGTGGCTCATTAGGAAGATTTTTCTCAATTGATTTTTTGCACTCGAATCTATAAAACTGGATAAAAAAATAGATGAGTTGCAATGCAGTTTCTCAGCCTTTCCTTTTGGCTTTGGATCATTTGTTCTCTCCAAATAACTGTGCTGCTGTAGATACAGTAAAAATAATTAACCTCAAGGCTTCCCAAAAGTATAGGTCAGTTTTATTTTGCTAACTCTGATCAGATTCATTTGTATATGCTGAGTTTTTAATGTTTTGTCTCTGTTTTAAGAAAGTTGTACAAAGGGAATGAACCATAAAACTGTATATTAAGACTTTCATATGGCAACAACTGTCCTAATTTACTAAATGTAACCTCTTGCTTCGCCTTGGTTTAAACTGAAAGCAAAGTCTGCATCACCTGTTCCCTAATTTAGTTTATAATAAAAGCATCCTTACCATAAAAAAAACCTCAGAGAAATTGGTCATTTCATTCATCAGGAGTTCCAAACCTGTGGCAAGATATTTTATTTATCATTATTTACCATAAAGTGGAAATTGGAGGCTTCACTCATGCCTGACAAAAACAATAACCCCATCTGCAGATGCATGTTTAGGAACTATTTAAAAACCCGTTACTGCATTTTGTGACATGTGTCCAGATTAGTACATATTTGAATGATATAAAACCAATACTGGTGAACTGCTTTACTGGGCAAAATGTGGCTTACTGTAAAGTACAGCCAGAAAGCCACCAACTTTGATTGGTCGATAAACACTCGAGGCATATTTACTGTCTACATTCAAACTTAAACTTACACATTTTCATGTAAATGGCCTGTTGAGCAATAAGTAAAGTGGTTTTTATTTTTTTATTTGCAATAAATAGTATTTTCTTATTCAAAGAAAATGTTTAAAATGTACTTTGAAAGTCATTCTCTTTTAAATCTCGAGCCAGAAATCCAGTTAAACAGGGCATAGGAAAAACATTTTAGCTTTGTAACAACAATCTCATTGGCGATCATTTAACTACAGTAATGCAAATATATTCTGATTCAATACAGTAATAGTCTTGGATGGCAGCTATAGCTTTCAGGATTGGTGTAGAGTGTAATAATGCATTTCAAGGATTTGATAGCAGTTTTGATGGCAAAGCAGAGTGGAGTCACAGAACTAACTTAACTCTAAAACATGCTGAACACAGCTTTACAGATACAACTTCAAGGTTGTTCTATATGTTTTATAACTGACCAAGGTAGGTCAGAAATGCCATCAAAAATTATCAGATTGGGAACAAAGGGTCCTGATAAGATCTTACACAGGATTATACATTTATTTTATATATATATATATATATATATATATATATATATATAGGTATACTCCAAACAAATGAATTGTTGATTTGTCCTTTGTACTCAAAGATGGTTTGTTTGACTGTAATCTTGATTTCCTCATACTTGTTTTTATAGTTTTTTTTTGTGTACTTACTTGGTTAATGTAGTTTAAAACCAAACCCAGACCAGACCAAAGGCTGACGTAAACATAATTTATTGTCATATCTTCACATCTAAAGAGTCCAAACAGGAACAGGTTTGAGCGATGATTAGATGCATGAAAGCAAAATACAAAGTCAAAGAGGTTACTTAGTTCACCTTTATTCACTCCTCACTTAAAAAACAGTTCAAACAAATCCATTAAAATAATATTAAATTGCTGTTTGGAGGTTAAGATGAGTGGGGAAAATAAAAGAAAAAAACCCCACATATATCTGCAGTTTTCTTCTCCTTCAAACAATGTATGTTTTTATGGTAATAACAGATCACAAAGGTGAAGAAAGACAGGAAAATGTCTCATACATGGCAGCACACCATCAGTGAGGGAGTGAGTACCTCTCATATTGGCTTTACTTGAGTTTTGCCCCTGTAACAGCTACGAAGGCACTGAAACACTGACCAGAGCGTTTTGGCCATTTTAATTATTATGTTTCTCAGGATTTCAGTGCAACATCTTTCCCTTCAGCACACAATCCCACAGTGGGTTCAAATTCAAAACAAAAACAAAAAACCACCGTGCAGACTTAATAAGCCAATTACCGGCAGTAAACACACATTTTTAATGTTGGAACTAGATTAAGTTTAACTGGCAGACATGTTATTCCCTTTGTAACAAATTTCATTTTGGGCAAAACCAATAAAACGGCCACCCAAAAAACAGGAAAAAAAATAAAATAAGAATAAAAGGTTGAGTAACAATCCACTTCAATCCCAAAATCCCTTGAAAATTCCTTTCACAGAAATGGTAAATAATGCAACACAGCATGAGGACTCTCATGGACCCTCTGATCATGCATCCCCTGCTTTACTTTGTAACAGAAGAGGGTTTTTTTATCTTCATTTCCCAGCAAAGTCCCTTTCTCTTTTTAATCAAAGAGTGCTGAAGCTCAGAAAGCGCATGTCTACCTCCATAGTGATAAAAACTAGTGTTACTGATGGAGGCAAAGAACAGCAAATGCACAGAGAAAAGGATGGAGGTATAGAGGGGGAAGAGGGAAGAGGGCAAGGAGGTCAAGCATGAAGTCAGTGGTTAATGTCAGGAGTGGGGATTGCACATTCTGGCTTCTGCTAACACACGAGTAACCTCAAATGGTTTGGTAGCCAGCGTGGCTCCTCTTCCTGCCGATGAGGTAGGCCAAGAGCACGATTAAGACGAGACCTGCTAGAGCTGCTCCGACAATGATGGGAATCAACATGTCATCTTCATCCAACTGGCACTCCTCAGCTAAAACAAAAAGGTGAGATGGGACGACATGAGGAATCACAGAAAGAAAAGCAGCTGATGGTTTTTATTACACTGAAACTGGCGAGGGGGGGTTCACCTGCTCCAAACTGGTCTCCCTTCAGGCCGAAGGGCTGAATCTGCACCTGGAAGGTGTTGATGGAAAAATTCTGGGACACAGTGAGAGTTTGTTCCTCACGGCACATATATGAGAGTCCCAAAGTTCCCCGCAGGTAGTCCAGACTACTGTTCTGGACCGAGATGGGATCTGTGTTAGAAGACAAGACATTTAAGGTACAATCAGATTAACACGATGTACAAAAAAAAAAAACAGGATGACATTTGGATCCTGTTTGTCTGTAGACTATTTAAATATTAAACTACATTTTTAATGTGTCATATGCCGCCTCCTCTTTACAAGGTCCATTTTTCTGCCTCCTGTCTGAGACTACATGCCCAAAATGAACTAAGTGCATTTTCACAGATAAAAGAACTAAATAAATAATCTTTGTTTGAATATTAAGCAAGATAATTACAGGCATGTCAGAATCAATATGTTACTACATCCAAATAATGTAATCTGGAACACAGCATAAAATTGTAAAAGTTTTACAATTAATTTAAGTGAAAATCACAGGGTGGTAGCCTAATTAATGTAGGAAGTTATAAAGGTAAAAAAGTAAACCTGAGCAGTTTTATAAATGTTTAAATAGATGTGTTATACAGGTAAATACCTCAGAAACATATCAGCGGACTTTGGTTATCTTTAACAATCATCAGCTCCAATGCAAGACAGAAATATAATGAACATCTTTCATTTAAAGAGGCATGAGAAATTGCCCCCAAATTCACCTTAAAAACACCATCAGTATCCAGGAAGAAGTCTACCCTGAAAAAGTAAAGCCTCCCCTTCCTGATTCAAACAAAGGCAGAACCACAGGAGAACACCTGAACAGAGTTTTGTATTGGAATAAATCAGCAGAAGTAAGATGCTTAATGATCTTGTGATCTTTTTTTTTTCCCTTTGCTGCTTTTTAGCTGCTAGCTTGCAGAGTTTTGGTGCTGCCGTCATGAGATGCACATCTGTAAACAGCAGAGTTTCTGCTTCCACCTGACTCACTGTTTGTATTGTTTGCTTGAAAAGGAGAAACCAGAGAAAAACCTAAAGTGAACAGTGTGGTTCTCATGATTTTTGTTGACTATGCATACAACTGCTTGGTGTTGGAATTGTTTTGTTTGGATGCCACTGCCTGGTCGAGTCTTTAGCAGCATTGCTCCCTCTGATTTTGGTATTCTGCACGCTAAGATGGGGGATTCTAGTTGCAGTGTGTACAGGGGTTCCTATGAAGAAGAGGTCAAACCATTTTCATAAATTAACACTTCCACACATTCTGCCTTACATGGAAATACAAAGAACAAGTTTCTCTGTGGCTCAAGAAGAAAACTCTGTGTTTCTTATGCTGTAGTTAAGCAGATTAAAAGCACCCTTTTTTATATTAAGCTTGATAACACAGAGATTAATGACTGGTGAGCAGGAGTCACTGAGCAACAAGTCTGATATACTTTTGCAGCATGTGGCTGGAGGCTGCAGTCATCAAGTGGATGGAAAGGCACAGGATCACAGCTTAAAACACAAGGAGCTCATCACCAATCCAACATCACCTATCACACCCCATATGGTTGCAAGCAAGAGCAGGGAAAACCTTGTAATACACTGATGGTGAAGCCAGGGAGTGCCACACAACCCTACTTCAACTAAGCTTCATGTTTGGTTTCGTTTCTCAGTCTTTTGGTCAAAGACTGCTGGCTGTTTGAATCTCCTCAAGCTAAATTTTGACCCCGCCTGAAAACAAACTGGCTTTTCTGTTGCAATAAAGAGCTACTGACTCAGTATGGAAACCAGTAAGGTACCATCTATACAGATAACCCTAAAAAAAAATCATCATTTGTACTTTATAAGTTAGGATAAATTATAAAGCTGAAACCTCACACATTTGCTTTTCTGTGCATCTACATTCATTTTCAAATAAGTTGACAAAATTACAGTTCAATTAATTTGATCAAACATATACCCTGAATACCATGGAAAAAAGTAAAGACAAAACTGAAGTGTTAACAATATATGAAGAGAACACCACTCACCTTTCACGCCAGGCCAAAATGCTTTCAGGGTCACCTCACTAAGGTGGTACTTACTGGACGTTGTATTCTGGAGACAAACAAGACCTCTAAGTCAGCATCGCTCCATTAGAACAGGATTATGTCGAGCCTTTGCTGCCATCTAGTAGTTTCTTTATGAAGTACAACATGCAAAATAAGACAGATCACATGATACAATAACTCACCAAAGTGAAGACAAAGGTGAGGTTGGTTTTGTCTCCGTCTGTTGTGAGCTGCAGGTGAGCAGTCTCCGACTCACAGGAGCCAGAAAACTTTGTTGCATTCGGCTTTAGGTTTACAACATCGTGCACAGTCTGTAAATAAAAGATTAAATCATTTTAATACATTTTTGGCTATACTTTTACCTCCAGTTTATACAGCTAACAGGTTTTATCATGACACCTTATTCTGGGAGACAGAGTTGAAGGAGACGTTGAGCTGGATGCCCATGTATGCTAGCAAACAGACGGTGCCGTTGCTACTGGTGACCTGGTAGTTTCCTCTTTCAGGTCTCTCAGGGTCTTTGTGCGGAGCAGCGGTGGTTTGGGGAGTAGTTGTTGGCGAAACAGTAGCAAAACTCTGGTGCAGAGCAGCAGCTGCAAAATATGTTCATTTATAATTGTTAGAGAGTCAAAATGTGACCAAACAAATGTGGCATGACATGGCAGACAGATTCAACTTCTATAAACTACAATATCAAAACTTAGTGTTCTTTATTCTGATACACAACTTGGAAATTTAACTTATTTTTCAAATTATGACTTAAAACTGTTGTTTTCATATTCATCTGCTTAAAATATAGTTACTCTGAGTTTAACTTTTCTGCAGCAACACAGCAGGATTTCTTATAAATGCTCTTACGTTGTGTCCTGAAGTGTGATGTTGAAACTTAACCCTGACAACCCAGTACTGAGTCAAGCTGTAAAGGAATTGCTGATAGCGATAACAAAAACATTTGTATGTGCAAGTAGCAGCATCTGTGCTTGCCTTTGACAAGTTATCACTGTCACCACAGCAAACACTGACATCAGGGTCATGTGACACACTGTTATGAAAGTTGAATGTAAACAGCAGCAGCTACACATAAAAATGGTACTTTATTTGAAATAGTTAAAGGACAAAAGGTTTTTTACAGTGATAGAGAACTATCATCCTTTACAAGAATAAAAGTACAAAAAACTATCAAATTTATATACATAATTACTGCTAAAAAAAAAACGACAAATTCTGCTTTTGAAATCCTAGTGACATAAGATTTATCATTTTAAGTGTCATTGGTTTGTACTAAAGCCATTATTTAAAAATGTATGTTTACACAAAAATAAAAAAATAAGTGTATGATTTAACTAAGTGAGACAGAACAGTTAAATAATTATTATTGGAAAGTTAAACTGAGGATTTACTTCTAGCTGTCTGCTAGACAGATTTAACTCAATTTTACCTTTTTGCACAGCAATGACCAAAGCAAATATCAAATTCAATGAAAGTATGGCTTCAATTAAATACAAGTTTCGAATGGCTAAGCCAGATCTCTGACCGTAGTTTAACAGATATGGCATGTTGATAAACTCCTGACCTGTGAGACTGAAGTCTGAGAATAAAAGGTATTTCAACAAAGTATTAGTTTGTTGACTACAAGTGCAAAACCAGCATACTGTCATCTAGTTTTTGTATTTGTCTCCATGACAATTTGTCACATTAATTCTACATGTTATGGATCAAATTATAGGTAAGAAAAGACTGATTACTGTCAGGACAAATGATCTCAAACAAATCAAACTACAGCTTTTGTAATTGGATGACATGAAGACAAAACTTTAACCTGCCACATTTTCCAGGACAAAATTATTGAAAGAAAAATCGATTATGCTGCTTTAAATATTTGCAATAACAATCATTTTAATTTCCCTAAAAATTATTTAAAAAATTTATTGTGCCAGTAAACAGCACAGAAGTAATAAAATTAGAGAAGAGCTAAGGGATACGATAGGAGAATTTGGCTGCAAAAAGAAGTCAACATTGTCACATATACTAGAAATATTCAACCCAAAACCTGACATTAATTCACTGAATCCTACTACTGACTCTTAAATATGCCTTTTCCAGCAGTCATGTGAAGTTTCAGTCTGGAGGCAATGCGGGTTTAAGGTTTATCTCTTTAAGATAACACGTTTTTATGATAATGGAGATATACTAACTTACCCAATGATGGACAGAACAAGAACATCAATCTGAATTGAATCAACTTGGGAAATTAGACACAATACCCAGGAGTACTTTAACTAGTCATAACACAAGGCAACAAAAACAGTTTCTTTGTTTGCTTAAATATGAATTGCACAATAAGTATAAAGTCTGATCTGAATGCCATTCAAAGCTAAACATATTATAAGACATTAGAAAACAACTTTAGCTTAAAATAAGAGATTACATTCCTGAGAGACCCAGTGTATCACACTGCTTATTTCTCCCTTTGTAAATGATTTTCAGTGGTCACACTTGTTACCTGCTTATCTGCTAATGCGGTGAATCCAGCAAGGTTCAAATACAGTACAAGTCTTTAGAGGCAAAGAAATCTTAAATCTTCTGTGAAGTACACTTACTTTCTATGTACTGTACTCTCATTCCTGAGAAAATTTTCCAAAAAAAATCCCAAAAGATCATTTACGCCACTGCTATAATTTTCTGTCCAAAACAATTCTTTTAAGCTTGACTACTTACAACGGGTTATGAAAAATAGACAATTTTGTTCCTGCAGTCTATAAAGACCACCTGTTGTATCACCCATCAAGGGAGAATTTGTTTTAAAAAAAAACAATTGGTAAGAGCTGTCTGGTTAAAAAAACAATAATGCACTCTGTTTTAATCATTTTCTGGACACCTCTAATTTAAAAAAAAAAAAAAAAAAATTGTGACAAGCACCCTCTGCAAAATAAGCACATGCATGGGGAAAAAAAGTCAGTGGAATACAAACAAAGGGTAATGGAAATCAACATAAATACTGAATTAATTTGTCTTAATAAATAAGCAGGACAAAGCTTAGTATAATTAGTTCAAGGCCCAATCTGATGCAATGCAAATGTAATGCATAAGAACTCTGCATTTCATTTGCATGTTGGGTCATGATAGAGGAATATTACATAGTAATGTGTTGCTGAATTAGCTGAAGCATTACACTGCCTTATCTCCCACACCTGAAAATGCTGCAGATGGTCAGCTACAGGCCTTTAAGTCTGCTTTTATGATTAACAAACTGACACAAGATGCACAGCGTATATTTTAAAGAAAAATCCATTACGCTTTAAAGAAAATTCATCACATTTTTAGGGTCTTTTTTTCAATATTTTTATGGTCAACTTCATCTGCTGAGTTGCACTTCTCTTCATTGTCATCAAATTCAAGTCAGTCCTGTGTATTTTAGTGACTCTGGCCTTTTTTAAAATTAGAATACATGATGTGAAAGATGCTAATATATATTTACATATATATTTGTTTGTTTGTTTAGTTTTATTTCAGGAAGCCCTTATACCACACATGAACGGTGCCCTGCAGATTGTAAGGAATTATTATCGCACAACCAACCAGATTAACACTACTCGACTCAACTCTGCAAATAACACATTTCATAATATTTTAGATTTTGGGTTATCCTTTATCTACAGAAGTGACTGAACTTGGTCTTACGAATATACGTCTGGAACTTAGATTTCACTAATATCTTGCATGTTCAGTAAAACTAAATGTTAAGGTGTAGGAAATTATTATGTATCCTAAATCATAAAAATCACTCCTTATGAAGGGAAACCCGGGAGCAGGGTTAGTCAGCAAAACGCAGCCTTTTAGCACCAGATCAGGATAGATTTACAACTTTCTGGTTGATAAAGTCATTTCTCACACGTAAACCAAAACATACTTACCTAAAATCAACGGCAGCGTTAGTCCAAGACACCATGACTGGAAACGAGCAAACTGCGTCATGTTTCTTGTCTGGATGAAATCACAGCAACAACAGCAGCAGCCGACGGGACGCAGCTAGCTACAGTTAGCAGATGTTGTGCTAGCAAGGCTAACGTTAGCGTCACAACAGCAAGGGAAAGAGACACAAGCAAAATACTGAAAGGCCGCTGGTAACGACGTTTCACTGTCAGCGAGTCTCGACTTTCGTTTTAGTTTGTAAAAGCAAGCTGTGAGGTTAATTAAGTTCGCCTTTGACACTAATAACCGCTACCACTGCAAACGCTGACAACAGGATCACGTGACACTCGGTTAAGAAACACCGAGAAAGTCACGTGGTAGCAGACAAACAGCTTTATCTCATTTTCTACCAGACTCAAGCAAGAAAACTGTCTTGGTGGCGTAAGAATGACTCAGGTCCTAAATCTAGGTGAAAGTTTTAGTTAAATATGAAGACGATAATAACTAAGTTAAACTACTGCGTTTGTCCTGGTTAATAAAACAGGCTTCTCATTACTTTAGTCTGGTAAAAATCACTGAAACACCAGGTTAAATGCAGTTAGCTGTCATTTGTATTAGTAGCAGTATGCTTTTGTATGGATAATGTGTACATCATCAGCAGTAATATATGCCTAGCCCTGGTAAATTCACTGAGTCACAGCAACATGAAAAAAAAAAAAAAAAAGCAAAAGCTATTGACACCAGTTTTATCAAAATTGGCTTCCAAAAGTCTCTTAAATGACATTTGAGTACTTTCATTAGCACTGCTTCAAACAGCACATGAAAATAACTCATGATATGTGTCTGAAAATGAACTGTTTGCACAACTAACAATATAATTGTACAATATAACTAAAAATACAAATATATATATATATATATATATATACATATATATATATATATATATATATATATATATATATATATATACATATATATATATATATATATATATACATATATATATATATATGTATATATATATATATATATATATATATATATATATATATATATATATATATATATGTATATATATATATATATATGTATATATATATATATATATATATATATATATATATATATATATATATATATATAAATATATATATATAATGACTTGTGTAAATTTAGTTGGTTTCCAGCTTAATAGAAAACAAACATAGTGTAGTATTTGGTGTTTGTAAATGTGCTTACTCTCCGAGCATGACACAAGGATAACAGAACTCTTCTGTGCTAACACACATTAATATGTTCAACTACATTGGCCAAAATTTATGCATTAGAAAGAACCTTCCTGCTTCACTCCCAGCTACACAAAATGTTTACTGTTACTTGGACCACCGAGAAGATGTGGACACAAACTAAAAAGATTCATTCAAGAAGCTCAAGTACTACTTCAAAGTACTGCAAGGCTTTGAAAGTTACTACAAAATAACTTATTCATTGCTCTGCTGATACATCCTTTAAAAAACAGCTATGTTATCAATATTTGGCCTCAGTATATTACGTGTCATCCATACTTTATGCACAAAGCTCTGATATGCATTTATTAAGTATTTCATCTTCATCTTACTTTCTTCAGCCATGACAAACTTTTGTTGGAAGAGGAAGAAAAAGTAGCAGGAAACGGAGTCTGCTGTGTTTTATAGAGGGGAAGTCATAAAGCAAAGCGTTCCACGTCACATGATCCCATGAGAGACGGACCACTTCTGCAAAGTTACAATGTCTGGTTTCTGAAGAGGAGAGCCCCCTCAGAGCACCGACATACGTCAAGGACTGTACATTGACCCCAGAAATTATTCATTGTTATTCACATTAGGCTACTGTTTGAGTCAAAAGTTTCATGGTATGTCTTTAAGCGAAAGGTAATAAATAGGTTAAAAAACATCAGTTAATTTTGAAAAAAAGAAAATAAACCTGTACCTATGCCTGTTAGACATGTGCAAACATTGTTAAACGGATCCATGGATATGTCACTCACTCACCGTCACACACCTCAGTCATGTTTGATCAGCTAACAAATTACAGTATTAGAAATATTTAATGTTTCTACTGTCATTAATTCCTGCTAACTTACTGCATGGTTTTGGTGGTTTTAAGGAGTTGCATGGTTGGTTTTCACATTTAAAGCAGCGCAAAGATTTGTGTTCATTATATATGAGCCAGTTTGGGCCAAAATGCAGGGTGTCGATTTGTATTGTCTCAGTCTGGCCCTGCCTGGCAACGTAAGCACTTTGACAGTGCCAACCCCACAACTGCACAATCAGCTGCTGAAGTGTGTTAAGATGGAAAAATTCCCTTCTACTGTAGCAGAGCACATCTTTCAACATCTGTAAAACTGATATTTGTCTTTTTTACGTTTCTTTTTTTTTGAGGAGTAAATTCTTAAATAAAATACTTTAATTTAAGATGGGTTAGCTCTTTGCTTTACGTTTAGCTAAAGGCTCAAACTCCACACAACACAAACAAAAGGCATGCCATGCCTATTCTCCCCTCAAATAACAATATTTTACCAAATACCATTGTATTGTATTGTCTTTAGCTTTTGTTTACATTAGATTAAAACAGTCGCACTTAAATATCAACTTTAGAGAAAGTCAAGCCTGAAAGGTCAAATTAGGTTTAAGTTGTTTACTGGTTATGACTTTCATGGTACCTCTCCCAGTGGTTAGTACAAAAACACAAAAAATAACAATGAAAGTATTTTTGTTTGACAAACAAAGGTTGAATATAATTCCTTTTTCAGTGACATATGTATTGTCATGCTCTCTTGTATTTTCTGCTGTTTTCGGTTAGATTCACTTAAATAAAAAGCCTTTCACGACTGCAGAACACTTAAAAACCTTGGATTTGGTCGCCATGGATTTGGTGCCTGAATATTTTACACATTGGCGTTAAAATGAAGTCTCCTTGCAGTGCAGCTTAACCTATAGTTAACCTATAGTGTCACTTTTTCTGTCTGCTTTTTCAATAGTTTCCTCAAGTGTCACAGATTGGTGTGATTATCTAATTTGAGACAGACACTACACCCAGAAGGATGCAGAGGTTCTGTGTGCATTACCCTTTCTTTACACAGACACTCAACTGTCTAACAAAGGTCTCTTGACCTTTTGAGAGTACTGTTGCTAAAACAGGCTTCAACTGGCTGCACGTGTCAGATCACTTTACAGCCTGCTGATGCAACTCACATTTGTGTTATACGTGGAGATATGTAACCAGTGCAGGGTTACATAGATTCTATGTCATCAGGCCAAGATTGCACAAAAACGACACCACTCATGGAACTTTCCCTGAAAGTGTAATCTGGAGTTATTATGCTGATAAAATAGATGTGTTTTGCTTACAACATATTGAAAATAGCAGATGGGGACTTAATTCCTGCAGTTAAGATCACCAGGTCTGGCTTCAGAGTCCACAAGAGAGAATCCATCTCATTCTGTCTTCATCAAGATACATTCAACTGTTCATAAATAGACCTATATATTCATTTAAAAAATGTTTTAATTGAAGATGTACTCTTGTGTTATGCTCTCTGAACTACGAGCCAAAGAAAGCAAAGCTGCCCTGAAAACACTCACTTAGTCCACATTCGGGTTTTTTATTTTCCACAAGATTTGTGATGTTTTTTAAATTCAGAGAATAGCATTCATTTGTTTAATTTGTTTATGAATTTGTCCATAAAATCATCCATAAAACATATGTCTTTGCAATTCAAGATTATTTTGTATTGATGCATGCAGGGCACGTCTTTTAATTATTGGATTTACAAAAACTGCCCACATCGCTTATTTGTGACATACTGAACCGCTTGAGAAGTAAGTTTGTCATTGTGGAAAACAGAAAAGAAACAGTTTGAAAACAGTTGAGTAATACCGAGGCAGCGAGACCTGCAGAGGGTGTTGAAGTTAGCAGACTGCTTTGAAGTAAACAACACCCAGTCTCAGTCCACTGTCAGGCTGTCAGTGCAAGCAAGTGGAGCAAAATGGACACACACACAAAGACAGGTGCGTTTCTACTGCTTGTGCTATTGGTGCCTGCTTCTTGTCAAGGTAAGAACAGCAAACTTGGTTTATTCACACTGATTTTAGAGAGCAGGATAAAAGAGATACTTTTGCGTATGTGATGAGGAGACCGACATAAGTAGGTTGGTGTTAAGCTGTCATGTTCAGTTAAAAGAGACAACTAACCCCCATCTTGTGGTAATATCCTAAAATGCAAACTATTGTCCTAGAAAAGAGCTTTTATCTAAAGTTTAATATCTATTTTAGGTTTACAGCTTCTGTGTCACTTTTCATACTCTGAATATTTTAATCAAATTTAAACAAAAAAAAAAACTTTACAAGCCACAAAATTTAATTAAAATGACATTTGATTTATATAAAGACACTGTATTCCTCAAGCACGAGCTCATTTATGACTGTGATTTGAGAAATATTTATAAAAGAAGCACTCGGATGTCTGCAGGAGAGTCGCAGGTGACATTTCAGATCTTCCTTTGTACACAGCATTATCTTGGTTGGAAAAAGTGAGGTTCTTTTCTGACATGAGAAAACATTTTTACTCTTAATTCATTATTGTAAAACTGTTTTTCTTTCTTTGGAACACATGAAACTTGAAATGAATAAACAATGATGAGCATTTTCTCTGGTGATGATCAAACATTAAAATGCTTTATGGGTTTATTTGTTGAAATATTGGTTATTTTCTTCTGTAAATTTGTCTATGTAGATTTCCGTTAACCTCTGAACATCTGTTTTAACTTCCAATAATTAGTAAGATAAGAATACTGACTGGAAAAGCAAAAAAAAAAAAAAAAAAAAAAAAAGAACTGAAACTAAATTAATTTACTGTGAAAACTGGAGTTTTAAGAAAAAGAAATTCTCTTCAGTGGTTTTTTTTTTTTTGTTTGTTTTGGTGTTTTTTTTTTTCAGAAATGTCTCTTAGCTTGGAGTTTGGTGAGAAAAAAAACTCATTAACAAACGCTTTTAAGTCTGGTTGTGTTTCAGTCGGCTTAATTGTGATGAAGGAATTGGAGAAAGATTGCATAAATAGCTTTCCTTTAAACATTCTGCTGCAAATGAAAAAGTCAAAGTTTTCTGTTCAGTTTTTGCATTTAATAAAACTTGTAGGCTACAACAGGGAAAATACAATCGTATGCATGTAACCCGTTAAATGTTTTAGTCACTTTATTTCTCATTTACTAACAGTTATGCATTCATTAGGTTGAGTCTGAAACTATTAAACAGTGTTGAAAAGCAGAAATATGAAGAGATCAGCAAATAACACCAGTATGACCTTACATGCTAATTCCTCCATTTATTTTCCTGTAATGTAGTAATGTAGACTGAGCCTCAGGATATTCCAACTATTCATAACAATTTTATGTCATTTACATGGTAAACAAACATATTGTTTTGTTTGGGAGGTTTAAGATTATCAGTACTATTTGAATCCATGTCATATTTAATAAATAAACATTCGTGATTAGCAGGCTGTCTATCTATCTATCTTTCTATCTATCTATCAATCACACAGTAATTCAGTTGTAACGTCATATGCTGGTCTAAAAGTATTTGATTCTTGACTAATCTGATCATAACTATCCAGGCATCTGTTGGCTAAACCTGTTTTCCCAGTGCAAGATTGCAGGTGGTCCCTTTCCCAGTTCTCAGGTCACCAGTCTGTCACACAGCCAACACCAAAAGATCAAACTAATCAAACTCATTCTTGTTCAGAGAACTCTTTAAAACACTATTGAACCCAGTTAACCTAAAACACATTTTGGGGCTTTTAGAGGAGATTGTAACTATTGAAAGGAATTTAAATTGTAATATGGAATAACAAATCATCAAGTAATTTAAAGGATTTAAAACAGATTTTAAAAAAAAAAAAAAGAAAAAGAAAACAAGAACAACGAAACTGACCAATACTCGTTTATTCAATACTAAAGTTTTGTATTGTTTTGTGTTGTATTTTTCATTTGCAGCACGAAAATCTGTTGTACCATTGTCAGGATAGTGAAATAAATAAGAATAAGTAAATAGAACCTCATATTTAATTGCAACAGATTTGGTCATTGTTTATTGTTATTTATAATTATTCATCATTCACAGCCAGAAAAGAAGAAATCACTGGTACCAAAAGAAACTAAGTAAACACAAAGGACTCTAATTTAAAGTAATGCTTTTATAAATCTGTTAACCTTGCAAACTTAATGACTCGTCAGCAGATGTATCAAAATCTGATTAGTTTAGAAATATCTGTAATTCCTCCAACTTTTCAAGCTTAAACCATGAAGACAACATACACTGATGTTCTGAACCCCATCCCAGCACGACTGTGATATATCAGATGTTTCCTCCTGCAGGAGGCTGGAAAACTGTCATTTATATTCTAATATGACAGAATTATGCATTAACGCATTAATGGTTTGATTTTAACAGCCGTGCCAAAATTAACACATTTATATGGTAAAAAGGTTATACACTTTTTCCAATTATCCCTCCCTGAAAATATCTTGCAAATCCAATTGTAATCCTAACCCGCAGTTTAAGAACCACTGCGCTAACCTACAGTTAGAGCAGTCATTTTTGTGTGCTGATAACCTAAAATTGCGCAAACCGATACCTCAAATGTGAAAATGATCACAAGATGTGACACCTGCGCAGAAGACGGCTTAAAACTTTTTACTGTCCACAAATACCACAAAAGGAACCCTGTTGTTGCAGAGGCATTTAAAAACTTTTTTTTTTTAAAGATTTTGCCTTTGTGTCATTTTTATTGGTTTAAGTTTCAGCCATTGGCTTTCAAATGCACCTGCATCAGAGCTGTCACATGGTGTGTGTGCAGGTAAGCATTTTGTAATTAAACAAGATGTAAAATACATCAACTTTAAGGCAAGATTATCATATTGTTCTTGCTTTCAGGGTGAAAAACATTAGCAGTGTACAGGCTTTTCTAACTTTTCTACTTGGTTGCCGACTTGCATGGCATAAAAACAGTTTGCACACAAGCAAACTGAAGCAAGATAAAACTGATCAGGAAGATGAAGATCCGAGTTGCTATGGAAACATTCTTCTTTAACAGCGGCTTGCCGACCCATTTTAGTAAGTGGAAGTTGTGCAATTCTGTTGTCTGGAAGTATGAAATGTAAAGCAGTGTAGGACAAAACAAAATGTTGCAAGTTTATGACAGAGATCAAGATGTAATGAGGACGTTAAAGCCTCCGAATCACCACCGCTCTCACAACTGAGCTTCTGTTCCAACCGCATGAGATAAATGAGCCTCAGAAAAACCTCATGGCAGCCCATTGCACTAACAGGAAGACATTGTAGGTACTAAGTTGCAGATATGTAGTTTATATTTCCTGTCAGGGGGGGTCTAAGTCACTCAGCTGTGCTTCACCACAGGGTCGTTTTTCCATTCAGATTCTCATTTAAACGTGTCCTTTTTGTGCTCTCCCGTCTACAGTTTTTATTTCTATATTATAACACTTTTTTTCATATTTTGAATATGCACATACAGTAAAAGTGTTGACTTTTTATTGCATTTATTCAAACATTGTGTTTTAGACTAAACCAGTGCAAAAGTATTGTTTGATATATTTTTTCTACATATCACATCAAATCATAGTAAAGCGCTCATTTAAAAACACTGCTGATGACCAGTGTTGGACGCTAAATTTCAGAAGCACACAAGGTCATCCTACTTCTACATGACTGATGGCTGCATGAAGAACTTGCAGCTGAAAAGATCATTTAGCTTAAACAAAAATCTATATATGTTTGGGGTAAAAAGAAGTGGGGTTGCTGTGGCTCAGGACAACAATTCCAGACTTCTATGAACACATGCTGACATGTCCTTGGGCATTGGACCCTATGTAACAGTGCCCATTGGGGAATGGATAACTGTGACATGTACTGTAAAGAAGTTGAGTGATTGGCATGGCTGGAAAAGTCCAGTTACCTTTACCGTGTTTCTTGGCTAAAGAGTTAAACTACAAAAAACTTCTGCAGATGTGTTAGAAAGTGCTGAGGAAACTCAAAGCAGTGATACACTATATAACTTGCATATAACTTATGTAACCGACCGGAAATAAATATAGTATTCCTCTGAAGTTCCCAAAGCTTACTGGGATCTACCATCACCCAGATAAGAGACTGACTTTCTGTTCTCTCTGTTTGCTCTGTAGAGTTTTTTTTCACTGATCCAGTAATCTGCTACTTCCTGGATGCGTTTCTGATGGTTTACTGCGTTGTTGCCACGGCATTATTCTTCAGAGAAAAGGTGAGGTAGTGCTGGACTCAGGACATTATGTTGCAATTTTTCAGTTCTTTTGTGTTTTTTTTTTTTATTAATCACTCAAGCAATTGACCTTTTTTGTTTATTTCATATAATTATTCATAATTTATCTAAATGTTAGAACATTCCTGTAAAACCAGAATGTTGAATATCATTATTTCCAATTGTTAAACTAGTTGGTAAATTGTTATGTGCTGATAATTGATCAGGCTGATTGGTTATTTTGGCTGTAAGGACTTGTCACTCTTCATGTCACCTGATAGACTAAATAATAATTTTTCTCCTTTTGAAATCAATTTAGTGGACGTAAAGATAACAGATATTATATCAAAGCAGCAGCTGATTGAGGTTTTGTTTTATTTCCATCTAGTTTTCCAACATGCCACCTGTGGTACAGCAGGCAAGTCCCTGAACGTCCTCCTCATGTCTTTTTGGATGTAGCTGCTGCTGATGACCATTTCTCAGCTGTTAAATCCATGTGTGTGTGTGTGTGTGTGTGTGTGTGTGTGTGTGTGTGTGTGTGTGTGTGTGTGTGTGTGTGTGTGTGTGAGAGATCAAACATGTGGTTTTAATCTTTATTTTGTCTTTAATGTCAGGAGGAAAAAGGGGGTATTTACCAGGTAAGAACATCGGTCTGACGTCTCCATCCTGTAACTGCTGCTCTGTTGCAACGAGCATATTGATTATTAGGTTTTGCTCCAGGAGCTGGAGAGGCCGGTGGATGCTGATCCATACCAAGAGCTTGAGGCAGCAAATGGAAGGGTGGGTCAGCTACTGTGTCAAATGCTCTCACCATTTCTTCTGTCTTAACTGCTGTTGTATTGTTTTGTGTTTCTAGAAAAAGGCTAGCAGGAAAAAGAAAGCCAAGGTAAGGGAGTTTACTTACTTGGATGATGTCAGTTTTTATCTGTGTGATGCATCACCTGCCACATGACTGCGTTTTCTATTTAATAACTTCCAGCATAGCATCGCAGACGTATTTTTTTTCATTGAAGTGTCTGCATTTTCAGTTTTGGTTCATGCGTTAAAAAAAGGACAGAATTATTTTGTCTGTCAATTAAACATGTAAGAATGTAACACAGACCAGTCTCACTAATATTTTGTTTCTTTAATATATTCACATTCAATGGACTCAGTAAATGCTGGAATAGGTTAACTGTTAATTCATTATTGACTATTATAAACTCTTGGAGAATGGATGCTCATTCAGCTTTTAAGAGTTGTTTTTATATAACATTAATCCATTTACTTGATATGTCATGGCTTAACAAAAAGAAATGTAATTCATGCCATTAATTATATTGATCAAATGGAATAAAAGTTACAGAATCATGAATGAAAACACAATTTCTTGTAGTTTCTTTGGGTCGGCAGCTTAAATTCATGAGGGGCAAGCAGCGATGTAGCCAGGATAGTGCCGGCCTACAGAAAAGAGTCTATGACAACTTTTTCCTGAGCAAATTAATTATTTGGCAGAATTAGTAAAGTAATTGAAAAATAATTTTTAAAAAATCAAAAACAATATTTTTCATTCATCGCTTCAAGCTGTCTGGTGTCGAAATAGACCGATCAATCAAATCAAATCTGTTTCTCAGTCAGATTGAGATCTGGACTATTTGCTGGTCATGTTATCAGCATGATGCATATTTCTTGTTTGAACTCACTTTTCTCACTGACAAGATATATTATTATCCAGATAAAACTGCATCTGCATCACAAACCACATTTTGATTGAAGAAATGAGAAAATTGTCCAAATTTTCCACAACCACCTGAGCACAGAGCTCATTTTTGCGATCTCCTCTGCTCCATTACTTAAAATCAACCCGACACTATCAATGATTATGGAAATTTGAAAGATGAATGTTTTCTTCACAGTCATCTTTATGTTTCATTGGATCTGCACCAAACTAAAGATGGCAGCAATCTGCCCAATGCAGATTTTTGATTCATCACTGATTCATCTCTTCCATTCAGTCATCCACAGTCCATGTATACTTCTCTTTAGTCTACATGACTTTCTTTTATGTTATTTAGATTTTACAATTATTTACGTTTGGCTTTATGAATGTAAATCCCATTTACTTCAGCTACATGGCTTGTAATTTGCCATTAAAATGCGAACATTTTTCTGTTTTAACACTTTGACGTCTGACTCACAAAAACATACAAAAAACGGCTTTGCGTATGAAGTCACAGTATATGTAAAATGCATCATAACCTTTACAATTTGACCTTCTCTAAACTGTGACCACATGTGCAACTGTTCAGTGTTTAGGAAGCGATAACAGCCTGTTCTCTAATAAGATTAACTACAAAATAAAAAAATTTTTTAAAAAAAGAAGAAAATTAGTGTCTGAACCATGAATCAATAGCTGAATGTTCTGATTTATGGACAACTTGTATTTACACATCCTCTTCATCACGTTGTGCACATTTTGACATCCTCAGACCAAGAATACACCAAACTGGGACAAATAAAATTGTATTTTGTGGCTTACCTGCCTTTCTTGTTAGCAAAAGTTTGTGACAAAGGCCTTATCACAGCATGACACTATTTACATTTCCTAAATTCCTATTCAAGAAACATCAGCATAGCATTAATAGTTTACATTTTCTGTAATTTCACTAGTAAGTAGAATATAGTATGCTTCCCCAAATGTTAGATGACAGGGTTTGAAAACAAATTGCCATAATCTGAGTTGCATTTAGCTTTTAAAGGAACTTTCTAAGAGTTTCCTTTTCAGCTCTCATTGAGTCTCTTGCTTTCTCCCAGACTCACTGCAACACACACTTGTCAAGTGCTCTTTTAACAACATATATAGACTTGTACAACGATTTGTATCATAAATGTAAATTACTTGATAAATCCAGCTATTATTCGCAAATATGTTTGTTAGAAATTTAGACTAATCCACAATTTTATCAAATAAAATACACACAAATTCAAATAGCGGAATAATCATCCATCAAGAGTGAATCCGCACAAGAAGTTTCAAGCAAACTTAAAAAGAACTTTGGAAATGGACCTAGAAATAGATTTGGTTGTTAACCTTTGTACATCTTCCTCTCCTCTGACATTAAATGGAGTGTAGCATGTTTAACATAAAGCTTTAACTTCTGTTCCCTCTACAGCTGAACCACACCCAGCAGAGGGAGCAGGATCCATATGAAGCTTTGGATCCCACAGGCCGTCCAGCTATGCCCAGTCGCTGAGAAAAAGTTGCTAAAAATGAGTTTGCTGACTGAGCGATCGTTATTGCAGCACAAGTTTGTTTTGTATGAAGGAAATATTGTCTTTGCATTTCAAATGAGACTTGCTGCTTTCTCACTTTTTTCCCCACACTTACTCTTAAACAAGTTCTAACTGGCAGCTACACATTTTCCATTTTAATCAGTAATAGCTGTAAAAACGCTCCTAAGTTACATTTAATGTATTCATATACATGATATTGAGTCTTTTTAAACACACTGTTTTCAGAACTCTGGCTGTAATAAACAAGTACCAGAGTACACCAATAACAAAAGACAAAGCACATGTCAAAACACTTGGAAAATGGTTTAATGGTGTTTACAACAAAAGAGAATTGTACATTTACAGTAAAGATTATCTTTGTATGTGTATAAAAACAAAACAAACAAAATACAGCAGACAAATGCATCAAAACCTACTATGTATCCTGATTCACATACTTAAAACTCCTACACAATCTTTCCGTTCTATGCCACCATGACTGGAGGCTTTTTTTTTTCTTCTTTTCTGTCTTTTTTTTTTTTTATTTTTTTTTATTTTATTTTTTTTTTTCAAAAAGTTTTTTTTAAGCAGATTAGAGCAGTGCCCTTCTCAGTGTAGTATTCCATGGTGGAAACCAAAACTCTTTACATTCGAGTCCTGGAAAGTTCATTTTAAATCAGACTGCAGAGTAAGAAAAAGGGAAATGAAACGGGAACACATTCCTTTAGATGAACCCAAGCTTCCAACGTGAAATGTTTTACAGAAAGCATTTCTTCAGATACACAGACATAATATGTACATGGTTGGCAATCTTTTTTTCTTTTTTCTTTGTTTTTCTCTTCTGTTGAAAGCCGTGGTCACTTGGGCTGTGAACTGATAATCGCACACATAACACCCAAAAACATACAAAAATACTATATTTTTCACCTACCAAGAGTAAGACAGTTCTGCAATTAGTTCCATGCTGTGACAGAAAAAAGAGGTTACAACAAACAAATGAGAAACAGACGCTTTTCACGTAAGTTTTTCCCAGAAATATACCAAAATATACATCTAAGCTTTGGAATTACTGAGGCTAGGACTAAAGCCAGTGCTGGGTTTGTCTCTTAATACACATGCTGCAGGGCGGAAAGGAGAGGAAATAGAGACACACAGGACAGAGAGATATCTTTGGTATCTGCATTTGTCAAAAGTTAAATATTTGGATTTTTGCTTTGGGATAGCGCTTGTGAGGTCCTACAACCTCACATGGAGTAAAGCATTTAACAAAGTGTCACTGAAGCCCATTGGCCAGAGGTCTGAGCCAGAGGGACACAGTCCATGCAGAGTGAAGGACCATGATGCATAGTGTCACAGCTGATCAGAGTCTGTAGTGAAGAGACGATGTCGAGGGAGAGGGAAGGAGATAAAGCAGGAAGAAGAGGAGGAGGTTTAACGACCGCAGGATGTGAATTCCTGGAGAAAAGAATATGTCCTGGGACTACAGTGTACACATGATGCGAAAGAGACAGACGCAATGAGACGTAGGAACAGCCATTTCACCTCAGTCCTTGAAAGAGAAATGGTGGAAGGAAAAGAGAAGGGTCATCCTAGCAACAGAGCTCAATATAGACAAACATACAAAGTCCTGAGCCAGTACAGTGTGCACAGGATCAACCCTCAGTGTGTATTAACAAACATCACCCAGCTATCACCGCATTAGTTCGTGCCCATCAGAGAAGCCCGCTCAGTCCCCTTCCAGCCCTCCTGATCCCCGCCCCCAGGCACTGAAACTGCTGCACCGAAAGGACGCACATTCGCATGCGCTAAAAAAAAAAAGGGGGGGGAGAAAAAAAAGATCCAAGCGCTCAGGTGATAGCATGCAGCCCGGATTTGGTGCTGAGCAGTGAGGCGGGGATGGGCGAGACATTGGTGTTGCTTGTATACAATCAAGTTAAAAGTCTTTGGTTAACGTTGGTACCGCAGGAGACTGAGAGCAGGCTGCGACAGCACACAGTCATGTGGGAAGACATGCACATACCTGCACCTGGTCAGAGTGAAAACTATAAACAAAACAGGATTGTCAAACTTAAAGAAAAAAAAAAAAGTATTCGAACATAAAAGGGGTGATCTGTTTGTTTAACTGCAAATAACTTAAGTGGCAAAAAAAGGACAAAATCATTCAAATCTAACTTTTATTTTAAGCCACAACAAATAATTCTGTTTTAATGCTTAGAAACAATGTGCAGCTTACCTACACAAACCTTATAAAGAGGATGACAGCAGACATTCATGAGCACTGATGTGTAATCTGTCGCCCCCTTGTGGCAACTTTTCCACAACCGATCACAAAGTACAGGTACAAGCAGGCTTCTCCACTGACACAAGTTTGACTATTTGTCCTTTTTTTCTGAGTTTTAAAAACTTTCCTTATTTCTTGAGTAGATTAAAGCAGGTTTCACTCAGTTTTGAGTTAGAAATGAGGTATACAACAGTTTATTTTGCCTTACTGGTGCTCCACATGTCTATTTTCAAACAATTAAAAACCAGCAAACCAGTGTGGTGGGCCATCATAGTCTAACTTAATGCCTGGTTGATCCAAGAGAGAATCTTAAAATCTCATCATCACTTTATAAAGTGAAACACTAAAGACCAATTTAGTGCCAAGAAGATGTTCCTAATATTTTAAGTTGTACACAAATTTTAAATTCACCAAAACAAATCTTTGAGATGGCTTGGCAATGGCTTGCTCAAAGCCAGTGGTTAATCAGTAGAGAACCTCAATCCAAACAACTAAAACAATCAGTTGTCACACACACACACACACACAAAAAAAAAGGAAAAAAAAGACAAAAATCACTTCTTACACCTGCTGGAAGATGGTGGAAATGCACCATAATGGTTTGCAGGCAGCCCTCGCTATTCTCTTTATAAGATGGGCGTGCACACACACACACATATCCACAACCACAACCACCTGCTGGAATTATTAGTAAAGCTTTTCTCACAGGGATCCCTAACCTGTCCCAAGTCATATCTATAACACATAGGCTGCAACATAACTATCCAACGCTCCAAAATGGCAAAGCGCACTGTATTGTTTCAGTGAAAACATTACATCAGTGAGCTTAATGCTCAGACTCACACGCGCACACACACACACATACACACAAACAACAATGCTACAATGCTCATGTCTTCTACGTAACAATAAGGCATAAATGATAATGTTAATCTTCTCTGTTAAACTAAGAAAACCAGTGATCTTGCCCTCTCACACTATACAAAACAATTAAAGGCATAAAGTAATAGTTTTAAAAAGTACAAACATATGATTGTTAAAGACAGCACAGCAAATCAAGTCCATAATGACTTAGAATGGAAAAATATATATATATATATTAAAAAAAAAAAAAGGATTAAGATCAGATGCTTAGTCTCCTACCAACCACAGGACCTGTCTTCCAAGGAGCGCCAGTATGAGCCCCTCCAAATGAAAGACGTCACCAACACACAAAACGATGGCGAGTCGCGCTTTCAAATTTCCTCGATCTTTTTTTTTTTTTGGTCATGTCAGTTCAAATAAAATTTTAAAAAAGGACTTTATAATAATAATCATGAAAAAAAAATCAGGGGAGATTTCTTTTAGTTATGATAAACACTACATTCAGTCTTGATAACATACTGGTTCAAATATAAAATATGAATATCTTACAAGTGTTTCTATATATTTATATATATATTTATATGTATAGAATTAAGAAAAGATCGTTTTTATCTAATTCTTAAGTCTTTCCTCAGATAAATATTTCAGTAACATCCTATGGTGCCAACTGCTTCAACGTGCTAGCAAACGTAACTACAAACAGCACTGGAACAGGACTCAGTTCTCTGGGCCCCTCGGGGGCTCCAAAGGTGGGGAAACCAGCAACACGAGCAGCTAGACATCCACCAAGCTGCAAATATAAAGGCTCTCACTTTGGCAAGAAGGATCTCAAAATCATATTTAAACCTGGAAATACCCCATAAATAGTAGTACTAGAAAAAAGCAGTAGTAGGTTGTCTTTTGCTTACGGTTCATATGTAGGGTTCAATAGTATAAACCTTGAATGGCGAGCCAGACAGTACTTTTTACATTCTACAATGTTTTATACACAGAAATGTCTAAAGGTGAACCTTGTATGTCGAAGTGTTGCTGAGGTATATTCAGTCAAATAATTCAAGAGGAAAGAAGCACACAGAGGATAACATGGAGAAATTTCACTGCTTAGAGCCACAATAATAATAATCATGGAGATCATTCATTTAAATGCGTAACAATGCTACTTCTGCGTGGGGTTTAGCTGAATGTATAGCACACAATGGTATTAACCCCAACAAGCCCCCCCAGCTGTGTTGGGTTAGATAGTTTGGCAGGTTTTAAACTAGTCCACAGACCGATTTTGGGAGCAGCATACTGTTTATTTATTCACACACTGGTTGAAAGTGGTGGCGCTGAGAGGAGGTGAAGAATGTTCTCTGATGATCAGATCTATGCATTTACATAGGTGAGCCCTCCAGCTGGGAGGGTCCCAACTACAAAACCCTGATTTTCACAGGACGTAGTCATAAAGCTATAAGGAAACATGCAGGCCTCTCGACAGCTCGGCTCCATCGGGAGCTTCAGCAGCGGGTTGTTAAAGCTAAGTTTCTATGATCTGTGTCCAGCAGCACCAAATCAGTAAGAAAAGAAAAAAAAAGGGGGGAAAAAACAGAAAATCTGGCATTGACAGAAGTGGGAGAGGAGAAAAATCACTTGTGGAGAGTAGAAATCGTGTTAACGTCAATATGTGTGCTCAGGCACAGCAACTACTGAGGAAAACCACTTTGGTTCAAGCTGTTGTTTTATGGCTGAATTTTAGCACAAAACTAAAATACAAACCGCTTCAACAATGGTAAAAAAAATAATAAAAAAATTTTAAAAAAATCCACAAAAACTGCTACCACAACAGACAAAAAAGGAAAGAAAGCCATCAAATGGCTTACAGAAAAACCAGATCATTAAGGGCGAGGCCCAGGTGGTTATAAAAATAATCACAACAAAAATGATAAAGAAGAAACAACTTGCTCACACCCGACCCGCCAATCCCTCTTATTTTTGGTAAGTTGTGCTGCCAATCAAAAATTGAGCTATGAGACACTGTATCAAATTAAACAAAGGTAGTCTTTGGAAATGATCATCAAAATATTGCATTTCTATATTCTGCTGATAATGAAGAGAGATTCTGTACTCATAAATATATTGACTAAGACTAAGCTACAGTGACTACACACAGCAATTATTTTAAGAAATCTTTTTGGTATATCTTAAAGTACGCAATCAGTCAAATGACTGCAGACAGAATAAAAAGACAGAATTTCCTTCCTCCCGAAACAGGCAGACTGCAGCTCATCAATCCAGTTTTTTTTTTGGTACAGATACTGTGCACAAGTAGATACAACAGTACTACTATTAAAAAGAAAAAGAAACAAAAAAAAAAAACACAATACGACAACCTCATCAAGCTGATGCGACCACACGTCTGGTATGGTGGCAAAGATCCATGGACTACTAGTCCAGCTCGGAACAATGTGGACTGTGCCGCTGCTGACGATTCGGCATCTGCCAGAGCTATCAGCAACAAACATTTACTTTCTGCCTCTGAACTCTAACACAATGTACAGTACTCCAATGGACATCACAAACCCACAAACGCTCTCATTCAGTCGCAGGACTGCAGGTCTGCAGCTCACTTTAAAGCTCTCAATGTACTGTTTTAAGTCGTTTTCTGTCAGCGTCTGATCCACACCTAGACCACCATTTTACAAAAGCTTGTTGGTGTCTTCGGTGCCGCAGCAAAATGTAAAACTCAGTGTTTCCAGAAGAGAGACTCGGAGAGACCCACGTTGTCCCTCCGACCCTTAAAGCAATGATAACCTTTATATCGGCCACTTATTACTCGTTTTTAAAGCCTTAGAACCACGATTAAAAAGTGATAGTTAAATCTTAACTTAATAGACGACTTACAAAGTTCTGAAAAATGTCAAACACAATATAGACAAAAAAAAAAAGAGATTAAGAAAAAAGTTTCTAAAATATAAATTTGATATGATTTAAGTCAAGGCCTGTCAAAAAAGGAAGAAAAAAAACCAAGACAATAAAGGTAGGGTGACGAACAAACCCCTGTTAGTGATGAACTTGTGAAATTAGTAAAAATCTGTTGAGTTTGAATGTTAAAAGACAAGTTGGTTTTGTTTTGTTGTTGATTTTTTGGTTAGAAGTTGAAGAGAGAATTCTGCCCTGGAAACTGGAGCACATATGTACAAAACGTGAACAGGCTGACAGTGTCAGGGATATTTGTCAGGGTTTGTCATAAGCGGCAGGCCAACAACTGTGTCCATCTGGTTTCTGTTTGTGAAACATGTCCAAGAATCATAAACAAAAACACAGGGGAAAATAAAAAGAAAAAAAGGCCCAATCTTATTGGAGGTTGTTTTTCTTTTTGGTGGCAGCAAAAGGATTGAATAATGGTGGATATAATGCAAAGAATGTGGGTATGTTAGCAAAATGCAGAGCCTATTTCAAACAACCACCCTGTTCCCTACACGGTGTGAAAGAAGTAGTGCTCAACGTAGGAAACGTGGGGCGTTCATTTGAGACTAAGCTCGACTTGTTTCACTGAGCCTTGGAGGCAGTGGTAATGGTCGAGGCCTGCACAGGCACAGCCGCCGTGGTGGCTTGATGGTGGGCATCAGCAGTGACCTGCAGCCCCCCAGTTCCTGCCGACACCAGGCTGACGGGGTTGCTGGTGAGCAGCGACAGGTTCTGGGGGTTCAGGAAAAGTGGAGTGGTCACCAGGTTGGATGTGTTAGCGGCCGAGGTGTTGGCGAACAGCAGGTTACCACCTTCCAGAGAAGTGATGGGGATCGTGCCGCTTGATGCCAGTGCTGTGAAAAGGATAAAGCAGCCGTTTGTGTATTTAAAGACTGAACACGACAACAACATTTCAGTGAGGCTCTGTTTCAGTGTGTGAAGGAAAAAACTGGTCTTACTGAGAGGAAACTAAATACAGATCATGTTTGGGAGGAAAGTTTGATTAGATTTTAAATTACTCAGCATCCACGCCTCAGATTTTCTCTTTGCAGAATGTTTTTCCAACACTATATTTATTAAGGCTCAGCAGGATTAATTTCACTGTTCACAGAAGTAATTTCCTCTCAGCAAGATTAAACCTAATGGGCGTGTCCTTGCATGCTTTAGTCTAATTATGCAAATGTCTTCATGCAGCATTTGCTTTGTTACACACATTAACTATTTGGTAGTTTTGATGACTTTATGCAACCTGAGCAACAACAGATATCTTTCTTCACACCAGAGAATATCTGAGCAGCATAGGACTGTTGTAGTACACACCTTGAATAGTAGCCAGGGTACTATTACTCATAAGAGCAGGACTAAGAGCACTGCTGAGACCCCCAGGAGTCAGACTGAGGAGGGCGCCCCTGAATAAAAAGACAAGGTCATTCAGTTCAAAATAGATCACCACAGAGGTCAGAGTGAAAAGTAGTGTGTACTAACCCTGGCGCAAACTGAGAGGACGCCATCAGTCCTGGGCTGAGCCCTGCAGCAGCAGCAGCCATGGCGGCAAAACTGGCACTGGTGGGCAACTGGGCAGCACTCTGCAGCGCTGCAGACAGCCCCGGAGCTGCCACCATCACCTGACCTGCCCCTAAAGTTGTAGCTACAGATGTTGGTGCCTGGGTGACAATCGTCTGAGCCTGAATGGCAGGTTTGCTGTTTGTGGATGTGGACTGATTAGTCGTCGGAGATGGGCTTAAAGATGGAGAACTGGTTGCTGTGGTAACCATAGGTGCAGTGGAGATGACAGATGCAGTGTTTGTGGCTCCAACTGTTGTGCCTTGGTGGAGACAAAACAGAAGACGTTTAGTTCCTCTTATCTCCGTGAAGATAATAATACGATGCCCAATGATGGCTTTGATGTAGCTACATCCTTATCTGATAAAATATGGATTTATAAATAACAACATAACCTCATTGTCCACCACTTGGGGGCAAAAGCTTATTATTCTACATAATGACACACTGTCTCTCTTTAAAAAAAAATGCAATCCAGCAGGTTTTTTATGTGTATCCCTGCTTCACCACCCAGACTCAAATTCCTGAATCACTGAGCAGGATTTGACAAGTTTAGATCCATTTAGGCTGATTCTGGTGTACTGAAGCAGGAATACATAGAAAACCAGCTAAAATAAGGCCCTTGTTGAACCAAATTAGGAAGCACTGTTGTAGGACTACAAACAAGCGTGCAATTACAACCTACTCAGGACAAATATAGATGCCAAGCTTTCTGCTAGCTTGTTTTTCTTCTCATCGTCAGCACTGACAAAACCCTTTACCATCATTTGAATACACATCATTCATTAATCCAACAATGCAACTATGGGGTTTAAAACAGAGTTAAATGGGGAACAGGTATGTTCCAGCTACAGGTGAGCAGTGGAGATGGAGGAGGGAATCAGTTTGCATATTCATGGTTCTGTGCATAGAAAGTGAAGCCGAGCCACTGTAAGGCAGAAGGGAATCATTTTCATAGGGGAAAAAAAAAAACAGAAATAAGCAGAAAGCACCAGGCATGTGACTTAAACGCAAACATACAAACACACAAACACACAGTAAGCGCTAACTCACCTGTAAAGGACAAACTGGAAACACTGGTGCTGGTGAGAGGCATCACTGGGTTAACAGTCAGAGTGGTAGATGTTGGACTGCTAACAAGGCTTGCTGTGCTGGCCACCTGAGCAGCAGTATATGAGTTAGTGTGTGTCATTACACATCAGAACAGAATGCTTCTTAGATAACAAAACAGAACTTGTCTGTGAATAACATCAAACATTTAAAGAATCTATTCATTGAAGTGTTTCAGTCTTTACCAAGGGGCTGCTGGGAGTAAAGATGGTTTTGATGGGGGTGTTGCCTCCTCCGCTGTTGCCACTGCTTGGAGGGTTAATCCTCTTCTCCTTCTGTCGGCGATTGCAGAACCAGACCCGAATCACCTCCTTTTCCATGTTGAGCTGGTCAGCGATCATGGTGATCTCTTCAGAGGTAGGTTTTTGGTTCTGCTTGAAGAGGGCAAAAGAGCCAGGGATTCCCTGTCAGTACTGAGGAGCCTACTGCACAGTGTTATCACATCTACGGTTGCACACAGACATGTATAGGAAGGCTATAGAGTGCGACCATGCCACCAAAAATGTGTCCTGTATGTTTAACTTTTTTTTGTCTTGGACTTTATCTCCCTAAATGTCAGTCTCCACATTCAGGGTGCATCCCCTCCTTATCTACACCAAAGGAGGAATGACACTGTGATAAAAAGCCAATTAAATAGCAGGAAAAAAAAGGGGGTTGGTTAAAATTACCACTACATTAGACATCAAGCATGAAGAAGAGTAACATAAATCACTGAAACTGGAATCAATTATAAAATGTGAGATATTCTGGAATTTGCTAATATATAAAAATCTATTTTCCCCACTAATTATACAGTTTTTCATGGTTCATGGGCGGTTGTGGTTCAAGAGGAAGAGCAGTTGTCTTTCAACTGGAAAGTGGGTGGGGGGATCGAGTCCGCTTTTCCTGACTATGTGCCAGAGTGTCGTTGGGCAAGACACTGAACCCCAAGTCGCCCTCCAATGTGCCTAACTAGGTATGAGTGTGTGAAATGAGTGTGTGTGTGTGTGTGTGTGTGTGTGTGTGAGAGAATGTGATATGTATGCACTTTGAGTGGTCAGCATGACTGGAAATAAGAGACTATATAAGTACAAGTCCATTTACTATTTTACAATGTCACAGCATAGGTGAAGAAAATAGCAGAAACCCTTAAGTTACCCAGAAAAAAGACTAAATTCAACACAACGCAGCTCTTAAAATGAAAAAGCTGCATTAAACTTGAAATACACTGTCTGACATACATCAAATAACAAAAGCACACTACAGAACTACTAATGGGAGAGGCTACCATGTATATAAAAATACTGATATTTGTGTCTGGTTGTGTAGCCACAAATGTGACATTTCATATACCCAAAGAACAGCTTTTCATGTATATTCAAGTCACAGAAGATAATTATCCTAACAAAGATTGAATGTAAATCTGAAGAATAGAAATTTGCCAGAAATAGCAAGGCCTCATTTCAAAGTTTGAAATATTAAATGTAATCCAAATCAGTAAAGCTAGCACTTAATGTTTAGTTATTAAAAAAAAAAAAAAAAAAAAAAAGGGGGGGGGCTTCTCATTTTCTACTAAACAATAATGTTACAAAATAACATTTTCCAACACTTCATTCTGGTTTAAAATAATAATCAAAATAACAATTAAAAATAACAACAGACATAAATGTTTACAGATATGTGCTCAAAATGTTTTAAAACCAAGTGCTGAGATTAACGATGTAACAAGTGGGGTGCACTTAAAAGTAAAGAGTTATGGTGTACAAGCACAACCAATGTAAAAGGTTTATCATGAACCCTCTATAGTGTGATAATGTCAAATACTGTACTAGTTAAACAAAAAACAAAAAGCAAAATCATAACCCATAAATCCCATAAACCCAAGGAATTTGAACTTCTCACCTCCAGAAAGCTCTTTTCTAAGGCCACTCGAATGTTGGTCTCGATACTGGTCCTTTTCTTCCGTCTGCGGTTGATGCCCTCTATGCCCATGCCTGAGGAGCCCAGGGCACTGGGGCTGGACAAGGCCTGGTCAGATGTCAGGTTCTCTGCACAAACAGCACCGACACAAAGGAAAGGAAGGGAGGTAAAGACAAAGTATATGCTGCAAAAGTTGTTGGGGTAGAGCATATCCACCATTTACATGGGTTGCACAGCACCTCTGCCCCCCCCCCTTACAGGTGTGTCACCTAGTATAACCACTGTTCTCACGGCATTAATGAGAATGCAAAAACAAGAATGAAACTGATTTTTTTTTTTTATTATTATTATTTGGGTGGGTTTAGGGACTAACCTGCATCATTGAGCCACTTCTCCAGCAAAGGCTTGAGTTTGCACATGTTCTTAAAGCTTAGATTCAAGGCCTCAAAGCGAGAGATGGTAGTTTGGCTAAAGTCGTTTCCATACAGCTTCCCCATAGCCAGGCCAACGTCCCCCTATGAGAAGTAGTAAGAAAAAGGCAGAGAAATATGACAGTATAAATTATTTAAGCTCCTCTTGTCTCAAGACTTTGATTAAAGTCTTAAATATAAATCTCAATATATCATAAATTACATATTTAGAAGGCTTTTCCCATGAAAATAATGTCACAATGTCTTGAAATGGCCCAAATTGAACTTTTTATTTTTGTCTAATTTAATAAGCATGGGACTAGGAATATGCAAATCAGCACCTGCCTCTACCTGTACCACTTGCCTGCTGCTCCTCAACTCTAGCTAACACCAACTAGTCTTTGTTTCAGAGTAGCAAGTTGTAGTAAAAAGGAATACAAAAATATGTTTGAACTTGAGATTGGTACTGAATAAGAGCAAATAGTACAGTATGAGGAACAGTAAAGGACAGAATGGGCAAAACATCACCATAGTTTGCATATTACGTGTTTATGTAAGTGATTGACACACATTTAGCAAGGTAAAGAGAACTTCCTTTTCAATGATGTAGATATTTAAATGAATAAATATAGCTAGCCTTGCCCCATGACTTATTTACACAAATCTACATATGAAAACATCCACAGGTGTTCACTGCCAAAAGGAAAAAAAGAAAAAAAAGAAACACATTTGCAAATCTAAACAAAACTGAATCTATGAGGATCTTTTCAGTATCACACACACCTGCGTGAAGCCCAGTTTGATTCGCCTCTGTTTAAAAGTCTTGGCAAACTGCTCCAGCTCCTCCAGATCACTTGGCTCCTCCAGGGTGGGGGTGTCCAATCGTTTGGGTGGGGTCTGACTCTGGGGCAGGGACTGAATAGGTGTGGCGGCTGTTGTGCGGGTTGGAGTTGCAGGCTGGCGGGAACAAAGGCATAACGTATGAGGTTTTTTTCCTCCCTTAAAGATGAAAAGTCCTCAAAACGATGAAAAACCATAAGTGTGAACAAAAAGGCATTGAGCAAATTTATAAAATAGCAGTAGAAGTTTAAGCACTGTAAGTGAAACTAACATAACTCATCTCTTTCAAACTTTTTAGAAGAGATGCTTGCATCATTACCAACCTGAGTTGCAAGGGTTATGCTTGGTTGAGTTGGCAGGAGGTTAGCTTGGCTTTGAGGTAGTTGAGTTAGAAGACTCTGGGGATGCAATATGCCTGAAAAGAGAAATACACATGGTAAGAGGAGATAAAACAGAGCTTTAAACTTAAATAGTTGAAATCTCTCCCTCCTTTTTAACGGGCATGCAAACGAAACAGTGTGTTTTTACTCACTCTGTTGTGCCTGCGGTGTCTGTGAGATGATGAACTGGGGCTGGATTGGCGTGGCAATCGGGTGGCCAGGCTGAACCAAAACAAACTGAGGCAGACTTAGATTCTGCTGTTGTAGCTGCTGCAGGAAACACAAAAGTAGTTAAGTTGCTGTTTCCGCTTCAAACTTGTGGTCAGGATCTGTTATGGAAGTATTTCTAGAAGCTATAGAGGCTTACAGGGGCAATCTGGATGGGCTGTGACAGGGGCAGCTGGGTAATAGGTGTGGCTGCGGTGGCCGAGATGCTGGCCCCTGTGGTACTGTTCTGCTGGCTGGCTGAATGCTGCACGGCTGCAGCCAGGAGCTGGGCCTGCTGGAGCAACAGCTGTTGCTGTGGGGTCAAGGTCAACTGAAAAGACAACAGTAGGAAAACGGACAGGAATTTAGATATATGAGGTGAGGAAGTCTGGAGGAAAACAAATGAAGTGCAAAGCAGAGATACATGTAAAAGGATCAACTATGGATGACTGAGATAGTTATGGAAAATAATTTTTAAATGTATCAGAGAGGTAAATGAGCATCACAATAATTCAGTTTTGGCTTTGATACCCATGTTAAGTTTTATATCTGACATTCATTCATTCATTATCCAAACTGCTTAGTCTGATTAAGGGTCGTGGGGGAGCTGGAGCCTATCCCACCAGTCTTTGGGCAAGAGGCGGGGTACACCCTGGACAGGTCGCCAGTCCATTTCAGGGCTTCATATCTAACATCATAACTGTAAATATATCAGACTTTTGAGTATCACAAAACACACCTGAATTGCAATTAGTTGGTTTTCGTATTTTCATGAACAACTGTTCAAACTTAGTCCTAACGTTTTTTTGTTTTTTTGTTTTTTCTTGTAACAGTTTCATTAGCTGCTACAGTTCATTTAATAAGACTACATATCTGTCTACCCCTGGTTCTTCTATATTGTTTTAATTGGTGTTCATACTTTTAAAACTGATCTAATATTCTTACATTTACCATGTCAAACTACTGACAGCTGACCGGTAATTTTTCTACTAATCTGAACTTTTCACAAAGGTATCAAAGCGTTACTAAAAACCTTGCCTATCTTGACAATACAATGTCTATGAGCCTTTACAGGCCGTTGAACCGAGGTCTCATGCAACTGGGCCAGGCACAAGTGCAAATGAGCATGTTGATGGCATGTTAAAACACAGATCAACATGCATGGTAAACATTCACTCCCACTTAGAACAGCAGACACTGCATCAACTATCCTGTTTTCTTAATTACAGCAAGGTCG